>NC_087581.1:22807507-23520632 GCF_036250125.1 Pseudopipra pipra | reverse complement strand
AGAGGAAAACATACATCTCAAATAAGCTTTTTTTCGTAATATCAGTAAGAATGGGCCATTAGAGAAATGATCTTCATGTTTCTTGCCATCTTTGAAGTAGTTTAAGGGGTCAGCTTTCTACATACAATATCAAACAATGGTGTGCACTTGCACCATTTCACCAGCAGGCTGCTCTAGTTTTCTTGACAAAAAGCCACAGCTGTGTGTTCAAGTAATAACCACTACCTTCAGGAATAAGAAGAAAAAGGTGCACTCACTGTTGTCAAACACAAACCTTTGACCTAGCTGCCTGGGCTGATGGTATCATTGAACAGGCAATGTGACACTTGTTTGCCTGGAACTGCTGTGACTCTGTTCCTGGAGTCACAAGGGGATATGTGCTCGCAGCAACCTGCCCCTGCATCCACTCCAGCACCTAGTCCAAAAAAGATGTTGTCCCCTTATTTCACATTAAAGGCTTTCTTTTCAAGGCTTTGTATTCTAGCTAAACTGTAAGAGGAACTTTTCATGTGCAGTTTCCCTAACTTGTAAGATGGTAATTGTTTTCAGTTTCAAAGCAGTTAAGGGAAGTTTGTGGAGTCTCAGTCCCACTGACCAATGTAAGATACTTGAAGAGAGATTAGAGCCTCATCCATATCCAGCAGAAACTGCAAAATCAAAATGAAATAGAAAATTACCCATCTCCAGTCTTGTGTCTGCTATGCAATTCAGGCTAGCAGATTATCACATTTACTTTAGGAACAGGACATGTCTTGTAGCAGGAGATGTGGCTGCACCAATCTCAATGGAAAATTTTAGGAAAGAATCATGGAAAAGTAGTAACATTTGGAACAGCTGAGAGAATGCAGCGAGAATTCCCAAGTATGATGGTTAACCCCAGTCAGCAACGAAGTACCACAAAGCCACTTGATCACTCCCCCACCTGTGGAACTGGGGAGAGAATCAGAAGAGTAAAAGCAAGAAAGAAGTCCTGGGTTGAGATAAAGACCGTTTAATAGGGAAAGCAAAAGCTGCTCGCACAAGCAAAGCAAAACAGGAATCCATTCACTGCTTCCCGTGGGTAAGCAATGCCAGGACAGTTCTCTAAGAGAGCAGGGCACCATCATGCATAGTGGTTACTGGAGAAGACAAATGGCATCACCCTAAGTGTCCACCTACTCCTCCTTCTTCTCCCCCCTTTATACACTGAGCATGATGTCATATGGTCTGGAATATCCCTTTAGACATTTTGGGTCACCTGTCCCAACTGTGTCTCCTCCTAGTCTCCCACGCACCCCCAGTCTCCTCACCACTGTGGCAGTATGAAAAGCAGAAAAGGTCTTGGCTCTTTGTAAGTGCTGCTCAGCAATAACAAAAACATCTCTATATTATCAACACTGTCTTCATCACAAATTCAAAACACAGCCCAATACTAGCCAAAACCAGCACACCAAGTAACAACTCCGTGTAATTATTTCATCTATAACTACTTACTAGTGCTGTAACATTTCTTTCAGCTTTGTGACAGTAAATGGCCCTTCCTCTGGATGGTAGGATTTTAACAGTAGGGGTTTTTGTTGCTGACTTAACTGTTTGAGAGTGGTTCTGCACTCCTTTCAGCCACCATATGCTGCAGAACTAGAGACAGAGAGTCCAGCATAACTTGTTGGAACGGGAAAGGGAATCAGTTCACAAATTCACTTTACATAATTTAAAAAATCCTAAGAATGGTTAAGCATGAACAAAGTAGTTTGAGAAACTTCTCATCCTCCTTCTCTATAGTACCATCACTTGGGGAGGGGTAAAGGGAAGGGGGGAAAAAAAGGAGAAATAAAAGGCAGAGACATTGTTGAGAACTTCTTCTTTATGTTTGAAGCTTTATCAGTTCTCACATCAGAATGACAGAAAACGAGAACTGTAATGGAGAAAGGATGATGCATCTACAAAATAGCCGTAGTGGTTAAGTACTTTCAGGGGAAATTCAGACCACAAAATTTGCTCTGCTGCACTTTTACTACCCTTTGGAAGGATTTAAGATCTGTAAGCATTGGCAAGTAAAAGTTTTTAAAAATTCCTCACAAAATGCTAAGACAAGTGTGTGCTTGAATTTAGAAAAGAGCCTGTGGTGGCTGTAGCCCTAATGCAGCTCTTTATGGACAGCCAGACAGGTGAAAACATCAGCATGTCAAATTTCAGGCCTGAAAGTTTACACCATATACATTTTTGCATGGGCTCAACTGGTCAGCCTTCAAGGCATTTCTCACTTGAGTTGCCATGTATCTTTATCTGCCGTGGGTATCCAGACAAAATAGTTTGCTATCTTGAAGAATGTGATGGAAAAAGTGTGATGCCTTGTCATATTTACATTGCCAAAGACAGTTTTGTATTTTTCTTGGTTTACATGTGTTTGTAACCATGTTAGTGGCACCTGTGTCTTGGGTTGATTTTTTTTGTTTCTTGCAAGCTAATCACAGAACTGTAGAGTAACTTACAAGTTACAAGTGGGGTCATCTTGTCCCACCCCTCATTATGTATCAGCAGAGAATTGCACTGAAACATTAGGTCAGAGAAAGGAAATTAAAATCCTTGCCTGTGCAACTGTAGCCATATGGGTGCAGCTCCCTTTTCTGCTAGTGAAACCAAGCTTGTTCTGTCATTTTTTATTCATTTTAAGAGACATATATTTTCAGTTAACTGTCCTACTTCGTACCTGGTTACAGCTAGCTCTTGTTCCTGCCTATTCCTAAAATGAGTGTGTTTTAAGTATGGGCTGAAAACCTCTCCAAATCAGGGCCTGCACTAGTAACTAGCTTTTATTGTTTTCTCCCTAAGCCAGGATGCCTAAAAATATCCTCTGAGCTCCAGGGAGTGGAGCAAAGAGGTGTTCTTGCATTGAGAGATGATTTTAAGTAACTCACTCTTGTAGTAGCATTCTATTCTGCCCACATCTATTTTTTACGTACTGGCTAAATAGTCTCGCTCTGCTACAGGTGAATCTACAATTAAATAATACACAATTTGAAGTCCCATTTATTCCATTAATGTTCTTTTTATATTTACACAAACTACTTTTAAATGTCTTTTACTTGGAGTTAGAGTGTATGCATAACTTCCTGAACCAAGTCAGGACTTCCCAAGTCAGTTATTTAATGGAGTGCTTATATAGTTAGCCCATTTTTCCCTCTAAGTCCTAGGGATTGGGGTGTTAGTGATGTTTTTCCCAAAGATACTTGTCTAAAGAGCTCTTGCCAAATCATGATGACATATCTAGAAATATCCAGATCAAGGAAAGACTTTTCACACTGCCAAAATAGCAGCAAAATAAGAAGCAATATCCCACTATGGCTCTGATTATTCCTGTGTGAGTGTGTGTTGTGTCTAAAGCTTATGAGCAATATTGGACTTGCTGTGCTGCCTCCTCTCCTTTGCTCAGGTTTGGATGTTCAAATAATAATCTATTTTCTCCACAGATCTGAGCAGTCAGATGTTTTCTCTGGTCCCAAGGTGTCAGGTTTCTTCTCTCTTGTGCTCACATATAAAGCCAGGTGTGATTTTTTTTTTCCCTGCATTGTGTTCTGCTCGATCCTGTAACTTGCCTGTAACTTACCAAGAGGTCTAACACTGTGCTCAATTTGCCAATTATCATCCATGTTATTATAGCATTTTGCTTGCATAAATGCTTAGTCTTCCTGTTAGCTGCAGGGAATAATTTACACATGTGGGTTTTGTCTTTTAAATTTTCAAGATCATTCTTATAAATAGTGAGTCAGGCCATTAGTGTGTGTTTTGAACAAGACTGCTCATATAATTAGTCTAGACATTCATGTAGACGTCCCGGGAGCTGCAAGTTAAGAGTCATACTGTGTTGTTCTTCCATCTGTTTTCTTAATATATCCATCCTTAAACTTGCAAGTTCAGAAAGGAGACTTGTGAAAATAGAGTGGTGGGGAAGAGAAAGCAAGACCTGCTTCTCCATGTCAGAAGAAAACCACACCACTGGGTGTTTACTTCATCAGAGCTGTTTTCCTATCCTGGATGTGGTCACAATTCCTGATGTGACTTAGGGCAAATCAAAGAAATGAAGAGTAGTAACAAATCATCTGGTTCCAAATTTATGCCGAGAACATTTCCCATCTGCTTCAACACCTATGACACCCTATTAAATAGCCCAATATGCTTCCAATAAATATATTTTTTAAAAGAAAACACATAGAAAATTACTGAATGCTGAATAATTGAGTCAGTTCCACTATGCAATGCAATACCTTAGAAAATTTCCTGTGATTGTCGTGAGGGACTGCCATGTCTTTCTGATTCTGAGCACAAGAAGAGATATATTCTCAATATGCTGCTATGCCCATAACCAATAACTCATGTGAGAACTGAAATCTGTTCCTTGGGACTACCTGGGATAATTTAGCCATCCTGATTCCTCAGTTTCTAGACAGAAAGACTGAGGGTCTGAGAAGTAACATTTATGTGATGGGATTATTCGATGTATTTTAGAAGCAGTTATGTATTTATAGCCAAGCTTTTGATATCTGCCTCAGTTTTTAAGAGATCATCTCTGGAAATTTAGGAACAGAATTTCAGATACTGTTCCACATAGATTTTCTATACTGTCTGGCATCTCGGAAAAATCAAACAACGTAAGGTGTCCCAAAAATGAGGCCCATCAGACTGGATGCCTTTTGTTTAAAGTGTTGTTGACAGCTTTGACTGCAAGTTATATGGTATCTCGGTGTCTTCCTACTCTGAAATGAATTATATAGCTCCTGGCACTCAAGTCACATGCCCACTGTAAGTGTTCTTAACCAAATTGTTTTACTATGTAAGCTCTTCTTTGTGCCAGAAATAGAGGTGTAGAAGGATGATGGGAAGTGATCTGATCTTGAATTTTTCCTACATGCCTTTTAAATCCAAAGATCCTGAAATCTTGGAAATTAACCTGAAAACTTCCATGAAACATACCGTATCTTGAAACAGAAGTAATTTTGTATTACAGTATCTCAGTAGGCTTCATTCAGATATGTGAAGACCCTGGGTTTCTGTAGAAACTCAAGAAAAATATGGAAGCCAGACCTCCACTGGAATAAGTTGCATGTTACTTCGCTTCATCTGAGCTCTGATTACTTCTGCTGTTAGAGGATTTTCGATTGGATTCCAACACCAAGAACCCAGTCTGAAGACCTTGTAAATGTGGTTTAAGGCCAGCTCAGTGAATGTTATTGTTTAAACAATACAGAGAACCTTATTGAGTAAGAATGTTTCCTGTTTCCCTAAATGACCTTAAGGGTAAAAATGAAAGTATAAAACTGAGAATATCAGACATTTTTTAAAAGTACTAGAGCACTCTAGTACTTTTTGAGTACTAGAGACAAATTAAGTCCAGAAGTGTAGAAAAACCCACAGTAGATTCACAATTTATTGCACAAAGCTACTGTTTGCCTTGTCTAATTTAACTTATTTTCTTCATTGTGTAAGTGAATAAACCCCACATTTTTTGGTAAGATTTATGCCTCATCATTGGCAAGGTTGTTTTGGAATGCCAAGGAAGCAGTTCTCCCAGTATTGATCTTTATCTGTGCACAGTTTTCTCTTTCTCACCTGCCTCAGGCTTTGCCAAGTAAGACAGGAGGCAGAAACTTTTACCTTTGCTATAGACCGATCTTTTTTTGTGGATCTCACAAGTGCAGCTGCTGCTGCTTGTAGATGTAGCCGTTCTTTGTTTTTTCTTGTTTCTTTACATTTATGGAATAAATTGAGACTCTGAATTCACCATTTTTACAGAAAAATGGTGCTAAAGATGTCTTGCTAAATCTGAACCCTCCTGTGACTTTTTGTGTGAAGGTAGGGTGAGACTATAATTAAGTTTACTGATGGATTCAAGTGTTCAAGAACTGGTGAGGCCAAAGGCCCTAGGGCTGAGAAAAGAAAATGTTCTGCTTGCATACTCCACTGAAGCTGGCTGGTGCTTTGTGCACTTCCTCTTGTTAATGAAAAATGTGATACTGCTCTTCTGGCATAGAACAACCTTTTGTGTGCTTAAGCTTTACATTGTAGTGTTAGGCTATAAATTTCAGCAGCATGGACAGAAACTGGGCAAATCCACAGAAGAATATTTTGCTGTTTCACGGACCAGGTAGTTGCATGTGCACTTTGAAGCATGGTAGATGAAATAATGTGAGATCAGCTCACATTACAAAGCATTTACAGCTGGAATCAGACCTGGCCATACAGATATCATCATGCTGAATTAGCAGCAGCAGAAGACAAATGAAGGCAAGACAAAGCAAGAACTCTCCAGGTGTTGAAAGAAGAGCTGTATCTCAAAATCCTGTATGTCAAATATAGAGTGACCGGTTTGAGCAAACTCTATCTACACAGGAGAAACGTTCTTCAACTGGGAACCCAGACTAGTAGTGCTAGTTATGCTGGCTATTCCACAGAACAAAATCTATTCATCTACTGAAAAAAAAAAAAATTAAAATATATACATATATAACTAGGAAACAATGTTTCATCTGGGAAATAGTTACTTTAAATTTACTGAGTCCACTGTGTGACACATAAATAAAATTAATTCTTTACATACTGTAGATGTAAAGAAGTATATAGTTAATGTTTCTGAAGTATTAGGGGGGCAACTGCAAGTTTGCCATTGACCCGGTAAGCACTATTAGTACCTAAGTCTGACTACTTGCCATATTTTAGGTATTTTCAACATGGTTCTGCCCTGTGTTCAACACCTGTGCGACAAAATTGCTGTTATGGATTCTTTGCAAGTAAATATGACTTTTGATTTGTATTACATACCTGCTGAATTCTGTACTGCACTTGCTGATAGAACAGGCACCTACTGACTACAATAAATTTGCACATACTTAGAAGATGCTCTGCTTAAACTCCACCACTGCTTTTGCAACTTCATGTGGCTATGACCTTAGTTTCAGCTATCAGGAGATGTAACATTGAGGAAACATCTTTTTGTGTAAAAACTTTCGTTCACAAAATAAAATTTATCTTATTGTGACACTAATACAGTAAAAATATGCCCTTTATCATTTACAGTATGGGATACTAACTCAAAGTGACTGCATTTTTGGAATAGTTTCAAGCAGTAATGGAAATACAAAATAATGCTAAAAGTTATTTATGTATGGTTTTAAAGGTGGCCCAGGGGTTATACTGACCTTCAGCCATCCACCTCTACACATAAAAGAACAGTTAGAAGAATTTTGTGGTTAAAGATATTTTCTGCTCTTTACACAGTACACACACTACCAAATTGCTAAATTAAAAAAAATCTCATCATAGGTACTAAGCTTGATGGACTTTTCTATTCTGAATACCTTACACTGTTTTGTATTGGTGCCCCACGTTTGGTGTCCATGGCTCTCAGAACTCTACTATTAACTGAGCAATATTATATCTAGAAAAACTCCTGAAATGTCTGAAAAATGCCCACATGCTGCATAAACACATTTCAGTGAATACAACTGTAACTTAGCTTCACTAAATGGAAAGTCAGAAAGTCAGTTACCTCTTCTCACACCTTTGTCTCTGCAGCAAGACTAAAAATAGACCACTGTTACCAGAGTTTCATCACTGAAAGAATTATGTTCCATATGCTCTATCTGAGATCTTACATCATGGTATGAAAATGTTATTTTTCCAACCTATTTGAGATGCTCAACTATGAAGAGAGGTGTCATGTGAAATCTACAGTTTGTCTAGATAGATACTGGTGTCCTCCCATGCATTTGCTGTAGGGGTGACTAGAGATGCTTTAGACTCCACAACAAAAAACCTTAACCATTCCAATCACTTTCTACCAATAATTTGAAAACAAAGTTTCTGGAACTTGTCCTCTTAAAATTACTTCTCTGCTGTACGTGGTTGGAGGGAAGGTGGTCTCCCTGAGAAAAAGCAGCTATGCAAAATAAATAGTCATCCTTCACCAATTAAGAGTCAAACAGACATTAAGACACGTTGACTGACTATTCTACATGCTAAGTCAGTTATTATTAATGCACTTTTCCAATATACATTAATGTAATTTCCTTCACAAGTTGCACACTGTGGATCTTCTTACTTTCCTATACGGGAGAACAATAGCAGGAAGGAGAAATATCTGTATATTATTTAAACTGAGGAAGGGACAGGTGCAAAAGTAAGTGATTTTTAGTTGAATAGCAAGAAATGTTTACATAAATTCAAATGGAAACTACTTAGATATGTGTTAATAAGGTGTTTGCAAGAACTGATGTCATGCAAGGATAATGTTACAGGAGTTACTATTCTAATACTTCTTCTGCAAGGTACAAGGAAGCAAGAACAACATAGTAAGAAAGAATGCAATGGAAATTTGTTAGAGCATATCAGGCTCTATGGAGGTTCATATGGACATTTGAGACATCACACAACAATGTTAATATTTGTAAGTCTGTGTGGCTCTCCTCATAGGGATTTGTAAGGAAACAAATAGACATCCACACCCTTTGATGTGTTTTATAATAATAATAGTAATAGTGGTAGTTTATACTGGGTATTCAAACATATACTTGAAACATGTATTTGAATAGTTGCAACAAAACTTTCAATAGTGGCTTGATAGCAGACATTCATTTTTAGAGTGACTTGGGGCATTATATGAAGGGTACCTAAGTGTCATTAGTTCTATCTTTGCTTTTCAGTGACAGGATTTAATTTTCTACTAGGTTCCAGGGACTCACTACACCTACCCTCAGCTGACAGGTTGGAAATATTTTCTGGTTAAACTGGTTTTCATGTGAAAACTAAATTTTTTTATGACTTTTACCTCAAGGATTTTGTGTCTTCTATGAAGAAAAATCAATCTCTGTTTTGGACAAATAGGAGAATTCATAGAAATCAGCAGAGGTTTTCATTGTGATTGAAGTTTGTCATATTTCAACTGAAATAAAGACCTGTTTTCTGAATAGTGTCTTTGCAAAGTGTTACTTGTCAGCAATGAATAAACAACATCATCTATCACACATCTTGGCTTTGCAGGCACAGAACAAAATTTTCTTTTTTTTTTTCAGAGGAGGAGAGCACATAGTGCCTTCTCAGAGACTTCAGACAGCCAGAGATCCTGGCCAGTAAAGAAAAATAGCATTCTGGCTGAAAAATATGTCTCAAAAGCAACTGTGTTGTACCAACTAGCAGGAGCCATAAGACAGTGCAGGTCTCCTTTCATAGGCTCCTGTTCCTCCTCTTTTGACATGATTTTTGAGTTTTCAAACAGTACTGTATCAAATGGACAAAAGAAACCAGAAGCTTTAACTAAATACGAATAGCAAGATCAAAACTATAAAAGAAAATAAAATAACTAGGCAAAAAACAATAAATCAAAATGAATCTTTGGCAGCTCAAAGGTCACTACCACTAAACCTACTGACTCCTAATATGAGATGTCTGCACCACAGTTTGCAAGGCTTTTGACATGCTCTCTCATAGTATCCTAGTACCCAAGTTGAGTGAGCTAGAGATTGGTTATGCAGATGGTCTAATAGGTGGAAAATTGGCAGGATTGCAGGACTCAAGGGTTTGTGTGACCATGAGTATGAATTCCAAGTGTTGACTGGTTACTCACTGTGTCCCTCAGAAAACCAGTACTGGGACCCATACTGCTTAACATCTCTGTTAATGACCTGGATGATAGAAAACTCACCCTCAGCAAGCCTGCCAGTGATATCTAGCCAGGGGACAGTAGATATGGTGAAGGGCATGCTGAGAGGAAGCTGAAATTCTCAACAGGCTGTAGAAATAAGGTATCAGGAGCCTCAAAATGTTAAACAAGGACAAGTCCAAAGTCCTGGTAGAGAGTAACCTCCTGCAACTCTATAGAGAGAGTGAAATGAGTGGTTGGAAATTAACTTTGCAGAGTGTTTTTTAGTGCAACTGTGTCAAGGGAAGATGTGAGGCAGTTGCAGACAGAGCCAGAGCCAAATCCTTCCTAGAAGTGCAGTGACAGGACTGGAGGGAACAGGCACAAATCAGAATACAGGAATAAGAAACAATTTTCATTGGATAATTTGCATTGCACTGGAACAGATTTCCCTGAGAGATGGTGGAGTCTTTGTCCTTGGGAGATACTCAAAACTCAACTCATCAACATCCTCAACCACCTGATCTAGTTGGACCCATTTTGAACAAAATGTTGGACTAGATGACCTCCAGAGGTCCCTTTCAACCTCATTTGTCCTGTGATTCTCCAATTCTATAAATACTGTGTCCTCTTCAGCTGCTGAAGTTATTAATACAACAAATCTATATTCCTTTGGCAGTCGGACAACTAGTAGTTTCCATGGTAACAAAGGGAATTCCTATTTCTCAATTTTTCCTGCTTATTAGGCTAATTACCATGTTTTAAGAAGACCTAAGTGATGGTGAAGGAATTCCTGATTACTACAGGATTTTCTTTTTTTCACCATGCCATTAGTTTATCAGATGGGGATTTTGAAAGACAGTGTTCAGTAAATTGTCTGCACAGAGGCTGTTGGTGCCAGTAAAACATGTGGAGAGACATTTTACCATCTGCATGTTGCTTGTTGCACAAAAGTAGCTAGAGAAAAGTAAACTATTATCCTCTGTTTTACTGGAGTCTCCTTAATAGCCTCCCATGGAAGAACAACCCAATATTAAATGAGTTATTCCTGGTTTATAGCATAAGAGAGCAATCCAGTTATATTCCTGGGTTCAAAGGTACTAATAAGAATCAAGAAATAGTTAAACGTTTTACAATACTTGCTTTTGAGAGGAGCAAATAAGTATTAGATATCTATTGAAATCTCTTATTCTGTTTCTCCGATTCTGTGATGCTTTTTAAGTGATTTAAAAACATACTCAGTTTCAGCAGTGTCTGCTGTACTGTGAAACCAAGGCTTCAGTAATTGCTATTTACCCTACTAGTTCTCAGATTGCATCCCGCATAGTTGCAGAAAGGGAAACATCAGCTATATTTACAATGTCCAGAAAGACAACATTTTTTTTCTTAAGCTTTCATCTTGTTTGCTCCCTTAAAAGCACTAAAAATGAGTAGAAAAGAATTTCCTGGGGAAAACTCTGAAACACTCAGATAAAATAGAAGGAAATGACAGTGAAAGAGAATGACAGGCCTGTGTGTCATGGATGGGGGTGGGAGACTTCAAATTATGAAGCAGAGGGTAAGAAGCAAAGTGTTTCTTCATAGTCAGTGGCTTAAAAGTCATGACATTATTAATCATTTGTATAGGACAAGAAATGTGCATGGCTCTGTACTGTGAAAGATAAACAAATAGGAGGATCTGCCATGGATTTACATTTTAAAGGAAGGGGAAAAGTCAAAGGAACACAGTACTGCATATGTAACCATCACAGCTTTCCACTTTTAGAGAACAGTTGAAGTTTTTATAAGGTCAGGAAAACTGAAAAATGCTTTCTGAGTAACTCCTGTCAGAAAAAACTGTTTCAAATCAACCTATTTCTGTCCTGAAAAGCTGTACTCTTTTCAGTGAAAATTTCTGCAGTCAGAAAGGGTTTTAAATCAGAAAAGATTCAGATTGCATTTTGGAATCTTTTCTGAAACAAAAATATTACTTGATATCATTAGATGATATTACATAAATAACATGAGTTGTTAACGCTTCTGGGCACCTGATAGAAACTGACTTTCCATTTGCTAGTGTAACATGTGACTCAGATTTGCTTTATACTGAAACATATTGTGAACAAGAAGCTGGTATATATGCTATAAACTTTTACCTAGGTGAGCTGGCTGCTCACGAGGAAGTCAGTCTTCTTGCACAGCCAGCAGAGAAAGTGATGTACATGTCTGTATTCTCTGATGGTGCGTCACAAGAACTGAGAGAGTAGATTTGGAGGCTGAGACAATTACTGCCCTCCAGTTGCTAAAAGGGGATCCTAGAAAAGCTCCAGCTCAGAAAGCATTTTTCTAAGGCAATCTTTCATATTACTCTTCAGCAACACTACCAATAAAACAAATATCAAATTTTCACTCTCATTAAAGTGGATTTCAGGTGGCTTTAGGACCAACAAACCAGCTTGCTCATGCCCCTTTCCCATTGATGAATTAACTAACTCTCCTATTTGATTCCCAGAATGGGCTAGCTAGGGATATGACACACTTCCAAGCAGCAAAACATTTACTAAATCACAGTGTTCTTGATTCGCATCTGAAAACCACTGCTGCTAAGAGCTATTTTGGCAGAGGGATCACATTGTTATACCTTCTGTTTTGTATATCATCAGCTGGAGTAATTTTTCAGGACAATGCTGAATGTCTATTACGTACTACTTCAAGCATGTCAGTATATATTAATATTATACTGACCAGACGTATTTCATTTCATGGAAGGAGTCAGGGAAGTTTAGACATACGATCTGACCTTCAGAGTTGTGAAACAAAACTGATTATAAAAAGTGCTAAGGTAAGATGCATTTAACCTTTTTGTGTACTGTTTTTAAGAATTAAATTTTTATGTAGTCTAATTCAAATTCAAAGGGAACTTAAATCAAATTCACAGTACCTTAGCACTTAATAATCTAAATCTGTAAGAATGCTCCCCTTTACATGCGTACTTCTTTATAGTTCAAATTAATTTCTCAATCTCCATCACATTGCCAGTTGAACTCCTGCGTTGGTTTCCTTCAAGTGAATACAACACTTCTAGTCTGGAAGAAAATTATTCAATACCTTTTTATTTAGCAACAAATGAAACAATAGAAACTGCTACCCAAGTCACAAATCAGTGATGTCCTGAGGAAAGCCTGGTATGTACCAGCCAAAAAAGCTTTCTCCGGGATATTCTGCAAGCACCAACTAGATCATAAGGATGCATTTGTGTGAGTGTGACATGAACTTAACAAAAATGCAGTCAAAAAAGAGCCAGCCAAGGAAGTACCAGCAATATGCATAGTCCTGGAAAAAACTCTAGAGTGGGAAACAATGTTCTAATTTTGGCCAGAATGCTGGCTTAAAAGAGATTTGATTTTATGAACAAAGAAACCGTTGCATGTTGTTTGTCCCAACTGTATTCAAAGAGAGAGAGTTTTGTGTACGTACTTTGTAAACAGAGAGCAACACACACCCCAAATTGCAAACTTCCAGTTTTAACGTGCTTTACCTAAAAACTCATGGCTGAAAGCAGAATTATATGCCTCAGGGTACTTGATATTTGATTCAAAGTTACTGTTTTTTAAAACCCACTGTCTTTGCAAACTCCTCAGTTCCATTTACACAGTTGCAAGTGAGTATTTATCTCAGGCAGAAAAAAATGGGCAATTCAAGAATCTAAACGCAAGTTGTGTTTTTCCCTGTGCGTAGCATGCACTGACATAAATAGCAGGACAGGTCACTAGTCTTTCTCTCCCTGTGCTGCTCCCTGGTGATGTCAAGCACACCTCCAGAATCATAGTGTCATCCATATTGGAAAAGACTTTTAAGATCATTGAGTCATAATGCTGCCTAGTCCACCACTAAAACATGTTCTCCCTAAGTGCCATATCTACGTTTTCTAAATACTTCCAGGGATGGTGACTCAACCACTTTCTGGGCGGACTGGTCCATGCTTGACAACCCTTTCTGTAAAGAAATTTTTCCTAATATCCAAGCTAAACCTCCTCTGGAGCAACTTGTGTACACCTTCTTTTGTCCTGTTGCTTGTTACCTGGGAGAAGAGGCCAACTTGCCACCTGCTACAACCTCCTTTCAGGTAGTTGCAGAGAGTGATAAGGTCACTCCTAAGCCTCCTTTTCTCCATGGTAAACAACTCCAGCTCCCTCATTGCGGAGCTTGTGCTGCAGACCTTTCACCAGCTTTGTTGTCCTTCTCTGGACTTGCTGCAGCATCTCAGTGTCTTTCTTCGAGTGAGGGGCCCAAAACTGAACACAGGATTTGAGGTGGGGCCCCACCAGTGCTGAGTACAGTGGGATGATCACTGCCCTGGTCCTGCTGGCCACACTATTGCTGATGCAGGCCAGGATGCCACTGGCCTTCTTGGCCACCTGGGCGCACCGCTGGCTCACATTCAGCTGCTGTTTAACCAGCACCCCCAGGTCCTTTTCTGCTGGGCAGCTTTCCAGTCACTCTGTCCCCACCCTGTAGCACTGTCTGGGGTTGTCATGAATCAAGTGCAGGACCCAGGACTTGGTCTTTTTCAACCTCATTCCATTGGCTTTGTCACACTGATCCAGCCTGTCCAGATCCCAGCCTTTCTATCCTCCAGCAGATCAACACTCCTACTCAATTTGATGTCATCTGCAGATTGACTGAGGAGATGGTTAACACAAAGTCTTCATTCCTGGGGGCAGATCCCTGGGTGCTGGCCTAGGCTGTTTTCAGACCGTGAACCCACATCCTACTCTGCAACAAAGCAGCTTTGTGAAAGTGTCCCTTGCCTGAACTCACCTCAAAGTCTTCTGGGAAACTAGTGGAAGTGATCAGCAAGAGGTAAGAGATGCTCACTTGACTCAAAAACACCATGGTCACAATGTTGAAGCAGCTTGGATGGGATGTTATTCTGCAAAAACATGCTATTCTTCTACGAATACTTCTACTTTGTTCCTATTCTGGATTTCTTATCCCTTTGGCTTAGACAAATACACTGTACACTGCAGAGACCACCGTGGGGTATCACAAACTTCAAATGATTTTAATTTCCCTAAACACTTTCATAAAATCACAGAATCACAGAATCAACTAGGTTAGAAAAGACCTCTGAGATCACTGAGTCCAACGTATGACCTAACACCACCTTATCTACTAGACCATGGCACTAAGTGCCACATTCAGTCTCTTCTTAAATATCTCCAGGGATGGTGACTGCACCACTGCCCGGGGCAGCCCATTCCAGTGCCCAAATGCCCTTTCTCTGAAGAACTTCTTCCTAATGCCTGACTTAAACCTCCCCTCATGCAGCTTAAGACTGTGCCCACTTATCCTGCTGCTGGTTGCCTGGGAGAAGAGACCAACCCCTACCTGGCTACAGCCTCCTTTCGGGTAGTTGTAGACAGTGATGAGGTCTCCCTGAGCCTCCTCTTCCCCAGGCTAAACAGCCCCAGCTCCCTCAGCCTCTCCTCACAGGACTTGTGCTCGAGTCTCTTCAGCAGCCTTGTTGCCCTTCTTTGGACACACTCTAGCACACACTCCAGCACCTCAATATCCTTCCTGAACTGAGGGGCCTAGAACTGGACACAGTACTCCAGGTGTGGCCTCACCAGTGTCAAGTACAGTTAACGAATCACTTCCTTGGTCACACTGTTCCTGATCCAGGCCAGGATGCCATTGGCCTTCTTGGCCACCTGGGCACACTGCTGGCTCACGTTCAACTGCTGTCAGTCAGTATCCCCAGGTCCCTTTCTGCCTGGTCACTCTCCAGCCACTCTGTCCCCAGCCTCTAGCACTGCAGGGGGTTGGTTGTTGTGGCCAAAGTGCAGGACCCAGTATTTGGTCTTGTTGAACCTCATCCCGTGGGAATTTCTTATCACTGATTTTGATTTCCAGTTGCTCAATTGAACAGTTGATATAGTTTGAAGCTTGCTCCCTGCCAAGTCTCCAAACCTTACCACAAGAAGTCCCCTCCCCCCCAAACCTCTGGGAGAAGAGGGGAAAAAAAACCAAGAGAACCGAAATGAGAGAGAGACAGCTAAAGCTACATATATAAATATATTTACACTTATATTACAGTTATATACAACTGAAATATATGTACAATTTCAAAGGGAAAAGGGAAAGGGGAGGGGGAAGGAAAAAGGAACACAAACAAAATAAAATATACATGATCAATAGCCCAAGATCTAACAACTAAAAGAAATTAGCGAAAGACTATCTTACCACTCTCCTTGGGACAACGGAGAGTCGCGCTAGAACGATCGCCGGCAACCTCCGCCTCCCAAGGTCGACAAGGCCCTACCAGGCCTCGCTCCCCAACACGACAGACTCAACAGCAGGGAACCTGCACCTCCAAGCCGCCGGAAGGAAAGAGCAAAGGCCTCTCCTCCTTTCTTCTTATAGTCTGGCTTACATAAAAATCGTAGGGAATACTGGGTAAATCTGGGCACTTCCTTGGTTACAAACTGGTCACCAAGGAAGGCCTAGACTAAACTACCACAACAGTAAAAAATATAAGAGTGTTACGGTGTAGACTGTACCAGAATATCTTTGTTTCAGTTGAAAACTAAAATAAAGGCTGCCCATGTCTTTCCTACTGCTATTCCAAGCCTCTTCTTCCCCTTCAGACAAGGAGCTAAGGGGAGCCTTGTTCAGACACGACTTACACAGGTGTCTTGGTGTTCTTGGAACAGATAATTCTTCTAACTTGCTGTCCTCCAGAAAGAACACTGTATATCAGCTCAAGTGACCAGAAACTGATTAGTGAGACCCATTGCAGGCTTATTTTTTAATAGGATTAAGAGTGTCCATGAGGATGGAAAAGGAGAGGAAGAAAGCAATCTCATATAACCAATTTAAACAAGTGATAAAGCCTTTCTAATAGGTTCATATTCCTGACAGCAAGCTAAATGTAATCAAACTCTGCAGTGGCACCTTGAATTCCTGTTTTGATTACCACTTTTCATGGTCCATTTTTTGCCAGGGATTTCTGGACCACATATTTACATCTGATTATGAGGTGTGATTCTCCATTTCAAGAACTTGGTCCTGTCTTTTTGAATTTGCCATGGGTAAGGATGGTTTT
The DNA here is from genome assembly GCF_036250125.1 of Pseudopipra pipra. Classification (NCBI taxonomy): domain Eukaryota; kingdom Metazoa; phylum Chordata; class Aves; order Passeriformes; family Pipridae; genus Pseudopipra; species Pseudopipra pipra. Next base: position 23,503,935 of record NC_087581.1, on the reverse strand, counting down.
TGCAGCTGGCTAGCACAATGAAGTCAAAGTAAAGCCTTATTCAAGACCCATATCTTTACAGGGTGAAATTGTTCTTTATCTAACTCAGCATCTTCGCGTGCACTGTTGCTCAGGCAGAAGGAGAAGGAAGTTTGCATGTCAGGAGGATTGCTTCCTATTGCAGCATGAATAGCCTAACTGGTAGCAAGTTGGCTATATGCCATTAAAAATTGAACAGCCAAGTCAAACTGGGTCAGGTTTGCACTCTACCAGGGTAATGCTGTCTAGCCAGCACAGGAGCATTTTCAGATCAGAGTCTGCTCAGCCATGAGAGTAGGAAGAGAGAGCAAAGGAAGTTTGGCTGTCAGAAACCTTATTTTATCTTCTATTGTAAATAGACAACTGGCAGCTGGTCAGGCATTCAAAGTTGAAAGGTCTAGTGGCACCTGTTTTCGGTACATTCCTTCCTCAGTTAATGGGCTGAAAGCATAAACCTCAGGCAGCAGTCTCAACTGACGGCTAAAGCTGTTTTCCATTTGAACTGTGGGGTGGACTATGTTGATCTGCAAGCTCAGCCTGTATGCCTTGCCTAAGGACACACAGCTCAGGTTGATGTTGTCATTGCCACTGGATGAGGTAGCCACTGCTTTGGTTGTCAGGCCAAATCTACTGCCCATTAAAGAGAGGAGACAGACCTGAGATGCTGTTCAAGCATTCTGAACTGTGTCCATGAAGTTCTTTTTACTCTTACATGTGTTACACTTGGTTTGTGGTAAAGCAAAAGTCAGTTCTAAAAGTCAGACTCATAGATCATGGTTTTAAAATTTACCCTTTTAAAAACAGCATCAATAGGACAGCAGAAGACAAGAGTAAAACTTTCATTTAAAGATGGAAAGTGAAATCACATTCACCAAAAATATGAAGCTATTACTTTCTTGCACAGTGAACCTTAACATGCACAGTTGGAGCAGCATATTTGCATATAGAGCAGTTTTGCTCTATATTTGGTCTTATGGTCTGACTAACATAACCACCTACTGCTTCCTACTTGTCAAGAGGATGTGCCAGTAGCAGCTGCCTAGAGGAAAGAATAAGCAAAAGGAAGAAAGAGCAGAAGGGAAAAAATATTGCTAGAAAGGACAGCTAATGGCACTGGAGATGAGTGATGCTATTCCTCCTCTCAGAAAGGAGAGCTCCATAACAACTAAATGGATACTCTAAAAGGACATTATTCAGATTGTAAAGTCAAACACCCAAAGGTTAGCAGAAATAAAGAAGGTGCGAGGAGATGGATTCTGACCAGGCAAGGAATCATTTGAAGTGCCCCCATCAGCATGGAAACCAAGAGAGCTTATGCACTCAGTAACGGAGATTAGTCAGTGGGAGCAGCAATGTCGAGAGGGGCATTCAAGAGAGTTGGAAGGAAGAAGTCCAGTTTCCCCAGTGCTTGCAGCTAATACTGAGGTTTTGGCAGGTTTGTTTTACTGATATTGGAAATCTGTAAAAAAAAATGAGAGAAGGAGCGTAAGGACTGGATATCCTTGTCAAAATGGTTGCTGGAGGTTCCTGAGAAAATGGAGGTGGAGCTAAGTGAAGGGAGAAGCCAGAAGTAGTAAGATACACAACTGTGTCTTGGTTATGACTGCATGTTTCTCCCCTGATTGAGCTCTGGGGCTGGTTTTCAATACAGCTGACTGCTCCTGTGTGTATTTATGCTCTCCTGAAAGACACATTTCCTAAAATAATTCCAGCAAATGCACGGAGCAGGTCTGATCAAAACCCTGTCTCTTGCATCCACTGACGCTGAATTTTGTGGCACAAATGGTGATGAAGCAGTGACTCGTGGTAGTGATGACATACAGATGTAGTCCTTTCTTGTACACCTTTTGCATCCTTTTTTCCACTAGTGGGAGGCTGACTCCAGTCTCACTGTGTGCCTCCGGGCAATTCTGGCCACTTTGTCCCTGGAAGCCATGGGATCTGTTTGAGGCTTGTCACACTCTATCACAGTGGGGAAAAGCCTCACATCTCTCCTGTAAAACCTACTGCAATGGCTTATACTCCACAAGACCAAGGTGGAAAGCTTTTGATCAGTAACCAGATTGTAAAAACCTATCCCCTTGGCTACAGGGGATAGGGCTGCAGGGCAAGGGAGATACAATTCCTCTGATGGCCCTGCCTCCAGGCATTGTTCTGTGTAACTGAATCAGAAAGCAGGAGGAGGGTCAGAAATAAGAAAGTACAATATAGCAAAGAAAAAAATGCAGTGTAAGTCTTGGAAAGTTACTCATTTAACTAAAGTATTTTAGAGGGCTTTCAGGTTTGAACAGTGTAGGATAGTTTTCTACTTGCTGGGCAGGTGGCCTTGTCTTCAAAACAGCTCTAAAATAAGAGAAATTTTAGAGATGTTTAATATACATTTGGAAGGCATTTAATATTGGTAAGATTACTTATTTTTTTAATCAACATAGATCTTCAAAATTATTATGTTGTCTTTCCCAGGTCTCCTACCTGTTTTTTTGGATGACTCATGGCAATTTGGGATACGATTTTAGAGTGAAAGTTAAAACTCTTGAAAACAAAAAATCAAAATGGGGAAAATCTTCTGATGTACAGGCAATTGCTGCTCTGTTTTAGACAACACAGTAACTGAGGTGCTTGAGCTGCAGAAAAGAGAAAGAGATAATTTTGGGCAAAGAGATCTTTACTGTGGAACAAACCCACATTTACATAACAAAAGTGAGTCTAGGTTTGCTGATTGTGTTGCTTTATAAAACTATTGTTTTGGGATGATGCGAATGGGATGGGACCACCCTGCATAAACTGATTGCAGGATTTTATGGTTGCTGTCAATCCAAAGGTATTTTTTTTTAATGAGACCTTAAAGCATTTCACATGTGTAAATTGGTGCATTATAAATATACTATGGCTGACTAGACTGTGAGATCTAAAAATAAAAGCAAGATTAACAATCTTTGTCGACTACAGGTGAACCTGTATGTTCCCATTGTCTGCTATTGCTCACATATTTAGTCTGTAAGCTGAAAAGTGCAAACCCTGAAACACTGAAATAGTTTTTTAAAATTAATCTAAAAATATTCAGATTTTTGTCTTGCTTAGATGCAAGGACTAATGTGCTGCACTCACAGTACTGGCTCTTGGAAATTATGTTGAGTCTGTCATTCTGTCTGCTCGTCCATCGCAGTGGGTTCTTTTTTCTTTCAAGCATTTAATAAGAACAGGATGGAAACAGCTCTGTAGTAGTGTTCTCAGAGATCACCACGACCACTTATGTGGGGTTATGAGCGAGTTAATATGGGATGCTTGTTCTGTAATGGTCGTGGTGTATGCTGGGAGTTGAAGGTCTGATGCAAGCCTGCAAAAAGATGACCAACTAGAAGTGTCCCGGGAAGAAGCTTTAAAGTGATTGGACAGGACTGCACTGGCCCCCCCACGTTTTGTAACCAAGCCTTTTTCAAATATAGGAACTTGTTCAGTCATTAATAAAGGATTCTCCATTTTTCATCATCCCAGGAGGGTGTTGTTTATATTCACTGCCACACACTTAAAATCCCTGTAGAAAGATAATCAGTGATCTATGCACTACAGTCTTAAAGAATTAATGAGAACAAGTAAAATGAAAAGAGAAGAAACATTTTTAAAAAAATACAAAATAAAAAAGCAGAAGAATAATAAAATATAACTTTCTATTTTGCCACTATCTGTTGAAAACACGTACAAGCAGTCACTCACCTTTACTCATATGAATGATAGGATCTACACAGAAATTAATTCTACATTGAAGACTAAAAATGCATAATTAAAGCCCTGGAATAAAATAAACCTGTAAGAGTGTGATTGTAAGAAACTATCAACTATAAGGTCAAACTATCAACTATAAGGTTGTTAGACTTCTGCAATGGAACTACTGACATGATGGAAATTAAAAGATCCTATATTATCCAACAGTAATGAGTAGCTGAGTGATTTCATGCTGTACAGATATTGTATCTGCTAATACAAGTCCACTGACCTCACTGCTGAAATTGGGAGAGTTAGTGTATGTCCTTATCAGATGTTCATTAGTGAAATTGGTGCAGCTATTTAAAATATTTTTGTCCCATAGCTGCATGTTATGGAAGAGTGTGTTTAACAGGCCACATGAGCATGCCTCATCCCCTTCAGAGTGAAACCAGGCAGGTTTGCTTAACCTGGGGATAATACATTTAAAATTAACTAACTGCAGTGGAATGGGTGACATTTGCATGATCCTCTCTCATGATCCATCCTTCCAGCCAGCTGCGGTGTGGTGCCTCCCACAGAGTGGTAGTAAGAAGCATGTATGACCCAATATGGTTGTGAGCAACTCCAGACATTTCTGTAGGAAATATTTCAGTGGAATTAATTTTGCTCGTGTCTAGTCTTAATTGATTGTTCATGTGAAGCCTGTCTCATATAATCCTTTTGGACCTTGCAATGTAGTTAATCCCGGTTTAATAAAAATTCTTGTTAGGGAACAGATTTAAATGTTTTCCGCCTAAGTAAGATCATGTTTCTTTCTAAGCTTCCAGGCATTGTTTGCAAGTGCATTTATCAACCTATATAATTTTGGACCTGTCTGATCTTGGTGCTGCCGTCATAGACTTTCAAGATAGATTGTACTAGGCATAATGCTGTTTCAATTTTAGTGTAACTTTTTGCACAGCAGGTCTTCACCACTGTTGTCAGTTTTCATTATATTTATGGGGCTGGCTGGAGAGTGGGTTCTCTATCTTGCACAAATGCTTTATATACTGATTTTGAAAAATTATCTTTGCCTATGGAACAAATAAAAACCATCAAGAGTTAGTGTTTCCAAAAAAGTCTTATAATTTGTAGTAGAAAATAGCAAGGTCTGTAAAGAATTGAGCAGCTTGCAGAATTCTCTTGCAGCATATGACTCTATCAATAAATACTTTTCTGCATTTATATCTGCCACTTATTTAACTCTATTTCTTTTAGAGACATTTTTGTGACATCTTCTCTGACATTTTTAGACAGTTCCTATCTCCATTTATTTTATAATAGTTCTCCACAGGATAAAATGCATTTCTAGTTTTCACACAACTCCATCATTCTCATTTTACTACAACCTTTTTTTTAGTTGCCTAATTAATGTTTTGAAGATAATTTATTCTTTAATGATTTTCCATTCAGAACTATAAGGGTACTTAAGTACTGAAAAAAGTGCAGTACAAACAGACAATCCCGTCTCCAAAACCACAAGCCAATATCTTCTAGTGATATAAATTTATAGAGGTCTTTTGAATCAAAATGTTTCCACTACAAGAGATATTTTAGTCCAGTAAGTAATTCAGTAAAGGGAAAGTCTGGTTCCATTCAAATTAAATCACTTCTATGATGGATTGGATGTAAAGTATTTTTTCAAAGTATTCAGTATTTAAACAGAATGATAGGACACCAGAAGATTTATTTGTAAAGTGGCTGTTTTCTATTCAACTGTATTTTCATTGCAGGCTGATCATTTGGGAAATTTGTGCTATATGATCCAATACAACATCATATCACACATTATCATATCTGGAAACAGCACTAGCAGTGAGCCCTATTTGATGTTTCATCATTTACAGGTGGTGAAATGACTGACATCCTGCATATATTTTTAGATCAGATTTTCACTTTATAAACCTGTGGGCAAACAGACTTAGTCATGTCACACTACGTGAGCCTAAGAGCATATTAATGGAACAAATTTGGTAAGAGGTTGTGTATGCAAACTTGTTACTTAAACCAGGATTTTAATCTGTAAGTCTAATACACTGCAATTTGACAGTGACTTGTTCTTCTCAGAGACATTTCATGTAATTTGTATTGAACTAGTGTTGGTTTTCCTTTTAATAATCCACACTTCTTGTCATACTATTGATATTGATCTGTCTGTCTCCATACCTTTAGATGGAGTGGGCCTTCCACCATGTCATTACAGTCACAGAAAAGCCCTCTGGGAATGTCTGAGAGGCTCAATTTCTCTTCTACCTAATTTCTGCTTGTTTGAAAACATAGGAGAGCATAGCTCATTTTTCGCCTGGAAATTTATGAAAAAGACCAAACATACATTTTTCTAAATTAATTTTTTTGACTGGCAAAGGGGAATCTGAGATTCAGTGATACTGAAGTTCATCCCATAGGAATGAACTAGGTCACTCTCCAACATATCCTTGTCCTCCTTATGTAGAGGTTGCCTATAATTCTAATAATAGTTGTTACCTAGCATCAAAACATGAGGGGGAAAAAAAGAAAATAAGAAAACAGGAAAGAAAATAAAGGCTTTGTTCTGTTTTATTTAGCCTCCTGCACGTAGTTCTAGCATTTACATAAGTCTTTTTGCACTTTTTAAGGCATTTACCTCAGAGAATTAGAAACAGAATATCTCTATTTTTGTTATTACTTGATTAACTCTATAGCAAACATTCCAGTTGCTTTCTCTCTGTGCTCAGAAACAGCTCAGAGAACAGAAATGTTCTCTGTGAAATCTGATAATGCCAATTTAATCAGGATCTCATTAAAACAAACAAATTCAAGAGTTTAATCATCACTTAAAAGTGATGCTTTCATTTAAAAACAGCGACAATGGGTTTCTGAGTTCAGTCTTCTGCTTATTCCTTAATCTGTAAAAGTATTCCTACTTTCTTAACTTCAATCTTACAATATATCTGATTGGTTTTTCCCATCTTTTTTTCGTCATGCAGGTCTTTCAAATGTGTCTAAGATAAGAATCTTTCTTTTTTAGCTTGTCTGAAGACAAGTTGACAAATAACATAAGCATTCCAGAGCATTCTTTATGTCCTCTGTGTAGTTGGTAATAATAAAGTGATATCTCTGCCTCAGAGGACCTGGTAGTTCTTCTGCTCTGGTCTTCTAAATAACTGTCCATCATTGATTTAGGCTTCCCTTTAACAAGAACCACTCTTCAGTGGGGCTGAGTGAAGCATGACCTCGTCAGACCAGCCCCATGCATTTATTATATAAAATGCCTAGAATGCCAAGAACTCCAGATGCATTTCAATACCAAGTACAGCAGCTTTTTCAGTATGTATTTATTAGCTTAAATTAATACAATACATCATACATGCTTTTACTATTGAGATAGAAAGCCAGAACCTAAATATTCACATATAGTTGGTTCACTTTTTGAGTTGTGGCTTTAAATAGGAACTCAATGTTCTATGTGAAATAAATATGCAACACATTATTTGCAAAATCTGTTAGGAGTACAAAATGTTAGCTCTGTTACATCTTGTTCAGCTAAGCAGACATGACTTATTTTCAAAACTGTTAATAATTATTAAAAACTTCTTGGAATAATAAATACAGTACTTATATTACTTCTTAACTGTACACTCAAAACAGCAGAGTCCAGCAGCACCATATAAAGAGAGATATCAAAGAATAGGTAGTAGAGAAACACAGAGTTGTAAAAGGGTGGGTGCAATAGCATTACCTGGTCTTTCTGGTAACTTGTTTTAGAAGAAACGGCACAGGATAAACATCAATTATAATACTATCATGAAGTGTTTTATGCTTTGAGCCTCTGAACACAGAGCACCTGTCTGGCAGCCAGGAAAACTCTGATTCACAAGGAGATGACTGAGTCCTAGTGGCTAGAATCAAAGCATCTTGTTCCAGGGTCACCTATAACTTCTCTTTCCACATAAATACGTTGTCTATCTTCATCCTTAATTTTTAGTAACTCAGCTTTTAGCTTTTCCTCCACCTACTCTGTACTCTAAAGTGTCTTGCAGAATTCTCCTTGCTGCCCTTAACATCAGAAAAGCCTCTAATTTAACAAATCACCTGTCTTCACTTGCCCAGACTCATTATGATAGGGCCAATTTACTTTTCCTCAGTACTTCTTGAAGCATCTCAGCTGCATGAGTTTGTGGCCACTCTTATTTGCTTTTATGCTCTCCAAGAGGATGAAGCTAGACTTCATCTAACAATGCAGGGAAATGGTATGTATCTAATTTTACATAGAGATGTTAGAGGCTGGGCTTTAGTTTCATGTGTTGCCACACACTGAAGACCCAAATACAGAGAACAGTAAGATAAATATTTTTTTTTTCCCACAACATAGCAAGAAGAAGGTAGATAAACTCAGAAATCAGAAAAAGAAGAAAATATATCCCCCAAGGTCCAGGACACAGGTAATGTCTCTACTGGACTTCTGAGCCTCTATACAAGGCAAAATAAGGAAGCTAATCCCTTGAAAAATAGAAATGGGAAATAGCTTCATTATGAGAGCAAATTTCTCTAAAGCATTTTCAAAGCTATTATAAAGCAAAGGCTGTTACTGTCTGTTCCTAAAGCGATGCCAATGTAAATAGCATGAAAATAACTCATGTTTGAAAAGCAAGGTGCTTCACAATGAAGGCTGTTATTTCACTTTTAATTTGTCCCTTGGGACCTCTCTGTAACAAGTGTCTTAGACCCATTTGCATTATGTTCCACAGAGAGATGACTGTCATCTAATCGCTTTGCTTGGGTCACTTGGCGCTGTCTCCTTATTTCAGTAATAGTTTTGTTTGCAACTCCTCTTATGGTAACTTACGGTTTTAGATTAATTCTTTACTATTCTAGCATGAATTACACTTGGGTGTTTGTGAATTAGCTTAGTGTGACTTTGTGACTGGGCAGAATCTCAGGATCTCATTGTAATGAAATACTCTCTGCTTTCTAGGAAAAATGCAAAAAAAGGGACTCCCATTACAAATTATTTGCAAATAGTATGTGGTTGTCAGATGCTTCTGCTCCAGTGAGAATGCATTTGTAGAAGAGGGTAAATTGACTGCAGTGACAGTGTGGTTGAAAGAATTCAAGTTAACCATTTAGAAAACCAGAGTGGTTTGCAGTGATTTCCTTTCCCAAGGACACAACTGGCACATTCTCTTACAACATGTGTAAGGGAACTCTGGACTGCGTGCTTTCAGTAGACATAATTCTTGTGGTTATAGAATCACAGCGTCACAGAAGCATTTATGTTGGAAAATACCTCAGATTATTGAGTCCAACCTTTGATTGAAGACCAGCAGGTCAACTAGACTGTAACACTGACTGCCACACAGTCATTTCTTGAACATTTCTCAAACATTTCCAGGGATGGTGCCTGGCTCATTGCCCTTCTCTGGACTTGCTCCAGCACCTCAGTGTCTTTCTTTGAGTGAGGGGCCCAAAACTGAACACAGGATTTGAAGTAGGGCCTCACCAATGTTGAGGACAGAGGAACGATCACTGCCCTGGTTCTGCTGGCCACACTGTTGCTGATACAGGCCAAGATGCCACTGACCTTCTCGGCCACCTGGGCACACTGCTGGATAGTGTTCAGCCTCTGTCAATGAGCACCCCCAGGTCCTTTTCTGCTGGGCAGCTTTCCAGTCATTCTGTCCCCAACCTGTAACGTTACCTGTGGTTGTTGTGACCCAAGTGCAGGGCTTGGCACTTGATCTTTTTGCATCTCATTCCACTAGCCTTGTCCCATTGATCCTGCCCATTCAGATTGCTTTGCAGATCCTTCCTACTATCCAGCAGACCAACACTGCTACACAGCTTAGTGTCATGTACAAATGTACTGAGGGTGCACACAAACCCCTCATCCAGATCATCAATACGATATTAAACACATCCAGATCATCAATAAGATATTAAACAGGGCTGCCCCCCAGTACTCTGGGGAGTACTGTGTTCCACTGCTGACCGGCTGCCAGCTGGATGTAACTCCATTCACCACCACTCTTGGGGCTCAGCTATCCAGCCAGTTTTTGACCTAGCAAAGAGTGCACCTATCCAAGCTGTGGGCAGCCAGCTTCTCCAGGAGAGTGCCATGGGAGTCAGTATCAAAGACTTTGCTAAAGTCCAGGTAGATAACATCCTATGATATTAGCTTCTGTGAGCTGAACTCTGCTGAAAATTTCTCCTTTGTTCCATTTGCCTGGACTGCTGTTGATACGAAATCGTTTGTTTCTTTCTTTCTTGGTAAGGATTGGTTAGCTGCCCCATAGCACTCTCCAATGAATAGACATCAAGGCTTTGCAATGGAAGGACTGAGTGCTTTCCTGCTTTACCCACCACAGAAGTGAAGGACTTGTTAAGTTCAACCCATCTGCGCAATTACCATTCTAGAAATTGCAAAGAGATTTCTGATTTCTTGCTTGTTCTTCCCATCATGAGAGCTAATATGGCTGCAAAAGCGGAGTGGACTGATCTGGAATCATGCATAGCTGGAAACTACACCACTGAGACAGAGACAATTCTAAGACTCAGTGACTCCCAGCTTTTGGCTGTATACATTCTCAAATGGGAGCTTTTGTCTGACAGAGACAAGATAGTGACAAGAAGGTAACCGAAGGAGTTGTTCCCATTTCTAAGGGACCATTTCCTAGACTGCATTGAATTTTTGCTGGATCATTTCCCCGTAGTCTAAGAAAGAATGCAGTTACACTCATTATTCTGAATTTTTTTCAGAATAATGAAAAAAATTTTTTCAGTTTCTTCTGTGTGACCACAATATCTTCCTTGAAAGAAGGATGGCTCCTTTTTCAAGAGGTGTCATCTCACAGTTGTGGCAAGGAAGAGCGTATACGGTAAAACAGTTCATTCCTGAAAATCATGGCTATTTATAACTGAAATACACTCAGTTTTCAAAGTCTTCTTTGATTCTAGGTTTAAACTGACCTACATTACACATCAATTTGGCATACCCCTTGTATTTTAAAAAGTATGCACATCAGTTTTAATTATGTAAGTTAACTACATTTAGAAGAGTCACCTGTATGTTACAGTTTCTTTTATCAACAGCTTTTTCTGCTCTTCATTCAGAATATTTATTATGCCATGTTTGAGCCTTGGAAAGTGAAACCACCTTCTCCAACCTTGGACTACACAAATCCAGTTTTATTCGAGGAATAAAGACTTCTGCGCTGTGAATGCTGATTAACTGGTAGGTATGAGAATCATTAGTTTGAAAGGTATGTGTTTTCTTATAGTGGCAGAGAGCTGCAGCTACTTGACTATAGTCTTAGCAAAACATAAGTATATGACTATATTAATTATAACTTGCTATATGTTGAACACGATAGCAATGTATTTCAAATCAAGAACTTGGCAGGTAAGTGAAGGAGGCAGTAGTATTTGGAAGAGAATTTTAACCTTTTAAGCTGGGATGTGGGAGGGACATAAGACAAATTTTATGACTTCTTAAATATTTATTTCTTTATAAGGAATAGCATGATGTAAGGCTGTTTGTTTTCTATCTTGAAGATGCAGAAATTAATATGCTGGCCGAACTATTCATGCAAATAATGAAAAGTTGAACAGAATATGCTTTAAGCATCTTTGTTATGAACGTGTAATTGTATGGGAATCAGAGGATGCAAAGCTGGGTGTGACGGTAAAAACAGTGTAAGTGAATTCTTCTGAAAGGCCTGGACCTTCCTCAAGACACATTGATAAGGGAAAATTTCTGCCTCCAATAAGAGGAAATCGAAAATCAGTTTTACTCTGTGAGGTACTGCTTGTCCTATAGGGGTTATTTTTACCTTCTAAAATAAAAATTGATCAGACCTGTGTATTTCAAAGTTATCCTTCCTAGTCATGAAAAAATGAAGAGATAAATGGTAAAACTGCGTATTTTTTTCAGTGCAATTACTCATATTTCTTTATGTGTAATTATAGCAAGATTGTGAATGCTGCATGCTGCTGCTGCCCATTAGATGTATTGGTCTGAGCAGGCAGTAGAATGAAATGTCAACACAGTCTATGCTATTTCACTTGAAGAATTACTGAATACTCTCATACTGACTGAAACAAAACAGGAACATTCCTTGTGCTAGAGGAAGAGCTTTTGTAATAAATTCCAGTCCTTTCAAAGCCTTACAGAGTTGCCCTTCACTGCCTCCCAAGACATTAGTATTTCTTCTTAATTTCTTTCCCAATTCTCACTATAAGTGAGAAGTATTTGGACTGTGTTAGTTCTGAATGTTGACAGCATTTTCATGCGTGTCACATTTAATAGTACTCTGGCTTATAATGTGAAATACTTAGTATTTTCAAATGTTTCTGAGACATATGGCTAGAAGTGTTCATATATATCTAGTCAGACAATAAATCAGATGCTAAAGTATGTTGCTTTCTGCTAACTAGAAAATTGCATGTAAGTATCTATCCCCATAAAATAGAAAATAAACTTCTGTACCTAACCCATTGTTTGCTTTTACATCAAATGGATAAATATAAAAGTGTTATTGTTCAATATCTATTGCATTTCTCAGTGGCTTTTAATGTATGTGTTTTACACTAAATTATTTTTATCTATTTGGCTTGTTTATTTCTAAAGAATATTACAGACTTCAGGTCTTGGTAAACTACAGTTCATGTTAAAAACTCTCTGGTTCCCATTTTCCAGCTGTTTCAAAGTGTCCATTTTACATGCCTATAAGCATTGTTTGTTTTTCCATTTTTCTTTCCAGCAATTCTTTCAAACTCTTGTTCCTGTGCTTGAAATACAAGTAATCAGAGAAAGAGTGGCCAATTCTGGCCTTTTCAAAGGATCTAAAGCTGAGACGTTCTTTGTTGTTTGCAAGCTCTCCCTCTCTTTGGCTCTCCTCTTTGTCCGAATTTCCTATTCTCTTCCTCAGTCCTCCCTCACTTAGCACTTCTTCCTTCCCATTGCAGGAGGACTCTCTGAAGTCCTTCATCATGGACTCGGGTTTGCCAGAGAGATCTTGAGCCACACATAGCTTGTCATCATGATGATACATGACAGGGCTGTACCGCTCTGCCTCATAGCAGTTGTCTTCCTCTTCTTCCTGGCATGAGCTTCCCTTGGCACTCTCGCCATCAGAATGAAATGAGATTCCCTTCCCTTGGCTTTTCTGGGAAAGATCAAAGGGCTCTTCCTGTTCCAGACTTTTCAAGACTTTTGTCTGCGACAGAGCAATTCTTCCTCTTCCAAAACCTTGCAGCAGTTTGAGGGGAGGAGAAGAGGAAAAATTTATATATCGGAAATTTTAGTACTTGATACATGGCTAAAAACCAGATTCTGAGGTGGCCTTCTAGTTCATACTTTACCTTTGATGCCTTAAGCCCCTAATGTTTTTTATTTTTCTAATATTTGTAAGACTTGTAAGTTTTATAAGTAGTGGAAGTAGATTTTAAAAGCACCAACCTCCCCCCCTTCTTTGTCCCTTGTTCCTTTCCCTTTCTCTAGCACCCTTGTTTATACGTTCCTTAACCCTCTTACCCCATTCTATGCCCCCTATATCAATCCTACTCCTGAATACAGCAGAGATGTTTAGTCTTTTGTCAAGGCAAGGCCTAGATTGTTGGCAAAACAGCATATCTGGGCCTAAACCACAGAATACGGTCAAGAATTAGGTAACTATGTACCCTTTGTGCTCTGATGAAGACGAAGATGGGATGAATAAACCCCCAAAACTCCCAGACCCATTTCTCAGGGGGTGGAACTTGGGGTGGACCAGAGTAAAGGCCACAGGGTGGACACATCTGGGATTGGATGGATGGTATTATAAAATGTAACATCTCAGGCACGGCCGGTGCCTGAGATGTAACATCTACTGCCTTGGTAAAATAAACCCTTTCTTATCTCACCCCTAATTAACTGCTCTGGAGATTTTTTCAGCATGAAAATACCACGGCAACATCTTCCATCCAGCTACCTCCAAGTACTTCACTATTTGCATCTCATGGCATCTCCTTTGAGATGCTGCAAAAAGGAGTGCTATTCTATACACTTCACAGACAGGTCAGGACATGCAAAACATTGTGTTATACGTGCCAGACTCTTGATGAGGCAGCTAGGAAAAAAAGTGAAATGGTCTGTCCTTTTATAAGTTATTTTTTACCAGTGAACCTATCCACTTCCTCCTTCCTATACTTTTTTAAATGAAAACTTTGATCTAAAGCATCACAGTCCGTAATCCAAGTTCAGGTTTTATATATTATTTTTCCATAGGAGTGGAAGATACTGAAATTGTGTTAATGTAGTTGTTCTCTGGACACTCCAATTCAAAGTTAATACTTTAAGAATGAAAAGACAATAAAGTCTCAGCAGTCTATGACCTCCACTCTCCTAAATTTTTCCTTTCATCCACTGAGAAACCAATCAACTGAAAAGCTCTATGCACTAGATAGTGCTTCAGCTTGAGGAAATCGTTATAAACAAATAATGATTTCGAGCAGTATAGTGTAAATGTGCATGTACTCCTGGATCTGATTTGCCTTAATATTTGTCAGAGTGTCTTTCCTCTTACTGGAAATATAGATGTTACCCAGGAGGCAACTGTGTACTCTAATATGCTGCAAGCACCAGGAGACACTGAAGATCGGGATACTGTAGGCATAGACCATTTTCATTAAAGACTGGTGACAGTACTGGGGCGAGGATTTCACCCCATAGTAAATATATACAAAAGTCAGTACTTTACTTGCTTTTGTTTGCTTTGTTTTTTTTTTTTTTTCCCCCTCAGTAGTTGAATCTAGTTTCTGAAGAATCTATGCAATCTCACAAGATAACAGATGCTACTTTGCAACAGACTGTATTTGTTAAAATGGTTCATAAGCAAGTGGCAGGCCTTACAAATTATCTTGTGTCTGATAAGCCTCAAGGGATGCAGAATCCCTGTACAATGAAAAGCTCTTAGCAATCTCCAGTTCCAAGTAATTGTCTAACTAGCATGGTGCTGGAGGAGGTTTACAGAAAAAACACACTTATTTCATTACCCATTAAGATGTTTGTACATTTTATATTGAATGTCATTAGAGTAATGTAGTGTAATTAGAGTGTTCTACATATGTGCTGGACTGCCTTAACGCTTGAATTTGAGGAACACTAATAAATCTTCTCCATTAAAGAATTATTTATGCACAAAATCTTAAAAACATATCTTGGAAAATCAAACTCTCAAAACGATCTTCCCTAATTCCTCCATTTCTTTAGTTAGCATTGACATGTGTGCATACATAAGGACAACTTTTGGAGTGGTACATGGCAGATGGCAGACAGGAAATGCTTTGCAGGATACCCTGGGTAGTCAAAAATCCTTGTACTTTGAAATGGGACAGTAGTACCTCCTGTTCATGTACTCCTTTGTAGATTGGGTCTTGAGCCTATGGCCTTCACCTAACATCAGCTATGCCAATACAGTACAGAATAACCAAGGCTCTTGGATGTAGAGACACTCAACCTTCCATCCGCATTCCAGACTGGAATCCAATATGCAATGAGCAAGACCCATAAATGTTCTAGATTTTCTGCTTCTGTCAATTTAGGATTAATTTATGATTTATTGGGAATCTCTGATCTGTAACGTTGTAGTAATATAGTTAATAGCAACTTCTCAGGCTTATGGGATTCTATCACTGGCAGTAGCATAGGATCCATGGTACAAGTTTGTGGATCTGTAGTACAAAGCCCATTTGGGTTCACTGATATGCATCTTCAGATCTCACAGAAAACAACCTTTCTGAAAAATATTACCTTGCGAATGAAATCCTCTTTCCATGACCCCGTGTTTGACTTTCATGTGTCTGGTTAGGTTCCCCTTCAAGGTGAATTTGCTGGGACAGTAGAGGCACTTGAAAGGCTTACTATCGGAATGCAAGTGCATGTGTCCCATTAAATTGTGCATTCTGTTAAATTCCTTTCCACACAGCTGTAAAAACAGTAAAAATGACAGTTATTAGTTTGAATCAGTATTTACTAGGAGAACATTTTAAAAGTAAATAAGACCTACACTTTTCTACTTTAGCCTTGGCAGCTTTTGGCTGCAATGTTTTTCAAAGTTCCAGGCAATAATCCTACAGACAAGAATATGTGTTTGAGTATCTAGAGCCCTCTGCACTGCTGGCTTTTTTTTAATTTGGTGACCAAGACACATAGTCAAGGATTCCCCAAAAGCAGGCAATGTTGTTGTAAGGAGGGGAGAGACTTAAGTGAGTAATCTGGTAGGCTCTTAACTTGAATGACATTCAAAGTATAACTTTCTGCCCTGGCGAAGCATTTAATTTGTAGTTTATAAATCTAGCCTTTAATCAAGAACAATGTCAGGCAGAGATGGAGATAAAAAATAAAACCAATTAAGGGTTTCTGTGACACAGTCAAACAGAATATTACTTCTCCTTAAGTGGAAATTAAACAGCTGCATATTTTGCTTAAAGCTAGAAAAAGCAATTCCTTATTTTAGTTTGTTTCTTGCTCACCCTTTTTTCTCTGATCCCTTTATCATTTTTTTATCAAATTCTGTGTTTTGATGTCTCTGGTGAGTAAGCTGGAATGTAAACAGTCATGAGGCTGCAAGAATGACTCAGCTTTCCCTGAAGCATGTTCCTGCCAGCTCAAGCCATTGATCCTGCAATTTTTCCTTTGATGGAACAATAAGGGTCGGGTTTTTTCATTGTTGTTGTTTATCTAGATGAGTCCTTTTGTAGTCTGGACTCTTATAAAACAAATGTATTCTCAAGAC
The DNA here is from genome assembly GCF_036250125.1 of Pseudopipra pipra. Classification (NCBI taxonomy): domain Eukaryota; kingdom Metazoa; phylum Chordata; class Aves; order Passeriformes; family Pipridae; genus Pseudopipra; species Pseudopipra pipra. The sequence goes on along the minus strand of NC_087581.1, from coordinate 23,487,421 downwards.
ATGAGAGTTTGACATCACTATTACAAGTATCTAGTCTTACTTGCCTTCTGGTCTTTCCTTATCAGGATTTATAGTTTTATTCATGTTCAAGTGGCTATTTCCATCCTCTGCAAACTTCTGTATGTGCTTTCTACTTCAGCTCCTTTTTTTTTTTTTTTTTTTGACTGGTTCTACCATCAGATTTTAATTTTTTAAAATTATCTTTATTTCTATATGAGCCAGAATCACCATTACTGAGTACCTGAAACTTCCATCTAGCAGGGTAATCATCTGGCAGAATATTACTAAAAAGAAATTACTAAGATTCCACCACATTTTTTGTATAATGGGAATTCTGATTTTATTTGTTTTGATATTGTAGAAGATCTGATATGCTACTTGTAGATTCATATTCAGAAAGTCATCACCTGGAACACCTGGATGAAATGTAGATAGTGGAATTATCATTGGTGAAACAGTACTATGTGTTTTGCATTTTACACTGTCTCTTGAGGGAAAATTGAATCAGTTCATTTATACCAAAACTTTGCAGGTGTACTGTTTCACAATTAAAATTAGAGCCGAGCCAGTGCTGGAAAAACAAAGACTCTGGAAATATTCACTTGTTTTTAAAACAAATATTTTCTTCAGCTGCATATGTTTTCTTCCATGATTTTCTCTCTGCAATTTTGCTAAAATGAACATTCTAGCAAATAAATTTATCAGCAAGACAGTAGGAGGGGGAAAAAAAAGCCACTGGAAATGAATTATTAATTTTTAAAATAAGGATATCTGGTCCCAAGGGTCATCCATCCATTTAGGAAAGAGTATTATCTCTTCTTTGCATTCAAACAAAGACAATATGCAGGATTGCTTATATTCAGAGAAATGAATGCACCAAAAAAATACTCTGAAAGTGCTGAGGGAAAACAAAGAGGAAAAGTACTGATGAGCCCAGAAAATTCGCAAGGAATAACAGCAGCTGATTGTATCCTGACAGCTGCTGGAACAACCTATAATATGTCAATATTACTCTTGCTACAAGAATGCCAGTAATAATAGCTTTCTAATACCTCTTACATGAAGGCTTCTGGTTATCTGCTTATGTTGTGGCTGACCTATATTGTCACCAGATCTTGCTTTCCTATAGCTAGGTCTTTATTTCTCTATCTAAACTGGTGGCCAAGGAAAACCAAGTTGGATAGGCGAGTGGCTAGAATACTTCATGCAAATCCATATCTTTATAGGTTCTTGAGTATTAAAACTGATCTAGTAAGAGCATTTATTTTCTTCTGTGAAGTTAATATTTATTTCTCTTTCTTCATAAAGAAAAGAAAAGGGACTTCATAAAGGATAGTTCTTTACAGTATAGAAGTTCTTTGTCTCTGAATAAAGTTGACAGATTTTTCCATTTCCCAAAGTCAGGTGTATCTTAGGGTTGTGTAATGTGTTCTTACCATGAAATCTTCTCTGGATACATGAGGAAATGGCACTAGAAGGGAGAGGTGTGGCAGGAAAACTAAAGAATTGCAGATATTAAAACTGTGTTTCAGAATGATGTTTCTGTGTGTCATGGTCTTTGTTTAACTGCTCCTTTTCAAAAGGCGCAAGACACCTTTTGGATGAATGATCCAGAGGGTAAAGGAAGCAGGTTTTTGGTCACATGCTGGAAGACTGCAACTCAAAGCTGGTTGGGGTACACAGCTAATGCTTAATGAACAGGCTGAGTGTGCATATCAAACTAGAAGGTTGTACAAGATTTTCTTTCTCTGCGGCATGACAGGAGATGATGCAGTTTTATGCAAGAGAACTTGGGATGTCGGGAACTTGTGGATTTTTTGTTGGGCTGTCTACTCTAGACAAGATAAAATTAAAGCCTTGAAGAAACAGACCTCAGCTGCAAGTCTGCTGAACACACTTTGTTGCACTCGCTGATGAAATGGACTTCAGTACAGTTTGCTAGAAGAATCCTGCATTAGTTCAATGGTAGATTTTGTCTTCCTAAGATACCACATGAAGTATCACACTTCTAGATTTGTCAGCCTGTTTTGTTTCTTTTCAAAGTACTTCTCTCTCACATTTTCTTTGGTTTTGAACTCCTGATTAAAACACACGATTTTAGATGGGAAAAAAGTAGAGTTCAAAACGTCCACTGCGAAGTGTATTTGGCTGGGCTGGAAAAAAATCCATTACATTCTTTATTGGAGGTCTGAAGCACTGATTACTCTAGCACTAAAAACAACAGTAAATTTCATGGAACCTTCCTCTACAAGTCAGAATTAGCACTATTGCAACAGTTGGTGTAACACCTTCATAACTCTTCAGTCTTTTTTTTTTCTTTAACAGAAATAAACACGGCAACATGGGCTCAGGACTTTAAATGTTACAGAGAAGTTCACTCTTCAAAGAGAAATCAAACACAGATGAAGGCTGCAGCTGGATGAGGAAACAGAAGGGACAACTATTTGCTACTCCCTCACTTCTGATAGTCTGTGCTTAGCTGTGATTAGACTTATAGGAAAGCTCATGTTTTCTTTTGCTGTGAGAAAAAGGTAAAGAAAACCATTGCATGTGGTGAAATAGAAAGGCTACTGCTGTGCTCTCTTTCCTTTGCATTCTTCTTCTTTTTTTTTTTTTTCTTCATAAGAAGGGTGTTCCTTTCCTCAAAGAGAGAGGGAGAGGGAGAATGACTGTAAACTGTCCAAAAGGACCGTGAGAAAACAGGAAGCTTTGAAAAGTACAAGAGAAAGCAAGATGAAATCTATTTGCAGGCGGTTCCCTGGGGACATGTGAGCCATTGTTAAGCAGGCTGTTCATACAGCTATATCCTTCCTTCTGCTGAGGAGGAGCTTGGTGCCAAAAGGCTGCTATCTGGTCACTGCCTTAACCCTCCAAGTACCAACCAGAAATATTTGCTTTCAAGAGTGTTTTGAGGGCTCTGTCAGAGAGGCAATGTCAGGATGTTCCTAATGACCAAGAGCAATTCCTGATTCTGCCTTTGCTTGTTGCTGCAATCTCCACTCTCAGGGGTGCTGATGTTGATTCATACCCCTTCAGCCACAGGAGAAACAGGTTCACTGTGCTTACTTGTTTCTTTCCTCCTAGGAACACTGGGTGGGGACAGAAAAGTGAAAAAATAAGAAAAGCAGGTGTTCCTGCAGAGCTTTTGTTACTGGCTGGAAAACATTCTAGTGATACTCCATTTCCCAGTTCCAGTTATTGCCATCTTCAAGTTTTAATAGTCTACCATCGTCAAACAGTAAGCTGAACACAATCTTCCAGCTAATCTGCACGTACCTAAAAAATTGTATGGGTCCACATACTGCACCCACAGCAGCTGATCAAACAATTGAGTTTCTTTTCTGAAATTTGAGGAGTCAGAAGAGGACTTTGACCACATGGGAACAAAAAGGCAGGTTTCCAGATGTTTTCAGAGAACGAAGATCTCCAGCAGACTTGACATGAAACTCCCCAAGCTTTTCAGTAAATTTTTTTTTTATCAATATAGAATAATGTAAGCCCAAGTATACAAAATAGCATTTTAATAGGACATAAATTAGGAAAAAACAAAACACCAAAGTTAGAAACCTTTGCTGCTATTTTTTCAAAATAAAATGACAAAGCAAAATGAAGTCAGAAAGATTTTCTTTTAGATTTTCTTATTAAAATTAGTACCGAATGTTTTCTATTCCTATGGCATTTTAAAGTTCTATGGTTTTTGAAGTGAAATCATTCCATTTAAAATTTTTCATACGTCTCTGTTTCTTGATGAAATGTTCCTTTTAAGAAAATATTCAATTCCATAAAGATGTAGGATGAAAGAGTTTTAGAAATTGCTTTCAAATCAGTCTTATATATAAATTGAGTAATATGTTCCACTCTGTATTTGCTATTTATTAGAGCAAATTAAATTGGGAATAAAATCGACAACCTTTGACTTCACAAGGTATGACTATAGTAAGGAACCATATAGGTAGAAAAAGGAACTTTCATAGTGTCCAATACTGAGTAAGAATATAAACATGAATACTCCATAAAGAATATATTAGAGAGAAACAGGGTCAAGAAACTCTTAGATTTTTATGGGGAGGGAGGAGAAGAGAGGATGGAAAGGAAATGTCAGCCTCCAAAGTACTGGAGAGAAGCAGCAAACTGGAGTTTGCAAAGGATCATAAAAAAGCCAGATGGTCTCAGAGGTTGTTCTGCTAGCATATTGATGTCCTGCCCTGAATTTCAGTCTGGTAATTACATTTGGTCCATTCAAATCCCTTCTGTAGTTGTATTTTGCTGTGGGGTTTTTTGTCTCCTTTCTTGAAGTGTTGCATAGCCTCACTGTGTGAAGCTGTGGCTGTTGCTTTTCCATGATCCTCTGCAGGGTGCATGACTTGATTTATGGTTTTAGTGAGTGTGTCAAGATATTAAGGACTAAGACTTCTGTTTGGATGGTTGTACAAAGCAAATGTCAAATATTGTCTTGTCCTCAAACCTCTGTGGCACTTAAATGCTCACAAAACAAATCAAAACCAAAACTACGTGAGGATGAAAGTTACTGCCATTGAAGAGGAAGGGACTAAACCACAGGTATTTAATTCTATTATTTTGTACTACATAAGAAGAACCTGGATAAATAAAGAAAACCAGAATGCCTTATGCTGATTTAAATGCAGTAGGTGTTAACAAGTCTTGTTTTTCTAATTCTTTGATATCACAAGATGATAATATCAGAGATTAACTGATGGATTAACGCCTCTGTCACCAAATGCACTTACCTTGCATTTAAAGGGTTTGACATCAGAGTGAACAATCATGTGGGCCTTGAGAGTCTGCTTTTGCACAAAGCTCTTGAAGCACAAATGACATTGGTAGGCTCTGATATTGGTGTGGATCAGTACATGTCGCTTCATGTTGGCCAGCAGAGTAAATTCCCGGCCACAAATTCCACATTTGTGCTCTTTTACGCCCTGCAAGAAAAGAAAAATTCAGTAGATGGAAAGTTTTTTAGATAATTTAATCATCAGTACAGTGATTAATGAATTATTCATTCCATATTAGGAAAGTAGATAATAAATTATTTCACTTTTAACATTTGTTCAAGAGGTATCAATGTAATTTTTCCTGAGAAATTCTTACAAGGTTCTGAGAAGTAGAGAAGTAAACCAAAATATAAGTTTAATGAAATAATGAAGTTGGTTTACAAATCAATGAGACAGTCAGTGTCAGCGCTTCCGTGTCTTACTCTGCTGCTTAAGTAAAGTATTGGTCAAATATGTACATTTATTGACCAAGAATAAAAGCTAAGCAGTTATAAGACTAAAGCGGTAGTTGCCTTTGATAATTGAGCATCATTGGATTATGAAAAAGTCATAACCCTGTTCTGCAGAAAGCTATAGAAAATAGTCTGAAGTAACTGAGAAGTAGTCAAGCAATGGTACCAAATAAGACTAAATATTTTACATTCATAGAAGAGGAAAAAACATATATATTCTTAGTGGGATTTGCAGTAACCCTAGTGAATGATCTCCTTTTATATGAGGTTTATAGGGCATTTTTATTATGCTTTATGCCATATACTCAATACAAAATGCATAAATCAGTCTTTTTACACCTGTGTGGTCTAAATGTCAGCTTCTCAAAAAGTGATTCAGATATTATGAAAATCAAAGAATTTGCCACCAAAAATCTTAATAGTTTGAGTATGACTTGCTGAAGGTATAGGGATTTACTAGTGAGGTGCTGAGAGCAATTACTCCTCCTGCAGGCTCTCTTCACAAAGACATGAAACGACTGTCAGTGATTTTCACAGTTAATTTAAAAGCTAAAACTGTGAACATCAGCAGCAGCTTTGAGTGTCTGCATATCTTATGTGAGGCTTGGTTTGGTGAGCTAAGTACTGTAAACTGTGTTCACAGCAGAATCCACCTGCACCTGTGGACAAAGAAGCAGAAGCTCTGTAAAGGTGCAGGGACATTTCATTTCCTGTGACTAAAGTCTTCTATTAGTGGGATTTTGCATGGTAAATCCAAAGACCAGGGAATCTTCAAGAAAAGCAAAAACTATAGTCATTAAGCAGGAAAGAAAAAGTAAATATGAAGTAGAGGTTGTTGGTTTTTAAAAGAAAATATGTCTATAAAACTAAAATGCTGTAGCTTTCTGTATTTTTAATGTTTTTCATATAAAAGCCAAAATTCAAGATTTAAAGGAAAAATATGCAAATCTGGAAGCAATTTTTTTTTAAATGAAGGGGTTTACCTTGTCTTAACAATATTTTTGTAAAGGTGGACAGTCAATTTCCGAGCTTCTTGAATAGAATAATTACACTTTCTCTGTTTCTGAAAACAATCTTTCTGGAAGTGCTCCAAAGTTTGCTTCTACCCTAAACTGACTCTGTTGTCACTATTGTCAGCAGTGGCAAGACTGCTACTTGATATGAATTGGCTGCGATTATGGTCCTGCTTGCCCATTTCTATTAACTGGCATTCTGGATAATTTATGCATGAAGGGGAATTTTTCCCAGGATTTTTTGTTTTTAAATTGTCTCATTTTAATTGTTCTTCAAAATATGATGAGTAATAGTATACTTTCTTTTGCTGCAGTCTACTGCAAAAACCCACCTAGTTCCTAATTAGGAGAACAAAACAGCAGAACTGGATTTCAGTAAAAAAATTCTTTTAAAATTTTCAGGGCGGGGGGTGGTGGTGTTTATTATACAGCTCTGCAAAATTATGTTATGTTACAGAAGGTCATTCCGAAGACAGAAACCGGAGAGATGTGAATACAGTTTTGGAAAGTAATACGGATAGTTTAATTGAACTCCTGTTTATAATGAAGTCGGTTTGTGTGTACTTTCTTAAGTCTGACAGAGACACCTGGATTATAGTACCACCAGCAGTGCTGGGGGTTCTGCTCTGTGTAAGTATGGCAAAAGCTGGCAAAAGGCCACATGAGTCTGTATAGTCTCTTCTCTTTCCAAGGAGGTAGATACCTTAGCAGCCTGTAACCCTCCTGCTACCTTCAGATGCAAGATCAGAGTGCAACCCATGCTTACCTTGTGAGTGAGGGAGTGCTGTTTCAGGTGGTGGGGCTGCACAAACTCCATGCCACATTCAGTGCAGATGTATGGGCGGATGTCTTTGTGCTTCATCATGTGGTTTTGCAGCTGACTTGGGTACTGGAAGGTCTTATCACATTCAGTGCAATTGTACTGTATAGGACCACGATGGGTGGTTAGGTGTCTCTTCAGCTGGGCCAGAGTTGGAAAGTCCAGACCACACTCCACACAAATGTTCTCTCGGCCACTCTCATGCTTAGACTCATGTGCTTTCAGCTCACTAGGGTAGGCAAAACCTCTGCCACAGATCCTGCAGTTGTAAGGCTTGATGTCACTGTGTTGCATCATGTGTCTCTTAAGGTGACTGGTTTGAGTGAAAGCCTTGTGGCACACCTGGCACTTATGTGGCCGAGTGCCCTGGTGTGTCAACATATGCGTGTGCAAGTGGCTCAGCTGCTTGAAAAGCTTGCCACATCGGGTGCAAGCATGTGGCTTAATGCCACTGTGCCCCAAGATGTGGGTGACCAGATTGTATTTGGATGTATAGGACTTCTCACACATGGGACATTGCCAGCGTTTCTGTTCACCCCCCACATCAACATAGTAACTGTCATCTATCTGAAGGTTGACATCTACTCTTTCAACTTTCTGTTTGTTTTCACCGCTTTCTCTTACTTCAGCCCTCCTGAAGGGTGGTTCTGGAGGTCTTTTCATTTGAAAGGGGTTCCTGAAATGAAAGTTTGGTGGTACAATGAAAGGAAACATTAAACCATGGTGGACTTTAGGATAATAAGGGTAAGGAGCCTGCATGAATGCTGGGCTACTGGGCCATGCCATGTTGGGCTTCACTGGTTCTTGCTTAATGGGCTTGGCTCCAAAATGCTCCAGAGTTCTGTAGAATTGAAAACCAAAGTTGCAGAGGTCAATCATCTGGGAACTGTACTTGGGTTGTGCTGGCTGTTGGAACACCAAGGGGAGACTGGAAGAGCCTATGTCATTGTGATCGTCAGGTCTGTCTGGTGGTGATGAGGAACCCTCAAGGGTGATGGAAGGTGGCATTTTTGTTGGCATGCTCTTGCGTTTCCGAGACCCTCCTTCCAAGGACCCCTGGAAAGATTCCATGTTTTCAAGAGGAGGAGGACCATAGTGGAAATGCGAAAGGTGTGTTCTGAATTCTTCATCAAATGGAGTTGGTCTGTGTGGCTTTGTAACAGGGTTGAGTGGCTGCAGGCAGCGGGAGAAGGGAGAAGCTTGGGTATTGTCCACATTAAAATCCGTTTCTTCGTTCTTCATCATACTTGACTTTTTTCTGTGTGGCCCAAATTCCTTAAAATAAGCAAAAAACCAAAATCTCTTTATTTCTTCCCGTTCTTTTGGATTTAACATTTTATTGACTATTTTATTGTTTTGAAGGTTGTTGGCTTTTTTTAATTAAATACAACCAGGAATGTCTTAGACCTATATAAGACAAAGGCATTTTGAAGAAGAATTAAGTTTCTTAGTGAAGAACAAAAAGGCTTTGGTCTTCCTGAAGGAGATTTGGTTGTTTAAATCAAGTTTGACTCACACAGCATCCTTATGACATAAATATTCTGTACTGTGACAGCTACTCTGCAGCTGCATCTGTATGGCAGTGTTTCTGCTTAATTTAATTCGGACAGGCTGTTTGTGGGCAAAATTCTGTCCTTGGCTATGCTTGCACGGTCTCTAGAAATTGGCGGTGCATCTAAAGGATATGGCAATACAAACAGCAATGTGGACATTTATTATGGTCGTGACATGAAAAGCCAAAGCCAAAAAATATTAAACTTCTTTGTATCATTAACATGTGCTACTGTGAGAGAAAACAATGGCCAAGTGATCTAAGGACACTGTGTACCATCAGATTTTGCGCCGTGTTTCCTGACTTCTCTCACTTTGTATTGTAATAAGAAGGCGGAGATTAATTTATTTTCTTTGTTTTAATCCCAGAGATATTTACCTGGCAGATTTGGGGGAGGAAAGACATTTGACAACTCTCCAAATTACATTCAGTTTAATAGGGATTTTTTTGTTTCTAAACAGGTGGGCAAAATCTCCACTATAAAACCAAATATAGAATTAATATCAACAAACCCCCAAGATTCCACAGTAATTGACAACTAAGAATGCTCTGAGCTTTTCTAGTGATACAATGGGATGAGGCAGATTAATAATTTTCTTCTGGCAAAATTTTATATCCCACTGATTATACAGATGTCTTTTTCTGGATTTGGGATTCATCTAAAACATTGGTTATAAATTTTGGTTCATCTTAAATAAGGCTGCTACCTTTTCCCTTGTCTTTCTAGAATCATAGAATCATGGAATCCTTTATGTTAGAAAAGACCTTTAAAATCGTCAGGTCCAACCATTAAGTCAGCACTGCCAAGTCGACCACTAAAACAAGTCCCTAAGCACCAATGTCTACATCTTTTAAATACCTCCAGGGTTGGTGACTCAACCATTTCCTTGGGCAGCCTGGTCTGGTTCTTGACTGCTTTTTACATGAAGAGGTTTTTTTCTAACATCCAATCTAAACCTCTCCTGGACCAACTTGAGGCCATTTTTTCTCATCCTAAGGCTTGTTACTTGGGAGAAGAGGCCAAGCCACATCTCACTCACTCATTTCAGGTAGTTGTAGAAAGTGATAAGATCTCCTCTGAGCCTCCTTCTCTCCAGGTTAAAAAACCACAGACCCCTCAGGCATTCCTCCTCAGACTTGTGCTCCAGACCCACCACTGTTTTACTTCTCTGGACAAGCTCCAGCTCCAGGAGGTGCTTCTTTTAGTGAGTGGACAAAACTGAAAACAGGATTTGAGGTGGGGCCTCACCAGTGCCGAGGACAGAGGAACAATCACTGCCCTGGTCCTGCTGACCACACTATTGCTAGTACAAGCTAGGGTGCCATTGGCCTTCTTGGCTACCTGGGCACACTGCTGGATCATGTTCAGCCACTGTTGACCAGTACCCCTAGATCCTTTTTTGCTGGGTGTCTTTCCAGCCACTCTGTCTCCAGCCTGTAGTGCTGTCTGGGGTTGTTGTGACCCAAGTGCAGTACCCAGCACTTGGTCTTTTTGAACCTCACCCTACTGGCCTCAGCCCAACAATCCAATCTGTTCAGATTGCTCTGCAGATCCTTCCTACTCTCCAGCAAATCAACACTCCCACAGAACTTAGCAAATGTACTGAGGGTGCACTGTAACCCCTCATTCAGATCATCAATATAGATACCAAACAGGTCTGGACAAAACACTGAGCCTTGGTAAAAACCACTGGTGACCAGCTGCCAGCTGGATGTAACTGCATCCAACACCATTTTCTGGGCCTGGATATCCTGACTCTTTTTTAACCCAGGAAACAGTGCACCTGTCCAAGCCATGAGAAGCTAATTTCTCCAGGAGAATACTATGGGAAATGGCATCAAAAGCTTTACTAAGTTCAGGAAGACAACATCCACAGCTTTTCCCTCATCCACTAGTTGGGTCATCCTGTCATAGAGGGAAATCATGCTGGTCATGCAGGACCTGCCTTTCCTAACCCATGGGCCTGATCCCCTGGTTGCTCTGTATGTGTTGCGTGATGGCACTCAGGATGATCTGCTCCATAACTCTCCCTCCAGCCTTTCCTGTAGATGAAAGTCATATTTACTGACCTCCAGTCAACTGGGACCTCCCCAAATAGACGGAAGTGCTAGTAAATGATGAAAAATGGCTCAGTGAGCATTTTGACCAGGTCCTTCGGGACCATGGGCAGATCCCATCCAGTCCCATAGACTTGTACAGGTCTAAGTGAGAACAACTGGTCTGACTATTAAAGACTGAAGCAAAGAAGGCACAAAATACCTCAGCTTTTTCTTCATCCTTTGTTGCTATGTTTCACTCCACATCCAATAAAGAATGAAGACTTTGTTCAGCCCACTTTTTGGTGTGAATGTATTTACAGAAACATTTTTAATTGTCTTTTGTGGCAGTAGCCAAATTAAGTTCTAGCTGGGCTTTGGCCCTTCCAATTTTCTCCCTGCATAACATCATGACATCCTTGTAGCCCTCCTGAGGGATACACTTATATGAATGTGTGTGTGTTTGTGTACATGTATCTAGCCAACCAGGCAGAGATTAGGCTGGAAAACTAGACATATTTTCCCTCTATCATCTGTGACATGTTGATGCTATTTATAACATCATTCTTGGAAATGCTGGGTGGAGAGTACGAAGGTGAATGGAGTACTATATACACTCCTATTTCTTTTTCAGGAAGCTCCATGCTTGATAAACCTTCTTCTAAAGATAGATAAAAGCAGATCTCTGTAACCTAGTTAGGCCATGGGGAAGAGAAGGCATCTTAAAAAACTTCTTGCAAACACATTGGTTTTTTTGAAGGAATAGACCGTGGAATTATCTTTGAGATAAAGTGTGAAGCTAAAGGTTCAATGACGAAACTCTAAGACAGAAAATTTAGACAGAAGGATCAAACAATATATGAAGAGGGGATATTAATTGAAGCAAAAATTGAAGGATCTCTAAACTTACGATTCAAAAAATACATCCAATAGAGGAAAAAGATTAAAAAATTGTTACATCTTGGACAAGTATCTAATAATTTTACCACAACTTGACTTTCAGTTTCTAGCTCACTGACTGGAAATATCATACATATATGTACACAATATAGAATCATAGAATCATAAAATATCCTATTTGGAAGGGCCCCACAAGAATTGAGTCCAACTCCTGGCCCTGCACCCCAAGAATCACGTGATATGCCTGAAAGTATTGTTCAAACACTTCTTGAACAGACCTAGTGCTGTGACCACTTCCCCAGAGAGCCTGTTCCAGTGTCCAAGCACCCTATAGGTGAAGAACCTTTTTCTAATATCCAACCTAAACCTCCCCTGACAAAACTTCATGCCAATCCCTCGAGTCCTGTTACTGGTCACCACAGAGAAGAGATCAGTGATTGCCCCTCTTCTTCCCCTCACTAGGAAGCTGTAGACTGCAATAAAGTCTCCCTTCAGTCTTCTCATCTTCAGGGTGAACTAATAAAATGACCTCAGCCACTCTTCATCAGGCTTCCCCCAAGGCCTGTCACCATCTTTATAGACCTCTTTTGGGCACTCTTTAATAGCTTTATATCCTTCTTGTATTGTGGCACCCAAAGCTGCACACCTATATTTGTATGTATGCATACACAGCATGTATGTTCAATCAGAGAGGACTTTGATCGACTGTTCATTCTACTGTTTCCTTGTCATCCTAACTCCCCGATCAAAATAAGGAACAGTTAGATCTCGAAAATTTTTGGAGAAAGGCAAGGGAATCCCCTGAATACTGAAAAATTCTTCACTTCTTTCCACAAGAAAAAAATACTTTAAAAATAATTTTTAACAAAGTTAAACTCACACAAATTGAACATAAAATATGCTTGTAGACCAAAATCTTTCCTTCTGGGGTCTGTCCCTCAAATATCTTTCAACTTGTGTATCTTATTTTTTCCCAGTGATATGGGTATAAAATTCTTCAAAAGGCATGTAACAATTGAGAAACAGCTATGTTATTTACTGCTTTTGTTGGATTATTGAAATGCTGCCAAAAATATACGGAGATGACAGTGAGTTGTGCCTAATTGCTCTCTTGTCTCTTGTCTGCCCATTACTACCTTCTTCCACGGCCACTTTTGTGCAGTTTCATTCTTTCTGGAACACGCAGTTACGGCAGAGGCTGCAGAACTCCTTGAAATTACTAAAAAAAATAATTTCCTTGTGCTACTAACCTTTCAGTGCTTTCACTGAGCATAGGGGTTGATTTCACTGTCCACAGCTACATGCATCACAGGACTAAGCCTACAAAGGAAAGTGTTTAAATAGTCAGTGACCAGCACAATCAGAGGTGCTATATAACCCAACACAAGAGCACTCAGAAGGAAAGGGGAAGTCTATATATATGGATCGCCCTACTGCTTTATTTTCCCCCTTGAATCTGCCAACACCTATAATGTATAAATTAATTCTTTCTTCTTTCATTCTGGCAGCAAAACCTTGCTAATTTGAAGGGAGCCGTGATCTTAACCTTGTCCAGAACTGAATTCCGTAAAAACATGAGTCCTGATGAAACCATAGAAGAGATGACAGATGTGACCACCATGCAAGAAGTAGTTAAGGAACAGAAAGACTTAGATTAGCTCAGTTGGTTAGAGCATAGTGCTAATAACAGCAAGGTTGTGAGTTTGATCTCTGTATGGGCCATTCACTTCGGACTCAACATTCCTTGTGTGTCTCTTTCAACTCAGAATATTCTGTGAAATAAGAGGAGAGTCCCTCTTCTTTAAATAATTTCAGTAGAGAACTTCAAAGTTTTTAATAGTTTCCTAATACGTTTTTTCTATCTAACTGTGCAGTAGCTGCTCTCATTTTAATACTCAACAACAAATTAGGAGGGAGGGGGGAATTTATTTTTTTATTATTATTATTTTATATTTATTATTATTTAAATATTTTTATATTTGAATATCACTTACGGGTCTTCTATAAAGTGCTTGTTTCTTATACAAGCACTTTAAAATATCCTTCTTTCTACAGAACGTCATATTTAAAATGTAGTGCTGTGTAGTGTGATTCTAAACATTGGATGGTCATTAAAAATTCTAGCTTTCATCAGTAATATTTCAGCTCCTAGGTTTTGAAAATTTGGTCTGGAAAACTCACTGAGACAGTTTTCCATGCTGTATTGTCACTGAAATATAACACTCCCTCCAAAAAACCTAGCCCTCCAGAGCTTACTAAAAAGTCAATTTCTTTAGAAGAGACAAGCATCCTCACAGTTTCTTTCTTTACGTAAAAAATACATATTTGGAAATACACTAGTTTGAAAAATAGAACCAAAAATTATCTCTTCCTGTCCTTTCAAAACAACAAAAGAAATGTGACAGTGAGTTCAGATAGTTGTTGAGGTATTTCCAAAATAAAATATCTATGCAGCAGCTAATAATGTTGTTAACTTCCATGAAGGAGGAAGAGAGTTTAATACAGAATATGAATCACCATTTACTTTCTCATGTTCGCTCACTTCTACAGACAAAGGATTTAAAAAAGTATGCAAATGCTGCTATTCACTCTACAAGGATTGTTACAGTGTCCAGCTAATATTCGGTAGTGGAGTCAACAGCAAATTTTCTTTAGACTTCAGTAGAACCAAGATTCTTCTTCCTGTATGAAAATGCCTTCTATCTGTAGATTAATAATGTGTCCAGCTACAACAATGTGAGGTTGTGAAGTTTCTCAAAGTTAAACACTGCCTATTACTGTTGTGATCTTGCTCTTGGGCAACACAGTTATAAAACCAGGAATGAGGCCAAGGTGAGCAAAAGTGGTATGTACCCTCTGACAAAAGGAAATGGTTTACTTTGTCACAACGTTTGCACTTATATTTGTTCTTTCAGAAGAAGGCGAAACACATGAAAATGGAGGAAGTCTAAAGGTGGCTTAATAGGCTAGAAAGCTTCTCTTAACTGGAAGAGAAGTTCCATGTTTAATTGAATGTGTAGGACTGCAGAACCATGACCTGTAACAGTGCATGTTTGCTCTCCTCTTGAGAACTGAAATATTGGCATCTATAAGGAAAAAAATGAAAAAATGTGTTGGATGTGGGAAGTATTAGCAACAAATTTAACACTATTACATTTCTTGAGCTAAAGTTGAGCAGTTCTTGAGCTTCAGCCTTATTGAACTACCATCTGGGTTTTTCTCAATCACTGTTTTTTGTCAATCGTTATTACGGTGATAATTATCATTATCTTAATAGGTTTAATGGACTCTCAGTCTGTACTTCCAAATACATTATCTTTTTAAATGTATTCAGTCATACAACTGTTGAACTAAGCACCAAATTACTTACACAGTTTTCTCTCATTTACTATTGATGCAAAACTTGCATCTGTCTCAGGATCTGACAAAGAAACTTTACTATGATGAATTCATTTCACTTCAACAGTGAGAAGATGCTCTCTGCACACACTGCTTTGAGCTATTTGTCAGACTTGAAAATGCCAAAAATACCTAAATGTGAATATATCCATTACTGGTAATCAAGTATTTTCATTTAGTACACATCTGATCCCTCCTTATAATTTTCCTTGCTATTTTCCTTCAGTGGCAGTATGAACCCTTCCAGACAGAAGGTAAAAGATTGTGTTCAAACCCATAACAGAACTTCTCTAAAATCAGTGTCAACCCTACTGTCCTATTCTTTAGAGAAGTCCATGCAAGCTGTATTTTCTATCCATGTTCTCCATGCGTAAATGTCCACGTTTCAAGCACACAGTTTTGAAAAATTGACTCTATTAATGTATACTGAGTGTATGTTAATATGTTCTATCTGAGTATATAAACTGTGTGCATGTTATATGTAAACTAAATATATGTTAACATACACAAATCAGCCTTGAAGATTTTATGCTACGGTATTTGAAGCTAACCTAAAATATTTTTTACATTTTAAATTAAGAGAGTACTTTTTTTGCCTCAGTCTGGAGATGGGAGAAGACAAAACTTTGGACTACCTTGTAAAATTAAATATGGTTTTAGGGAAAGTATTCAGAATCAATAACTGCGGATACTGATTATAGAGAGACACAAATGCTGTGGAAGCCTTTAGAAAAACAGGCTTGAGCTGGAAATAACAGTCACTGAGTTTAGTCAAATCTTTTTCTATACCACTTCTACAAACACTTGTTTTCTCACTTTCACATGCATGTAGACCTGGTGTCAAATGAAGTCCATGATTTAACCATTAGCATAATTGTCTACTGACATAAGGCTTCTTGCCCCATGGTTTTGTGAGACAAATGTCTGCTTAAATGGAGAACACTATCAAGATAAAAGTATTGTCACATATAGCCCTCTTCCCTTTTTGGATTACCATTATTAATAGACTTAGAATTGAAAACAAGTAAACAGTTGTTCGCAAAAATGACTTGGAATGACTGAAAATGAGAAGTGGACTAGATCAGGTTTTTTCTTCCTACATTAGTATGATAGTACCAAGGAGCTCGCTGTCTTTTCACTTCTCCCTGGGAAATTACCTTCATCTGCTGGTATCAGACTTCAAGTTAAAACTTCTTCTTTCCACCAAGAAATGTGGGGGGTTTTTTCTCAGTAAATGCTTGGTAAAATGATCATCTTTATAATTCTTCTTAGGGCATAATCAGAGCTCATTAAGGTTTGTGGGAAGACTTCCAATGAAGTCTGAAAGTAATTCTTAGAATTTTTTTTGTTATGGGTTCTATTGTCCAATGAGATATGAACCCATCTATGGCACAACCAAACGAAAAAAATATTTATATCGTCAGAAGTTAGCAGATGGTAACATTTGCAGACAAGCTTAATGTAAATCACACAATCACACAACAAAGAAACTTGATTAAAAAAATCTGACAGGTTAACATGACACAGCAAACGGATGAAACAAGCAACAAACTTTCAAAGACACCTTATTTATTAAATAATTTTTTTCCTTCATTTACTATTTTGGCACCTTTCTTGCTTCATGGTTGAAGTTCTAACACTTTAGATATTCCTTTTGCTCCCAGGGCTTCCTATCCAGTGTAGCTGCATTAATATAGTCTGCAAGATGACATCAATACAAAGAAATACAGAAAACTGTGTAATAGAAATAGCCTCCCTGCATTGACTTAGTTATTCCCAAATTTTAACTTGCACAATTTTTTTTTATTTTAGCTGGGAAATAGAGAAGTTTAGTAAGCACACTCATTTGGCTGCACTGCCTATAGAGTAGATTTTGAAGTCATCTGGCATATGCATGTAACTTGGTTTTGTACTTATTTCAGAGAAAAAACCACTACAAGCACTATCACAGGAGTATAGTTATCTTGGTATTCATTGTAATGGAGCAAATGCTCTAAAATAGTATCAAAACGAATGCACATTCACTTTTCCATAACTTACAGATTATTTTTGTTCTGGTAATTATTGAAAGCATTAAATTAGATTTTGATTAGACTAAATTAGATTAGATTAGACTTTGCTAAAACTCTGGAGCTGTCCCACTACCCACGCTGCCAGAGATGGGGCACTGTTTGTGGTATCAGATATGTTTATAGAGTACTTTATGGCATAATTTGCTTTTCAATCATTCATTAATTAGATTTAAAGAAAAAAGATTGCCAGATGCTATAGTGAGGTAGCTGCAGATGTATTTCTTCTCTCCACTATGAGTGCCATGTTGTCAGTTTAGCAAAATGGTTTGCTCTCTCTCTCACTGCTTTTATGTGCACTCTGTCCCTACCTTAGGGAAACCTTTGCTGTTACTCTCACTACTCTTCTGTTGTCTAACAGGACAGAGGATGAAGGTCTCAGAGCAGAATGGCTGGGCTAACCACTGGGGGCCTTACTCTAGGCCTAACTCTAGGGCCTTACTGGCAATGCCTTTAGCAGTACTTTAGCCTCATGGACCTCTCTAGTCATTCCTGGGTATGTACAAAGTGGGTTTTGAGTACAGTTTAGGCTCACTGCTGTTTTGGTTCTTTATTTCTCTTCTTCTTATCCTCCTTTCTCTTTTATTTTTTTTCTTTTTTTTCTTCCTCTTTATGAGTTTTCTTAGTTCTTCTCTTATATGTCCTTACCTCTTCACTTCTGTATTCCATTTGTTGTTCACTCTATTCTGTTTGCTAAAAGGGTCAGCAACATGTAGACAACCTGCATAACGACGTGGATGTTAAGTCCACAGGCTCTGAAGTGCTAGCTGTTTATACACAACCACACCAAACCACAGCTACACATGACAGGAGCCTACAAGGCAGAGCAAATCATCCAATCTAAAAGTATGTCAGGGGACAAAGATTATTTGTCCTCAGCTAAGCACCACCATCTTCTTGGTTTGCTGGTACCATCATGGAATTCAAGGCTGCTTTAGAGTGGGGAGGAAGAGGGAGGGGGAATAGCTGCTCACCAGCAGATCTCTTCCTCTGGGTTCACAGTACAGCCCTGCCCCATCTCTGCTCACAGCAGGATGGGCTCTGGCCCAAACTCTTGTCTTTCTCCATTCCTCCACAGAAACCTGCTAAGTGTATCCTGAAACAGAGCAGCTGGTAAGGCACAGGAAGATGTAAAACCATACATATCAGCTCAGGCTAGCAGTGTAGCTAACTCAAAATCTTGGTCTTGTGAAGAATACAAGGCAAAGGACTTAGTGTCATGTCAACTTTCCAGCATGGTCTTCAGGCAGGTTCTCAGATCTGTGGCTCAGTGCTTTCCTGAACTAAAGATGTTGCATTCTGACTTTTTCTTATTCAATGAAGCATGGATGTGGATAAAAGTTATTTAGGATAAAAACACAAAGAACTGTTTCTTGTGAGCTGAGGGACATACAGAGTTAGGTACTGTGTTCTGGGGATGTGACATACCTCTCAGTGGTTTGACGGAAAGTCTTGTGCCTCCAAGACTTAGAGAGGAGCCCAGGCACTGACAGCTGCACTGTGCAGGACATGATATGCCCACATACACTCTTCTCAATCTACCTCTCCCTGAAGCGCTTCTATTTTTTTATCTTAAAGTCCACTGAAGCCCAAACATATTGTAGATTATTTTGCTTATGCCTCGCTTTCCATCTCCCTACCAACTCTCTGAACAGCAGACCCTCTCCTGCTTGCATTTGCCCCATCTTTAGAAACCATTATTTTGTCACTGTAAAGATGGATCATTTTTGCTGGTAACGGTTCAGCTGCAGAGTCTCTATTAGTTAGGGTTCTTAAATATATAATTCCTCTCCTTTTCCTTTGTTTCCCCCCCACCGTCACAAAAACAGGAAAGCAAAATATATTCATATTCCGAATAGAAATCTGGAGGATATGCAAGGGTGAACTACCGCCTCAAGAAGGCTGTCAGGTGTGTAGCACTGGGCTGCATTTGAAGGTGCTCTTATGTTCATGTCAAGAAGAAATTTTATTAGACTAATTACACCTGTTTTGAAAATAAAACAGAAAAGTCAGGTTGAGTGCCAAGAGCTGTTCTCCAGGAAATGAGTGCAGGTCTGAGTTTAGAATGAGGATGTACCTAAAGAAATTTCACTCACCCATACTGGATCCTCACTCCCTTCTTCTGGAGTTTTAGCACTGCAGAGAAGGGGTTACAAGGCAGAATGAACTGGAAGAAGCCTGACACCATAGCCAAGCTATAAATGCAATCACTCAGGATGGTAAAGTGCCTTAAACTTTCAATAAACCTAAAGAAGTGACACCTGGGAGCAGAACAGATCTATCTCTAAAGGCATGGAGTTCTCAGCACTCAAAAAACACGTTTGACCTCTCTCTGCTCCCCGCCCCTTGGCACTTGCACTTTTATCTGTCTAAAGGTCCAGCTCCCGCCAAAGACAACCAGGGTCACCCTCACAGGCTTTAGCTAGGACACTCCCTTAAGAGAATAGAGATGTGTGACCAAACTCATCAGGAAGGAGGAGGGAAATGAATCAAAGTCTCCTGTCTTTTACCTATTATATTTTGCCCTGAATTTGATGTCATCAGTGTATATTGAGTTACATATAAATATTCTTACAGGACTGGGTTCCCAAGAGCATTTGGGCAATGATGTACTGAGTTTTCAGATCATGACCAAAGTTCAGGGCTGACAAGATCAAAATGGCCATGATGGTGACATTTGAAGCACATGTAGTAGCAGAGTTCTAAATGCACATTTTAACTGGTGCCAGCAGACAGGGTGAAAACATAATTCAATCTTGCTCTGACTAGGAATTGGAATTAATGGTGGATTGGCCAGCTCAGCTGACTATTCAATTAAACAATTCATTGTAAGCAACTGACTTAATTCTCTCTCTGGTGTGATCTGTGTTGTACTGAAGTAATTATGGAAAACCTGTGGTATAGCTGAGAACAAGATTTGGTATTTGACAGTTATGAGGTGATGACAATTAGACAAATTTCTTCGTTTTCTTAAATGAATAAGGAATTTTCATGTCATAGGTTGGAACCATGGATGTGTCCCTTCCTTTATAAAGTATGTGGAGTCACTTTAATCACTGTTTATAGAAGTCCTATCATTCCATCCCTATTTCCTGTCTATCACATATTTGCCACTGCAAATTAAAATAGTACGTTTCTGGCACCACAGGATTCCTAAGCATTAAATAGTTTTTCCTCTGGAAAATTATCAAATAACATTAATGAAACTTTTCTCACCATATAGGTATTATAAATACTAGGAATGATCTGGTAGTAAAACAGTGATTTTTAATACAGTGTGGAGTCCTTTAAGGACACATAGTCATGAAACACTATAAAGAGAACAGAGAGGTTTTGAGCTGTACAGTGTGTTATTTTAAGAAAAATAACAGAGTTATGCAGAACATCCAAAATTAGAATGATCAAAAAGGCATGCCCTTCCATAACCCTCATGCTGTCCTGCTTGTGCTGTTATTTTGAAAGTAAACCTTTCACTGGCATTCATGACCTTTAAAAAGGAAATGCATTGGGCTTTTCTTCCTCCTGTAGTCCCAGTGTCCTTATCATATATGGAGGCCAGAGAGATGTCTGTTCTCCTCCTATCTCTTTGTTATCTTAAAGGGTAGCTAAGGGCCACCTTCAACTTGGTTCTTCAATCCAGTCAGCTGCATTGCATTAGCATTTAATTGCATGTACTTCAAAATTGCTTGTTCTGGGCATTGCAGGTACCTCAAAAAAGAACATACCATGTAAAATCTGCACACATGCTTGAGGAGGATTGTATGGGAGAGATTTCATAGAAAGTTTCCAAAATACATTAGTTTTTAGTGAAAGTCTAGTTTTTCTTAAACACAGAGGGGTATTATTAGTCCCCAGCACAGAATGGTATTCTTGACTGATCATATGAAACATCTGCAAGGAAGTAATTTAAGATACCTTCCTCTCTGTCTTTGCTCTTTACCTGTGATGCCAAACTAGAATCTTCTCCTTGACTGAACAGCAAAAAAAAAAACAAACACTTTCCCTCTTCGATCCCCAAAATGAATCCTGCATATTGCCTTTAATTATTTTTTTGATTTCCAGAACATTTTAAAAATAAGCATTAGTTTGTTGCCACAACTACAGAAAATCTGAAATTTAAAGCAAATGTTTATCTTGCTTCTGTGATTTTCATCAACTGGAAAACAGATTTCTATAGTAAATACAGGAAAAAATTCTTGAGATTAATTATTTTAAGCTGAAACAGATATAAAATGCCAATTTTACTGAATTCAATAAACTAGGATATGGCACGGGAATGACAGCTCAAACTTAGCCAAGTGTCATCAGCAGATACTGAAACAGAGACTAGAGCTACAAACAAACAAAAAATTATTTTTTGCCAAAGGGGAAAAAAAAAAGAAAGAGTGAGAAGAAACTCAATATAGTATGAAATCTGAGATTCTGAACATTTCCCAAACCAGTCTCGTACTAATCCTTCGTGGTGGGTGACTACAAAGACTTGAACTGGATATTAACTCAGTTCAGATTTTCATCACAAGAAAAAGGAAACCAAGAAACCCCGTCAAACCACTGCAACTCTACACCACGACGACACGAGTAAGAATGGCCAGCCAGCAATATAAAATAAAATTTTGTAAAAAAACACCTTATACATTAATATAACTCTCTCTATCAATCCCTGCCCACATCCCCATGACCTCACCCCTGGTCATTCTATCCAGGAATTTTTCCCGGGGAAAAAAAGCAAGTATTACATATAAAAACCAGGAAAACTTGATAGAAATTATTGCTGTGTTTTGGGAGGAGTAGCAGGTCAGGCTGTGGTCTGGGCAGGGTGACATTACCCACTGAATTCTGTTACAACTTACTCTCCTAATCATATTCAGTGCCTTCCACTGGATGCCTACTCATGTATTTTTAAGTAGCAAACAAATTAGTGAAAATCTCCACTTCAAGTCATTAGAGTAAATCCCGAGTCCCAATCATATACCTACAGAATCCAGTGCTATCTGTCATATCTGGTGATACTCTTTACCTATGGCTGAAGTTCAGGTGGGGTTTGCTTTCTGTGGGACATGAAAAAATCAGTTAATGTATTTGGAATCTAAGGTCATTAATTAGTATTTCCATTTTTCCGGCAGAGGAAAGAAGAGTTGGTCAGCACCATTCCTCTGATGCATGTGACAACTTCTGTAGCATCCTGACAAAATGCTGCCTACAGACATACAAAATTATTCTGGAAATCTTGGTGACTTCATATTGTGAGTTCAGCACTATACAGGAAAACTGTTTGATATAACATTCATGCTAGTGTGATTCCCTGCTGTGGTGCTGTGGAAAAAATATTTTCCTGCACATTTATAAATGAATGGGTTTAATTTCTGGTGAACTTATGAGCACATTTTTGTCATCTTGCTCTTCTAGGTTCACTACAATTTTCTTGAATTCCTATCAAAGGACAATAGTTTTGGACAAATACAGGATGATCTTCATAGCTTCAGAAATCTGCACTAAGGAACTGACCCAGAGTGGGCTGGTGTCTACCAGATGGTTCAAACAATTTCTGGTGTTCCTTAGAAGCTGACAGATGTTCTAAAGACAGGTCATCCCTTCCTTTTCCCCCTCCTGATATTGTTTTCATTACATATATACTCTAAATAATTTTAAGAAAAAGAAGACAGGTAGAAAAATAATATGCTAACTGAAAGTACTGCATGACAGACAGCCCATTTTCAAATAGTACTTTCAAATCATTTTTACCTGGAGCAAAAGTAGCAAGCTGAAACACTTGATGCTTTAGAAAGCAGCACAGAGAAACGACTAAACCTGAAACTACATTCTAAAATGATCTCCCTGGATATCTTTAGAGTGTGTATAAGTTTGGATTAAATCCAGTGTATTGTGTATTGGTAAGAGCACATACTCTTTCCAATTCACAAAGTCTTTAGTGGCAGATCCAGCATAGAGCCCTTCACAAAACAGAAGGTCTTTCATCACTGAAAAAAGAGCCCAACAATTACACTGCAAGCTTAAACAGGGATAACTGAAGTATAAGTGACTTTTGCACAGTCACAAACATCAACAAACTAGTGAAGAGGAAGGCTGGAAGTCATTTTGTCCCTCCCAGCCAAAACACTTGTGGTTTTTCAGAGGGGCTGCTGTCAGAACAAGCTGCTCCCCAAAAAGGGGCAAAACCACATGCTTCCATCCCTGAGACTAGCTCAGCTGTTAGAGAATGGTGCTAATAACACCAAAGCTGTGGGCTTGATCCCCATATGGGACACTCAGGAGCTGGACTTGAAGATTCCTTCCAACCCAGAATATTCTGTGATTCATTCTGGGATTCCAGAGCCACCCCACCTGCTCCTCCATTCTAGGAAGACCACCTTTCAAAGTTCCTTCTTGCAGAGAAATTAGGTGATTTCTGTTCTTCATCAGGCCTCCAGACAGAGTACTGCGTGGGTAATGTCTACTTGCTCTGCACTAGTTCTCCTTCTAGCACTGAAAATGCACGACCCTTCTTACAGCCCTGCTTTCAATTTCAAATCAGTTGTACCTGTTGCAAATTCATTAGCAAAAGGGGATATTATCAATGTAGGAGACTCAGTTTACCTTGTAGGTTTTTGTAATTAAATAAATCTTCCAATTCAGTAACATTTATATTTTTCAGTGTCCTCTAAATTCTAATTACTATGCTAATTACCATATGCAGATGAAAAGTTAGGTGTTTCCAGGTTTAGAGTTTTTGAAGATTGGCAAGGGGAAAACAGGTTTTCTCCTTTAAATCAGATGAATTCATGCACACCCACAAAGTAGAAGGAAAAATGTGTCTGCATTTTAGATGTCATAGTAGAGGAGAGAGGGAAGAAAAATTAAAAATAGGGTGTTTCATCCTTCATTCAAATAGTTAATAATGGGGGGGGAGTGGTTTCTAGCATAAAAAGCAGGAAATAAAGAATGAAAGTTTTAAAAAGGGGTAATTATTCACATAATTTCTTCCCATAACCTCCAGAGCAGAAAAATATTTTCTTTTACTATATGATTTCTTAGTTTAATTACTGCCAATGACATTAGAAGTTTTTACAGTACATTAAGCATTGTTGGTTTAGAAGGAAATTTATGCATTTTGCTTATCAAGAGCAGAGTAATGCTCAAATAAAAGTATTTGTTTTACAAAAGCAAGTCAAAAAGGTATTAAGTTTGGAAGGAACTAAACCAAATATTAAGTAACATTTTTAATTGGATCAGTAGCATTTTAGAAGCCAAGCAAGAAGGACTAGTCCCTGCCATATACATAAACAAAAACCAGATATCCAGCATGCAGCTCAATGTGTGTTTTAAATAACCGCTGAGTACTAACTTAGGCCTCTTCACTGAATAAAAATCTGAATATCACCCATAAAATGCCATTCTATCCGCAGCAATGGAAAGCTGCAGTCTCAGTTTCAGGATATCAGTTTTTCAGCAGAAAAAAGATAATCCCAAGTAATTTTTTTTCCAGATTTATTTCTTTCTTTTTAAAGACTTTCCGTTATTTGCGTCTATCTAATTCTTTCTTGTCCAAGATGATGTTCATTCCTTTTCGGTGGTCTTCTAGGACAGAAAACTAGAATGAGGAAAACTACTGCACTCGAGAAGAAAACCACTGTTTGGTTTTAACAGGTGTTCTATTTTTAAAAATAGGTTGGGGTATAAAATTAGTCCATCAAACAAATGAAAAATCTGTAGCAGTCTCACAGCACTTATAAGGTCTGTTTGAAGGAGCAGTTTGTTTCATTGCATGAGTTGCTACTGAGGAACATACATTAGTGCTCGAAAGCTATGGCTCATTTTTTGCCAGCTAATGTTTCCTTACACAGTGTTACCTGATTAGTGTCCTTAAACCACAGCCATAAAAAAACCCTATTACCTTATGCAGCCTTTACGGCTTTTATTTCTCATGGTGCTGTTCTGCTGATGTGCCTAGCAGAATGAAGTTATTCATCCAGACAGACATTTTTCTGCATCATTGTGTCCTTGCAATTTCAAAGATTAGAAACAACTTAAGCATTCTCTGGGGTAATCCATACTCTTCTGCCTCTGTATTTTAGGCTTATCTTGTGTTGCTATCATGATTCATCCCCTTGTGCTTCTCCCATTCTAAATCCTCTATATCTGTTTGTCACTACTAGAAATAGCACTTTAAAGACATGACACTATGTTTATCTGTGAGATGCACATAATGGCTTTCAGATCACCAGTATCTGCTCTGCATCCAGATAGTCTGAAGGCAAGGTTCTTATTGATGAGCTTGTTTGAAAGAATCAAAACCAATCAAAAAACAAACAAACCAACAACAAACCCCCATAACCAACTAAAAATGAAAAAACTTTCCACAACACCAAACCTCACTAAGATTCAAAGATTCAAACTAACTCCTGGTCAAAATCTCTGCATTAAAGATGCCAAAATGTTACTAGGAATGTAACTCAGTGCTGCTATTCTGCATCTAAAACTCCCATTCTCAATAGCATTCACCATTAAAGAAGCTGGTCCTAAACATAAAAAGGCAACTGACATTTACATAAAGACTTCTCTCAGCTTCTGCGCTGTTTGAATTAGATATGTTACCTTCAGATTCCCACAGGTTACAACCTGTTTCTGTGACAACTTTGCCATTACTGTTGTGGTTTTATTTTTCTATTTCAAAAAAAAAGGAAAATTCCTCTACATTTTATTTCATTATACTTGAGAGCAAATCAAATGGAAATAACGGCTTTAAATAATACTCTAGGAAAATACATACACTGAGTGACTATATTTATGCTATATACATAAATATAGCATATATATTTATGCTATATTTATTTTTATATATATATAAATACGGCTCTTAGCAACAGAAGCAATAACACTTGAAGCAAAATAAACACAATCTCTCTCTTTTTGGTTTTGGTTGTTGTGCCAGTATTTTTTATAATGTTGAGGTGAATAATTGAAAATTCATTTCACAAATATTTAATTTGTGAAATAAGACGGTAGTAGATCTGTACTCCAACCAGACTCAGATTATACCTTTCTCTGCTTGCAAGTATCTCAGCAATGTGGGATAAGGATAACATGTCAGCAAAAGAATCATCTTCTTGATACCTCAAGAAAGATATTAGTTCTGTTACAAATTCCTGTTATACTGAATCGTGTTAGAGCTCTCCCAGCAATAAATTACACAAAGTGAAAACAAATAAACTCCAGATGACTGCAAAAGTGTATCATTTGAAGGAAAAATAAAGCCAAGAGGTAAAATCTAAGAATGAAGTTTGAAATTCAAGCTCTACTTTTTACTGTCAAATTACTAAGCAATCCTTTAAAAATGTTTTTTCTCTGTGCTCATTATTGAGGACTGGGTTTTAAAATAATGTGTACTGCTTTTGGTCACCTACTATGATTTTGAACACACGTGTTCTTATTTATATATTTCTGACAATGTCTGAGAGAAAGAATTTGTTGTATACACGTCCTTAATCAATAATACATTAATGTTTATCATCTTCAGAAAAAAAGTCTGTAACTAAAGGCTGTGGCTGGCTCTTACCTATATGACAAACCGGACTTCTGAACTAACCAGACCAAAACCTACAAGTGATTGCAATCCCGAGTAACACTCTGCAGTTTGAGCAAAATACCACTACAAATGTAGAGCTTATGGGGTTCTTTTTTTGTGTTTGGAAGACTCTTCTACTTCTCACTTAAAGCAAAAAGTGGTATTCCAGGTGTTTAACACGTAACTGTCAAAATAGATGTCCAAATAATCTACTAAATTTGGGTCAGTATAAGTCACAAAAAAATAAACCCACATATCCCAAGCAAAAAATATGGCAAGTGGTTTTCACGGCAATGCCTGGCATACACTTTCTATTAGCAGAGGATTCTTTGTGGGTTAAATATAATGAAATAAACCTAATAACTGGTGCCAAACTAAATGGAGCTGCAACATTAAGCTAAGAAGTTCAAGAAACAAGCTATTTTAATCTCCTTTGGCAGAACCCATCAGCTGCTCCCAAAGCAAACAGAATCTACAACTTACCCAGAAACTGGGCTGAATTTGTGGTAGATCATTCCTTCCTATGAAAAAACTTGCACAAAGCTGCCAGATAGAGCGGGGCAGAAAGTCCTTTCCACTAGTTGGTTCAGTGAGGGGTGGGAGCAGAAGGCTGTCACAGGGCGGAAGCGCAGCCCAGGTACCCTGGTGGGAGCAGGAGCTGGAGAGGGGCAGCTAGAGCTGCCTGCTGGCTCTCTGCCCTATCTGCTTACCATTTGTAGCCTCTCCATATGGGCCCTGAGCATTCTGCAGAGGACCCTGCACTTCAGAGAGATGCATCTTGAAGAAATACTGAATCATAAGATGAATAACTCTCCTTCTGCAAAGAAATGGACACCTGTCCCAATTCTTCCCCTACCTCTGCATTCTGCTCCTATAAAAGTGTGCAGGAGGGGATTTTTCTCTTCCAATATTTGAAACATACCCTTGCATTCAATCACTCATTTCACATGACAGTTCTGATCGTTGTGATACATTAATGACCAACATGAAAAATGCTATTGGTGTCTATAACAATGCAAACAACAGATAAACAATTGAGTCCATCCTATTACTGATGCAGGTAGTTAGCCTCACTGTTGTTATATACTACACAACATGAACTTTTTGTTTTCTTTTTTTCCACAAGAGAATCA
This sequence comes from Pseudopipra pipra, assembly GCF_036250125.1. Classification (NCBI taxonomy): domain Eukaryota; kingdom Metazoa; phylum Chordata; class Aves; order Passeriformes; family Pipridae; genus Pseudopipra; species Pseudopipra pipra. Next base: position 23,459,691 of record NC_087581.1, on the reverse strand, counting down.
GGAACTTTTTTTAACACCTCTTAAATATTACTGTTTCTGGACTAATCATATACATAGATAAATAGAGAAAAACCTGTGTAATCCTAAACACAATACAGTTAGAAGGAAAAAAACCAATGGCCCTGGTAATTCTTCTCCTGATATAGCACAGGTTGGTGGGTTGGAGCAGACTTCAGTAGAGAAATGAAATACATTGATTTGCCTATGACACAGCTCCTCTCTATATTTCAGCAATGGCCCAGTGACTCTTGCTGAAACTGCACTGATAAAGTTAGTGAAGCCCGTAACAAGATTCTGGTAGGACTTATATATGCGAAATTCACAGCAGATTATGCTTTGTTTCTAGCCTTACTGGGAAATTCTGGTTAAACCATATGGTATTAGCACCAGTATCTAAAAACCAGACTATAGGTATTTATAGCATAAATAGACTGCTTGTCAATGCATACGATTATTATCCTTTTATCAGTTAAATGTGTATCTGATTAGTGCCTTTTCTTAATACAAAAGCATATATATATTGCACTTCTAAAAAGTTAACCATAAAAGAATTTTACTTAACTTACCAATTGTTGAAGCTGGAAGGAGTCTTGCCCTAAACTCTACCTGTTCTCAAGTTTGTAATATCTGTGTCTCTCTCCCTCTTTCTCCCTCCCCCCGTGCAGAGATTGCAGTAAACTTAAAAAACTAGCAGGGACAATGTTTCAAATGACTTAAGAAAGAGAACAGGAACAATCATTTCGTTCTCTTTTTTTCAGATGAGTACAGTACCTTCAGAAAGAAGGAAGGAAGGGAGGGGAGAGGAAGTCAACAACCCTTTGCTTTCCTGCAAAAAAATAAGGAAACAGCAGATAGCAATCTCGTTTTCTCTCAAACAAAATGTTTGGAAAAATAAATATGTCCAGTCCAAAAGGAATTCCTCAAGTGTTATATCTGCATTATTGGCTTCATAAAACCTCCTTTACGGCTCGTTATGTGCAACTACATGAAATGAATTTCCAAAATAGTGGGTAAGAATAAGACAACCATCTCTTATGCAGAACAATTAGCCATAAGCTTGTATAGATAATGAAGGTTTATACTCTGGAGAAAAACGGGCTGTAGATGAATACACAGATCTTGTTTCCATGGTGATATAGGTAAAAAAACGCCTAAACCCCCTCTTTACTCTGACCACAGGAAAATATCACATTGGATGTTTATAAAATGCTGTGGGAAAAAAAGGGGAGGGGTGAAAGGGAGAGAAAAATGTTAAGACTCATAGCTTGATATTGGAGGTACAGCAACAAGTAATTTATCTCAAAGAATTATAGAGGACATCCTGATCTATTCAAACAAAACCAATGTGCTATGTTCTAGAACAGATTTCATACCTTATTTTGTTTCTTTCTTTCCCCATTAAACTTATTTTGACAAACAGATACTGGCCAGCTGCCTGGAATTATACTTGGGATAAGTTTAGTTTGTTGTGCTCCACTGTGTTTTTGTTTGCTTGTATCTTTTCCCCTAACTTTATCTATCATCTGAAGGTCACTTACAGTGATTAGATGCTCCCTTTTTTTTCCCGTTAACTTTTTTTATTCTAACATTCTTGCCAGTAAACACCTTCACACTGTCACGAAGTCATGTTATGTTTTTAGTTAGTGTGGTAGTGCAGTACTGAAGATGGAGCTACTTCTCTACAACCAGTTCAGGTTGAGTTCTGTGAAAGACAAAAAAAAAGCCTTTTCAAGTAGCCTTATCATATACACTCTGCATCCAGACTTTGTCCTGGGAGTAATAGCTAGATCAGTGCTGCTGAAATTTAGTGGAAGGACAAGTTGTTACCTTATTCTTTTATTATAGAATAATAAATATTGACAGGCTGTAAACCAATGTAGGAAGTAGCTCTTTAGCACCTGTGTTCCTTCATGTAGTTACTGGTACTATTTCCGGAAGATATATAGCAATTATTTGGCTAGATAATAAGCAATTTTCTGGGGTTTATTCTAATATTCAGAATCTGAAATCTTTGATAATGGGTATCAGTACTTGGCAGAGCAGTGCAGGTGCTGTGACCAATCTCTGGCCTTACCACATCACCAGGGTTTTCTGAAATGGGTAAAAGTATAACAGGAGGCTGAATTTTAAAAGCAAAAGAATGCAATGCACTTCGGTTGTATATTGCAAATGAAGTCCTTAATTCTCCCTTGGAAGTGGAGGTCCTAATCAAATAGATCTCCTATGCATGCTGAGCATGAGGAAAGTGAAGAGGCATGGAAAGCCACCAAAGTAGTGTATTGTCCTGCGGGGTCAGTCTAACAGCTCAAAACTTGTCATTGTGTTTTGAAATTGTTTTTCAAGATCTTGAAGATATTTGCAGCTTCCAGGCCTTTTTAGCTAGTTTAATTTATTTATTTGCCAGGCACAACAGGTTAATGAGACCCTGAAGACTGCCATTATGTAACATTTTGTGTCTCTCCATTGGGAATCCATTGCAGAAGTGTAGCTGAAAACCTATACTAATCAAGTTAGGATCATTCTTAAGTAAGTCACTGAGGGTATGTGATAGTCTTTGAAGTCCTCTATGAAGCACGTAGTTGTCACAGCAGTACTTCTTCAAAGGGTAGCTTTCCCTTTCTTGAGGACTGCAAAACTAAGCAGATGGACACAAATATCTACAAAGCTTCTTGTCCTTCCACTAAATTTCAGCAGCATTGATCTAGCTATTACTCCCAGGGCAAAGTCTGGATGCAGAGTGTATATGATAAGGCCATTTGAAAAGGCTTTTTTTTTTTTGTCTTTCACAGAACTCAACCTGAACTGGTTGTAGAGAAGTAGCTCCATCTTCAGTACTGCACTAGCACACTAACAACAGGCTATAAGACTTGGCTATTCTGATTGAAGGAGACTGTGGGAACCCCTTACTTCAGCGAGGACATCAGGAGATGTAAGGTCTTCTTTCACTTAACGCTACCTTGGGTCTCATTGTCAGCAGCCTTTCCACTATTCAAGAGGTCAGGACTTAATTGCCCAGCCAAGTCTGGGTAAAGTAATATTGCTTCCCAGCATGCAGCCACTGAAACTCTTGACCTGTTCTTACTTTTGTCAATTTCTCCCAACTGCTGCCAGAAAATCACAACCCAAGGAGGAAGAGGCACTGAAACTGTGATTTTCATGCCAGAAAAATACCTTGCAAGGTCATGCCTGTGCAATTACTGCGGAGGAAAAAAAAAAAAGCATGACCAAAACCAATGGAACCTAGAGTCATGCAAATCATGTAATAAGAGATTAAATTATGATATTTAGCCAAGTTTTAGGGGACAAGTTAATCTGCTTTTCAGAATATATTTCTGGAAGAAGTGTTTGTCTTTTTTTTTTACCTTTTCTCAGTCTACTGTTACCAAAATGAAGGCACTGATACAAAGTCAGACAGATACAGTGCCAGCCTCAATGCAGTTTGATGAACAACATCACGTGTAAGTATTTCCTGGGTCCAATACATAATGTCTTGTAAGGAGTGGCCACGAAAAAAAACATTCTTGTGTTCATGGTCTCAGTAAGTATTGAGGACCTGGAGGATTCCTCTAATAGCACTCTATATGATCAGACTAGATCTTCAATCAGACTGACATCTGAGAAGTTAAGGTCCTTATTTCTTTTTTTTTCCTTCTTTCTTACTCCTTTTACTTCAGTAGGGAATAGATTGTGTTTCACAATCTCTTTCCAATGACAGCAGAGATGCTTTCTATTTTTCCTATTTCCTTATTTTGATGCTTTCAAAATAAGAATGAAATAAACAACTTCAGCACGCTAAAAACAATGAGCATCTATCCAGCATAATAGGAGAGAACACAGAGGTAACTGCATCAGCAATAGTATTCCACTTTATCCTGAGAAAAAGAAACAGAGGCAAACCCCAGAAATATTTACTGGTTTTCTTGATTGCTTTAGGACAATAACTATATATATCTGAACTGTCTGTGAAAAAATACGATTAATATCTTCCTTCCGGTCCACAGTATACCTGTGGCATTTTAGCTGAGTAAAAATAATACAGTTCTCAATCAGAGACAAAAAACCTGAAGGACACATAATTGTTTTTCATAAGTCACTCTCATCTGTGCTTTTCCTGGTTTCTTTTCTGTATTGCCTGTTTACCATAGATCATTCAGAAACAAGCTGGCAGAATACTAATGGGACCAGAGACAACCAGAGCCGAGCCTAAAGAACTCTCCTCTTCTGTTCTGCAGTGTGTGGAGAACACAGCCCTAGATGTCAATGTAAGGTTATGTTTTGCAACTTACTGTATTGCAACACAATAAGCCTGTGTACACTGATAAGTATTTTGTTCAGTTTCTCAGGCTATAAAATATTAGAATGTTAGATGTTCCAAAGGTTTTACGCTACTGCCTGTCTTTCATGATTATAGTATGATCAGAGTATTCTCATGAGTATCTGCTTGTACAGCCAAATTTATTATTCTTGAATCTACTTTTTTTTTTTACTTTTGAGACAGGTAGTACCTAACCATCACTTTAACGAACTATTAGCGTTTGCAGACTATAACCTTTGGACCAACCACATTTGTCAATTGTTTTGGGGAGAGAAATGTGGGAATTTTTATCAAAGAGAGGAGCATTCCTGGCAATAACACCTTATTATAATTTCAAGTGGCCTTTATAACTTATCCTGGGCCAAGCTCATTTCTGGTAAATGGTATTGGCTGCAGTCTTTAAGGACATGCTTTTCCTGTACCCTGTATGCAATCATCACAACTACCTTTACTAAAACAATACCATCAAAAGCTATTTTAAAGTATGATGGTATGATTAAGAGGATGTGTTTTCATCTTTTGACATACATAAAGTTATGAAAGAAGGATTGTGAGCCCTGTTCAGGTCAGAGGTGGACAAGAACTTGGCTTTAGTCAGTACCTTTGAATTTGATGTCACATTGAAGATCTGTAACATATGGAAAACTGCCGAAGTATACACCAAGTTTTTTGGTGGTTTCTCAAAATGGTAATTTGACAGCAGTAAAGGCTGCAGTTTTATGTCTACTTAGACTGGGTAATAAATCCAGCATTTGTTCTAGTCTGTCTTGGCTATCTTGCTCAATTAAGTGTGTTCATGTGTTCTAATGTCTAATAAGTGTACTGTAGCACGTGAAATTACTTAATACACTTACAGGTGAAGGCTGGGCATCTAGTGTTGTAAAATGTGTAACTCTTCAGGAAAAGGCAGGTTTGCATATTCTTGTTGTGCGGTGATGTTTCTTACTTTGCTAGCTCTGATAATATAACTATTTCTTCTGTAAACCTGATATTCTATTTCAAGATTAATTAGAAATTAATGTGAATTTATGTGGGTTTTTTTTTTTAAATCAGTGTCCAATTGCTGTCATTTTCATTTCAGACCCTTTTCATTTCAGGCCCTTCCTGGGAGCAAAATAGTAGTGCACTTCTGATTTACAGCTGCTAGGCTGTAGAGACAAGAAACCTTCTGGGAAATCTGTACTCCATACCCATGTGAATGTTGATAAATTGTGTCTCTAATGGTTTTTTAAAGTCTCAGAGAGGGGGAGGTGGAGGGAGAGAGAAAGAAAATGAGAAAAAAGGAAGGGAAGAAGGAAGGAAGGAAGAAAGGAAGGAAGGAAGGAAGATTCCTTCTAGTTAGAGTTTGAGAGTGTTTGTTTTTTTATTTTGGGTTTGGTTTTGGGTTTGGACTTTCGCAGAGGTTAGTGTCAGAGGAAGAATGCCAAAAGGCATCATGGGAAATGTAGTTCCTGATTCTCTATTGCACATGCTCTGTGGAATACTCATATGTGATTGGTTGAACATCATTTGTTGCTTTTTAAACTGCGTATATAAGATGTTGTTGTTTTCTGATTCGGACACTTGTCAACCCAAGCATCAGGGTCTGTGCCCACAGTGCCATCAAATGGTACCCTGCAACAAGGATATTAAGTAAGAGACATCAGGTGGATGTCTACCAGTGGCACCCCTGGCTGAACTAAAAGAAGAAAGGAGTTGCTAAAAAGAATTGCACGCATAGTCCTTGGAGTCAGTAGGAAGGAATCCTGCATTAAGAGAATCAAGTTACAAAGAGAAAATATGGCTTCAGTGATTGGATTCCAGGTAAGCAGCCAAGATGGGGAAGAGTGCTTCACGAGAATTAGGGAAAAATGCTGAAGACTTAAGCTTAATACTTAAAAAGTACTTGCAAGAAATCAAGGAAGCCAAATTAGTCGAGCTATTAAAATGGATTAACAGAGCTGTACCGGGGTTCCCGCTGGCCAGGACTCTAAGCGTGACTACTTGGCAAAAAATTGGAAAGACTTTAAGAGACAGAGCAATACTGGGAGACATGGAGACATTTAGAAACCTTACTACCTGGATGGAGGTCATGGAAGCATTAAAGAGCGCACAGAGGAGAGCCAGTCCCTCCATGGAAATAGACCCTAACCCTCCTGTTCCCCCTACAAACCTGACAGCCATAGAATTCTCCTAGAGACCAGGCACAGAGATCGGAGTGGGGGGAACTGCTGGGAATACAGGAGGAAAGAATATGGGAAGAAGGCATATTCTCGGAGTCGGTAGTGTATTCCCACAGCCAAGGATGGGAGGGGGATGTCATGGGCAGTAGCTATGTGCCGAGTTTTCATGGGCGTGCGGGACCTAGGAAGCAAACGCGTAATTCAAACTGCGTTACCGGTGAGTGGTTCCCAGATTCCTGTCGTGAAATGGAGGGACACATGCAGGATGAACTTGGCCACAGGGCTGAGGCAGAGCTGCGGCCACGTGGCAACTGCATGGTTGACTGGGGGCTGCCATTTTGTCCTAGCCACATGACGGAAGAGAGTCCTTCTCTTCCAGTCCAGTGGCCATTTTCTTGCATGCCCATATCGGAGATTGGATGCCTCGGTCTGGTAGGGCGTGAGATAATGGAAGATGCTGGAGAGGGGTCAGCTATAGTCCCTCAGATTGAGAACAGAGGCGCGGGTGCAAATGTTTCCGTAAGCAAATGGGAAAAGTGTCGGGAGGAGGCATTACAAGTGGGGGACTGGGAAGTGATAAACGCATGTCCTGTAATATATCAGCCGCAACAAAACCCTCAGTTCCATAGCTTGCCGTATGATGTGACGAAGGAACTGGGGCAAATAGTTAAAGAAAATGGTGTCTCCTTCCCCCATATGTTTTCTTACTTGGAAACCTCAATTGGAAGATTCTCTTCATGATTGGAAGACGCTCTTAAAAATGGTCCTAACAGTGATTCAATACAGCGTTTGGCTTACAGACTTTAAGGAGAGTTGTGCGGCTTACGTTAATAATCAGAGCAGTTTACAGGCTGAAGTGACTTGTGCTCATTTGGTGGGAGAAGGAGCTTTCACAGCACATGGTTCCTAGGTTCATTATCCACGAGAAATTTATGAGGTTATCACGATATTGGTATTGAGAGCAGTAAGAAAGCTTCCCAGCACAGACAAAGACAGTAATCTGTCCTTTGCTAAGGTCCTACAAGGACCTACAGAATCCTATATGCAGTTTCTTGACAAATAGCAGGCTTCTCTAAGCAGACAAATCAAAAACGAAGAAGCCAGAGAGTTGCTTTTTAGGCAGCTTGCCTAAAAATACCAACACAGACTGTCGGTGGACGCTGCAATCTATCGCTAAGCAAGAAATCTGCACGATTGCCAAAATGGTACGAGCCTGCCAGAACGTGAGGTCTGTCGACCACCACATGGTTTCTCTAGCTATGGATTTAGCAGCCCAGCTACTGGTATATGAAGGGGTGAAAGGGAATAGCGGCTGCTTCCGATGTGGAGCAACCGATCACCTTGCTAAAAACTGCCCCAGAAAACCCCCTTCGACAACTTGCCATAGCTGCAGCAAAGGGAAGCACTGGGATAGAGAGGGTTGATTTAAAGTCTACTGTAGAAGGCAGCCTGCATTTCTAGGAAACAGGGGCGCTGCGTGCCCCTGCGAATCAAACAAGTTCAGCGTTAAACAATCAGTTCGTGACTGACCCGCAGCCACCATGGGCAGCGCTGGCCTGGACTTGACCTCCAAACAGCCAATGACCATAACATCCACTGCCGTGGCATTAATACCTACTGGAGTGTGGGGACCCTTGGGACCAGGGGTCCATGGCTTACTAATTGCCCATTCTTCAACCACAAGGATGGGTTTGTTTGTTTTGCCTGGAGTAGTTGATTCTGACTCTGAAAGTGAAATTCAAATTATGGCTTGGACTGCTGTACCACCTTTTTTATCCCTGAAGGACAGAGGCTTGCCCAACTAATTCCCTTTTACAGTGTGATTCCCCAGGAAAAGGCCAGGAGGGGCTCAGGGGCTTTTGGAAGCATAGGCGAGCCACAAATTTTAGGCTAAGACTATTACTGCTTCTCAGCCTATGCTGGTTTGTCAAACAGATGGGCGTAGGTTTGAGGACTTGATGGACACTGGTGCAAACGTTTCTATTATTAAGGACACAGAATGGCCTTGCAATTGGCCCACAATCTTCCCTGCTTCTACTATTCTGGGGGTAGGAAGTATGCAGAGGCCTAGGCAGAGTGCACATTTGCTTGCAGAGATAGGACCAGAGGGACAGACTGCCAGGGTTGCACCCGTCATAGCTCCTATCCTGTGTACCTTGTGGGGAAGGGATGTCTTAGGTCATTTTGGCACCACCCTGCAGATTGTGACGAGGAGAGATCAGGTTTTTCAATAGAGGTTGTTGGTCAACCATTCCAGGAACTTATCAAATTAAAGTGGAAGACAGAGGATCCAATTTGGATAGACCAATGGCCCATAAAGATGGAACGGCTAGTCCACCTGTGAGGCCTGGTACAGGACCAGCTGGATGCTGGGCACATAATACCAATTTCTAGCCCATGGAACACTCCTGTGTTCTGCATCCCTAAGAAAAGTGGCAAGTAGCATATGCTACAAGATCTCAGGGCAATCAACAAAGCTATTGAACCAATGGGAGCATTGAAGCCAGGGCTACCTTCACCTGCTATGCTTCCTGCGGGATGGCCAATGCTGGTAATTGACTTGAAGGACTGCTTCTTTACTACCTTTCTGCACCCGGGTGATGCTCCTCGCTTCACCTTCTCAATTCCATCCCTTAATCATGCAGAACTTGTGCAGAGGTACCACTGGGTGGTGTTGCCACAAGGCATGAAGAACAGTCCAATAATATGTCAGTTGTATTGAATGTCATACAGCCCATTTGAAAGCTTTGTCCCTCAGCTATCATATATCACTATGTGGATGACATCCTGATACCTGCAGCCCGAGAGACTGAGTTACAATCTGTTAAGACTGCCTTAACTACTGTCATTCTAGAAGCAGGGTTGCAGATTGCACCAGAAAAGATCCAGCAAACTCAACCCTGGGCCTACCTCGGATGGAGGATTACGCATCAGGAGATCATGCCACAGCCACTGACTTTAAAGGTAATGGACACTTTAACACTAAATGACTTACAGCGACTTCTGGGAGCCATTAATTGGCTGAGACCTATTTTGGGAATTACAACAGAGGAACTGCACCCATTCTTTGAATTTCTTAAAGGCGACTCAGACTTAAACTCTCTTTGATCCCTAAGTACAGAAGCGAAATAGGCTCTGAAAATATATACCCAGGCTATTGAGAACAGGCAGGGCAGATGATGACACCCTGACCTACACATCTGCCTTGCCATCGTTCCCAGCAAATTCCAACCCTTTGCCGTCCTTTCCCAATGGGATCAGATGGAGTCTGACCCCCTAAAAATTCTGGAATGGCTTTTTCTACCCCAATTTCCACCTAGAACTGTATGGACTACTAATGGCATGTTTGCTATCTCATCATTAAAGGCCGAGGACGCCTGCAGGAGAAGGATGGACGAGATCTTGAGACCATCTACATTCCAGCCACCAAGGACAGTCTAGACTGGTTCATTGTGGAGGACGTTGGATTCCAAACTTCTCTGGCAGACTGCAATGGTGACATTTCCATTCATTTTCTGAAACACGGACTCTGGGCAGAGATGGTGAATTTACCTTTGATGGCCACATGTCATTGTCGGCCACAGCCCATGTCAGGTGTCACTGTCTCTACTGATGCATCTGGATGGTCAAAAAAGGCTGCCGTGACATGGATCAATCCTGTCACAGGACACTGGGACAAACAAGTACAGATCACAGTCCAAGAGTCTGTACAAGTCAGAGCTTGCTGCTACATGTAGGGCTTTTGAATTATTTTGTAATCAGCCACTGAATATTGTCACTGACTCATGTCATGCTGCAGAGTTAGTTTTGTGTCTTGAAGCCTCTTTTCTTCAAGATGTCACTAATCCTTATCTATTTGCAGAAATACATACTATATGGTTCCTTGTCAATCACCAAAAACATGACTTTTACCTAATGCACATCTGATTACACACAGAACTGCCAGGGCTCATAGTAGAAGGCAATCAAAGAGCACATGCCACTGCTGTGGTTGCTACAGTCCCCAGAACTCTTGAGCAGGCAAAACTATCACATCAGTTTTTTCATCAAAATGCACACTCATTGAAAAGGCAGTTCAAACTTACAATGAACCAGGCTAGGGATATAATCATGTCATGTCCTAACTGTCAACAACTTACCCCAATGCTGTCTGAAGAAGAGGTTAATCCCTGAGGCCTAGCAGCCGATGAAACTTGCCAGACAGATGTCACGCACATAGTCGAGTTTGGTCATTTAAAATCTGTTCGTGTCACAGTTGACACACACTCCAAATACATTAATGCTACTGAACATGCTGGAGAAAAGGTGAAGGGCATTATCAGACACTAGCTTAGTTGCTTTGTAACTTTGGCAGTTCCAAAGAATACAAAAACAGATAACGGTCCTGTGTATTCTTCTGCAGAAGTCAAAACATTTCTTGTAGACTGAGGAGTCCTTCATTCCGTAGGCATATCACACTCACCCACAGGACAAGCCATAGTAGAAAGGGCACACCACACATTAAAAGGAATGCTTCAAAAACAAAAGAAGGGGGAGTTGGTATACAGCCCACAAGAACGCCTGTGGCAAGCGTTATATGTCCTAAATTTCTTAAATTGTGATGACACAGATCACAGTAAATATGAACACCAACACAATTTGAACTCCCAAACCACCAGTCATGATAAGACTTAATGTCAGGGCAATGGCTAGGATCAGTGGATTTTGTGACATGGGGAAGAGGACATGCCTGTGTGTCCACAGGCACTAAACTAAAGTGGATCCCCTCCAGATGTTTTAGGCCTTACATCAGCCCTCGTTCGGAGCAAAAGCGGACAGCAGAGATGACAAATGAAGAAACAGAAGATGAAGAAACACATAATTAATGACTACTGGTAAACATAAACCAAATGGTTAAAAAGCAGAGACATAATACAAGATTTAAGTATGCATGTATGAGGTGAGAATGAAAAGGTGGCCACCTTGGTGTGAATGAGAAAAGTTGTGTGGAGATATGTATGTGTGAACTCAAATGCACTTTATGGCAAAGATGCCTTAAACAAGTATAAAAATACTACCTCAGTTACATTGACATATCAGAGACATAACTGAAAATAAGACATACAACTCAGAGGAAACATTTTTCCTTGAAATAAAATTCTATACAAACCCTCGGAAAAATAAAACTGATTCTTCTACCCAGTTACACATAAAACCTCAGGTGGAAGGCTCTAAGTGAATTTGCTTATTATAAGGTTCTAAGCTGATAAAGGTTGCACTGTTTATGGAGTTACAGAAGTTACACTATTGGTAAAGGTATATGATCGATTTCAATAAAGGCCTTATCACGTTAAGCCCTGATTATAGAGATGGTTAAGATAAGTTTAGGAAAAAGGTTAAGAATTGTTCTGTCACTTGTTATAATATTAATAATTCTTCTCTTTTGTTATAATTATAATAAAGAGAGGGGAGCTGTGGTGGTTAGCATCACAGGAAGGATGCTGAAAGGCATCCTGGGAAATGTAGTTCCTGATACTACATTGCACATGCTCCGTGGAATACTTGTATGTGGTTGGTTGAACATTGTTTGTTACTTTTTAAACTGTGTATATAAGGTGGTGTTGTTCTCAATAAAGCTGACCCCAAGCATCGTGGTCCGTGCCCACAGCTCCATCAGATTTTCGTGTATTTTTGGGTTTGTTTTGTACCTTGATGCTTAGGAAATAGTAGACAGAATAAACACTGTTCTCCTGCAGTTCTCATTCATTTGCTGCTCATATTGACTGCTATAAGACTTCCCCATAACTGGAGATAATTGTATCCAGTTATATGTATTAAAGACTACAGTCAGTAGTAAGACAATGTAAACTAGTTGACCGTGTGTGACAGACCATGTGGATTGACACACGAACTCACAGGAGTTCAAAGCTGTTACCAGTAAATAAAAAGTGAGTGTTAAGGTAACTAGCCAAGAATAATTAGGGGAAAAGAAAAGCAGATCTCTTAGGTTTGTTAGATTTCCTCTCTTCTTCAAAAAGTTTAGATGGGTTTTGTTTTTGGACCTGTACTTTTTTATTTTAACAAAACAGATTTGCTGAGGCTTCTATTGTTTTGTAGAAAAGCATTTGGTTATAATATAAAGCACAGGAAAAAAAAACATCTACAGGAAAAACCTCAGACTACACTAGAAATCTTGCCAGTGAGATTTCTTCAGCTGTACATTCACCTTTGGCTCATCAGGGCTGCTCGCTACAGTTCATGCACCAAAAAGCATACCCTGATACAACTCTGCTGGTGATCATTCTGTATAAGCATACAGCCAGAGTATCCCTTCTGAGAAGTTATTACTCAGTCAACAGTGTTGTGGAGTTCCTGAATATTTCTGTAGAAGCTTCTGTGTCCATGTATGAGTGTGTGGCTGACAACAAGTAGGATTTTGTGGGGTTTGTTAGCTTGTTAGCTTGCACAGTGCAGTGATTCATGTTCACCAGGCAGTGAGCATGAAAAAGCGAGGAGAGGTTGGATGTTGTCTGCTTGGGCAGCCATCCCATCCACAGAGGATATATCCACACAGTACATGACCAAGTGACTCCAAATCAGAGAGTTAACATATAGTCATAATATAAGGAGTGTCTTTCTTCTCTGTTCTTTTTCTTAGTAACTTTAACACCACAATTCAAGCTGTGGGAGTGAATCAGCAATCTCAAGGTCATACTATGAATAATTGTCAATGGGGTACAACTGGAAGTTACATAATTATTGTGCTCAGCTGCAATGTTGCTTTTGTTCATTTTACACATTGAAGTTATAGTGTGAATTAAGATTTCTCTAATATGTGGCAAGATGGTTCCAGCCTGCCCTAAATGTGAAGATAATCCTAATCTCTTACATCAGCAGGAATCCTGTGAAGTCCATCAAAGTATTGAAGATTCAATAAGAGTTTTGGATGTACTTTGCTGCTCAAACATCGCAAAAATTGTCACCAGTTGTTTTTCTTGTAATAATTGTTTTTCTTTACATTTCAAGAAAATAAAATTGCAGATATTAAAAACCTATTTTATACCTCAGAAAAAACATAATAATAAATCCAGGTTTTCTTCAGCTCCTGAATTAATTACTTCTAATGGAAAATTGATTAATCATTTAAGAAATTTTTCCTGTTCATTCTTTTAAGTGTAAGGTGAACAAAATTTTAAACTTAAACTGCTAAAACATAAAGAGCTAAAATTTGTTCCATCCCTTTAATCATCCTGGTGGGCCTCCTCTGGACTTGCTCCAATAGTTTGCTGTCCTGATATCCTTCCTGTGCTGGGGACCCCAAAGTGGGATGCAGCACTCCGGGTAGGACCTCATAAGGCTGGAATAGAGGGACAGAACCCCTTCCCTCAACCTGCTGGCCATGTTGTTTTTGACACAGCCCAGGATACAATTGGCTTTCTGAGCTGCAAACAGAGACTGATGGGTCATGTCCAGCCTCTCATTCCCCAGCATCCCCAAGTCCTTCTTGGAAGGTTGCTCTCGATCTGTTCATCCTCCAGCCTGGATTGATACCAGGGGTTGCCCCAGGGGTTGAAATCCAGGTGCAGCACTTCACACTTCGTCTTGCTGAACCTTGTGAGATTCCCATGGGCCCACTTCTCAAGTTTGTCCAGGCCCCTCTGGATGGCACCCTCACCTTCTGGTATGTCAGCTGCACCCCTCAGCTTGATGTCATCTGCAAATTTGCTGAGGGTGCACTTGATCCCCTTCTCTGTGTCATTAATGGAGATATGAAATAATACTGATCCCAGTACGGACTCTGAGGGACACCACTTGTCATTGATGTCCATCAGGACTGTGTTATTGACAACTACCCTATGGATATGACTGTCCAACCAATTTCTGATGCACCAGACAGTCCACCCATTGAATTCTTCTCTCGCTTATTTACAGAGAAGGATGCTGTGGGGAACTGTGTGAATGGCTTTACGGAAATCCAGGGAAGACCTTACCTTGTCCACTGAAGTAGTCAAGCCATCATAGAATGCTGCTAGGTTACTCAGACAGGACTTGCCCTTGGTGAAGGACATCTTTGTTTAGCCAGTCTGGATGTCTACTTTTGGTGGGGATTGAGCTCACTGAAAAGTTCTGTGCTGTTCTGATTTATCTTCCAGTTCATGTGTGCACTGGAAACTACTCAGAGCAACACTGCTGGCTTTTCCAACTGCTGGTCTAGGCAGCTGATGAAAACTGTATGATGAAAACTGTATGATGAAAAAAAGTATGATGAAAAAGCTAACTGAATTTACCGAAATAGATGATTTTCATAAATGCATTCATGATGAGATCAAATCAGAAAATGAATGCCTGATTCTGGTTATATCTTTATTTTCTTCACTTGAAGTAAACAGAACACTTCTAGAGTCACACTGGAAAAAACCTAGAGCCTTAAACATTCCACATATGGGTGGGGAAAGGTCCCAGGAGGGAAATGAGAGGTTTCTGCTAAGAACAGAACTAAAAGGCAAGATTGTTTAGAGTTGTTCTGATTCAGGTTCAGAACCTAGAAAACAGATTCTCCATGGGTGAAATTCATCATGTAGCATCTTAGAACAAGAGCAAATATACCCCAAATCTGAGTGAAGGAGAATAACATCAAAATTCAGTTTTCACAATACTATCTGAATATCTTCAGGACCAATGTAGCTAAAGAAAAATATCAGACTTTGATCTTTTGATCTAAATCAGATTCAAATCAAGACATATTGCAGGGGTGGAAAGGCAGTTAAGATCAGGTAAATCTTTCCAAGGAAAAGAGGGACTGTTCTTGTAGAAGCATATGATTTTGATGTCTTTTCAGATGATGGCATTTTCAGCACAGGATTAAGAGAAAAACACTCTGAGGAGATGACCTTTTTTTCCCCAGTAGCTAGAGTCACTGGTGAGCTCGGTGCCACTCTAAGCAGAGTGGGCGGGGGACAAAGGGTCATAGTTTCTGGTGGACAGCTGCCCACAGCACACCAATGCCTTGCATGCACATCATACAACAGCGTCACCACTCCTTTAACATGCATGGCCAGAGGTGGAAAGTAGCAGGTATCATGGGAATGCCACTATGTGTCAGTGTTATTGAGGATCCCTGCTCTCTAGGGAGGGACAGTCAGAGATTTTCACAGTAAATTTAGTTAACCATGTTTGCTTTCGCAGATCTGTGATTTTGTCCTCGAACTGGTATTTTTTCAAGTCCATTTATTTTTCATTATTTCTAATATTTTCTCAGTACTCATCTTCATTCAGTTCTGAAAAATAGAATTAATCAGTTATACTATTCTTATAAATAACCTGAACATTTATATAACCTGTATCATTTATTGTTTTTTACAACAAACAGGCTTCAGTCCCTAGTGCACCTCATTTTCACATAAACACGATGTCACTGAAGAGTAAGATTCGAAGCACTTTGCAATTGCAAGACAGATCACAACCTACTCAAGAATAAAATGGCAGCTAAGCACTTCATAAATACATCACTCATTTTCAGAAAGGACAAAAAAATGCTCATTTTCTAGGCTTTTTATTGCATCCTGTGTATCATCCATTTGATAGTCCTAGCATTATGGGTACTTTTGCTGTTCCCTTGGACGACTGAGGATGGCTGTTCATATTGAAAGGGTCTGTCCAGGTGAATATCACAAAGAACCTGTGGATGTGAACACACAGCAGTCCTTGCTGACAGGGAGACCTCCTCATGCCCCAGTTCCTCCCCCAGCAGGGTCTTGTCCATCAGGAGAAGAAATGCTGGGGGTATTTTACTTCCTGCACCAGCTAGCAGCTCCTGGTGATGGAGTTTAGGAAAGTGGCACTTGTGCAAATGTGTGGTCTCAATACTTTGGGCCACCTGGGGCTTGTAATAGCAAGAGACAATGTAGAAGGGGAAAACCTGGATGCCTGAGCTCCTGACAGAGTTAATGGAGAGAGAGACAGAGCTGTTCAGAAGTCTAGTCAGAGCACATACATTAAATCTTTAAAATTAACCAGTGTGAACACATCTCCAGGGAGCTTATGTTGTCTTAGATAAGCTCTAATTGTCTTATGAAGCATCCTAAGGGTTGAACGCAGCTCAAAGGAGAACCTGGACCCACAAAAACCCCCATTTTTCTCATGGCTGTCTCACTTCTCTCTTCATCTGGCCCTAAAATGTCTCTATGCTCTGGGATGCCCTGGAATATGAAGAGGAGCATGATAGAACCTGTTGTATGTATGTGACCTCCCTAGAAGGCTCCTCAGTGTTAGCAGTTGTTCTTCCAGCTGGGCTGTGGTGGGGCAGGAATGAGCTACTGTTGAGAGAGAGAGTGAAAAACTAAGATAGACCTACAGTGCTTTGGGCAGGAAGGGTCACACTGGCCATACTGAGGTGTATAGACTCTAAAAGTCATTCCTGGAGCAATGATTCATCCATCCCAAAGTAAAGGAATGGTCTCTGTTTTCCAGGTCTCTTAGAAACTGCAGCATTGCCAGGTGTCATGAGTGTAGCCTGGGGCAATGAGGGTGTCAACACCTTGAGCAGGCTTTGCCACCAAAATGTCATGGCAGGAAACCACAGATTCATGAATCAACCACCTTCTGAAAGGTGGATGTGGCAGAAAGGGGAGAGGTGACATTTTAGTCCCTCATCCCAAGGCCACCTTGCAGTCCTGCAGAAGACTTTGATCAACAGCTCCTCATCTTCAGCAAACAGAGCTCCTGGGACTACCAGAGACTCCCACTCTCTCTTTCCCTTGGGCAACAAGTCCAGAGTCAACAGGTCTTTAATTCTCCCTATCCTGAGCTGTCTCACTAATTTGCTGCTTGTGTCTTGGGACAAGCCCATAGAAATGTAGGGACTTCCTACTTTTATATCCTTGTTTGCTAAAGCAGAACAGTTACATTTGATTTAAATATACTGGTGGGGCACTCCCTAATGAATCAGTAAATTTTAATAATGTGTTTGGGACAAAACTCCAGATATGTAGGTTGCAGGGTATAGTCCTAGTGCTTTACAGTATCAAAAATTTGACTTGCAGTATGCAAATAATTCTCCAACCACAGTTTACTGAAGGAATGTTTTCTCAGCTTTTTACAACTTACAACAAAAGACAGCACTGTAGTTCCTCATTACCCCCAGTTCTTGCAAGGTGCTGAATTCACCAATCCTCATTGAAAAGAAGAAGTGAGGATGTTCAGTTGTGTGCTTTGTAGGGGCCTCTGTTACTCCCAAGCAGGGAAACTGTGATTTGAAGAGTCAAATACTGAAGCTTGTACTCCAAAGATGAGTCACTCTCTTCATTGCCACAGCAAGTGCCCATGCTTCAATGTTTTGCATAAGCTGCTCCCAAGCTAAGTCATTCTCACCAGCTTTTAAAATGTGTTTAGCTTGTGATTTGAAACATAAAATTCAATATTTAAGTGCACAGATTTTGTTTATGTGATTTCCTATTGGAATACAAAAACATATCAAGTAGAGGTGATCAGTATAAGACTCTTATGCTAATTCTTCCAGCCTCTGACCTGCCTCTGATAAGTTGTCCCATCTGCCTTACTTTAATACACCAGGTGTTTATTTTGTCCCAAAGTTACACACTTGATAAAAATAGTTCTCTATCACTATTGGATAGAAACTCTGTAGCTTAATATTTATCTTCCTTTAATGGTCCATCTTATAGAAATTGATTATGTTAAAATAAACATAATTTTTCATTGAAAATAATTTCCTAAGTAGTATGGGGTGGAGATCCTAGCATTAAAAGTCTAGTTCTGAGACTCAGATGTAACAAAACACAGAACTTCGGACAGTGTTTTGTAAAACTTTTCCCTTTTTGAAACGACATTTGACAGAATTAACAAGGTACCCCTTATGATTTGAAATGGGTCACAATGATAGAGTATAACAAACATTTTAAAACCTACCAGCATGAAAATACTACCGGTAAAGCTTGTGAAAACTCACATGAGAATACTGTTTCAACTACCAGCCTCACGCTTTACATGCTTCCCTTGTTGCATCACACCCAAGAAAGAAAAATTTTAATATAAAATTATGCTATTACTATACCTGTTTTGCACATGAACTGTCTGTAGGACTCCAAGAAACCAGATGTTTTCTTTCTATTTCACTGCCTGCTTGGCATTTCTCCAGACAAGGCCCTTTGCAACACATTGGCAGACCATGTATCAGGCTTTCCACCTGCAATCCACAGAGGCCGTGACCTGGACATGTACTTTCCTCACCCACTCTGAAATCAGGGTCAGCTTCATGTTACTGCCCATTGCCAGACGAAATCCACCCTGTTGAGGTGAAATAGGGTGGATAGTTACACAATGCACTTTTGTGTGCCTTAGGATTACAAACAAATACACAAATCCAGCTATGCATGGTATAGGAAAAGCTGTGTTTCAGCCATTAGCTGTGTGGAGATTCTCTGTTCCAAGCAGGAAAAGGAATGAAAATAAAACTTTTTTTTGGTATCCCGGTCAACAGACTTAGGACTCAATAGCTGGTATTTGCTGTGCTTTGGTGTGCTTTTTTAAATAGAGCCGTTTGTTAAGACACATTGATTTCTTCCCAGAGATCTTAAGGAAAAAAAGAACATTTGAAATGTTTGTTATTTCATTTGACTTGGAGCATTTCCTGAAGTTTCTTTTTTTTTTGTAGGATTTTGTCTGTGAAATGTTGTTTTAGTCCTTTTGGGTCTCAGTTGATATTGTTCTGACTTTTCTGAAATCAAATTAGAGATAAATTTGTTCTGTGAAATAACATGGGTTTCTGAAGAACAAACTTTGTGAACAGCTATGTATTTTAACATAAAGATGTCTATACAGCTAAATTTCTAGGTGGATAGAACTTTCTGACTTCCTGCAGAGTATTTAGGGATTGAAGTATCTCACCATTTATTGCACTCAGTGTTGAGACTCAATGTCTGCAACAGATGTAACATAACTAGCTGTTATGTACTAGCAACCATTTTTGAGAAAGGAGATTAAAAGCAGCCCTCTCAATTTGAAACTACAGGAGAACTAAATGTCAGCACAATAGAGGTAAATTGGAATTTAACCAGGACAACATGGAATAATCTCTTATTATTGCACAAAGTGATGATGAGTTTTAGTCAAATCTGTGCATCCAGGGTTTCTTACAGCCATGCCTGAGTGCAAATCCATGCTTTGAGGGATAACCTGTTACTAATAAGTTACTAGCAATAAGGCTTTGGAGTAACTTGCTAACCACTTCAGACAGTTGTTGTACTGGTCAGGGAGTTTCACAAGAAACTCCACAAAACAGTGGGGATACTTAAGTGTGGCAGTACGTTTTCAAAGAAAGATTGAAAGACATACATGTGACATATATTTAGTATGAAAGAGCAGTAAAGGTTCTTAAAAAGCCTTTAGGTGAAAATCCTCTGCACTTTTTATTTGTCTTGAACTCCTTATTTATTTTCAGTTTGGATTCACGTTTTTTACAGCATCCGAGTTCAAACTAAACTGCTTGTATTAGCCTGCTTATCACTTCAAATTTGAAAGAATTTTCTTTAAAGAGTCTCTTGTTGTTGGTTCTGCATTTACCTCACAGGACTAGGTTAAATTCAGTTTCCCTGTTTCTTCTTCAGCATGTGCACAAAACAAGAGCCACAACCTGGCTGTAGTTGTGGGAGGGTGTTTAATTAGGAATAACGAGATGAAATTAAGAGAAGGAAATTTTAGGATGGATGTCAGGAAAACCTCTGTCACAGCAAGATATTTCAAGTTGTGAGATAGTCTCCTAGAGGAAATGCTGGAAACAAGCAAGCCATGCAGACAGAAAGGTGTTAGGCATGAGCTAATGCTTATATTCTACATCTGCATTTCATTACCTGGAACTGCATGACGCTGCAAGTTGAGATCTAACCAGAATTATGACAATCCATAACAGCATGAGCATACAAGCCCTCCACATTCATCAGGGAACCACAGCACCGCTGGAGTTAGTGGGAATGCAAAGACACTCACCAGGCCACTTCTAGCATTTCTTGTTGGTTACAAAAGGAACATGTCTGTAGAGACATGACTGTGCAAAAGTAGAGCTGCATTTCCACAAATGTGCATATCTCCTTGTGGTCTATTTCGACTGCTGTAAGAATGGTGAAAAGTTAATTTCAAGGCACTTTGCTTGGAGCCAGTTCTCTTCCATTTGGAGGTTATAGGTGGTGAATTTTAACTTCAGGAAATGTAGTATACAAAAGATTAGTAAAACTAATGAAAAAAACAATGTTGCTGCCTCTGAATTTGGCTCTTAAATGAGCTTCGTGGCCTTTCCAAGAGCACTTTGTTTCAACAACAGAAGTGTTGTGCCCCACTTTTCCTGAACTGGAACTACTGTGGTATTGAAAATACAAAAAGACCACCAGCCCTGAGATGTCTGTGCAGGGGCATTCCCCATTATGGAAGAAGATAGAACTCATCTGATGCCATGAGCATGTTGCAAGCCTTCCTATTTCTTTTTCAGATTTCTGTTGAAAGCACAGAAATACAAGGGTCAACCTAGCACTTCACAGCAAAGCAGCATTTGCACTGTATACTATGAAAATCACAGCTGTTCCTCTGCTAATTGTTAAACATTCATAGGTCATTAGTGAGTGAGAGAGTGGTTGTTTTTCTCCTGGATGTGCTCTGGAGTATGTCAGTAGTTATCTAAATATGACCCCTAGTGTTCAACTTGCATGGTAATAATTTAAGAAAATTATGGTCATTATTAGACTTTCCTTAAGAAGTGGGTCATCCTTTCTGGTCATCCTAATATCTTACCCCCCAACAAAAAAAAAATTGACTACATTATTCCTGCTCAAGCAGCAAAATTTGCTGAAGGTGCTTTCAAAGCATAAAACACTGAAGAATCACTTGAGGATTTTAGACATAATTGTTACAAGCAGAGTGTCAGTGGAAGCAGTTGTATACTGCTATGCATTGCATTACAGGGACAGTGATGGAGACTCTCTGGTACAATGGCTGGTAAGAGATGGCTGGCAAGATAGGACTTTTTTATTTTTGTTTCATTCTTGATGTTGTCAGTAATTTTCTGGTATGCTTTTCATTAGGTGGTTTAACCTCTGTGTTCATGTGTTTTCCTCTTGACAAAATGCACAGATACATTCTTTCCTTTGAGGTTTGTGAGATTTGTGTCTGTAAATTTGCATGAAATTTTGGATAAAAAGCAAAATAAAACTGACTTGCTACCTGGTATTTTTAACTATAGTAAAAGGCAGAGAGAAAAATCTACACATATTCTATTTGCTTTAAACAATCAGAGACACAACATGGGACCATAGCCTGCAGAAGGGTGCAAGACCTTTAGATACCTCTGCGAGTTACATGATATTAAGGGAGGAAGGGAAAAGGTGCAGTGCTTTAAAGTCCAGGCTGCAGGTGTCTAACACCTGGTCTGCTCTGAGAAAGGATTGACACAGTTCAACTTCTGCTTAGCAATGTTCCTTTCTTCTTGCTCTGATATTTGCTATATTGCCACATGTTCTTTAAAAGGACAATCAGTAACAACCTGGCCGAACAGAGGTCATTGAAAGCTTGGAGAATCAGCAGTGACAAACTGTTTTGCAATGCAGTCCTTTGCTGATTATTTTAAAGTATGTGAGTCTGTGGATACAAACAAGCGATTTATCACATCATGATATAAAGCATTATGTATGACATGTATTGTGAAAACATGTAATATAGAGCCTCCTGCTTTCTGATTGTGTTTGTTAGCTCTGAGCACACAAGCATCTTGCAAACTCTACTACTTTGCATCTTGTTCAGATAGGGAATAACTCCAACAGATTAATTTCTTCTCTCATCTGAATACCTTAAGCATTAATGCATATATTGTATGTGCTCTCAGAGCCCTGTGGTTTATTTGCTTGAGTATTGCTACCACCAGAAAATCAAAGCCACTTCAGATCTGGCCTACAGATTGCCTTTACACTATGCTGCTTCTTACAGTCTTGTAAGAAATAGCATACCTTCTTGTTATGTGAATGTTTCTTTGTGCCTGTTCAAATTTGATCTCCCCAGGAGAAAAGCATACATCTCCTGAGGGCAGAAATCAGATATTATTTTCAATTTCAGTGCCATACTCCTCTTGATACTTTTGAGCTTAAAAATGGAGTGTTACCATTTCCCATTGCTCCTGTCTTGATTGCCCATGGCAGTGAGGCAGGAAGCAGCTCCAAACTGTTACTTTGAAAATATGGTTGTGGATGTTTTAAAGGCTTTCTTCTTTACAGCTTTTTCCTAGATTCCTCCTGCCAAAATGGGGAGGGACCACAGGAGCATGCACAATCCTTGCACGTAGATGTGAACCAGTCTGCTTATGCCAGAGTGAGCATGGTGTTCAAGGCTGGAGTTTATTTTTCCAGTCAACATAACCAGTGTCCTTTCTGGGTGCATGTGGTTTGAGAAACCTTTGCCTCCTTAGGGCACGCAGCTCATGGGTCACATCCTTCAAACTGCCTGTGGCACTAGAACCAGAGCAGGGTTCAACAAGGACACTATTTGTGGTGGCTTTCCCTGCAAGGCAATACTGTGCTACAGAACTAGAACTGAGGGGTCTGCAAGGAAGATTACCCACCCTGATGATCCCTCTTGACCTGACATGACAAGGTGCTATTACAACCAGTGCTGGTGCCCCACTGTAAGTGCAAAAGGAAAAAAAGAAGGGCCAAGTACAACTTTAGGAGAAGGTACGGCCCCAAAGACAATTGGAGGGCATTGTCATCAATAGGATATGCAGGGTTCACTGTGCAGAGTGAGACTAAGTTAAAAAGCATCATCTGCACAGGGTGCCGACTCCAGGACCAAAATCTGTTCTTATGGTGTCAAGGGATTATGGCTAGGATCTATGGCTCAAATCAAGAGCTTTTAGGGAAATGCAGTCTGCTGCAGAAATACAAAACTATTTGATCAAGGACAGGTCCTGACACTTTGCCATTGAAAGGAAACTTGCTGTAGGCTTCAAAGGGAGCAGGAAAAAGTCCCTCCTGTCTTTCTCTTGCTTTAGGAAAGGGTGATGAAAAACACTCAAAGCAGCAGCAAAATTAACACATTTGGATGTTATCAGCAGAATCTGCAGTTCTGTCCTCTGGCCCTCTGTCAGGGTAGCAGGCAGTCAGCAGGGGTTTTCTGCATGCCAAGCATTCCCAAACATTGTGGAAAAATCTTCCCATCCTTTCTTTCCTAAAGCTTCCAGTTTTCCAAACATTGATTGAATGTTGGCAATGTGTTTCTGACTGCTTGGACACAGACAGCCCTCTTTGTGCTGATACACTGCAAGGTGAACGGAAAGCTTTTTTTTTTTTTTAGATGATAAAAATGGCAGGGCTTCAGTTCTCACTTTCTCTCTGTCCGGAACTTCTAGCGCTGATGAGTGTTAATCAGACTGTGAGTGTATCTCTAACTGTTGTAATTACTGCTGTGTCTTTTGTAAAGGTCCTAGATCAGCCCCCCCCCCCATAAAATTACTGTCTTTTTAAAATATTTTCCAGTTTCCTATAAATTGTAGAATTTGTGAAAGTTTTGAACACATTTGTGCTGCTCTCTTCTCATGTGCTGGTTATCTCTTACTTGTCTGTGCCTTTGCCCAAGTGCTGAACTGTTGTGACTTTCTTGCCTCAGTCCAGCACAGCATCTGTGTTGTGCTTATCATTGTTAATGCCTGATAATGACAATAGTTGTGACTAAGGCAGGGTGTAAAATATTATAGCAGAGACAGGTCATACAATATCCCATGCTGACACTGCAAAGCCATGTTCTCTCTTATCCAATGACTGGAAGTGCCTCTAACATTTACCAAAATTTTGGTTCTGCCAACATGTGTCTGCTGTGAATCTGGTCATCTAACATCTCCATCACTGGAAGGGATGCAAGATCTGTGGGTTGTCTGAACAATTTCTGTCCACAGCTATCTCCCTGCCTGTCCCTGAGAACCCTCATCACACTGAGAAATGGAAAGACTGCATTAAATCATGCATTAAATTTTGATGACTGGAGATAAAAATTCTACTACAGACTGAACAGTTTAATGTTTAGAAGCAGACAAAGCACAAAAAATATATTTAAGGTATATATGAACTTCTTTTAAAAGGGATTGATTTGATTTCTTTCCTTTTTTCCTTTTCTGCCATAGTGCTTTCACACTTCCAGAGGTTGTAATACAACTTCTGAAACCTGCACTTTGGCTCTGGAAGAAGGAAAAGATAATTTGGGTGGATGGATTTGTTATTTTGAGTTTGATTGAAAGGCTCTGCTCATATAAATTAAGTTGTGCTGACTTACACCAGAATATTTGGCCCAACAGCTTAGTATAACATCACATATGGCATACTCTCTGTGATTTGACAGTCGTTTGCAGTTCTGTTATAGTGCAAAGCATAAAAACTATATTTTTCTCAAGTTCCAGAAAAACGAACAGATAAAGTTTGAAAATAACGAGTACAAAGTGGTTATGTTCAGCATTATTAATAAGAAAAAAGATTTTTACAGACGAGCCTCTGTACATCTTTTGGCTGGAGATTGATGGCACAGATAAAACTTAATGTCACAGAAAGCAGGATGTCCTGGAGCAATACAAATGAGAAAGACATGTAATTAGAGCGGCATTGCATTCAGTCAGAAGGTCAAGTTCAGTGTAATGTTTTCCATTAAACAAGATCAGAAGTTATATTGTCCTAAGCCTGTACATTTCACAAACAATTTAGAACTTCATTAGCCTGCGTTACTTGCACCTCTTTATAGTGTATGGCTTGGAACAAAGACTAATGCAGATCTTAGGAGTCTGAGGACTTTGTGGTACTGGGCCAAGTCTGAAAGTCAGTTCTTCAGTAGAAGGACTCTTTATAAAGTTCAGTTTTAAGGCAAACCTGAGCTTAAAACAAAAACAAATTGCTGGATTATTTTTCATTCATCTTGAGTGAGGTGAAGAGCTGGTGGCACCTCTGAGGAGCATGATGGGTGGGTGAGTGCATAGCTTCCCTTCCTCCCCTTCCCTTCCAGACACTCATCTCCAACTTTTGTGCAGAATTTGCTTTAAAACTGTCTTGAGAACAGCAAGGTAGGAAACCACAGGGGGAGTCTTGTGGCATTTTCTTGAAAATAGCTGATTCTGGTTCTCTCTGTTCTTGCCTGGGAAAGGTACCTAGAAAGACCTTCAGGAGGCAGTCTTCTCAAGCTCTCACAATCCAGATGTTTTCTGATTCATGATTCATTATCTTCTGTCCATAACACTTTGATAGGGTTTCTGTTTTGATTTTTTGGTGTAACAGTCCAAGTGATCAAGTTCAGAAAATATGCTTAGTGGTTAGAAGGAAAATAAGGGCTCAGACATTCAAGTTCTGCTTCCCAATCAGTCACTGACTCAACTTGGGTGATCGATGTCACTCCTTATACTTCATTTTTTTCCTTATACCACAAAATTACTTACTTGCAGACTGTTGTCTAAATGCTTAATTTATTCATGATCATGAAGCCCTTAAAAATCATCAAATGAAGGGCATTATGTAAATGTGACATATTATTGATACTCTTCTTACTTATTACTCATCGTAACTGAGAATGGAAGGAAAGATAAACATTGGGATTAAACAGTGTTAAAAATAGCCAAGAAGTGTATTTCCAAAACCATAATTTCAAGGTTAGCTATTTTCCTTTAATAAAAAGGACAGATCTGACCTGCGAAAATTAGGGCCTGACTCAGTCAGCCCTCCTGCATGTAGCTAAATTCACTGTGACTGGGTAGTTAACTAGATGAGAAAGCAATTGCAGAATAAGATCCTTAATATTTTCATTGCCCACATTAAGGTTTTCATTTCAATTAGTTACATTAATTTAAATATTCTGTATGTTATATCTTTGAACTATTCATACAATTGATGCTAATGAGTCTTAAGAGCTCACGACACAGAGTTACTACAGGCTTTTAGCTTTGATTCTGATGTTTCATTTCGTATGATTTCCACCTAAAAAAACACTGTATGTTTAATCTAAGTAGGCTCTTTGTACAAGAACCTCTAACTGATTTTCATGTATTTCACTGATTGCCAACCATTCTTGTTTTGGGAGTTTGATGAGGAGGTGCTGCTAAACTCATGCATGCTTGACATTAAATAATACAATTGAGATATTGAGAAAAGAAATTATCCCATTTAGATTAAATAATATCTTTGCTTTGAAAAGTTGTCTGGATTTGCAGAATTAGAATCAGAGTTTCACTAAAGCTATTATACTTTAGAAGATGAGAATGACAGGATTTCTGAAGCCCATGTGTTGTCAGGCTGACCTGATGCCTCTAAATCTATCAATTTAGTGGTGTGAGATAGGGAAAAGGGAAATAAAATTGGTTGATATGATGGGGACATGACCTTGAGCTGAATGGAATAGGTGAGTAGACTTAGACTAGTTCTGAGCAGTTTCTTTGCACTGAGATGCCATTTGGAGTCATTAGACTGTTTGTCCCTGACAAGACTGGAAAAGGGCTTGCCACATTGTTGGAAAAAGTCTGGAGACAAGTGGCCCAGAAACACATACACTATCTCATAAGGACCTTTTCTAGGGAAGCTGCCTAAAGGTATTTTCCATCTGCATTATCCTACAGAATAGCTCCAGATGAAGGTGGATATTTTGCATGTCTTTTTCATCCTCTTTTTATTTAGGAAAAATTTATATCCAGCTGCAACTCTACACTGAAACATTCACAATTTCGTCTTTATGTCAGACTTCGGCTCTCCTATTATGATTTGCACAAGATATGGTGCTAAATTTAGCCATAGCTTTTGGAAGAATACTGTGATGTGAATCCAAGTGTTAATTTTTTTTCTCTTTTTGAAAGTTGCTTAAACTATAAGAAGCAGAAAAAAGCCTTAAGTGGACTACCAACCTAGTTAAGTCATTTCAGCCCTCTCATTCTGCTGGCTCCTCCAACAGAAGTTGTGCATCCTCCTTTTCACAGGTCTTCTATAGTCTTTTGGTCTCCCATTACAAGATCAGCTCCCACATCTGATCACTCATGATGCTCTTACAGTGCTCCCGTGCTGGATTTTCAGCACAAACTCTTTTCTGCTTGTCACAGTTGTCATAGGTTATACCCAGCTGGCAACTAAGCCCCACACAGTTGCCCGCTCACCCTTCCACCCGTGGGATCGGGGAGAGAATCGGGAAAATAAAATTGAGAAAACGAATGGGTTGAGACAAAGACACTTCTATAGGTAAAACAAAAGCCATGCACACAAGCAAAGCAAAACAAGGAATTCAGTCACCACTTCCCATAGGCAGGCAGGTGTTCACCCATTCTCAGGAATGTAGGGCTCCAGCAAGCATAACAGGGTTTTGGGAAACGATATTATTCCAAATGTTCCCCTCTTCCTCCTTCTTCCCCATCTGTATTTGCTGAATATGATGTCATATAGTATGGGAAATCCCTGTGGTCATTTGGGGTCAGCTATCCTGGCTGTGTCCCTCCCAACTCCTTGTGCACTCCCAACCTTGTCACTGACATGGTGGTATGAGAAGCAGAAAAGGCCTTGTTGCTGTGTAAGGGCTGCTCAGCAATAACAAAAGCATGTCTGTTATCAATATGTTTCAGCAGAAGTCCAAAACACTAGCCACTTTAAAGAAAATTAACTCGATGCCCAAAAACAGGACACTTCTTTATGTTTTGTTACTCTTTATATCTCTTAGAGGTTCTCCTGGTCTGCCTTGGATCAGTCTAATCATCTGTCTTCTTGACTGTGGCATCTAAAACAGGTGGGTTCTTCTCCCTTGTAGTTCACTTCTGACAATATTAATTTGTTTATTTTGTCTAACATCAAGTGTCAATTTTTTAATAGTGGAGTCTCTGTTTGTACACTATATAGCTGTAGGTTTTGGGTCATCAGTTTGGTTTTGGTTTCCTTAACAGGAACATTACCTACAGGCAAGATAACTGGAGAAGAGCACCAAGGCTAAATAGCTGTCACTGCTATCATTTATTGAATGAACAACACGTGGTGAGACTTCAGGAAAATCAGTACGTAGTTACACTGTGAAATTAAAAGAAGAAATAAACAAGGGAATGGAGAAAAGAGGGAGAAAAAGAGGAATAGGGCAGAACATTACTAAGGAATAGTACAGGAGAAATGAAAAACTATAAAAGACAAGAGCGAAAGAGGTGAGCTGGAGTTGAAGTAAGAACAACAGGGAGCCTGGGGAGAAGGCAACAGGAAAAAATCAAGTCTGTACAATCTCTAAAAGCTCATTTCACTGAGGTACCTGAATGTCAACCACTATATTATGAAGTTGAGCTCATGGATGTTAGACATTTTGCCATGTTTTTTCACATACTTTTAAAGACTCAAAAAGCTATTTCCACCTACCCACAAGCACTGCTTATATCAGCCCAGCCTGGATCTTAGCTGACAGTATCCCTGTCCTGGGAGACTGGTGGAGCTCCTGTATTTCCATCCACACCCTCCATCTGCTTCTTGGCACAGCACAGCTAATTCTTAAGACACTTTTTTGTTCAGATATTCCCATTCTTTCTTCTCCCAATTTCTCCTGTACAAACAACAGATTGCATTGCGTTTGACATGTCGATTTGATCTACAAAGGGAAAAAACAAACAAAAAATGCCGCTTTTCTTTTCCTTTTGTCAGGCCTCCCATGCTTCTTTTGGCAGATGTTTTTTTCTTGAACTTCCTTCTAAAGATTTCTGTTTCATTTTCTCTACAGCTATTTAACTTGGTTTTCTACTGACTGCCTGTGTTTTATCATTTTTACAGTGCTTTACAGACACCCTGCTAATTCTTTCATTCTCTTTTGAAGCAGTGAGACATTATTCCCATTTCACACACAAGGAAAAAGAAGGAGGGAGGTTGTGAAGTTCACAGAAAGCACTCTGCCTGCACCTGACCACAAAACCACAATATCGTCTCATATTATTACTGTAACCAATATTCTATGTCAGCTTCTCATTCTCAAATTTGTCCTTCTGAGTATCCTGGACACAAAGACTGCAGTGCGTATATATTGTAGTCATGAACAACTTCTTTAAGCCTGGAGCACAGTGGCATTCATAGTGAGGAGACACTCAGTGAACCTCCTATTGCCTGGCAATAAAAGTACAAAATCAACTACAAGTACAAAATCAACTACAAGTACTGCACCCTGGGGTGCAGTATAAACTGTGCAGAATAAACTGTGTTGCTTCTCTCTGCTTTTTTGCGAGAACAGTGCAGTCTTGGATGCATGAAAGGCTTGGGTTGGTGATTTGTTTTGGGTTTGGTTATTTTTTAATTCTTTGACCAGATGAAAGTGGAGAGAATTTTCAACAAATGCCGCGGCAGAGCAGAAGCTACTAGTTCAGCTTAAAATACCTGAGTTGACTTCTGTAGAAGATTATTTGAAATACTAATACCTGTATAAGTACATTTTTGCAGATCAAATAATATAACTTCCTTTTTTGGTCAAATTGTGTTCCAAAATGCTGTTGTGGCTATTACAAAATTAAATTGCAGCCACCCTTCCAAACAAAAAAGCAAACAAGTCTCCCCACACACATCCTCCTGTCCAAAACAAAAATTCTGTTATATGTTGATTTCAATTCAAAACTAAAACCTATGAATTTTTACACATGTATGGAGTTCTCTTTATATAAGCTATTCCCTTTATACTTCATAAGTAAGATTGCTTTTTTGCATGCTTAAGCAAAAACTGAATTTTATAATTAGTACCATAAATGGTCTCACAACTGAGAACAGAAACAACTTTACTGCTATAATCTCACTGCTTCATAACAACTGAGTAACATGGATTAGATTTAATTTACTTCTGCGAAATCCTTAAAGGAAATGGCACAAACTTAAACTGGCTAAATAAATTTGAGAAAAATTGGTTCTTGGACATTACAGCAAAAGGAACTGAATTCTTTGATTGAATGGCTTGATCTTATTGATCCTTTACTAATAACATATTTTTGATAGTGTTTTATTTTTGAGATGTACAGAATTCTTATTCCACTCACAGTAATCTACATTCCATTCTTCTCTGAAATTATCTATAGAAAAAAAATGTTTGTTCTTTTGAAGTATCTTTTTTTAGCAGAAGGATTTTTTTTTAAATGTCTGTTCTGTAGGGTGGTGGAAAAGGCTACTTTTTCTCAAAAAATATTACAAACACTCTGGAAGGCAGATGATTTGATCAGATGATCAGTAATGAAATTGTATGTCGTGAGCAAGTGGGTTTTTTTCCAGCAGTTGTGTTTTTCACTTTAACGTATAGTAGCACTTTTTGCATTATTAGAAAAGAATAAGTTAGAGGTATCACCTGTCTGACATTATATGATTGAATCAGTTCTGTAGTTGAATCACTATCATTACTAGTGATTCATTGACAATTGCTACTCAAGAATAATGAAGAATATGCTTAATTCATCATTGTACATCTAATACACTTTTTTTTTTCTGATTCATCCAGTCTTTAATGATATTCATATGTCAAAACACAGAACTCCTTTTCCCTGGGCCTTCAAAGTTGAATTTATAAAACACTCATGCATAAAAACAGATTAAACAACCTGAAAGGAGGTGCTGTGTGTCTCTAACACAGCTCTACAACACATTGATGTAGAGAGGAGCTCTGTGTGAGAGTCCAAATTAACACTTTTGGCAGTAGAAAAATACTGACACAAAATCTCTGTGGCTCTCAGAGCTTTTCTGAGGTCACATAAATTGAAATAAGATAATTAATACATTTTCTAAATTAACATGTAATTTCAAAGATTAAAAAAACACAGTGGCAGGACCTGAAATCCCATAGTAGTCCTTGTCTTCACAGCTGTAAATATATTGCTTTTTCTATCTGTCTCTAGTTTTCTATATGTCTCAAAACGATTACTGTACATGTTATTCCAGAGGCCCTTATAGGTAACACATTTCATGTTAACATTTTCTATGGGAATAAGTTAGAATTACATTTGGCCCTGAGGAATTTGCACTGTACCTAATTCTGAGCATAGTGTTGATCTGTGCTGAAAAAGAGACACTGTCTCTTAATAATTTCTGCAGCAAGCAGGCTCTTGCAAAATTTCACCAGTAATTTGGTGACTATATGGCAACCTCTATACAGTTGTTTAATGAGTATTCAAACCAGTTCAGTCCTTTAAAGTCATAGCTTTGTGATCTGCTTGTATTTATCACACTACTGAAGCTCCTGTTCACCTGTTTTCTCAGGGTGCTCCAAAAGAAAGTCATGGTGCCCAGACTGCTAATGTCTTGAGATTGGTACTACCAATAGTAGAGATAAAGCCTGTTTGGCTAGGTTATTCACCAAAAGCCTATGTTATAGTTCAAGAATCTAAACCTTCATTTCCTCATAAAGATTATACTTTCCCACAATCTATTTTATTTAAATTTAGAGTAAATATTCTACTAATCCCTGGAAAATGTGACAGATTGTACTTAATTCTTAAGAGCTGCACTGCTTACCTGTTCAGTATTGATGAGTCAAAGCAAATTTTTGGCTGTTTGATTTGGCTGTATGAGGTGGCTTTGCAAGCTGGTCAGCTGCCTCCAGCTGGGAATGTACCAGGGTGGTCATGGTACCTGGAGAGGAGATGGTTTCATCAGCATCACATCACAGTGAGGCACATTGCCCAGAAGATAATTGTAAGTAACCTATCTTCCCAGACTCTTCACAGTAAATCCTCTGCCAAAAACATCTGAAAAAGGGACCATAAAGGATTTTCCCATACTTATTTCCTTCATTACCCAAAACCTGATGAACACATTGAAATCTGCAGGATAATCTATCAGTGAGTATCTCATTGTCTGGGGCACCCATGCTGAAGTATCTTCAGAGACCTAAATACACACTGTTTAAAGGCCTAATTAAAAACCAACACACATAATAAATACTTCAGCTATTTTTTTTTTTTATTTTTGAGTCCCTGTAAGAGAGCTGAAGTGAGGGGGTTACTTTTCTGTATTTTTTTCAAAGACCATCTCTCTCACAACCAGTATTCCACTTCCCTGAGGCTTCTAGATGTGATTTTATTTATTATTTATAAAGAGGCTGAAGCATCTCTCAGACAGACAGACAGATAGTTCCTCACATCAGGAATTCCCAGTCTATAGTATGAAGCCCTGGGGCCAAACCGACTGCAGAGACAGACAACCACAGCACCACATTGTTTAGCTGAGTTGTGCTTGCATAATCTGGCAGCAAATGTTTAATCTTGTGTTTGTAAAATCACGCGTTGGTACTGAAACAGTTTTGATGCAGTGAATTTGATTAGATGATTTTGCAGCAAAAGGAAAAGATTGCTTATCTGTTCAAATATCCTCCTCTATTTCAATGGAGTTCCATAATTAACATCTGAAATAACAATTTAAAAATCCAAACAATTAGCTGCTCACTTTATCAGAGGTGTATAACTTAAAGAGCAAATTATTTACATTTTTCTTCTTTAAATTGAAAAGCAAGGGCAGCAGATTTAAAGAATATAAGAAAATGAAACTGAAACAGCAGTCTACAGTTCCAAGTGCCTATGTGAGCCAGAGCACACTTCGTGATCAGCTGGACCTCTCATTTCTCTTGAAAGACTTCAACCATCTTGACCTGTCTTTCAGCATATCCTTCTGCCATTAGCCTTATAGAAGCAAAAAACCTTTACCTTCCTTATATTCCATCTATTATCGTTACACCCTTAGTATTGCAAGTGTAAACACTAAACTTTAAAATGTGTTGACAGTTGTGGGAATTAATCTCTTCTCAGTATGCATACCACAGGTAAATAATAGATTTTATATATTTCATACTTGCAGTGGAAATACGTAGCCATAATTTTCAGGACTGCTTTCTCCATGAGGGAAATGGTAAAACATAGACCATATATTTTTCAGGTAAAATCTTCACTGTTTGACAGTTTTGGAGTTAAGGTCCTTGGTTTGCTTAGTGAGTATTGTCCTTTTTCTGACAGTAAAATTTATTTTCTTTGTTTCTCTTTATCAGATTTTGTACTGACTTTTTAAGTAGTGATGTAAAGGACATTTAATCCAAACTCTCTGAAATTATGAAGTGTAGAAAGGAGACATCTATCTCATTATAGTTTTTGGCTCTCTGAAGAGGTACCTGGGGAGGCAGGCATAGTAAGGGGGTCCAAGGTGATATCACATCCATTGGAGGATGAGAAAAGTTTAAGGCTGGGATGAAGTGAGAACTTGGTTCAGGGCCTTGGCTGGGTGTAGGCATGGCAGCAGGAATGCAGAAACCCCTGGGGCCAAGGCATGGTGCCCTTAGCCCTACAGCCAAATCTGTGGCTGGGCGGAGGCAGTCAGCGCCCTGACAGGAAGAACAGTGCTCATCTCTGTTCAGCACTACCAAGTACCACAATGTGACATAGTTTAGGTGTTCCTGGAAGACACTCTATGGATGATATTTTGCAGAACAATTTCCCCACCTTTTCCTTCTTTCTTCTCTGCAGAGACTAAGGAGGGTCTAACGCACAGCCCAGCCCCCAGACGACTCCACTAAAGATATGGCAGGAGACAGTGTTGAAGTGCATCACTTCCACAGGGAGCAGTTAGCTGTTCCTCTGAACAAAGGAAAGAAGAATTATATAAATCTCACTTTTTCATTCTTAGTGCACTTAGAAAAACTCTCATAGAATAATAATTGCCCTGGTAATTTGTGTCCAAATGATGGGAGGTTTTGCCTTTGAGTCCTGAACTACAAAGACAAATTTAATGCTTGCATATACTGTGTATATTCTGGGTCATTTCTTCGACTTTCAATAATCTCACCATATTGATATCATGTCTTTTCCTCAACAGACATACACTAAGTCAAGAATGACAAGCCCAATCCCTGAGCTATTTCAGATTCTTCTGTCATTCTCATCCTCACTACTTTTATTAGTTTCTTTATTGAGCATTGAAGTAGGACATTTATTATTTGATGCTGCAAAATACACCACATTAAATTAAAAGCACAATTAACAAAGGTTTTCGTGAATCTGTTTCAACTACAATGAGCATAAATGTATCGTCCTGAGATCCACTATGCATATTTATGTTCTGTCAGCTGTTTTTATCAGAAACTTAAACAGACCACATAATTTCTGGACCTCTCTCCCAGGCTGTGCTGCCTTTTCCCAGGCCCAAGCACTGGAAAAGTCCATAGAACTGATTCCAGTGTGACACTTCCGCTTTATACATGAAATATAATGAGATGCCAGTGTCCTAAAGAGCAAGAGCGAGATCAGCAAAACCCAGCTGTGAATGAACATAGCTTTGTTAGCTGAAGTATACT
The DNA here is from genome assembly GCF_036250125.1 of Pseudopipra pipra. Taxonomy (NCBI): domain Eukaryota; kingdom Metazoa; phylum Chordata; class Aves; order Passeriformes; family Pipridae; genus Pseudopipra; species Pseudopipra pipra. The sequence continues at coordinate 23,424,918 of NC_087581.1, read as the reverse complement.
TACCAAGGACCTTTCTGCATCTCTGGGGAGAAAGTTCCCCTTGGTGCAATTCCATTTGGTTGAATCAGTTCTGCACCTCCTCATGCCAAGTCTGAACCTGTCTGTGGTCAAATGAGTACTTTGTCATATAGTCATAAACCGATTTCTACATCTGCAACTGTTTGCAGACTCTGACCCAGGGGCTGGTAAAATCACCACATTCCAGACAAGATTTTTAGATCGTTTCTTTTCAAGGGTTTAACATACTTGGCATCTCAGCTACAATTTTTTTCTACATTAATTTAGATACTAATCACTGACACCATTTGGTCGACATGATGTCATTTAAACTAGAATCTGATCTCCTGCACCACAAAGTCTCCAGAGTAATTCTAAATGAGCTCAAAGTGTCTTGGAATTGAGCAAAAGCATGTGTATATAAGCACATTTATGTATTTTCTGATCAACAAGTTTTAAAATCATATTCAAATTCTCTCCCTCTGCTTGCATGCTTAATGTGACCTGTAGACCCATCATGCTATTAGAATTTCATTTTGGGTTTTGCTTTGATCTATACATTTCTTTTTCTGCAAGTAGATCAAAGCCTACAGGATTAGAAACAAATCGGGGGGGGCGGGGGGAGAAAAAGTGGACCACTTTTGTTAAGATACTTTCCATATTATTTCTACAGTCAATTTATTTAAAGAGGGCAGGAGAGCTGGTATGCATGCACAAACAATATATAGGTTCAACTTACTCATAATTAATTGTGAATGGAATCTGGCTCGAAGTTCAGGAAAACAGCAACACATACGGCCTCCACTTATTTTATGGGTAACATCTTGTACTTTCTGTCAACTCCAAAAGAAAACAAATACCATTTTCCTGTAGAAATCTTGATGGACTGGAAAAACAATGGTGGGATGAACAGAAAAACAAACAAATTCTACCAAGTGGATGTTGATTTTGCCTCTCTCTGAACAGTGTCCAAGAATTAAATAACTGAACCATGATGTTATAGCAAGTAGCTGGAACTTTTTAGACATAGATATAATCAAGGTTGTTTTTCTAACATACAGACACAAATTAAAATGAATGAGAAGATGTAATCATTTGCAGAAGTAGGTTTGATATTTCTTTCTGGCAACACTTTTAATCCATGCACTGTAGACCCTGAGGACCTGTGGACTATTTCTACGGTTTCTGAGAAAAGGAGTTAAAGATGTCATCTCTGCAGTCAATAGGTTTATATTCTCTCAACATCCTCTGGAAAACTTTTAGGGATCCTGAAACTGCACCCTGTGGAACCATAATTCTCCATTTTGTGCTACTTCAAAATTAAGGTATCTCAGACAAGGCACCAGAAATAAATAGTGAAATCATTTAAAGGTTTAGTTTTGGAGTGCAGGAGGCCACTTTTTTAAGGGACAACACTCTAATCAGCACACTCAGCCTGAGGATAGATTTGTACAGCAGTAAAAAACACCAAAGTCCCCATGTAACCCCTGCACGCTGCCCCCCTGCTTGCAGGCAGTGAGATGTGTACCCTCCCCGCACATGCTGCCCGGCCCTCTGCCAGCAGCCAGGGTGCAGCTCAGGGCCTTTCATGAGTCTCTGGCCCCTTTCTCAGGGCCCCACATCCCTTTTGCAGCCAGCTCTGCTGTGGCTTCCTCTAAATTCCCACAGCCCTCCCTCACCAGCAACACATTGGAGAGTAGGAGACTTTGGACATTGAACTGGGAGTTGCTGCGCTAAGACAATGGTAGGTTAATTGGGTTTCAGTCCTCTGCCTGTTTATATGTGAGGCACAGGAAGGCTGGCTGTGGGGAAGAAACCTTCATGTACTGAGCGTGTCAGCAGCTTGTATTTCACCTCAGCTGGGAGTTGTGTGGCCTGGCCAAGTGTCAGAGTAGAGACTGTGTAAACAAATGTACAGATGATTTTTTTTCTCTTACACAGCAGAGCTGTAACAGCTGTGTTCATGTTTGCTCAGCATGCTCATGACTGTGTTGCAGTGACTAGAAAGATTCAGGCTTTGGTTCAATTTTTGGTTTACTTTCCCCTTTGTTTTAATAGAGGAAAGAATGGCTTTAACTTCCCTAGGAACACAAAAGTCCTTCTATATTCCTGTTGACAATTCATCATTGATAGAGTTTTTTTAAGCTTCTTGCAACACATCATCAGATTTCTAAGAATGGATCCTTATTAGATCTTACACGCTTTTCCAAAACACTGGGGTTTTTCCCAGTGTCAAGGGACGGGATCAGCTGCTAGAAAATGTGATGCTTTTAGAATCATCATTTTTTATATGGAAAGAGAACATTCTGTTACACACTGAAGCTTATATCCTGCTGCTACAACTCCATGGATACAATTTTTCAAATATTTTCTTGTTATACTCTGTTATACTTTTTTGATCTTGAAAGGGAAAGAGAAATCTACATCATTCAGATTCTCATATAGAGAAATATTAAACTATATGACCCTTACCGAAAGTCTCATTTTTATGACCATATAATAATTAGTATATATATAGTATAATATATATAATTAGTAATATATGTATTGTATTACAAAATATAATAACTATGTGTTCCTAGAGTGCCTCTTTGAAATAGGAGTTCTGTTATTCTGATAATTTTACTGTATTTTTTAAAATTATAGTCACTGTGAATTTTGAAGTATCTGTTTGGGGACTTTGTCCAAGCTATTTTAATCCAAAATTTTTTAAAAATTCATTATGAATTATTATTTGAAAGCAAATTTTTTTAACATTTAAAAAAATATTACATTATGCTTATTATTGATCACATGATAAGTGAATGACACAGAAACTGTATCATCAGCTTCTTGTACTCATTCCAGTGCCTGGAAGCATTGGTTGGTTTTGTCCTCTGCATTTTACATAACATGAGTACCTCTGAGGAAGGAATGTTCATAATCTAATCTGATCTAATGGAAGAGAGCTTAATCACATGAGTGTTTTAAGAAATGCTGAATTCATACAAATATGTCAGACCAATAACTATTTCATCTGGGTACCACACACAGAGGAAGATTTCTGAAGTTATGTATGATCCATTAGATCCCATTAAGTTACTCTATTAACTCCTATCATTTAAAAAGTTAAAAATTTATTATTCTGTGTAGAAAAAAGTATGGAACATATTTTTCTCTCCTAGAGGAGGGAAAATTCATTTTTCTGTTTATATGTGCAGTGAAAAAGGGCAATATTTTGAAGGAATCTGATAATTTAATGAAAAATAATGGTTGCAAAAATAACATAACAATTTGCTAGAAAGTAGTGATGAATTTCTTTAAAGGATAATTTCACTATTGAAATTGAGAAGGTGGTTTACAAGGAGAGTCACTGCCAGTAAGTTGTGATATTCTAGAAAAAATGGCTGAGAGAATGACTCTCAATAGACTGCCATGAGGCAAAATTAGTTCAGTTTTGATTTCGAGAAACTATTTCTGTGATTTTTTTTCAGAGTTTAGGTTTCTATATGAGTGATTATTGTTGCCAGTAAGAATGCTGTAAAACACTTCCAACCCTAAATTTCCAATAAATTATTTTATGTGTGAATTTTGTTTTACACTATGAAGTCTGCTAACAAAATGCGCAGAGAGAGTCTGACTAATTCACAGACTAGTAATCTGCAGAGAAAATGCTTTCTCTGGTTACCCATGCTACAGTTTTTATCTGGTAAGGTTAGTTAGATTTCTACACTTTCCACCTTCTGTGCTTCATACAGAGAGCTCGTCCAGAAAATTTACTAGTTTTGAGAAGACACTGTGCTTTTCTAGTCCCCTTTGGCAGAGCGAGCTAAACCACACAACTTCACCCTTGGTGAAGCATGAAGGTGACCACAAGAGGAGCCAGAGCACAGAAAAAGTTCAGCTATGCCCGTTCTGGACTATTTTCCTTAGGAAGGTGTCAGATTGAGCCTTCTAGCTGCACAAGCCAAGGCAGGAGCTATGCTGCACCTTTGCATGGTGAGGGTGACCAAGGGGAGATGAGCAGGGTACTTCACAATGGTGTTCTGCTGATCTGAAAGCGTTCCCAGCGGATGATCTGTAAGGTGAGGCAGGGAGCTTAGAATCCTAGGCACCTGTGGACAGTTTTGAAACAGCTGTGGCCTTGCAGCTGGTGACTTAGTTATATTCCCATCTGCCTACTTTTGTTTTGCACAGGGCTATGGCATTGAGTCATTCCTATCAGGATCTGTTACCTAATGCATTGTGCTGGTAAGGTCCAAGACATGAGCAGTTGGGCACCAGGCTGTGCATCTGCTTCTGTGCCAAATTCATCCCAAACGGAATTTAGCATAGTGACCATTGGGCTACTGGTGGATAGCAAAGACAAAACTCCCATTGGCCTTCACATTTCAGCTGTTTACATTGTCTAAATACTGGAAACACAGGATCTTTATGAACATTAGCAAGACAGAAGAATGGAGAACAGAAATATGAAGAAAACTCAGTAGCAGCTTTGTCAGGGCTGATGCAGTGGTTAAAATGTTTCTTCTACTCTTTAGCTGGGGAAGAGCTTTCATGACTGTATGGCCAGTCTTCGCAAGCGAAGATTTGGGAAAGGTCTTTACCCTTCGAGCCTGTGTAGTGGATTTTTTAGGTGAGACACAGTGTGTGCTGAACTGAGCCCACCCTTTAATCCTAAGGTTCAGCTGCCGGGGCCGAGCGAGCTTGGACGGTGGCAGCGAGGTCCTCAGGACGTAGGTTTGTTTAGAGTGACCTTCTCTTAGATGGATGGCCTGACAGGGCTGACGAGCTCCATCTGCCCGGGGGAGTTTCCCTGACCGGGAATCGAACCCGAGCTGCGGCGGTGAGAGCGCTGCATCCTAACCACTAGACCACCAGGGGGGCCCACTTTCATGATTAAAGCCCTTTATATTGCCCTACTGGTCTAGTCAGCCAGCAGAGATTCTTTCACGACACTCCAATGACTTTCAGGAGCAGCAGCCTTGCCTATAACTGGACTAAATCCAGAAAACAACTCTTAAACTACTCTGTGTAACAGCAGCCAAATTCCACACACCAGTTAGAAAATTCACACAACATAGAGATCATCTGAGTGCTTGAATGTTCTGATACTGACAAATATATTCAGTTATTCCACTTTAATTTGCTGCAAAGTCTGGGCAGAGCTTGAAATATATTCACTTCCAGACTCAGCTACAGCCTGGGATTGGCAGCAGATAAGGCTCCCTTCACAGGATACCTTTCAACACCACCTATACTTTTCTTTGGGCTGTTAAGATCTAACTTGACAACAGTTCGAGGATAGCCTATTGTTTTTAAGTTTATTATGTTAGGAGTAGGACAGATTTTCTGCTCTTATTTCACTGTTTTTATAAATTTTAAAAAAATTGTTGCTGATACAAAGATAACCTTCATCAGAATTTCATTTTACACAATAAATAACCCTTTAATTAATTGATTTCCTGACAATTTCCTTTAAAATAGAAACACAAGATGTGTCTTGTGAAATGCCCATGTCTTGCACTCACAAAGAACTCTGAGGCTGTGATGCACACCAGTTGTTCTGCAGGAGGACTCCCAGCAGCTGCTCAAGACCTGAATGTTCACTTTTCATTACTAAAAACGGCTTTTTTATTATTTTTGTGCCTTCTTGCCCATGCAGTGCAATCTCTGATTCAATGTGCAAAGTACTATTCATATGAAAACAGCTCTGTGCACTAGCTATTTTAAAAAAGAAAAAGAAAATATTTTAGTCAAAATATTATAATGTAATTGCTGATGCAAAGACCTCATTATATTGTTGTAGTTGTTAAGAACGGAGGAGACAACTCTGCTATGGAGCAGTGTACTTAGAAACCAAAGTGTTTAAATGTTAACTCAGATGAAACCATCTATTTAAGCAGTCAACACAAATACAACCTAGAGCATCTTAGTTTTATTTTTTACTTACTATATGTCTAAAGGAGGCTGCCCACTTACAAGTCTCATTTAAGAACAACTCTGTGTGGTACAGCACCACAGGAGTCACGTATTAAGGCCTATTATACCAAATGTGGGCAATGTGATTTGTAGTTACAGACATATATTTACATAATTATATATATATGTATGTGTGTTTAATCATAGTTGCAAAGAAAAATACCATCTTTTTAAGTTCTTGATAAAAAACATAGGACCATGAAAGTTAAGACAAATCATTGACATGGAAGGGATTTGACAAAATGTTGAGCAGCTTCCTGATCTGTTTTCCCAAATGTCCACAGTCATATTACTTACCTATTTTGAAAACCGGATCCCCTTGTAAGATCTAGGCTTTCAGGCTGTTGGAGCCTTTTACTCAATGCAGTGAGAGACTACCAGGATGCCAGCATTTATTTCCTAAGTCATGCAATTACCTTCAGAGCTGTGAAAGCCAAAGCATGTCTGCTGAGTCACAAAATGATTGAGGTTAGAAGGGTCCTCCTGCTCAAAGCAGGATCACTGAGGGGAGCCTGCTTGGGCCATGCAGAGTTCAGTCTTTTGTATCTCCAAAGATGGAGAATCCACAACCTTCCTGGGCAACCTGTTCACTGACTTGTGTATGCCTCGTAGCCTTTATTCAGAGTAGAAGTTTCATTGAAGTCACCAGTATATTCACTTCTGGTCCCCCTCGACCTGAGATGAGAAAATGTGCTGACAGCAAGTCATATGAGATAGTGAACAGTCAGCTGGAAAAACGGCATAGACCCCAGGCATATATATTACTAACAAAACATAGGAACCAACTGACAAAGTGCCTAATATTAGAAAGTTTTTTTAAAGTGGCTGTGTGGGAAGAAGATGTACTATACAAAGGAAAAGTATATTATCACTAACATCTCATTTGACTGGCAGTTGCATCACAGTTAGCACAGTTGCACACATATAGCACTGGCATTAACCCTTTAATTGCTGATGTTCTATATATTTTCAGAGCTGTTTCATCCCCAGTCCACTAATTAAAGACCAGCAATGCAAAACTGTGAACTGTTTTCTGCTATGAAGTATGTAATATGATGTCTAAACACTCACTCTGTTTCTAAATCTTCAGCTTTTATAGCTATCAAAGCAATCTTCCGGACCACACAAGTGGCAGTGTTCTTAAACACTCTGTTCATAAAAGCTTTTCAAAATCCTTTTTTTCTATCGTTTTCCTAGAATTTGATAGTGCTTTACAATAATACCAACAAAACTCAACACATGTTTCTCAGACTTAAGAAGAAAAGCTCTGTAAGTCGTTGCTATAACTCCTGATAACAACAGCTTAGTAGAAAATACCAGTTTTTGCTCTATATCTGTGGTGCTTATTTTTTAAAAAAGCTAGAGATTTTTAAGTATCATTATAATCACCTTCCTAGTTTTTCGTTTGAGGTTTTAATGTTCATTTCTAGTGTCATTCCCAGTTACAGACAATTCTGGAAAAAATATTTTTGATACAGCTATTTTAAAATAAAATTTAAGCAAAATAAAACATTGCATCTATGGATGACCAGAAAATATTCTCTTTGCAGTAAAATTGAATTTTAATGTGAATCACAAAAAAAGCATTTTTAATGTGAATCACAAAAAAAGCATTTTGTCCTGAAAAAAACTATATGCGTAAGATTGCTGACATTTTCTGATGAACATAATTTTGGTGTAAAATTCTCAGATAGTTAAACTGATTAACATTTCTTGCTAATGTTTTCTAAATCTGAAAAGAGAATTATAGCACAAGAAACAGCAACTTTTAGTCATAAGATATAACAGTGGTATCTAAATCCACTTTAGCTGGAGATATACCTGAAGTTGTATACATCTTTATCTGGATCACTGCTCACAGTACAAATGTTTCTCTACAATAAGCAAACAACTTCTACATGAAACATTTTCAATTGTATTAGGAATAGGATCAACACTATGTCTTCTGCTGCAGACTGTAACAGCTCCCTGTAACAGCTACTAATCTCTGCGGAACAGACCTCTCAGACACAGAAAGCAGCAGTATCCCAAAAGCAGAAGCAATCATAGTGACATAAGTCACACTCATTAAATCCAAATAGCCACAGTTTCAATACAATTCTATTTCAGTTCAAATTTCCAGTCCTCGAGCAACTGAAGCATAGCCTTTGGAGCATGTATTTATATGAGCATGATATTCAAACTCAGCTTTTACACCTGAAGTATCAGTGCTCATGTTCATTTTAATCATTTATGACCATTTGCTATTGCTCCAATAAGCCTCACAGGTCTTTTATTTTTTGTGGACTTCAGAATACAGTGAGGTGTCAAACCTAATTTTTCTCACAGCTCCTGCATGCCGGTATTTTGCCATCAGAGGATATATTGAACTGAATCATTATGCTATTTCCATCACCAAAATGAAAAAAATTCTGTAGGGTATTCTCATCTTCAAACAGATGGTAAACGTGTCTAAGAAATGCAAAACAGTGTAGTTCAATAGCACAAGGTACTGCAGAGTTTCATGATCATTATATGTTTTGTTCTTGAAGTTGTACTTTATGGTAATTGTTTACAAAAGTTATCAAAATGCCAAGTCATGTTGGAACAAAACAGGAACTTACTTTGCAACATGACCTCAAGTTGCCAATTACATGTAAATTTTTGCCATCAATTCCTGCAGGTGTTGGCTACTTTACTGTCAGTGCCTCCATCCCAGCACCTCCATTCAAAGCTAGTGAACTTCATTTGGTGGAGAGCCATAGCCACAGTAAGAATTCATGAGAAAAATTCTACATGTGCACACCTGAGTACGTGCACACATGAGTGTGCCTATGTGTGTGCAAGAAATCAGGACTCCCTAGAGCATGAGTTGCTGTGAGGTGGTTTAACGCCTCCTCCTACAGGTTTTGGCAGACTTGGACCAGCTCTGTCACAGCCTGGTAAATGTCACCCTCTGTGGCAGTGAGCCTCACAAACCTGTATCCCCACTGTCAGCACTGCAGATGATAAGCCTCTGGCAGAGGGACAGGGTTAGGCCGCTCAGGGCAGAAGCACCTGAGATTTTTCTGGAGATTATTGCAGTGTCCAAATCTGCAGGATTCCTGCTACCAAATATCTCTTTGGAAAAGGAAAAAAGTTTTCAAAGTTATACAGAGCAAAGTCATCATCATCATCATCATCATCATGGGCTTTGCGAACGAAGATTTGGGGAGGGCTCTACCCACATTTGTTGTAAGCACGCTGGAGGTTAAAAAGGCCAATACGAGACAGACATGTCCGATTGCAAAAGGCACAGCAGAAGGACTCCTCAGGTGGTATATTCTGCAGGGCACAATTCTTTCCGCATTGTCTTTTCTCCTCAAGAGTGATCCTGCGTGCTTTCTCAAAAGCAGCAGCAGCGTCATAGATGGTGTGTCTCCAGGCCTCCCGATTGGAGGCCAGAGTAGACCAGTTATGTTGATCAATATGGCCAAGGCCGAGATGTTGTTTCAGGGAGTCCTTGTATTTTCTCTTTGGGGCTCCTCTCTTGCGGCAGCCGGTGGCAAGTTCACCATAAAGCAAGATCTTAGGGAGGCGGTGGTCCTTCATCCTTGAGACGTGCCCTGCCCAGTGCAGCTGTGTTCTCAGCAACATGGCCTCGATACTTGTGACTGCTGCTTGTTCAAGAACAGATGTACTGGTCACACAGTCTGACCAGTGGATGTTTAGGATCGTGCGGAGACAGCGCTGGTGGAAGCGTTCTAGGAGTCGCAGGTGGTGGCGGTAGATGACCCGTGATTCGGATCCATATAGGAGAGTAGACAGCACTACGGCCGGGGGGGGCCGCGCTCCTGCCCACGCTGCACACTGGAGGGGGAAGACCGTGCACCCACCCGCGCTGCACCACAGAGCAAAGTAATACCTCTAAAAATGCAGGCCCTTGGTCTCACCTTGGGGATGTGCTACTAGGAAAAACACTGTTAAAGAGTTCTTGATTATATAGTAATTGGTTATACTAGTAATTGGAAATAAGGTAAATACTTAAGTAAATACTTAACTACTTAATAGAGCATTATGTTGAATGGTTAAGTACATATCCTCCGTAGCTAATGGAATCTGTGCACTTTCAGCTCATTGGTATCTATGTGGGCCCTTCAAAGATGGTATGTACAAATTCATCTTTCAAGTTCAGGTGACGGATGAGGGGTTGGGAGAGAAGTTGAGATGGGAGAGAAGTTGGGAGTTGAGAGAGCAGATGGGAGGAAATCAAGAATGTCATTAACCTTATAAAAGATTAAAGTAGTTCTCCTGTCATCACACACCAAACAGATCTCCAGTGATAGCTTGAACACCGACAACTGAGGATTGTGAAAGTTCTTACATCTTCACTGACAGGAAGTTTCTATACTAATTGTTCCAGTTACAGCTTTTAAAACATTAGGCATTGTCTCCCTAAGGCAAATAATTGCATATATGAATTTGTCAATATTTTTGATAATCATACCAATTCTGTCTTGCATTTTATGTATTACAGAAATTATATATTGATATATTGATATATGTATTGTCCAAACATGCAAAGAGATACCTAATTTCCTTACCATTTTCATAAGTATTAATACTGGAGTTTACATATTCATATGCCTGTGTATGTTGGCAAGGGCAGTGATATAACCTCTGTGTAAATAGTTGTAATATAATGAAAAAAAGTAGAGATCAAGGTAAGACAAAAATCATGCTGCTATGAGGTAGCATCAAGCTTGCTATTGAAGTGCTGCTGCTTTGACTGTTTTTTTTTCTCTACAGTTTTGCAGACAACAAAAGACAAGTGAAGTTACTGGAGCAGCAAATAAACAAGAAATAGAAAGGATAAAATCAAACCACTACTTATCCTGAAAGGAGATAGCCAATATATTTCTGTTTCTTGTGAAAGTCAAAGCTCATGGGCAAAATATCACACGTACCGAAGATGTGTCTGCATACTTCCATGTGCATACAAAGTTACATGTAGAAGTTTCATGTGACAAGATGTTAACTTCATCTGCTTATATTGATGAGATAATGTGGCAGATGAAGTCATAGAAAAGAAATTGGAAGAACAATCTTCTTGGCCCTTGTTCCAACACATGGCCATTGTGTTTTTCCCTTACTCCTTCTTTTCTTTTTAGATAATAATGTAAGTCCCAAGCTCTTGACAGAGCGTGCTGCATAGCTGCAGAATGCTTTGCTCTGTGGGATTCCAAACTAGTTGAAATTTCTTGGCTTTGACACAATAACAATAACAGATATACCCATTACACTACTTTTATAAATGCAAGTGCATTTTCAAAAACTGAATATCACCCTTTCCTGTTTGCTTTGCAGATGAGCTGTGGTATACCAATGGAATTTAACCTTATGTCAAATTTTGGATCCTTGCAACACTGCTCAGGGACTATGAAAGGTTCAACCAGATGAACTTCTGAAGTCCCTCCCAAAATGGGCTGATTCATGATTCCATGATTTATCAAAGGGAATTTGGACCTCTATAGGGCAAGCAACAACAAAGATTGAAGCAGCAAGCCAAGCTCATTCCGCAGGTGATGGATTTCAGTAGGGCTCTAGAAAAAGTTTTTTGGTCCAACATCTGTGGATATAATTTTTCCTATTTTGTTTTACCAAATGTTCAGTAGAAAAAACCAGAGGATTTTACGGAATAACTTATCACTTAGAGCAACAATGGGAAGCAGAATGGAGGTCATCTTACCAGGTTAAATATTTAATGAAACACAACTTCTATATTAATGGTATTTCTCCCATTGATCTTAATAAATGTAGTGATGTGATGGTTTCAGTCTAGGCCTTCCTGGAAACCAGTTTGTAACCAGGAAGGAACTAGGAAGGTGACCAAGGAAGTATTCCATGCTATTCCTTTACGTAACCTAGGGTATAAATAAGGCATTGATAAGAGAGTTCGCTCTCTTCTCTTCCGGCGAGGTTGGAGAACGGTGGTCCCTGTCTGGGCCTGGCTTATCTGGAGCTGAGGCCTACAGTGACTGCTGTTATCGGCCACGCGTGAGGGGGGAGTGCTGGGCCGTGTCCAGACGTACTGCTTTCTTTCAAGGGAAGTGGTGAGCTCTTGCCAATTCTTCAGCTTTGCTGGGTTTTTAGATTGTGTAGATCTGTTTTATTATTTGTCCCTTTTCACCCTATTTTATCCTTTTCCCTTCTCCCTTCCCCCCTCTTCCCTTTGACTTCGGGAAGCTATTTGGGGTCATAGATTCATATATATAATTCTCATTGTATATCTCTGTTTTATACATAATATATATATATATATTTTTGCTAGAACTTTGGCTGCCTGGTTTTTCGTTTTTTTCCTTCCCTCTCTGGGAAGGAGACCCTGTTGTCGAGTTTCGGAGATTTGGCAGGAAGCCAACTCCAAACTTGCACAACAATTTTGGTGGCAGCGGTGGGATATTTTGGTTAAGTTTGGCCTGTTTTGAAAACATTGTCCGGGAAGACAGCCAAGCTCGGTGTTATTTTTCGAACCAAATCTATTGTTTTGGGAACAGGTCTGGGAACACTGCCAGAGTCTGGGAAAGCAGCCAAGAAAACTTTGTTTATATAAACAAAGGGTTGTTTTAAGAACAAGAAGAAATAATAACAACAACAATGGGTAGTGCTGGCTCTACCTTCATCAGCAACTACCACAGGAACTCTGTAGGTGGCCCTAACAATGACCTCGAAATTGGCATTGCTCGACGGTCCTATAGGGCAAGGGCTCTTCTTTTAAAGACCATCCTACCTATTTCCTTGCTGATTTTAGCAATGTTTGTGCCCGTTCTGAGTTATCCCATAGGGAAACGTCCACGCCCAGAGGACCAATGTTGCCAGTACTTTTCTTTTCTTAATCTCGACATCAAAGGCCTGGTAAAGGAGATCCCCATGGTTACGATTGGACCCAATTATTATCTAAATTGTGTGGCAACCATGCTGTTATTAATGAAGGTAATGGAAGTGTTGCTTAAAATTGGAAGAATGGTGTTGTATTGCTTTCCCTGTTGCAGGAAAGATCGCACATCAAAGGAGATCGCTGGAACTTTGGAAAGGGCTGCGGACAGGCCAGTCCCCGGGTGGCATGGAGCTTGGGTAGATTTTGGTAAATTAGTAGGAAGTGTGTCACCTCCCATTAATTGGGAGTTCACACCGGAACAGATGTTTGATTCCGGTGAGATGGCCCGTTGTCTAACAGAAGGGTGCTTCTCCTACAAGGATCCGAACATGTGATTCTCTGCTTTGTGCTGGGGCCTGGCTAATGCTTATCGAGCTGCTGTAGACCACTTTCAAAAGGTTAAGGTCAGCACAGAAACCCAAACCACGCCACCTGAAACCAGTGATGTCCCTGCTAAGTCCACAGAAGTCGAGGTCCAAACACAACTTAAAGTCAGTGCCATTTCTACTAAGTCTACTAGAACTGGGACTCAACCTAAAATCCGGAAAGTCATTGTTGCCCCCATTAAGAAGAAGAAGACGTGGGTAAGGGAGATCAAAGAACTTACAGACCCATCTCCGCTACCGGAACACATAGAAGAAGAAGAAGAAGAAAAAGAAGAAGAAGGAACAAAGGAACCTATTCAAACCATGCAGGAAGTAGTTGACGAAGGAGCGGCAGCAACAGATGAAGGAGTGGCTACAAGCGAGGAAGGAGCGGCAGCAATGATCGAAGGAGCAACTGCGAGAGAGGAAGAAGTGGCTGTGACCGAGGAAGGAGCAATTGCAACAGAAGAAGCAGTTGTTGGAGAGGAAGAAACAGTTGCAAGGGAAGGAGCACGCCCAAAAGAACTAGGGGCGCGTCCAAAGGAAAGCAGAGCAGTATCAAGAGAAAGGAAGGCAACAGTACAAACAGCCCGTGGTATGTTGTCACTTGATGATTTATACCCTGACTACACATTCAGTGTTACAAAAGATGCAAAGAAGGGGCCAAAGTATCCCCCTCAACCTGAGAGAGAATTATTCCTACCCCTCCAGACCCAACCTTCTCTTGGAGGCGTGGATGATTGGAGGAAGCCCTTATCTTGGCACCCGAGAGACTACTCGCTACCTCCACCGGCTGGGTATCGTGAACGACATAGAAGTCCATCTCCACGGCGTGAACGACGTAGAAGTTCATCTCCACGGCATGAACGACGTAGGAGTCCGTCCCCACGGTATGAAAGGCGTAGAAGTCCATCTCCACGGTATGAACGGCGTAGAAGTCCATCTCCACGCCATGAACAACATAGAAGCTTATCCCCACGGCATGCCCAGTCTCCACCTCCACGTGAGAGATACAGAGAGGAGGCAGGAGCGGTTCCATGTAAGAGCGGAAGAGTAAAGAGGGAGGTGGAAAAGATTCTACGTGGGAGAGATGGACAAGAAATAATGCGAAAAAGCGAAATTACACAATCACTGACCACAAGAGAGCTTAGAGATTTACGGAGAGATTATATGCGCTTGCCTGGTGAACAAATCCTTGCCTGGCTGGTGCGATGCTGGGACAAGGGAGCTGATAGTCACATAATTGAAGGTGACGAAGCACAACAACTAGGATCCATTGCCCGAGACCCTAAGATAGAACAAGAAATGGGGAGGGAGAAAGCAGCATCCAGTCTTTGGCTCCGAATTCTTCATGCTGTGAGGGCGAAATACCCGTTTAAGGAGTCCCTGAAGAGTTCTTCAAGAAGGTGGAGGACTGCGGAAGAAGGCATCCAATACCTACGGGAATTGGCCATGCAGGAGATTGTCTCCTCTGATCCAGAATATTATGACATCCAAGTTCCCGAGAATGTTCCTTGCACACAACCAATGTGGAAAAAGGTAATTCAAGGTGCCCCTAAACCGTATAGGTATTGCTTGATAACCGCATATCATCCAAAGATGGATGAACCAAGTGTGGACACCATGTGCGCTTGGATGAGGAGCATAGAGGAAAATCTGGAAGACCCCTTCGACCCTCTATACCGACACCCCTATGATAGGGAAAGAATGGAGAGAGATTATGAATACTACAGATATGAAGACGACCTTAGAGACAGAGATGACAGAAGGTATAGAGATTACAGAGAAAGGCCGATGGAACGGTCACGGCGGGATCGACGCAGACAACCTCGACCTAGACCTCGATCCTGGTCTCGATCTCGCTCACGATCTCCATCATTCACGCGTCGAAGGAAAGAAAACCCCAAGCGTCGGTCACGTAACCAATTATGGGCATACCTCCGTAGTAAAGGAGAAAACATGAAGAAGTGGGACGGTGAACCCACTTCCAAGCTTGCCGCTAGAGTGAGAGAGCTGAAGCAAAAGGACACGGACAAGAAAGTTGTCTACGTAGTAGATGCAGACTTCTTGGAGAAGAAACTGCGATCGCCAAGGCACAAAAAGAGGGAGGTCTGCTTTGACGATGGCAAAAAGGCCTCTAAGAAGTCAAAGTCCGACGATGAATACTCTGATCAAGACCAGTAGAGGGGCCCTGCCTTCTGCCAGGAGAAGGAGAGGGACCAAGAAGATAATCGAGTTTACTGGGCTGTGTGGGTTCGATGGCCTGGCACATCGGATCCTCAGAGATACCGGGCCTTGATAGATACTGGAGCCCAGTGTACTTTAATGCCTTCGGAGCATAAGAGTACCGAGACTGTGTCCATTTCTGGAGTGACAGGAGGGTCTCAAGAGTTGTCAGTGGTGGAGGCTGACATGAGTTTGACAGGAGACCAATGGGAAAAGCATTCCATTGTGACGGGGCCAGAAGCCCCTTGCATTCTCGGCATGGACTACCTGAGAAGAGGATACTTCAAGGACCCAAAAGGGTACCGGTGGGCTTTTGGAGTAGCCACAGTGATTGAAGAGGAGTCCAAGCAATTGTCTGCCCTTCCTGGCCTCTCAGAAGACCCTTCCATTGTAGGACTACTGCAAGTTAAAGATCAAGAAGTGCCAATAGCCACGACAACTGTACACAGACGACAGTATCGGACGAATCGAGACGCTGTGATCCCTATTCATAAGATGATCCGGAAGTTGGAGAGCCAAGGGGTGGTCAGCAGAACCCATTCACCCTTCAACAGCCCCATTTGGCCTGTACGTAAGTCTGATGGTGAATGGAGATTAACCGTGGACTATCGTGGCTTGAATGAAGTCACGCCGCCATTGAGCGCTGCTGTACCAGACATGTTGGAGCTCCAGTATGAGCTGGAGTCCAAGACAGCAAAGTGGTACGCCACCATTGACATCGCAAATGCATTTTTCTCCATTCCCTTAGCAGCAGAGTGCAGGCCACAGTTTGCTTTCACCTGGAGGGGTGTTCAATATACCTGGAATCGACTGCCCCAGGGGTGGAAGCACAGTCCAACCATCTGCCATGGACTGATTCAGGCCACGCTAGAGAAGGGTAAGGCTCCAGAACATATCCAATACATTGATGACATCATTGTATGGGGGGACACAGCAGAAGAAGTGTTCAAGAAAGGACAGAAGATCATTCAGATTCTCCTCGATGCTGGTTTCGCCATCAAGAAGAGCAAGGTCAAGGGACCTGCCCGAGAGATCCAATTCCTAGGGGTGAAATGGCAAGATGGACAACGTCAGATACCAACAGACGTAATCAACAAGATTGTAGCAATGGCTCCACCCACAAACAAGAAAGAGACCCAAACTTTTCTGGGAGCAATAGGCTTTTGGAGGATGCACATCCCAGAGTACAGCCAGATTGTGAGCCCTCTTTACTTTGTGACCCGTAAAAAGAACAATTTCCAATGGGGTCCTGAACAACAACAAGCTTTCAGGCAAATCAAGCAAGAAATTGCACATGCCGTAGCTCTTGGACCAGTCAGAACGGGACCAGATGTAAAGAATGTGCTCTACACTGCAGCTGGAGATAAAGGTCCCTCCTGGAGCCTCTGGCAAAAGGTGCCTGGCGAGACAAGAGGGCGACCACTGGGTTTCTGGAGCCGAAGCTACAGAGGTTCTGAGGCAATTACACCCCTGTGGAGAAGGAAATCTTAGCAGCCTATGAAGGCATACGAGTAGCTTCAGAGGTAATTGGTACCGAAGCACAGCTCTTCCTGGCACCCCGATTACCAGTGTTGAGCTGGATGTTCAAAGGGAAGGTGCCCTCTACGCATCATGCCACCGACGCCACATGGAGCAAGTGGATTGCTTTGATTACGCAACGTGTCCGAATTGGGAACTCGAATCGCCCTGGCATTTTGGAAATCATAACCAATTGGCCTGAAGGTGGGAACTTCAGTCTGGCAGAAGAAGAAGAAGAGTCAGTGAGTCGAGCTGAAGAAGCTCTGCCATATGATAAGCTGCCAGATGAAGAAAGACGCTATGCCCTTTTCACCGATGGTTCCTGCCGTATTGTAGGGAGGAGCCGGAAGTGGAAAGCAGCTGTTTGGAGTCCCACCCGACGAGTGTCGGAAGCCACTGAAGGTAAAGGCAAATCGAGTCAGTTTGCGGAACTCAAAGCGGTCCAATTGGCCCTAGATATCGCAGAGAGAGAAGGATGGCCAAGGCTCTACCTGTACACCGATTCGTGGATGATAGCCAATGCCCTATGGGGATGGCTAGACTGGTGGACAAAGATGAATTGGAGGCGTAGAGGGAAACCCATCTGGGCTGCTGATCTGTGGCAAGACATCGCTGCCAGAGTGAAGAAACTAAATGTAAGAGTCCACCATGTGGATGCCCATGTGTCCAAGAAGCGAGCTAATGAGGAACATGCTAATAACGAACAGGCAGACCGAGCTGCACAGGTCAAGGTCTCGCAAGCAGACCTAGACTGGCAGCAGAAGGGAGAGTTGTTCCTAGCTCGATGGGCTCATGATGCTTCAGGTCATCAGGGCCGAGACGGCACTCATAGATGGGCACGAGACCGAGGGGTGGATTTAGCGAAAGATATTATCTCTCAGGTTATCCGTGACTGTGAAACCTGTGCTGCTATCAAGCAGGCAAAAAGGTTTAAGCCCCTGTGGTATGGTGGACGTTGGGAGAAGTATAAGTATGGAGAGGCCTGGCAGGTTGATTACATCACATTGCCACAGACCCGCCAAGGTAAACGCTATGTGCTTACCATGGTGGAAGCAACCACCGGATGGTTGGAAACATATTCGGTACCACATGCAACAGCCTGAAACACCATCCTAGGCCTTGAGAAGCAGGTCCTGTGGAGACATGGCACTCCAGAGCGAATTGAGTCAGACAACGGGACTCATTTCAAAAACAGTCTAGTGGCCACTTGGGCACAGGAGCATGGTATTGAATGGGTATATCACATTATCATGCACCTGCTGCAGGAAAAGTAGAAAGGTGTAATGGACTGTTGAAGATGACTCTAAAGGCACTAGGTGGGGGAACTTACAAAAATTGGGACAAGAATTTAGCCAAGGCCACCTGGCTAGTCAACACCCGAGGCTCTGTCAACCGAGCTGGTCCTGCCCAAGCAGAGTCCCTCCACACTGTAGATGGAGACAAAGTTCCAGCGATCCATCTAAAAGGTATGTTAGGTAAGGCCGTTTGGATCACTCCTCCCTCAGGCCAAGACAAACCCATTCGTGGGATTGTCTTTGCTCAAGGGCCTGGATATACCTGGTGGGTTATGAGGAAGGATGGAGAGATCCAATGTATGCCTCAAGGAAACCTAAGCCTGGGGAAAAACTAATTCTGTGCCTTGAGTTGTATTTTACAGGAGACCAGACACCAGACGGAAAAAAGACCCGAACAAAGCTGATACGAGAATCCAAGGATGGCCGATGATGACACAGCCCAAACCAATGAGCCAGCCCTAAACCGGAACTGTGATTATGACGAAAGGGCCAAGAACACAAATCGAGTTGCTGGTGGTGCTGATCTTCAATGACAGACGACAGCCTTCGAGAAAAAATAAACATGGACTATATATGTATATATGTATATGTGCGGGATAGAGACGAACACAATATACAGGTGTTACGTAAAGAAATAGTATGGAATAAGGGGTAGAGAATGTGATGGTTTCAGTCTAGGCCTTCCTGGAAACCAGCTTGTAACCAGGAAGGAACTAGGAAGGTGACCAAGGAAGTATTCCATGCTATTCCTTTACGTAACCTAGGGTATAAATAAGGCATTGATAAGAGAGTTCGCTCTCTTCTCTTCCGGCGAGGTTGGAGAACGGTGGTCCCTGTCTGGGCCTGGCTTATCTGGAGCTGAGGCCTACAGTGACTGCTGTTATCGGCCACGCGTGAGGGGGGAGTGCTGGGCCGTGTCCAGACGTACTGCTTTCTTTCAAGGGAAGTGGTGAGCTCTTGCCAATTCTTCAGCTTTGCTGGGTTTTTAGATTGTGTAGATCTGTTTTATTATTTGTCCCTTTTCACCCTATTTTATCCTTTTCCCTTCTCCCTTCCCCCCTCTTCCCTTCGACTTCGGGAAGCTATTTGGGGTCATAGATTCATATATATAATTCTCATTGTATATCTCTGTTTTATACATAATATATATATATATATTTTTGCTAGAACTTTGGCTGCCTGGTTTTTCGTTTTTTTCCTTCCCTCTCTGGGAAGGAGACCCTGTTGTCGAGTTTCGGAGATTTGGCAGGAAGCCAACTCCAAACTTGCACAAGTGATAAAATTGAAAACATGAACAGATTTCTGTACCTTGTGCATTTCCTTTTCTGAATTAACAATGAAGAGGAATTATTTTATAAAGTGCTTATTGCCCTTTAACAAGAGGTTTAGACAGCCAAACAAGGCAATGTCATTAAATTAAAGGCTCAATAAAAAGGAACCAAAGAAAGTTAACTGAAGGAATCAGGAAAAAATAAGACAAGAAAATAATCTCTGCCTGGATCTTTCTGATCTTCCTGGACCTCTGAGTCTAGATTGAGATAGAGGTGGGAAATCCTCCATCGTTCTCAGGTAGCATCCTCAAGATCCTGAGTAGTTGGTGAAAAGCACTGTAAAAGAGATGTTCAATACTTTCGGTAGCAGATTATTTAAAAACATAATCCAGCTGTGTAACTTGGTAGCTTGGCAAACTATTTGTCTTGTTTTCCAGAATCACTAAAAACATACCTTTATATATAAATATATATATACACATATATATATATATATACCTTTCACAAGGATTAGCAGATATCATAGTTTGAAAAATAATTTTAAGCTTAAGTGAAAGTATCTTCATCTATGAAGTCACTACAATAATCAGGTTTAACATGCTACCTGCAAATCAGACAGGATTCAAGCAGTTTATATTTGCATTATCTCATTCTATGGTTTTTCCCTCTCAGAAAAAAAGGTATTTCACATAATATTTAAGACAGTTTCAGTTTATGTTATAGGTTAGAAATCTAGGAGAATTTTCTTCCCACTGCCCCCCACTGTAAGAAAGACGGAGTCTGAATGGAAAAAAAGTCAATTAGCCTTACAAAAGAATCTAGCTAGCCAAGTTGCATTCCTACCGAATGGCCCATCAGAGGCTGGGGGGAGAGGGGAGAAGTTTTGGGAGGGGGTGGTTGGCTCTTTTGGGAGGGAGAGATCAGATTGGGGAGTTCCCTCTCTGGGACAGAGACAGGGTCTATGTCCAGGCACTTTCGGAGAGGGGGCCTGGAAGCCGGTCTTTTTGGCTTTTCGTCCTGGTGAGGCCTGACCACCAGCCCTGATCGGCTCACGCGCTGCCTCGTGACTCCAGCTGGGGCCTACTGGGTTTTCATCGGAGAGTCTCTGTGCTCGCTGGGAGAAAAGGAGGAGCTTTGGGACACCGTCATCTGAGGACAACAGTGAGTTTCGTGGGGGTGAACTGTTTTCCTTTCCCCCTTTCTTCCATTGGGGGAAGAGTCTCTCTTTTCCTTTCGGCTTCTCCCGCGATCCGAGACCACCCCCAGGCCCCTCCCCGTGTGGTGACCGCCAGAGCCCGACAGCGCCCCCTGCAGGCCAACACAGAGAACGGCAGCTCTGCACCTCCAGCGACACAACAGCGCCCCCTGCCGGCCGTGATTAGAACTGCGCTACAGACAGAGAAGTGTTCATTCAGACTTTTGTTTGTTGTTGTTTTTTTCTATTGTTCGAAGGGGACTTTTTTGGGGGGTACAGGACTATTGCCTAGTTTTTTTGTGTTCTGTTACTGTTCTTGCCAACATACATATATCTTTTCATAAAGGGTTGTTATTTCTTCTGTTTTTTCCACACTTCCTCGATTAAAGCCCCTTAATTTTGAATTCACAATTGCTGAGAGAGAGGAGTTTGGTTTGTCTCATAACTCATCCTTTTCAGCAAACTTTCTAGTCTCTTCAAACTGAGACATTATGGTTTTGTGATTTGGAGGAGTGCATATAAAGCTAAGAATGCCAGATTTTTTCTAAAAGAAATACATTTTCACAGACAAAGCCAATGACTACTTTTTCAGAAAAAAGCGGAAGGAACTATGGAGGAAATTGTCCCACATGCTGTCTCTAACACAAGACCCCTCTGGCATCACCTCTCCACTGTTGTTGGGCAAATCCAAAGGTTATCATCACTGCACCTAACAGCTTGACACATTATTTCTTCTTCTTCTTTGTCACTAATACCTTACTTGGCTGCAGACATCAGGAGAGAAATATCTTCATTGCCACACACAGTCCATTGCAGATACCGTCTCTGTGTTACCTAACAAGGTATGTTTGTTTCATTCACAATTTGAAATAATGCAGGGCACAAGTCTGTCTGTGAAGACCTTGACAGGGTTGAAGGGTGCTTCTGTCTGCAGAGCCCCTGGATCAGTGTAAGCTGGGATCTATCCAGGACTCTGGCCTCCCACCAGGACACTGGGCGTGTGCCACTGCCCAAATGGGAGAGATTTTTCTGTATTTCTACACTTCTCCATGATGCTGTGGAGCACTGTTTCCCACCAAGGTCCTGCTCCAATTGGTTTCATTCTGCAAGGATTATCCTTACCAGGTTGGCTTTGAGCACACAGAGCTCAAGCACAAGAAAGGTACCATTTATATACTTCTGGTTTACAACATACTTTCTTTGGGAGGCTCACCTATATGATTCATTGAATTTCATCAGATGCAAGAGACCTAAGCAGATGTCACTTGCTGCCCCATAAGTTCAGGTCAAAAGTTAGTCTAATAGATACAAAAATCTCCAGGTTTGAGCCATGCAGTGAATTTTCTATTGGCCTCAGAAGTTTAGAGATCCTAAAAGTACCACTAGGCATTGGGAAACATCAGGAAATTAAATGTAGGCTGGATGAGCAAGTTATTAAGGCAAATTTAGACAGGTCAAAGTTTCCTGTACTTAGAAAAGGTGAACATGGCTGTTGTCTGTGCTAGTGATGGAATTAAACTGAGATAAAGTGTCATTTTAAGTAATTTGCTGCTAGTTGTAATGATGCTTCATTGCCACTGTATTAGCAGATAAGTGACTCATCACTTAGGCTATGAGCAACTGGCTTTTCAAGCTACTCTTTCAAGTGGGCAGAAAGCAAGCTGCTGTGATAAGCATGCTTTAGTCTCTGACTCCTAGATCAGCACACCACTCTAGGAGTTTATAGCTGAAATATGATGAGCACAATCTGCTTTAAATTAGCCCCGATTACAGATAACTTTCCATTAAATTTTAATGTACAACTCTGAGCAGGTTGGTCTTCTACAGCACCTTGTTTGTTTGGTACAGTGAGCACAAACAACTTATTGAGGCAAAGATTAAAATGAAGAATTGGGCACAGCTGTACCTTTCACCCCTGATGAAATGTGGGACCTTTCCAACCTTTAAGCTCTACTAGGTTGCATGTTCTCTTGATTTGCTTCTGTTGGCAAGGTTTGGTGTTCACAACAGCTTAGGCCACTGTAAATGCCAAGGCTGCAAGCCAATAACAGCTCTGGAGCTGTTGAACATTTGCCAAAAAACCCCTATCTCTACAACTACTGCACTGTTGTGCACCTGTTACAAGGTTCAGGACTGACTATACACACTGTTTCCTCCTTTCTCTTACACATTACTCTGATTAAGTAGCAGTTCTTTGTAAAGTGCTTCCAGTATTTTCAAAGGTCTACTCAAGGAGTAATTACTAGTCAGAATGAGTGATAACAATACAGTTCAGAGGTACAGTGCAGTGGTATTTTGCAGTTTTAGAAATTTCTTCTATTAAAATTATGTGGACATCATATCATACCAATTATAATTATATTTTTGGTCTGCTTCAACAGAAATTGAACATATGTTCTACTATTAGAAGGTGTTTCATATTTTTCTCAGCTCTCAAAAATTGTCTCCTGGACAGTTCTCTATAGCTCCACATAAAACACTACCAGTGTAAATGTCATACTATTTAGGAGCAGCCACAAAAGGAAAATATGCGAGCTGTGATAGGGAGAGAAGTTGTTTTGTTGCTGAACTATAAGCAGAGCCACAGAACTTTTTTAGCCCTTCCAAATAGCCCTTTATAAAAAGATTTATTTCACAGAACTTAATTTATTTGTGTAAAATAAACCTGTGTTACACATTTTTAGATTAATTAATTCCACCAAAAAATGCTATAATCTGACCTGCTGTTGACTTAACTGCAGGAAATCAGATTTTAAATGCAATATTGACAAAATAGCTAATAAACAAAATAGAAAACTGGAGCACTTACACACAGACTCAAATTAGTTTCTAGTTTTAGCAGGGAGGCTTGAGGTGCAAAAATGCAAAATTTCTGATGACAATTGGTAAGAAGGCATACTCTTTCATCCTTGTATAACTCTCCTTTTTGCTAAAGACATTTGATAGTAAAACACTGTAACCCATTTGGAATACTAAGGCCCTACACTGATTCTCATATACATTATCATTCAATTATAGGTTATATATGAAGGCTTTTACATTTCTGGTTTGATCCTCATAGACAGTGCCCTGAAATAACTCATAACAAAGTGAATTCAGCTGGAGAAATTCTGTAATACAATGGAATTGAGGCACAAAGACCAGCGCACAGTGCACAGACTTCTATGCCCAGTCTGTAGCTGACTAACTGTGCTTCAGCTGAGACTACTTGGTTGAGTCTTTAAGCACTGCAGCAATACAAATGGACAAAACTAGCAGTTGCATTATCTTTTCTCCCTGTGTATTTCAGGGATAAACATGATATTCAGGAAGATTTTATGTGCTGGCCAGATGCCTTACTTGTCCAAAGTCAGGGTGAAAATCATGTTTATCTGTGATAGAGACAAAAAAATCAAGTTGTGGCAACAGAGGGTCAGTTTTACTTTCCTGTTAAATGAAGTGAGAAACAACACGGAAGAATTTTCACTGGTGTGTTCTCAGTCTCTTCTGCCTCATTCTGACTCCTGAGTTTCAAAAACATGAATCATAGCCAGAGCTTCTAGGGTATTTTCCTTTTGAAATTCTCATAAAATCTTTAATAAATCTTCAGTCTGGGCAGTGAGCCAAGAAACAATCACCAGGTAATGCTGCAGTCCTGTCCAAGACCCCAGACATAACTCCAGTAGGTCACTAGACTACCGTGGCACAGCCCATGGTACTGAGCAAATGGTTGCAGACAGGAGTTGCTCCCCCAGAGGAGAAAGGAACACTGTATCTTCATGACCATGTATGCAAAACTCACAGGACATGACTGAACCACACCCCTTGATGTGGATTTCCAGGGGGCATTAATAACACCTGGCGTTTTCTGCATGGATATACTTCTCATTATGCTCCTGTGGGGAAAATTGTTCTAAGTGACCAAATTATTTCTGGTTTTTTATGTCACATGCATCACATATATAGTACACCTTCTTACAGAAAAACTTTAGGTTTCGATTAACTTTCTAATGCATTGAAGTATTTTTCAAGCTACATTTGAATATCTAATCTTCTATTCAGCCCTTCTCAGGTCACATTTGATCCCCACACTCATCATGGAGCTGTCAAGTAGCATCAACTTATTTTCTTCTCCAGTTTTCTGTTTTTCTCTCTCTGTTCATACTGCCTTCTTGCTTTCTTTCTATTTACATCTTTTCCAGAGACCTAGTTTGTTTGTGATCTCACAGGCACAGTAATCACTTGTCTTCACCACCCACATGTTTAAGATGAAGAAAGTGAAAAGAAAAATGGTGACATTTTCTAAGAGAGTGTTAGAACATTCTACCTTGTCTGCATTTATTTCCTAAATAGTTCAGACAGAGACATGTGGTTTTGTTTTGGTTTTGGTGGGTTTTCTTATTGTTTTGGGTTTTTTTTAGTACGGCTGTAACCTAAAAAATGTAAGTAATAATAATTGAATTACTATGTATTTCAGAACAGTTCAGAAATTCATCAGTTCTATGCACATTCTTTTATATGCTGTGACTATATAAAGGACTTCTTGTCATGAAACTCCCTGCCTTGGAGAGTCTGTAGGGTGAGGCTTATGGATGTTTTTATACTGTTATTTCTTTATCAAGATGTATAAAATCCATGGCGTTAATGCCAGCCTAAGAAGGCTTTTCTGGGAAATAGGATATGCTGAGCCAGCTGAGGTAGTGTGGACTTCCTCACCTAGGCCCATTAGGAATCTGAGAACCTCTGGGCATTCAAAGCCTGCAAATCAAAGTGAATCTCTTCAGTGAAAGGAGGCATAACTTGTCTCTTTCCAGAGAAGTTAAAGGACCTGATGGGAAGATTACTATCAGTAAATAAGACAAAGGCTGGTATAAGCATATACTTGCGGTGCATTGATGCATCTCCCTGTAACTTTCTTTCATTGTTTTCATCAGTATCAAGCATCATCCTGCTTTCCTACCTGCTGCGGATGGCATTAGCCCTTCGGAGCCAATTGCTTCTGCTGACAGTATGGAGGACCATTAATCTGTAACACCTCCTGCTGCATGACTGCAAAGGCAAGGCACTCAAAGTCTTAAAACATGAAGCTGATAACACTGTAACTTACTTGGAAAGTCCTTTCTCCAGTGGCAAGAACACAACGTTCTATTCTGGGAGATGACTGTTTCCCCAAAGCATTCTCATTTGCCTAATGCATTTGCTGAAAGATAGGACATTATCTGCCTACACATAAAATGCAGGAGTGGTGTTATTTCTCCAATTTGCATTATTCATTCAGAAGGAAAAAGCTTTTCTTGTCAAAAGGAAGCTTGTTGTGCTGACTTGCTTTGTCTATTATTAATAAGTAACTGAAACATCATTTTAGTCATCTAAACATAGAACAATGCATTTTATTTGTTTAAAAGCCAGAGCGAAGTGAACAACGAAAAGTTAATTTTGGTAAAAAAAAGAATACAGTAAATTCTACAGAAAGACGAATTTGTTACAACAAGTTTTTACCTGCAGAAAGGGAAGGAAACAAAAAAGACATGAAAGAAGAAAAAAAAGTTCTGACAGTTCAGGTTACTAAATCACTACTTTTGAAAATATGCTTTGTGAAAACAGCAGGGCATAAAAGGCAGACAGGAGAAGAGCAGGATCAAGCCAGGACAGAATCATAGGATGGTTTGAGTTAGAAGGGACCTTAAAGATCATCTAGTTCCAACCCCCCTCCCATGGGCAAGGATGCCATTCACTAGATCAAGTTGCTCAGAGCCCCATTCAACCCGCCCTTGAACACTTCCAGGGAAGGGTCATCCACAACTTCCCTGGCAGCCTCTTCCAGTGCTTCATCACCCTCTGAGTAAATAATTTCTTCCTAATATGTAATCTAAACACTCCCTATTGCAGTTTCAAACCATTCCCCCTTGTTCTGGCACTATCTGCCCATAAAAAGCGTCCCCCTCCCTCATTTTTATAAGCTCCCTTTAGGTACTGAAAGGCTGCAATGAGGTCTCCCCAAAGCCTGTTCCTCACCAGGATGAATAACCCTGAGTCTTTCAGCCTGTCTTGATAGCAGAGGTGCTCCAGCCCCCTGATCATCTTTAGGGCTTTCTTCTCTGGACTTGCTCCAATAGGTCCATGTCTTTCTTCTGCTGGGGACCCCACAGCTGGATGTAGTACTCCAGGTGGGGTCTCACAAAAGCAGAGAAGAGGGGCAGAATCACCTTCCTCGACCTGCTGTGAGCAGACATTGTTGGACATGTGTCCAACTTTTCATCCACAAGAACCCCCAGCTTCTTCTCCACAGGGCTGCTCTCAATGGCTTCTTCTCCCAGTCTGTGCATCTTTGGGATGGCACCAATCCAGGTGCACCACTTTTCACTTGGACTTGCTGAACTTCATGAGGTACTACTTCTCAAGCTTGTCCAGGTACCTCTGGATGACATCCTGTCTTCAGGTGTGTCAGCTTTGTGTCATCTGCAAACCTGCTCAGGGTCCACTTGATCTCGCTATCAATGTAATTGACAAAGATATTAAAGGCAAAGCCCTAAGGGACACTACCCCTTACCAGTCTCTCCTGGACACAGAGCTATTGGCCACAACTCTCTGGCTGCATCCATCCAGCAAATTCCTTACCCACTGAATAATCCACCCATCAAATCCATGTCTCTCCAATTTGGAGGTAAGAATGTCATGTGGAACTGTATTGAAGGCCTTACAGAAGCCTAGGTAGATAACATCAGTCAGTCTTCCCTTGTTGACTGTTGCAGTCACTGCATCGTAGTAGGCCACCAGATTGGTCAAGTGTTAGCTGCCTTGGATCACCTCTTTGTCTTTTATGTGCCTTAGCATATCTTCTAAGAGGATGTTCTCTGTGATCTTCCCAGGCATAGAGGTGAGGCTCTCTGGCCTATAGTTCCCCAGATCTTCCTTTCTTCCCTTTTTAAATATGGAAAGATTTTTGCAGTTATTGGGGACTTTGCCTGACTGCCATGACTTTTCACATATGATGGAGAGTGGCTTGGCAACAACATCAGCCAGTTCCCTCAGGACCCTGGGATGTATCTCACTGGTCCCATAGACTTTTGGCTATCTCACAGGATCAGAGTCAGGTTATGAGTTGCAGAACAGGTTCTCAAGTGTTCATTGTTACATCTCTTCATGTTGGACTCCAGAAGCAGCTGGATGCCCAGCGGTTCAGTGCTTTAAGAACAGCACTGTCACTCCCCTCCCCTCACCTACTCCAGCTGGGGATACAAAAGACAGAGACTATGGGTTGAGATAAGAACAATTTACTGGAAACAGCAATGAGCTAAGAAAATGACCAGTAACAGCAACAATACTATTAACAGAAGTATACAAAAGAGGGTGATTTATATGCAAAAAGTGCTCACCAACTGACCAACCTGGTGTGGTGCAACCCCAAGACAATGAACAAAATGGGGGGGACTGACCCTCTGCACCCACACTTTTCTTGCTGACCATGAGCCACAACCCCCTCCATTTCAGAAGCGAGAATCCCCTACTTCCACTGCACCCTGCCCCCAGCAATGACTTGGGTGTCAACAAATTAACTCTGTTGTGGCAAAAACAAGGACAACATCTCAGAGGACTGTGACATTTAGCACTGATGGGTTTAACATACAAAGTATTTTTTCCATATTTTGTAGAAGCATAAACTTGGTATCCCTCATCCTGTCACAGAAACTAACTGCATAGAAATTAAATGTTTTTCTTTTTGTTGTGCTATACCTTAACAGCATTTTACTACTCTGCTTTACCTAATTAATTCATAGTTGAAAATGTGGGAAGAAATAT
Source organism: Pseudopipra pipra (assembly GCF_036250125.1). NCBI lineage: Eukaryota > Metazoa > Chordata > Aves > Passeriformes > Pipridae > Pseudopipra > Pseudopipra pipra. The sequence continues at coordinate 23,396,416 of NC_087581.1, read as the reverse complement.
TCCAAAATACAAAGTGCAACTCTTCTCTTTCATTATTTAGTTATGGCTTTACTGGCATTTGAGAGAGACTGGCAAGGCTTTTGTCCCCTCACTTTTACCCATTCATGTAGTACAAACCTTTTGGAATATAGAAAGAACGGGATTGTTTCTGTCTGTGGTGACACCAATTTGTGCTATTTTGAAGACTGTAACTTAAATCTATCTCTCTGTCAGTTTCCCTGAAGTAGTGTTGAAAGAATTTTTTGTAAAAGTGTTTGATATTTAAAGAGATAAGAGAGTTATATGAAGTATTTATAATTCTTATTTGATACTTAAACATGTGAGTTTAGGATAAACTTTGTTGGCCACAAATTTTGTTCCTAACATGTCTTCTGTATTTCCTACAATCTGATGTACATATGTGCTCTTGTAGTAATGGTTGTAGTGGTATATTGAAGTGACATAATGCCTATTAACAAGTTCTTGTGTCAGTTTTGCATGATACACAATATAAATCATTGGATAGACGGACAGTCTGCCTGAGCCTACTTGCACCAGCTTTCCAGTGGGAAGTCCCTTCTGTTTGGTGCTATTGCCACAGTAATGTACCATGGTTTTGATCGTAGATGAGATTATTTGTGTGATATCATGTATTTGTACTTCAGAAAGTGCTGAACTATCAGGATTGCTGACTATGAGGATTACAGATGACTACAACTGATTTATTTGGAAAATCTGGGAAATCTGTTAAGAGCCACAGCAAAACATGTGGCCATGTAGAGTATGGCCAATTGAAGCAATGGCTTAAACAAACAAAACTCAGCTCAAGTGCATAAACCTGAGAGTTACACACTAACCCTGAAACCTAAGTGTAGACACTTCCCTCCAGTTGGTGCTTGATATTTAATACTTTCATATGAGATACTTAAAATAGTGGATTTTGTATTATTCCCAAAGTACACACGTTTTTCAATACATTGAGTGGAAATAAGTTACTAAAAAGTAACTCATTTTAAGAAAACAACAGAAAAGGGTACAGTACAAACATGTTGCGCTCTATATATTCCAACTCGCATAGTGGATGTTGACTGTAGTGGCAGGTCTAACTCTAAGGTACACATAGGCCATTCCTCATCAGAGAAAAATGGGTAAGATAAACATGGGTATGTCAGAACTCATTCTCGCAGCAGAGTCTAGGTAAGCTTTTCCATCTCAGCAGAGGAAACACCTAGGTGGGGTCAGTTGCTGCAGTATCGTGAAATTGCCCACCTTCCACATGGTAATTATGAAGAACCAGAGCATGTCTACTTGAGGGAAGCCTCTCTGCTTACCACAGGCAAGACACCATAGGATAGAATAAACTTTCTAGCCTCCTTTTGTTTTTTTTCCTGTGGCTTAGGATTTGGGGTTTTTTTAGTTTATTTTGTTGTGGTTTTGTTTTGGTTTGGGCCGGTATTTTACGGTAAGGAAGGTTTCTTCAGTGTCCCTGTCCCAAAAATTCACACATACACTCTTCATATGTTAGACAGAGCTTCACTTTTCTGTATGTATCTTGAGTACCAGGCCTGCATACTGATTATTTTTTTAAATCATCTGCATATTTATTAATCTGCCTGGCAACAGACAAGTTAGCTACACTTACTACCTGTGATGAATAAGACCTGAAAACTGAGACCTGGCTGAAGAGGAACAAAATACTGGCCATGAGCCACACACTCTTCTCCCAAATACTGTGTGCCATCTGGGTATTGCTGATCTTTTTCTCCCCTTTCTATTTCATTAGCCTTGGTATCTCCTTCTGACTTCCTGACTTCAGTGCTGTCTTTCCCTTTATCTTGAAACCTGTTTTGCATGTTGGCTTTGCAGCTGATTGACCTTCAGCCTTACTTCTGACTGCAGCTCCTGCACAAATTCTTGGAAAAGTTCAAATTTCTCCACTTCCTTACCAGGATTCACCCCGATTTACCTAGTAGCTTCTGGAGATCTCTTGTCCTAGAATATCCTTTGTCATTGGCCATGTCTGCCCATATCAAAATAAATATTTCCCTGCAACAGGAAGCAGGTAATGGTATTATATTTGCCATGCTGAAAATGCTGTAGTGGGTGCTTTCACTTGTTCCTTTTTCTCATGTAAACTTCCAGCTCAGCATAGCTAAAGGAGTCAACTTCCGGAGCATCAGACACCATGTGATTTTTGGCAGGCCAGGAAATTGGCTGAATGAACAGGGATTTTTAACACACCTCTATACTCATCAAGGCAGAATGGAAGTTGAGATGCCCTTTATTACCATGCAAGTCCTAAAATGGCAGTAGAAACAGACCTCTTGTTACTGCAGTAGCTATTACCCTTTACTGCTCTTCTACTCTCTCACACATTATTGGCAGGAAAAAGACTAACAGAGAGAGAAAAGAAGGTAGATAAGGATGGTAATTCTGGCTCATTCTCCCAGTAATGCAAAGATATATCTTTTTGTTCTATTGAGTCTAGGTAATTATGTACACCTGCTTCACAGTCTGTCTAATTTATTCCCAACCATTTCTCTTCAGATGGAACTTTACACATTTGAATGATTCGTCACTTTAAAATTTTCACTCTATTTTCATTTAAAACCTCATCAGCTCATCTCTGATTGCCCCAAAGACTCAATTAATCCTTTAGCACAGAGCGAATGCAAACTTCTTAAGCAAAGTAACCGGAAAAATAATCAGCTTGTATGAAACTGCTTTTTCATTATTATGCTCCAGAGAAACTTCTGCAGAAGATACTACATTATAATTTTAATAAGTAACTAGTCATTTTAGTATACAAGCTTGCTTTGGTTGCCATGTTAATTACCAGATAGCTTTAAATTAGGAAAAACCTGCTTTTATCAGCATATAGCATTTTCAACAAGCACTTCATGATGCTATCAGCACTGCACTTTTATACCCCAAAGTTAATAACTAAAGTTATGCCACAAAATTATCCCAAAATTCAGGTAAACTTGTCCTGCATTTTTATTGTATTTTTATTATATTGATTTCTCAAATTCAGTCAGGCATTTGCAAATCCAAATGCCATTTTAAGTGTCCTAGATTTATTGAAAAAATAGTTGAACTATTGATCCAAGAAACAAACCACAGAGTCAATTTGTCAGATTTGATGGGATTATTCAGATATTAACTTGCAGGGAAACAGCAGACCACTTAGAAAGATAAATTAGTTATTTAATTGCAATCTCTTAGGCCATAAAATAATGCTAATTTCTTATATTAAACAAATGGTGGTTCTTCTCTTTCTTTACATTTCATATCCATTATCATGTCTCTAAACACTGTCTCAAAATGTCATCTATTCTATCTTGGAGCTAAAAGGTATCCAAGCAATTAGGTCAATATGTTTGTATGTGCTAAAACAAGTTAATCTTTAGAAAGTGAAGCTACTTCTTATCCCATGGCCAAATATTCTCTTCCTGACTCAAAAAGTAGAAGAACTGTTACGTAAGAAAAAAATATGTAAGTAGGCATTCTTTAACTGATAAAATGGAACAAGGGGTTCAGTTTTAAATAAAAGGCATAAATACTGTTATGTTGCTGTCATATGGCTTTCCTGATCGGCCACTTTCAGCCTTTACTTCATTTAATTATTATCAGCATAAATCCATTTTTTTTAAATTGCGATGGGGTGCTGTGCCTATTTATTTATAGTAAAGATTGTTTTCTTAATTATGTTGTTAAAAATAGCTTCATGAATGGACAGGAACACAGAATATAACACAGTGCAGTCTGGGTTAGGGTCATCAAGAGATTATCTCTAGATTATCTGGATTATGTGATTACCCCTGTGAAATGTAGGTGTGTTACAAATTAAAAATTAATCAGATTTTACAAAAACTATTATTAAGTCAAGACAACAACTGTTGGCCTACATGTATTTAAGCCATTGTGAATTTTAGTGTGGATTTCATCATAAATACAGAGAAGCATGAAAAGATTAGTTAAACTCAAACTCCTAAAGGATCTTGCATTGACTATACTGAGCAGTCTTGGTATAGGGGTTTTGCTGTCCTTACCCTTTCCACCCAAACGAATTTCAAATATATCTTTATCTTGACCATTTTTCCCTCCTCCAACATTCTGCCAACAATTTTAACAAAGCCAACTTCATTTTCTCTTGGCAAGTTGGAGATTTGATTCTCCCTGGAATATAGTGCAGAAAAAGGTTCATACATGTGCCCAGCTATATGAAATTCAGTGTAAACAGGTCATAACTGTACTGAAGGGAAAGAATCCCTTTGGAGTTCCTCTTGTGAACCAAATTGTCCCTTCCATAAGATCTCATGTGCTAGGCAGAGGAAGCAAGTCCATTCCAAGTGATTCTCCAAGAAAGTCTGGCACATAAAATAACCCTACTCACCAGCAGCCAACTGCAAACCTCACTGATCCTTCTGCATTTCTTGGGAAGAAATTACTAAACAAAACAGTAGTGAAGACACAGTCCTGCCCTGTGCACATATCTTAGCATTTGTATACACAGACATTGAAATCCTTCATGCACCTATTATGTAACAGGAGTTACCTTTTTAATGAGGGACTAGAAGATAAATCAAAACACACATTCAAAACTAAGTATAAAATTTCCTTGCATTAGGAACACGGTCTATGTTATGATGGCATTTCTAATATCACTTCTTTGAAAAGCATATGTACAGGAAAATGTAAGCACAGAGATGATTAGTGCTGCTCGGAATGTACACCGTGGGACTCCAGCCCACTACAGGAACTAAATGAAAATACTGACTTAGAAATGAAGGATCAAATTTAGTTCAGTCAAATTTACAATAAAAAAGTATGAACCACTCAGAAAAGAAAGTTGAATGACATGAAAAATGGGTGAAAATAATATCTTTCTGTTCCTAATCTTTAAATATTCCATGTGAAAGGAATTGTATTTCTCCTGCCCAAATAATAGCTGCCCATAATCTGTAGGTTAGCAAGGCTAATACAGAAACACATTAATGGCTTGTGATGGAGACAATTTGAAAACTCTTCTGGACACACTTGGTAACTTCTTGCTATGTATAACTTACCAATGTGTGATTTAGGATTTCCTTATTTGAAATGCAATCTAATTACCATTTACATATCTACCATTGAAAATTCTCTCTATTATTTGTTTTAATTTGCATGCTACCTATGTTTTTGGCAAAATAACTTTCACATCCTCAGATGTGATCTTTAGGAAGTACTTTGTCAAAGACGACAGCTGTCAGAGCAACCTCAGAAGTCCTGGGAGAGACCAAGAGGTCACAGGTGGCTCGGGATGGATTTGTTCCTGTATAACAGCCTGTTAACAGTGGTTATGAAATTCCGAATTATTTGTCCACTATGCCCAGGCCTGAAAACCAATGTTTTTTGACTCATAGCCTTGCAAAAACCAGGTTGCAGCTTTCCAGCTATTTAAGCTTGAAAGTCTTCTGTAGATTTTAATGAGTTAAGAGCCTTCAATCTGCAGTGTACACTACCAGCTGTTAGACACTCCTACGGAATTTAAGACTGCCAGCACACTAATGGATATATGCAGAATCTTTTGTGCTTGCCTCTGTGCATAAAAAATTTAATGGCCTGGCCTTTACTGCCATATTTTTTATGTTTCAGCTTTTACAGAAAGAAAGAGATAGAGAGGCAATCAGATATTTCACCATTATGACATACTAATAACTGGAAATAGAACATCATTGCTTTATAAAAATTTCTGTCGTGTCTTTCTTTGATGCTTTCATTATTAGAATTTTTATTGAAAGGAAAAATATTGGTAGACTAGCACTGTGATATTTTAATTGCTACTGTGGATAGGATTACTACTACCTTTTCATGGCACCAGCATACACGTCTACAGGATTTATTACTAGCTCATGTCTGCTCTTTTATGGATTTCATCCAAGAGACGCTTGAACACCGAGCTCTTGAAATGTCTCCCTTGTGGTGATTCAACTGCACTGAGCTGCATCAGCAAATAGCATTGACACGAAGGCAGCAACTGTTACATTCCAGCATAGTTTGATTTAGAGAAGAATTTTTTTAGATGTATCCCACTGTAACCCTTTTCTATCCATTACTTAACACAAGCCGAGTCTAAAAATCTGTTTAGTGGAGTTTACAAGATTATGGTATACCTCTGAAATTTTATCTTTCAAATAAGATAAAATACCAGCACAGGTATGATTCATCACTTGAAGAAAAATTCAAATATTTTTTTCAAGTCATGCTTAAGCACTTAAAGAAAAAAGGTTTAAAAAATCTTAATTATCAAAATATTTTTAAAGATACTTTGAAATATGTAAAATCAAAGATAATTTCCGGAATGTGAGGCATAGAATCTCTACACAACTGGCCTCTATGTTTATATATTCTGTTTCAATGATGAACTGTTGATATCAATATTCAGTAAGCCTTCTGTATTCATTGAAGTACTTGTGAGTGAAAATCTGGGTGTGGAATCACTGAAACATCATTAAATATTTGGCTCTGTGTTTTACACTGGTATGTCAACATGCAATGAATATAAAGCAGGTTAAAGGAAGAGGTCAGTATACTGCTAGTTCACTAATCAGTTACTGGCCTCTTACCAGAAACAGCACACAAATCTCATTAAACTGCTCTTTATCTAAGTGGAGGAAGAACGTACATCAGCTGCCTTCATTGAAGGACAAACGGCATACAAGTGCTAAGACTCTTACTGGTCTCGGTGATGAAGGCAAAGAATAAAAACATAAACACAAATAGCATCTGCCAGGTGTTATATTGTGATTGTTTAATAATGGGCAACACTGGTACAAGAAAAGACAATGGCCGAAACCTGATGACAGATAATGAAGCATCCATAGTTTTGTGGTTATAAAGTGCAAGTCTCAGATCTCATAGATTTAAGTGAGTTTTACCATGGTACAAATTTCCAAATCTGTATGAACACCAAGACAACATTACACTGTGCATGTCAATAATAATTAATTCACGGATTCTTTTCTGGGAAATTATTGGCTGTGCTGAACTACAAAACTGATGCACTAGAGGTGTGGTATTACTTGGGAATTATCTGAAACTATGTACTACAGGTTAAATAATGAAGTAGATCCTGTTTATGGTTGATTTTAGAGAAATTGCTATCATTACATTGTCCCTGAGAAAAGCACAGCAACAACAAAAGGAACGTCTTAAATGCTGGGGGAAAAAAAAAAAAAAAAGGTAGTTTTCTACAGACAAGCCCCTAAAAAAAAAAAAGCAGTGCAAGACAATTATTTGTTATGTAAAGACCTTGCCACAAAGAGGGCTAATGATATCCTGGGCTGCATTAGAAGTATTGCCAGCAGGTCAAGGGAGGTGATACTTCTCTCCTCAGCACCGCTGCAACTGCATCCAGTGTGCTGTGTCCAATTCTGGGTAGTGCATTGCTAGAGGGATGCAGGGAACCCAGAGAAAGGACATGAACATGATGAGGAGAGAAAAGAATGCTCAAGGGGAATACCTGAAGGGAGAGTAGAGGACACGTCCAGGCTCTTTCCAGTGGTGCCCAGTGACAGGACCAGAAGCAGAACCACAGAAGGTTCCTCCTGAATGTAGGGAACCACTTTTATCTTACTGTGAGAACGACTGAGCACTGGCACAGGTTGCCCAGAGAGTAAGTGGAATCTCCACCCTTGGAGATTCCCAAAAGCCATCAGGACATGGTCCTGGGGAACAAGTTCTACATGGCCCTGCTTGAGCAAGAAGGTTGAACCAGACGACTTCCAGAAGTGCCTTCCAACCTCAACCATTCTGTGTATCCAATACATTATGATTTGAAAAATATCTCCAAAAGAAAATAAAGCCATTTCTGAAGTTCATATGGAATCATATTCTGTTATGTATTCAGAAATGAGATTTTTTTTGACCCAGAACTGCCATATGTTTCTTCTCTTGACAGCAAATTATCTGTTTGTCAGTTCTAAAATTCAGCAAATCAAAGGAATGAAAAAAACATAGTAAATTGATTCATTGTACTTCAACACATTTTCTGGTTCCTAACAATTTTTTTCTGATATGTATGTTGAGGGGTTTTTATTATTTTTCAGAAGGGATGTAGCACAAAGTTACAAACATGGTAAGTCAGTCTTGAAGAATTATATCTATAAAGCAAATAATTAGCATAGTTAGAAAAATAATTAGCAAGAAAGAAAAAGAAATACTTCTTCAACTGGGCAGTAATATAAATCTTGTGAGAAGATACTTCAGTAACTATTTCATTTTTAATTGCTATGGAAGTGAATATATTTGATGACTCTAAATGCTATTTAAAGATAGCAGGCAGAAAGGATGTTCACCTCCCTGTGCAGAGAGGAACAAATAGGTTCACTAGTATGCAGTATTTCTTATGGAATAGGCATGCTGGCTGCTGAGCTCTGCTACCAACTGCTGTCCAGGGAAATGTTTTCTAAACTGAAACAACCAATGATCCACGTTGTCATGATAACTGGTCACACACATATAGGGAGCCATATAAGCCAGCAAACCCCCAAATGTGGCTTTTAAAAATGCAATGTTGAACTGTGCGGAAAAAAAAAGGCTGCAAGAAAATTAGAGGGCTGACACAAGTTAAAAAGTCTGTGGGAAAGCATTTTCATTAATGTCAGGAAATTGACAGAGTCTAAGGTCTGCAAAATTATTACAAGCTCCAAAGAGATCTGATGTCCCTTTACGGCAAAAGGATCTACATATAAACCAAATTCATAATCTGAATATGATAAAGCATGATACTTAAAGAATTTTCCCATGGAGAATCTCTTGGAACTGAAAAGTACCTGTTAATAACTTAAAAAAGATAAATAGGGTTTCACAGCCTGGAAAGATTTCAAACTAGAACTTTTAGTGTCTAAGTTTTTTATGCTTATATTGATTTCCTAACAGAAAAAAAAAATCCAGAATTCTAAAAGTTTGCCCATTGTGGCTGTTTGTTTTTCTTTTCAACAATCAAAACTAGAAAATAGCACTGCATGAAGATCATGGGAGCCTTTTACTGTACGCCAGTGAAAGAGAGCCACAGACGTTGCATAAAAATAGATTAAGCTTACAGACTTTCTCTTTGTAAATGAAAACATTATCTAATAACACAGTGCTGCTAAGATTGAAAGATACAGACAGCTGACTTTCATCCCTTATGGAGCACATTCCTTTCCTCAGCTCCCACATCTCTGAGGGAAGTGTACCCAGTGCAGAATGAAATACCACTCTTGAGAGCCTCATGTGTCTTCCTGGAAGTATCCTTTCAATGCCCAGCCTTTTAGATACATTGGAAAGGCATGTGGGAGAGGACCACAGCTACCATTTTCTCCTCCCTCCTCCACCTTTGAGATGGAGGTGAGAATTAGAAATATTCCAAGCCCAAAGATATGCAAAGGGAATAAAAGCACTTTGTGTAGCTTCCACCTCTCATTTTATATCTGCAATGAGATCAGACACAATTTGGTCACAAACAGTGGAATTATAATATTTTCAAACTGCAACAGTGAGTGCAAAAGGGATTGTGCAATAAATGCCTTTAGTAATCTCTGGGATGACTCTGGCCAGCAGTCAGAATGCCTTTGGGGATCATGATGAAATACATGTCAAATCAAGAGCTCTGCTGCCATTCAGCCAAACTTAATGTCTCATATATTGTAAATTAACTTAGCTTGGTTAACGTCTGTTAAGAACTGTGAGGTTTTTTCAGGCTCATCTCCGATATTTTATAACAGTATATTTTGTCCAGAAAGGGTCAGCTCATGTATTTCCAAACATCCTTCCTTAGCAAGAATGTTTACATCATGTACTGGAAAGCATTCCAGAGTGCTTGTCTTTTGCCAAATTTCCAACATCCAAGCAATCATAAGTCAAATTAATCTCTCTGTCTTTTGTGGGGTTAGGGTGAGGGAGTAATTTTTTCTCTCACACCTAACATGTTCATAATTCTGTCTTTTTTTTTTTAATCAGCTTTAAATTGATTGTTTCAACAGTCATTTTTATTGGGGAGAAAAAAGAGTACTGCTTTTTAAATTACAATGATGGTGCCTATCTCAACAGATGCTATTAGACTTACTGTGAACTGTCGCCACAGCAGTACTTTGGAATTATTTTTCGAAGTCAAACAAGCATTTTATTACATATTTATCCTCATGATTATATCTAAGTGGATATTCCCATAGTGAAAAAATTGACACCCTTGAGAAATTCATCTCTTTGACCTTTTGGTTTACACTAGGCAATGAGTAAATTCCTAGTACCACATAAAATGTGGGAATGCTGCCAACGCCTTTGATGAAGCCAGAGTTAGTCAGGGACGATGTCATAATTTCATATTTACTATACAACCTTCCTGACTACCTAGACCCAAATATGACTTGAATATTGTAACATATTTTAAGTTGTAATTGTGAAACACATACAATTTCTTCTTTATATTTGTAAGCATTACGAAAAGCCTCAATTTAAACAGGAGAGAAAAACAACCTAGCCTTGTTTGTAATACTGAGATGTCCGATAATATAGTTGTTATACTTCATGAGAGTCACTTTTGTCATGTCATCATTTTGGCTTTCAGTACTAAGTTTTTACAAACATGACTTGCCGGAACGTAAGCAACTGATTTCTCTATTTTTATGTCATCATGGCTGAGAACTTTGAGATCATGTATCCTAATGGATCAGTAATTGTGTTTCTTCTTAATACAACATTATGTATAAGAGGGCACACAAATCACAGCTGTGTCAAAGCTAGCACAAATCTAGCTGACTTGTCTACAGATGGAATTTAGTGAGGTTATTTTTCTTTCACTAGATGAAGATTCATTGTCACGTCTTTGAGCAGAGTTGTGAGAAGAAAATAAAATTATTCTGTTATTTGAGAAAAATAATGCAATATATATTTTTATCAGAACATTTTGGGGCACATACAGATGTGTCCTTGGGTATCTCTTGTATCTAGACCATATCCATTGATATTCACTCTAGACCCCAGAGACAGCGCATTCTCTCTGTGTGGGACATAACAGTTATCCCAAAAACCAATAATAGCCTCTGCAATTTCTAGGCCACCCTTTCCCACAAACTTTCGAGCCAAAGACACTCTTAAAAAAATTAGTAGCATTCCACAGAGCGCCTGCTCAGCATCCCATACCTGTCGCCACCTCTCCTTTGCCCTGTCAGCTGTACTGCTGGTGCTGATAGAATTCTCACCCAACCGGGTTCACCAGGCAGGCAGGCAGGACCCTTCATCAGCATCACAGTCAGGTATGTCCTGCCTCCCCAGCACATCAGTCCCAGGAGTACCCAGGCTGCTTCTTCAGGGCCAAGGCAGCTTCACCAGGTACACTCCAGACCTCACCATTTGGAAAGTGGAGCTTTCATAGAATCACAGAATGGTTTGGGTTGGAAGGGACCTTTAAAGGTCATCTAGTCCAACTCCCCTGCAAATGAGCAGGGACATCTTCAACTAGACTTAAGTGAGGCATAATAATTATTGTTGCTGTTGTCAGCAAATCCATTATCTTGAATAATTACAAAAATGGGCACTAAAACAACCAACCTCTCAAAAATGTCATGGAAGATCTCCATTTCCTCTCCAGCTTTCCATTTAGTCAACATGGAATTGCAGAAATTGGTAAATTCAAAAATTTTTTGATTAGTAGTGGTCATGCATCATAATTCTAACTGCAACACTGAATCATCACAAACAAGTAACTGAAAATATGGGAAAATCCTATCCTAGAGCTTGAGCCAAACAAATAAAACTACTGAAGATTGATAGTCTTGCTGTTGAAATGTGTTGAAACTAAACTCCCTTTAGGTTTAGGTTATAACAATTCATAAAAATGTAAAACAAGGAGCAACAAACTAAATTATACAAGACTTTATTGTAAGAAAGAACTAGGTAAATTAAAAGGAAGATGAGGAAGCTGGCAATCCTTCTTTTCTTCCCTTTTACTGAGTCCTCAGTTCAACTGCTCACAAATCTTTAGTATCTACCTGACATCTTCACTAACTAACTCTAGTTCTCCACTACAAAATTTTTTTCATCTTTTTCAAGTTGGCCAATCTCTAACCTCTCATAATGTTTTCTTTCTATCTCCTCCAGCACAGCTATCTTGGAGATAGCCCACATATAGACCTTCACAATTGGTTAATGTAGTCAGCAGTACTGCTCCTGAAAAGATGAAAAGGGACTTTCACTACCCTTTTGCTGCTGTTTCCTTCACTCACCGTAAAGACAAAAGTAAGATGATTACGCCTGTGTCTTTACACCGCTTTGTAAATTTTGTCATCCCCATGTAATAAATCTTCAACAAGGTAAGCTCTTACATGCTTTCTGCTGTTTCTACTACTGTCTCTTTTCCACTCACAGCAAAGGAGTTGGAAAAAAACAAAGTCACAGTGGCAACAGATGACATTCTCCACACAGCTCATTCAGCTCCTTCCGATGATCTCCGAAGATTTCTTTCAAAAATTCCTGCTGTTTCCAGATGGACAAACAGCAACTTTAGGAAACAGGAATCAAATAGGTTTCAGTGTTCTATTGAAAAAACTTCATTGGCCAACTAAGAACAACATGAAGATTTCAGAAAATGTTCATAAAGAATTTTCCGTTAAAAATGGTACCTAGACAGATGATGATGATGATGTCTGCAACTGCCACCAGCCTTGGTTTATATGTTGATGGCCTGCTTCACTTATCTTTCCTATACATTTATTTAACATACCTGCTTTTAACCTTTCTGACCTTCTGCTTGCCTAGTGAAACCATATCCTTAAAGCACATATTTAATTTGTTTCAGTTTAAACACATTATAATCAATACACTTCTAGATTTATTCCAGAGCATTTATATTTTAAATTCCATTTAAAATGTACTTGCCATCCTATGACTAATCTCAGAGAAATGGTTGGGGTAGATTGCTTCAGGCAATAAGATCTTCAGTTGCCACTACTAAATTTATCTTCAATTGTGAATCAAAACCTTTAGGAAAGCAGCCTATTCCTTTGTAGTGTCATGAAACAGAAACTAAGTTGAGATATTATGGCTGGGCTTCATGAACAAAGATTTGGGAAGGGCTCTACCCACGTTTGTCACAAGCGTGTTGGTGGCTAAAAAGGCCAATACGAGACAGGCACGTCCGGTTGCAAAAGGCACAGCAGAAGGACTCCTTACGTGGTATATTTTGCAGGGCACGATTCTTCCTGCATTGCCTTTTCTCCTCAAGGGTGATCCTGCGTGCTTTCTCAAAGGCATCAGCAGCGTTATAGATAGTGTGTCTCCAGACCTCCTGGTTGGAGGCCAGAGTAGACCTCAACAGCTAACACTAAACACCATCTTGCCTGTATGTAGTTGAAAAAATACTTTTTTAGCTGAAAAAAAAAGTGGATAACATTCTCAGAAGCAATGATCATATATAAAAAATTAAGATGTAATTTCTCTTAACAGTGAGTTCTTTCAGTCCCCACATTAATAGAGATAGTTCACGAACTACACTAAGAAGAAACAGTGTTTGGATAGGCAAAATAGCAGTGATATTTTTATACTCTCAGATGAGGAAATAGTTAACTAAGTAACTTTGCACATACTGAACTTCAATGGAACATTTTGTCCATGAAATTATTTAATGTATTTCTCACAGTTAATGATTTGATCTTAGCAGATTTGTCCTCTTACTCTGTTCTAATGTTTTTAATGCTTCCAAAATACGTAAACTATATATTGTTGAAAAAACTCTGCTTTAGTTTATTAGAATAATATACATTCATGTATATTTCATTAACTACTTAAATCTTCCTTCCCTCCCTCCCTCCCTTCCTTCCTTCCTTCTTATTCTTCTTATTACCTTAAAAACAGTGTAATAACACAAATACTCACATTTACACCTTGTCAATCCTACGTATGGCAGCAGTTTTCTGTCACATTTCTCATTTTTCTTTGCTAGGTTTCTTCACCTCAGTTATTTCTGACAACACTACCAATATTAAGCAAGAATAAACATACCAGCAACTAGATGATGAAGAATCACAATTTTTGTTTTTCCCTGATTTTGATAATCAAGAAAACAGTAATATTAACATTTAAATAACATTTAAATAACACCCGTGACTATCTATGTTGACATGTCGCTGATACATATTGGACAGTAACACCTCTTCCACCTGTTGCTTTCAAAATTGCAAACTCATTCAAACACCAAAATACCCTTACACTAATTTCTAGGTTTTATTCAGTCCTAACTTTACACTTACTTATAAATAGAAGACAAAAAATTGGAGGAATCACAGGACACATTATCACCATCTGTAGAGCACGTCAGATTGTTTCCTATTCCTCTGTTCAAAAAACCAAAAATTCAGTTAATTCATCCTTTGTAAGCTGAAGGACAAATTTGCATGGGCACTACACAGCTTCCCTTATTACTAAGAAAACTGCTCTTGCATTCAGATGATTTATCTCCACTGCTTGATCCTACCAAGGAAAATCAAGTGCTTAAAAAGCTATTGATTAGGATAACAAATGATAGTGAAAATAACTGCTTCTAAAAAAAAAAAAAAAAAAGAAAAAGCAAACCAAAACTGCAGTTACACAGAATTGCAGCCTTAAGTGAAAAGAAAATTTAAATCAGTGTCTGTATAATGCACCATCACTGCAATGATTGAACTGGCTTCAGATAAACCTAGGAATTGTTTAGCACTGTCCTAGTTACAGGGGCTGGGCCCCACTATGTGGGTATAACCAAAACTGTGTATTCTACACCCTCTATGTCATTTCTGATGGACTGTTAATAATGGATCATTTGCAGCAGCTGCCCAGGGCACACCTGACAGCTCAGGCTACAAGCTGGGTGTTAAAGAACTCTGCAAGGAGTGTTTCTTTGTCTTCACACTAAGACTCAACTGTAATAACTCCCTCTGGAGAGGCCTTAGCACCTTCACACTCAGCCTGAGGGGTCATTCTGCTAATGGGCACTACTGGACTGGCATAATAGGCAGTTGTAAGGACCTAGACCATCAGACTCCAAAAATATCCCATGACTCACAGAGTTAAATCACCCATTGTGAAACTCCCCCCCGGGGGAGGTACTGGGTATTCCCACCTGAACCTGAGCATATATAATCTTGGGGGTTTGGCACGTGAAATGGACTATTAGGGAAGAACCTTCCTTTGCATGGAAGATGTCTTTGATAGATCATGTCAAGTGGGCATGGAAAGCAAAATTATTGCTACTGTGTTGCAGTCTATCATTAGAGCAAAATGGATACATAACATAGTTTTATTGGCTTTGTTTAAGTACAGAAGCCCGGGGCATAATGAAAAGTGCATTTCAATGGGACCTAGTTAACTGAAAATTAATTGCTTCCTTGTAGTATTTAATTTTATTAAAACAAAGAAATCTTAAGAAAGTTGTCAGGAAGTTAGAAGTCTGTATTTACCTTAAATATGGTTAATGTCAGGCAAAGGTAACTATCATCTTTCATTCTTCAACCTCTTGGTCTCTAGTGAGCAGAAGGATACACTGGGCCTGTATCATTTTAATTGTGATGGCCACCAAAAAGGCTGTTCTACAATTGGAGGTTGTAAAGTACAGTGACAGTGTGGCCACACTGGCCTCTCTGTCCTTCTTAGCAGGAATATTTGACTAGTTGATTATGCTACTTTTGTAGCTTTCTTGTACTACGAACTGGTTTAAAATGCCTATATCAGGTATCAGGACATGCACCACAACTTGAGTATTTATAGTTCTCCCCCCGTTCCCATTAAACCTGTGTTACCATGAGCTCCTTCTCATATCTTTGGGCAGACAGCAGGGCCTGAAACAGTATTGCAAGTCTCATTTTAAATTACATGCATAGGGTGGACTCACCAGTACGTTGGTACTGATATACTGGCAGGATATCTAACAGGCAGAAACTGTCCCTTCCTTCTACTATTTCCAACATCTCATTAGCACAGTCCCTCCTCTATACCTAGCTCTCTGCTTTCTGTCACAAGATGTGAATTTCATTATCTTTTGAAGACTTTCACCTGTCGGTCAGATTTGATTGCAGTTGACCAACAGGTGGAAAACTGTCAGGAAAAGAATAGCAGAGGATTGGGCATCCAGGCTGACATGATCACACAGAATCTTTTTGGGAGGAAAGCAGGCCAGGATTTTGCCAGCAGACTGCTGGCAAATCTTGAGGTAAGCTATAGGATATATGTCTCTGTACTCAGGAAGGCTGAACTGGAAGATACAGCCCTACACACCTACTTTCCTGTTACCTGAAAGATTGGGTTTTATTGTGAGATTGTGAATATACAGTGATTGCTGTAGGTGTAAGTATTAGGATATAAATCAGTGTAACTAAATACAGCCTATAACTACATTACAATCTGCTCAGAACATTACACAGCAAAATAATACTTGAGAAAAATAACAGGTATTTAATTTGACTGTGTGGGTAGGGGTTTCAATAGGGGGAAGAAGCCTTTTGAATATGCACATACAGATCTTGCAGCCTGAGGAGATCTAGACACAGTACTGAAATATTAGTACTTGCAAGATCACAAGACATCCCATGAAAATCATCAAATTGACGAGTTGGAATAGATGATGGACATATTATAGGTATACAGTTCTGGTCTCCCCAGAGCCTTCTCTTCTCCAGGCTGAGCAACTACAGCTCTCTCAAGCTGCCTTCATAGGAGAGGCATTCTCTGATTGTCTTTGCAGCCCTCCTCTGGACCTGCTCCAACAGGTCCATATCTTTCCTGTGGTGAGGACTCCAGAGCTGAGTGCAGAAGCCAGAGGGGGAGAATCACCTCCTTCAACCTGCTGGCCCTCATGTTAGCCCAGCATACAATTGTCTTTCTGGGCTGCAAATACACATGGACAGCTCATGTCCAGCTTTTCATACGCCAGTACCACCAAGTCCCTCTCCACAGGGCTGCTCTCAATCCATTCACTCCCAGCGGAGTCCAGGAAGACCCTGCCATGCACTCATATTGGCTACCTAGGATGAAATCCAGGGTGCTGTACCTTTGCTGTCTAGCCTGTAGCTTCATTTTTGACTTTTTATGAATTTAGGCACATGTGTCAGACACCTCCTGTGCAGCTCCGGTGCTGGAGGGTTGGGGGTGTAAGGGGGTGTGGGGAGAGGATCCCAGCCTTTGGAGCATGGTGGGACCCAGGACATGGGACATGTCCCAACTGCGGACATGAGGAGAGCAGACTTCAAGCTGCTCAGGGAATTAGTAAATAAGGTCCCTTGGGAAAATATTTTTGCAGGTGCTGGGATCCATCAGTGCTGGTCACTTTTCAAACATCACCTCCTAAGGGCACAGGAGCAGGTAATTACCAAATGTCGGAAGTCAAGCAGGTGAGGCAGAAGGTCAGCTTGGCTGAACAGGAATCTTCTCTTGGAAATAAGGCACAAAAGGAAGGTATATGCCCAGTAGAAGCAAGGTCAAGTGACACGAGAAGAATTCAGAGATGCTACTTGCTGTTGTATAGAGAAAATTTGTGTCAGAAATGTGGGGGACAATAAAAAGAGATTTTTCAAATACAGCAATAGGCAATATAGAAATATCATTTGCCCATTCCAGGATGAGGATGGTCATCTCCCAAAGGACAGAGACAAGGCAAAGGTGTTTAATGCCTTTTTTGCCTCTGTCTTCAACACAGATCACAGACCAAGGGGGTCTCAGTGCCCTGAGCTTGAGGACCATGACTGTGAGAACAATCAACTCCCAGTCAAACCTGAAATTGTGCGGGACCTGCTGCTCCAGTTGGATCCCTGAAAATCTAGGGGGCCTGATGGGATTCATCCAAGAATCCACAAAGAGCTGGCTGATGTCATTGCAAAACCTCTCTTGATGATTTTTGAGCAGTCCTGGGATTCCAGACAGGTTCCAGATGCCTGGAAGCTGGTAAACATTGTCTCAATTTTCAAAAAGGGCAAGAAGGAGGACCCTGGAAACTACAGACCCATCAGTCTCACTTCTGTGCCTGCTAAAATTATGGAGAAGATTATTCTGGGAGTTCTGAAAGACAATGCAATCACTGGTCACAGCCAGCGTGGCTTCATGAGAGGAAAGTCCTGCTTATCAAACCTGATTTCCTTCTATGACAAGGTAACCTACCTAGTTCATCAAGGGAAAGCAGCTGATGTAACCCTTCTGGATTTCAGCAAAGTTTTCAATACTGTCTCTCGCAGGATCCTTCAGGACAAAATGTCCAGCACACAACTAGATAAACACATCATGTGGTGGGTGAGCAATCGGCTCACAGGTCAGACACGGAGGTAATAGAGTGACATCAGACTGGCAACCTGTCACTAGTGGGGTTCCCCAGGGCTCCACCTTGGGCCCTGTGCTCTTCAACATCTTCAAAAATGACTTGGACAGAGGACTGGAAGGGATACTAAGCAAGTTTGCAGATGACACAAAACTGGGAGGAGCTGCTGACTCCCTTGAAAGCAGGGAGGCCCTGCAGAGAGACCTCAATAAATTAGAGGACTGGACAATCACCAACCATATGAAGTTCAACAAGCAAAGGTGCTGGATTCTGCACCTGGGATGGGGCAACCCTGGATATATCTACAGACTGGGGAATGAGATGCTGGAAAGCAGTGTCTGGGAAAGGGACCTGGGAGTCCTGGTCAATGGTAAGTTGAATATGAGTCAGCAGTGCCCAGGCAGCCAGGAGGGCCAACCCTGTCCTGGGGGGCATCAGGGAAAGCATCACCAGCTGGTCGAAGGAGAGGATTGTCCTGCTCTGCTCTGCACTGGGGCGGCCTCACCTTGAATATTGTGTGCATTTTTGGGCACCACAATATAAGTTATATATGCTCTTAGAGAGTGTCCAAAGGAAGGCAGAGAAGATGGTGAAGGGCCTTGAGGGGAAGCGTATGAGGAGCAGCTGAGGTCACTTGGTCTGTTCAGCTTGGAGAAGAGGAGCCTTAGGGGAGACCTCACTGCAGTCTACAACTACCTCATGAGGGGAAGAGGACGGGTAGGCACTGATCTCTTCTCTGTAGTAACCAGTGACAGGACCAGAGGGAATGGCCTGAAGTTGTGTCAGGGGAGGTTTAGGCTAGATGTCAGAAAAAATGTTTTTTACCCAGAGGGTGGTTGGATGCAGGAACAGGCTCCCCAGCGTAGTGGTTCACAGCATCAAGCCTAATAGAGTTCAAGAAGCATTCGGATGGTACTCTCAGGCACATGGTGTGACTCTGTGCTGCGATAAGGGTTGGATTCGATGACCTTTGTGGTTCCCTTTCAACTCACCATATTCTGTGATTCCTGTGAGGAGCCCATTTCTGCTGGGGGGCTCGGGCGGCGTCCGGTGCCGTGGCCGGACGGCCATTTCGCCCCCGCCTCCATCCCGCCCGCCGTTGCCGGGGTGACCGGGGGCAGCGGCGCCCCCGCCCCCGGCCCCGCCCTGCGGCCAATCGAGGGGCGGCGGCGGCCGCGCGAGGCTCCCTTTGTTCAGCCATTTCGGGGGCCGGAGCGGCGCCGCGCGGGGCTGCGGAGGGAGAGGTCGGGCCGCTCCCTCGCCAATCCCCTGCCGCCGGGCTCTGGGATGGTGTGGGTAGGTGTTCGGGCTGCAAGGGGCGGGCTGGCACGTCCCATCCCTGGTGGCCGTCGCCGGGTTCCCTCGCCGGTGTCAGGGGCCTCCGCGCCGCCGCTGGGCGGGAAGCCGTAGGGGCCCGGCCGTGGGCTGCCGCTTCCGCTCCCACCGGTGATGGATGCATGGATGCATGGATGAATGGATGGATGGATGGATGGATGGATGAATGGATGGATGGTGCGTGGGCGGGTGGGACGGCACAGGCGGGGCCTGGAACCTGAGGGCCCGCGGCCTGAGGCCCGGGCACACCCCCTACCATCCCCTCCCCAGTCCCCCCGGCTCCTCCCGGTGGCACGGCTGGCGCCGGCTCCGCAGCGCTGCAGCGAGCCGGAAAGTGAAAGTCGCCTCGGGGTATAGGAAAGGGGCCGTATTCCCTGCCGTGGTTTCTGCGCTGCGTTGGGTCTCTGCTGTACGGATTTGGCTAGGTGGGGTTTTAACTTTGTGTTCCGCAAGGAGATATTAGAGAGACGAGAAATCTCGTGTCTGTCTTGTACTTTTGTTTACCTGGAAAGGTTGTTAATTTAGGTACTCAGTGAAAATAGTGAAACTTGTGAGTCTTTTGTGCAGTGACTGTACAGAGGACAAAAGTGCTTTTTGGGTTGGTATAAACGGCTTGATTAGTCCTTGCTGTGAAGGTAGTAATTGCTCTCAATTGACTTTCTGCTCAAGTCTTCTGCCTGAAAAGTCCTCCTATTGTGAGAGTTGTTCTGCAATGTCTTCAGGACACCACAGCTTCTTAGCCTGTTTGCTTGTCCTCTTGTGTGTTTAAGTAGCCCGTAATATGGCATTTGTATACTTCATAGGTGTGGGTAAATCCTTACAACACACATGGAACAAAAAGTTGACTTGCGTTCCTTCTACACATGAGTAATTAAACAGAAAAAATAATCACATGCACAAGATCCTAAAAGGAGCCTTTGATAGAATTGGAAACTGAGCCGATAAGTCCTCATTCTACATCTGGTGTGTGAACTGTAGTTATTTTTGAGTTATATGTGGGAGGATGGAGGAAGGGTGCCTATGATATTGGGAAGACTAGTTTCTGGATGATCAGAATGCATTTCTTCAAAATCTAGCTGGTTTGTACTCAAAACTGTATAATACTAAAGAATAATTATGATGCTGCGAAAACAGGGTTAAAAAAGCAGTTTATTGACTGCTTCTTAATGGAAGAAAGCATGGTTAGAATTAATGTTGACTAAGGATCATGATTACTCTTGGATACAGTCTGTGACACATTTCATTGACCTCAGAAATTGATACAGGTGTAAGCATAGCTGCTAAATTTAGCTAAGCATGCCTTGTGACAGGGAGTTGAAAACCAGAGAATAATGGCTTTATGAATGTAGGCTTTTACTGGATTATCCGACACATTTTTCTGGTGTATTTATTTAGAATCCACTTCAGGAGTCCTTGTATGTGGATATTCAATGGAACTGGTGTGTATGTGCTTAATTTTGGGCTCATGGTGGCAACCCCAGGGATGGAGCTACCTTTTAATCAGGTTATATGTATGCACTGAACTGTCCAGCAGACTGGCAGAGCTGGAATAGAATATATCCTGTTCCTACTTGAGGGACACCAAGATGCTATAGCTACAAAGGAGTGTGGCAGAAGGCCAAGTATAATCCTCCTTCATCAAAGCCGATACTCGGTATCTGTGCAGTTGAAGATTGAGACTGAAATAAAGACTGACATATTATCTTTGAAATATCTTATTAATAGAAGTCTTTTGTAGACCCAGTTTTGTTGTTTCGGTCATAAAAAAATTTGTACGACAGATTTGTGAACTGTGTATGCCCTGATCAATGCATTATTATCAAGTTATGCCAGTGACATGAAAAGGGGAGGATTTTTTCTTTGCTTTGTTTTTGAAAGGGTAGAACTGATTTTCCATTTTTTTCATGCCTTAAAGATACTGTAGTTGAGATCAGTTTTGATCACAGAAATGAATTTTACCAGTTAATTTAATTCCAAATTCTATGAACATTTAAGTACCTATATCAGTAGTATGTTTCAATCACCAATTTCACTGTTTTCCACTCTTTTATAGTATTGATTTGGATTGTTTGGGTAGGTTTTCTACATATATTGATAGATTTAATATATGCAATACAATATTTTTATTATGTGTATTTTGCATATATAAATATATTAATATATAAAAATAATTAATATAGCTATATTATACAATTCATACTGAAATTTTATTTTTTTACTCTCTCATTGATAGATACATACTTGTGTAGACCCAGTGTTGTTTGTTTTATGTATGTGACTTATCATAAAACAGTGTACGTAATAATTTATTTATGCATGTACACTTGGATGCCTTTGGATATGGCATCTTTTAGTGACATATTATGGGATAAGCCTCCAAATGTCACTTTTAGCCTCCAGAGGGTTTTCTTTAGCAAACTAGATTCCAGAGTGAGATTTAAAACGAATCATCTGTTATTTTTTCTGTGTACTGAATGCGTTTGAAATTCTGTGTTTGTGTATATGTGTGTGTGTATGTGAGTCAAATTTCAAATAAGGCATCAAATCAAATAAAATCTTGTTTAAAGAAAACTTCTGGGTTTTAAACCTTGAGTATAGAACAGAAAGTTACTCTTAAATTATTTTCCAATTAAGTATGTTAATTTTGTTGAGCATTTTCTACAAATCATTGTGAGATACCCTTAATAATTCAAAATTGGCTGCTTATTATAAGCCTGCCATTAAGTGCATTAATTTAAATATTAGATTAGTGCTATATGTAAAAGCAGAAGGAAAGGCAAGACAAAATTTTTTTGGCTGAGAATAGAAAATGGATAGTAGGTGGTACAAAGATGCAAGAAAGCAGTTACTATATAAGGATCCAAAAAGAGACACACTTGCAGAAATGATGGTGAGATAGCACAGATCAGGAGTTTCCAATCCTAGTTAGTGGGTGTATGATCATCATCATCAGTCACTTCTGGTATCCAGGGTCACATGCTTTTGTAACCATGCCAAATAAGACCTTCATCTATGGCTCCTCTTCCAACTTCCCTGCTGCATGTTCCCATCTTTCAAGCTAGGATTGCAGTTGAATGCTCACATTTAACCTTCCTCATCTATTCATGCATCCATAGAAGCTTACTCTTAATGTCAGACTTCAGTCACATCCTTCTCCTCCACATACCCAAATTATAAACCTTAATTTCCCGCAACAACAGAGTGGAGCCTTGGCTTCTCCTGTGTGCATGAATCTCCTTAATCCTGTTCTTCCTACCTCACCATGTCTTGCTGCTCTTCCGGTGTACTGAACAGAAGTGCAGGTCTGCATGGGGACAGCAGAGCTGTTCATTATTGTTGAGTGCAAGCAGTGGCTGCAGTAGTTCCTGACTGTTCTCACAGGTTTTATGGAAGCCAGGGGGTCATTGCTGTGCTGGCTGTATAAGAGCAGTGAGACCCAGAAGCTGTGGCTCAGTTAAGTTTTGAATGTTTCATGGCAGCAGACATGAGTGTCATGTGCACTACAGTTTGGACACTTCTTTTATGGAGAAAGAAGGAAAGTCAGTAGTAGACAAGTGTGTAAGGGAAAGAGTAATTTTCATCAGAGACTAAAAAGCACAGATCTGCTTTTTATACCACATAAGCCAAATCAATGCAGAAGTCCAAACAGATGTTTCAGTCTGTTTTACATCAGTTTTGCTTGAGTCAATTCCTCAGGAAAAAGAAAGCCAACCTTAAATTAAAATAAGTTATTCTTTCTTGTGCAGGCAAGCCCTGAGCTCTGTGTCTGGAAATCAGGAGTGACCACAGTCCATTAGGTGTAATGTAAATAAATGGAGTTGGCATAAGAGGTGGAAGCTTCAGTTGTTGAATCTGGCCCATAAGTAGTTAAAAACAAACAAGATGGACTTTGAATGGAGCAAACGGGAATCAATTGCATTAACAGTAACACAAGACTCAATGTAGTTACATTCTTCTGTGTGAGAAACCAGTCATCGCTAGCTGAAAACACTAGAGTCTGAAGCAGGATGCTTTCGGAGCCCCTTGAAAAAGGAATGAAAGTAGGCCAACTGGTAAGGGGAAGTGCTTGATTTAAAAAAACTTAATGTTGTTTCATGATTCTCTCTAACACACATATGTATGCAGTAATGCAAATGTGTGTGTGTGTGTATATCACATCTTCAGGTATCTGCTTTTCTTAAAATCTTTTAACCTGGTTAAAATCTGGTTGGTTGTTTGGTCACATTAACAAATTACTTCAGACACTTTGATTCCAAAATCTTCCACGTCTCTGTAGGAGACTTCCTATAGTCTCCCTGTGTTTCTCCACTAAACACTGGGTAAGGCAGTAATTTCACACAATGTTTTGCTTCTGGGGAAACCCCTGTTCTCCCAGGAGAGACCTCTATTTGTTCCTGAGCCAATGAGTACTTGTAATATATTTTACAAACTGTGATTATAATATGTCTTTCAGTTTAGCAAGGAAGCATATTTTAGGTTAAGCACTGTCCATTCCAGTGATTGTCTTAATTTCTCAGTGATTACATAGAATCAAAATAGCAAACAAAAATTAAATAAAACACAGTTGACAATATTCACTGCTTCCTTCATTTGCAGCGTGCACTTCAAGATATGTTTTGTTTTGTTTGCTGCTTCCATTTGCACTCTTCTGGGGGGTGGAGAAGTTGATACTGATAAGGAATACTATGAGAAAGATTAACCTTGCCACCACAGAGTTCAGCTCTTGTTGTTTGGTTTTTTTAAATTAATTGTTATACAGTATTTTAAAGATGAGATATGGGGTTTTTTAAATAAGAAAAAAAAAGAGTATATGAAGCTGCATGTGTTAATATTTTCCTGGTTAATGATATGGATTTTTGTATCAGCACATGAGATTGAGAATCAGCAGACATGGAGGTTACTGTCCTTGCATTGTTTCTTTTATGCTAGGTAACAGGGCTAATGGATTATAGTGAGGCTTTGATAACCTTAGCTCCACTGTGGTGGGATTTTCTCTTTAAAAAAGAAAACAGAAGGGTTAAATAAGACAGCAGAGGCTATCTTTTGATGATCTCATTGGAGATCTTGCTTTGGATAAATATTTCAGGATGTTTCTGATTCAGAAAAATGCAGATTTAAATGGACGATTAAAGGACAAATTCTTTACCACACTTACTTCTTGAAGCTTAGGAGAAAGAGGATACCCATAAAAACAAATAAATATCCTAAATTGTCTGAGGTCATACAGGATGAACTTATACTATGATAGAAATTTTAAATCTTGGCCTGTGAATTATTGGTAATCTGACTTGCTTTTTTCACAAATAAAATGTTACTTTGATATATTTGGTTTTCATGTAAAATTCTACAGGTGGGGAGAACAATTAAAGAAAATAACATTTTTATTTTTCTTCCAGTTTTCTTCGTGCTCTTGTTTTATCACAGGTAGTAGCAGAGCTCTGGTGATAAAGTGGTAAATAGGGAGGAGAGACATTCATGTAAAAAGGTATCCAGTAAAGGAGGATTTGATGTCTGTAATAAAACATTATGTCTGTCAGAAGGAATTCTAGAAAAGGTGCAGTAGTAAGTACATGCTTTTAAGGTCTGCAACATCCCTTCTAGTGTCTTCTGTGGAGCTTAAAAGAGAAACCTCAAGTTCAGAGGGGTAACATATAGTGTAACATTTTCATAGAAATTTAATTCTTGGGTCCTCCAGAAGATGATATCAATGTAAGATAATAAAATTCGTGACTCCATTTTCACAGTATTGTGTAGATTAATTACTTCACCCTTGCTCTGGGGAGATCTGAATGAAAGCAAACAAATTTTTACTTAAGTGAAGTTCAGCTGTCCTGTTTACATTTTCATTGAGTGTATATTAGAGAAAACTGTTTATTATACAACTGTCCTTTAAGTTTATGCTAATTAAGTTTATGCTTATAAAAGTGTTTGGGACTGAACTCTGCTTTCCTCAGTTAGACTTTTAACTTCAATTTTGAATTCCTGAAAAAAATATTTAAAATCAATATTGCTCTTATCCATCCTGAGCAGCTTTAACAGTATTAGTCTTGCGCTGTGATGGTAGGACCAAGTTTTACGCAAGTGTTTTTAATTGTACACGAGATACCTTTTTCAAGCCATTGTCAAACAGTGAGTTCTGTTATTGAAGATAATTGGAAAGGAGTTTAAAAAATTGGCTGCTATGTCATGCAGAAAATAGCTTTTTTTTTTTAATTTAATATAACATTTTATAGTTAATTTTTAGTTACGTTAGTGCCTGTGAGCTCCACATATGAATTAAGGCTCTAACATTTTAGGCATATAACAGAATATTCTTTTCTGCATATGGTTTACCACTGAATTACAGTACAGAAGATAAACCTTTTCAATAGGCGAATGCCAGGAGAATGAGAATTATGAGAGAGACTTAAGATGCCTGTGAACATGTCGCCGAAGGAGAATTTCCACATAAAATGTGAGAAAGGGCAGAAAGTATCTTGGAATGCCTTTTGCATTTATATGTTTTAAAGGACATCATGTGAGAAAGCATGCTGCAGGTCAATAAACTGAGCCTCAAGGTGAAGATCATAAAATAAGTAGCAGGAAAAAAAGCTCATGTTCAGCATCATGATAATGTGTAAAACTGTTTTATAGGATGGAGACATTAATTTATTTTCTTGGCTATAGACAGTTTAGCCTGTGACTGTGGTTTCAGCTCTTCATAGCTTTATGTTTCATGTAGTGGTTACATTATTATAAGACAAAGATGATATGTAGAATGGCAGCAAATTTATTTAGTTGAGCTAGTGAAGCGATTTGCAACAGGTTTTTATTGAAAATATATTTAAGTGGCCTTAAAGTTATTAAATGACCTGTGCATTTAAGGTAAATTGAATTATTTTAAATTATAGTTCCTCCACTAAATAAATTTCCTTTACCTTTGGGCAAGGAAAAAACAAAACCAAACCTTTAAAAACCCTGTAATTTTTGTTTTGTATTGGTTGATTTCTTAGTGGCATTTTAAAGGAATTAATTTACATAGGTATCTATTTAGACTGAGGAACTAATCACAGCAGCTATCTCTGATTCAAGTACCATTCTGATATCCTTCACAAACCAACATATAAGTATTTAAATGATGAAAATACTGAAAACTCAACTAAGAATGACAGTTAAATGCTTCATCTATTTATATTTTTATACGTTCAGATTCTTTAGGTCTGTTTCGCTTTTCTAACCTGAATATATCGTACATTTAATTTAATTTTTTGTTTCTAGTGTTTCTTCTTTTGGCATGAAATGCTTCATTTGAACCAGAAAGAGGTAAAATAATTGCTAAAGGGACTGGGAGCAAGTTGGTTAAGGCTGCATTAACTGCCTAAGGAATTTTACATGATCATTGCAACAACAATCTCTGTCTGTGTAGAAACAGTAACAGAAGCTTTAGGCAAGGTGCATTGCCTGCATTCAGACTTGCTTGCAATTTCCTTTACACTGGTTCAATACTGCTTCACAGCTGGTCTTACAAATACAGTTGTGAGACTGCTTTTTCGAAAAACAAGGGTAGAAATGAGAGAATACAGTAAGAATTAAACTGTTATAAATTTCTTTTTTAATTACTTGCTGTGTTTTAGCCTTTTTTTAACCAGACAGTGTAGGTCCACCTGGCTACCTGTAATTACTCAGTGATCTCTTAACACCCATTGCTGGAAAGGGCCATGAACAACTGAGTAGAAGAACGCTTTAGGCTTTCTTCTGTGATATCTGTTGGCTTCAAGCTATAGCAGCTTTAATATCCTGTTTAATTGAAAGTCTGAGACTTCTTTAAAATCTCATCTTCCTATGTCATATCCAAGAGCATTGAAAAAGAAGAGCGAGAGAAGTTTATTGCATGCTTATGGCACCAGGCCTCACACAAAGGTCTGTCATGGCTGAGCTTGAACAATAAGGAATGTGCAGTCATTCTTTAGCGATGTCAATAAGATCTGTTACGTTAAGGATTTTGCTTCTTTGATTAGGTTAGTTGGGGTATTACTTCTTTTATGTTTATGTGTTATTCCTTATTTATGTGTCTTCCTTTTAAGTTTGTGAATGATTGGAGCAGTTGACTGCCCTTACTGATGATCATGTGCACAGCTTTCTCTTTTGGACGGAACTCCATCCCAGATCAGTAATAATTTTATCACTCTTTTCCATGAGGATGTAATTTCAGAGTATTTATCTGACATTAGAGAACACCCTGTACTCAGGCTCACTGTGTAAGGTTGAATTCCAGTTTCTTTCTGAAGCTTTATAAGTTGTCTTCCATTTGTGTCCCTGCCAATTCATATATGACTCCACCCATTAATCCCTATGCAGAACAGATACCAGCTCGCTGGAGTCATGCAAGGACTAACAGAAACTCAAATACTGTTCACTTCCTTGAGGCAACACCATCTTAAGGACTTCAGATAAGCCACTTACTGCAGTAAGGAAATTCATCAGCTATGCAGGGAACAATATACTCGCCTTCTGTTACGATGACCAGTAATGATGATTTAGCCTGCACTATTGCCATCAGTATTGCAAGTATGACCAAAGGACCCGTGTTGCCACCGATGACAGATCTGACAGTGGCAGTGTCACTGACAGTAGCATGTCTTAGTGCATGATCTGCGTGTGAATGTTTTAAAACGCATTGAGTGTTTTAGAAAAAGACAGAGGAAAGTAGGTGAGTGTGTGGTTCTAAATTCTGTGTATCCTTGGATGCAAGGTATTTTGCTAAGAAGTAAAAATAAAACCTAATCCTGATTAATCAGTTCTTGAGGCTCGCAATATCATTTTTGCCTTGAACGCTATACTGAATTCCTAGTAATGCCTGATGAATTTTCCAGAGGAGACTGATCAGTTTTTTGAGATGTTTTTTGTACTCATTTCTTTACAGTTGGTGCTGGTTCATACTGTGAAAAGACAGTGGTCTGATTTAAACAATATAACATAACTAATAATTTAAATTGGAAGGCAAACAAGTTTAATTTTGTGTATTTTGTTTTAATTTAGCTTTTCTTTTCCACAATAGATAATTTTCATCTCATTTATGCATCAAAAATATTTACAAATAAATACACCATTTGACTTGTATTTGTCACTTCTTTCTACTGGCAAAAGGGCCTCAGTACCTGTTTCTTATTTAATGAGATTCCTAATTTTTACACTTTAGTGTAAAGTATACCAAATATGTTTCTGCATTATTATTTATGATTATTAAGATGGTGTTGTACAAAAAAGCATTTAAACCAGTGAACTGTTTTATGGGGATATATAAGTGCTCTATACATATTTTGCACTAAAATTGATTGGTTTATAAGTGACTACATATTGACAACAGTTGGAGAACTATGATGTATTTTGGTTCATAACGATACAGATTTTTTCGAAGTTAGCCTAAAAACACATTGCTGCTTACTTAGATTAAGTTTTTAATAATCGTGAATAATTTAATTTTAAAGAAGGAATGCATTATTTTCAGGGCTATGCACTTCCCCAAATTTGGCACTGTCTCATGATGAAGTATACTCTCCTTTGTGTTTGCTGTGGTGAGCTTCTTCCTTATTTCAGGAGAAGACTTTCTCGCTGAACATTATTGAAAAAGAAGAGCGAGAGAAGTTTATTGCATGCTTATGGCACCAAGCCTCACACAAAGGTCTGTCATGGCTGAGCCATTGTTAGAGGAACAGGCATCCACCATGGATTCTCTCATTGTATGACTTTCCTTCCAAGATTTGCAGGGACTATGACCACTTTCTCAAGCATGCAGAAAGCCAAGACAGGAATCTCGCATCTGGTAGTTTCTTTATTTTTTACTAATCTCTTTTAGTTGTCTAGGATGAATGCATAACTGAAAAAAAGTAAATGTTAGAATTTCAGGGACTATCTCTTTTCTCACAGTCTTATATCATACTCATCCATGAATGTGGCTTTTTTCATCCATAACTTCATTTTTAAGTTACATCTGCTACTTTTCTCAGGTATTTTCAAAAGATTGAGTTCTGATCTATCATGAGGAACAGGTTCAAAGGCTGTGTATCATTTTGATTTTTATCTGCATCTTGGGGAAGCCTGAATCATCAGTTAGAAAAACTTAAGTTCAACCGAAATTGTCCTGCAGACACCAGTTGCTTTCCCTCCTACAGTTAAGAGAAAGAAATATTACTATATACTTAAGTAGGGAGTTGAATAGTGTTCATATGCACTTGACACTAATCATGCTTGAAAGAATTTCAAGCTGGCAACAAGCACATGCTGAATTTCAGACATGAAATTTGACAATAGATTACAATAAGACTCTGGACTCTCAAGAATGACTCCTCCCTTTGTATACCCACTTACTCCCTTTGAATAGATTTAGGTTGTTACAGTAATGAATGAAGCTTGATATTCAGGGCAGGACATTCCATTTTCACCTCCCAGTCCATAGTTATTCTTTATTTTCCATATCTTCAAAATACCTCTTGTGTTAGGCAATTAGAGAGGTTCCTATGTGTCACGTAGGAGAGCAAGTAAAGTACTCTAGAATTGGATAAAGAAGCTTGTGTCCTGGAAGGGCTGGTCAAGGAGGGGCGGGGGGGAAGATGGGAAGAGATTTTGCTTTGGAGTTCAGCTGATAGATCTGATATTTTCTGTCACAAATTCAGGAGGTGATGGTTTTCTCAAACAGCCCTCCATTCAGTTTTAGCTTGTTTTATGGCTCCCAGCATTAGGAGCATGTACTGCCATTTTAGTATCCAGCATGTGTGATTAAAATGGGGCAAATCATTAGCAACATGCTATTTTTCCACTTGGTGTCTCTAGCTGTGGAAATGAAATAACTATAGCTCTGGAAAAGTAGAAAACTAATTTCATAGATGTTGCAGTCATGGACAAAAAGCCTTTCAAGATGTTTTTCTATCAGTCTCCTTGGTAACCTCTCTGGTGCTTCACAGGGTCAAACTCTCTCCTTCCTAAGACTATTCAAATAAATCTTCTTGTAATAAATATTAATCTTGTATCCTATGGCTGAACTCAGAAAGACTGCACCAAATGTTTTAAAATGGATTCTCCTTTGATATGCTAGATGTGAGGACTACCACTATTTTTTTAAGTGAAAGCTTAGTGCATGTCTCCAGATGGAAGGCACTGGAAAATATTATAGCAGTATGACCCATGATTCAGAACCGTATAAGAGAGTAGACAGCACTATGGCTCTGTAAACACTGATCTTTGTACTTTTCTTCAGGTGTTTATTTTGCCAAACTCTTTTATGAAGCTTTCCAAAAGCACTATATGCCTTTGCTAACTTGTTGTCTATCTCTCCGTCAATCTTACCATCCGAGGAGATGAGGCTACCAAGGTAATTAAACTGCTGAACTGATTTGAGCTCTGATTGGCCAATGGTGATATGGGGATGATGGGAGACTTGTTGAGGTGCTGGTTGATGGAGAACTTCTGTCTTCTTTAAGCTGACTTCCAGCCCAAAGAGCTCAGCAGCATCTGCAAAGCAGGATGTTAAACGCTGCAGAGCTGCTTCTGTGTGGGCAACGAGGGCAGCATCATCAGCATAAAGCAGCTCCCGGACAAGATGGTTTAAGGTCTTGGTGTGGGCCTTCAGTCACCTTAGGTTGAAAAGGCTTCCATCAGTACGGTATCGAATGTAGATACCGTCCTGATCATCGAGGTCTGCTGTGGCCCTTTGGAGCATCATGCTGAAAAAGACTGTGAATAGGGGTGGTGCAAGAACGCAGCCTTGTTTCACACCATCAGTTATCAGAAAGGGCTCAGAAAGTGCATTGCCATATCTGACTTGGCCGTGTTGATCCTCATGGAGTGAGATGATCATTTTAAGGAACTTGAAGGGAACAACCTAAACGTTCCAAAAATTGCCATAGACCTTTTCTGCTCACTGTATTGAAAGCCTTGGTGAGATCAACAAAGGTTACATAGAGACCTTTGTTCTGTTCCCTACACTTCTCTTGCAGTTGTCTGAGAACAAACACCATGTCTGTGGTGCTCCTGTTGGCTCTGAAACCACATTGGCTTTCAGGTAGAATTCCTTCTGCTATAGCAGGTATTAGTCTGTTCAAGAGTATTCTTGCCAGGATTTTGCCAGCAATGGAGAGCAGAGTAATACCACAGTAATTTGAGCCTTCTGTACAGAGAGACACTATAAGCGCTTTCCACTGCATGGTAACTCAGAAGCCTGGATTTAGCAATGGATCAAATGTTTGATTACCATTAGTAAAAAACAATATTACGTGCATCAGGGCCCGAATTTTATGACAAGATGGTAGCTATTAGAATTCTCAGAAAAAAAACCCAAACCCAAAACCATCAGAAATCCAGTATTATCAATAGGGTAAAACTAAAGACTGGGAAAATTTTTCTAAAGGGTAGAGTGACTGAAACTGGATTCTGGCTAGTGCATGACATCTGAAAGCTGGATAATAGAGAAATCAAATATTAGCATCAGCATTTGTGCAAGGCTCCTGTTTTCAGAGAACTTTTGTCATCCTTACATATACAGATAAGTGTTTCAAATTTAGTTCTGGTGCATTCTGCTTGTTGAGTGGGACAAACCAGGCTATGTTTTAAACAGTAGCTTTTGTGCTGGTGCTTTGTTTAACATAGATTCTGAATTCTTTTCTACACAAGATTCTTGCTTGAGGAAAACAGATAGTAGAAAACAAAGAGGCAAAGCATACTGAAATAAATGGGTTTCTCATTTTTTTCCTGCAATCCTTTCAATCTGCATTTTTTTCTTGTCTCAGTCAAATTATTTTACCTTATCCTGATTCCTTATATAATTTAAAGGGCTAGAGATAGGTAAGAATAACTTAGGAGAAATTATCAAGATAAGAAGGTATTCTGCAAGATGAGGTGTACTCCTTTGGTTTCTTTATATGGTACCTATATGTAACCTGAGGAGGAACCTATCTTGGAGGATGATAGTCTAAAGTACTTACATGTCTCTACTAATTGTAGAAGCTCCCATTCATACTTGAATTTGTAGTCCTTTTTCTCTCCCTTCCACTGCAGAAAATGGAAATTGTTAGTAGGATTTAATTTTGGTTACATTCTTGGAAAGGAAACTTACATTTTTCTTAGTTATGGATCCATGGCCTGCTTCTCTTTCTGCTTTTTCCTGTTCTGTCTCTCAGTTTTCCTTTCTGGTCTCTTCCCCTGTTTCCCATATTTAATGTTGTTTTTGTTTAACACAACTGGTTTCCTAATAATATTAGACAAATGTAGTCCTTGCGCCAATTGCTGAGTAGTAACTTCTGAAGCTCTAACCAAGTTCAAACAAACTTGAGGGTCTCAAATAAAAGCAAGTTTCAACAACCTTCCTGGTAAGGCAGCAGTTAGGGGAATGAGGCCTAAATTATCTCTGCCTTGATTTGTTGGACTTCAGCTTTCATCTGATCCCGCTATGCAAGCATCCCTATGGAGATGTCTCCTGCCCATATGGTGTGAGCCATGAACATCAATGTTAATGGTATGGGTCCACATCCTTTGTTTTGACATGTTCCTATGCTAGAGGAAAACTAGTGGAGATTTACCGTGGTCACAAAAATCTCATGTAAATCTTGTGCCCATTCTTTCCTGGTAACTGGTGGCATGCCTTTATGTAGCTACCTTGCTGATTCCATCTTGTTTAAGTACTGTAAACTCTCAAGAGCTGTGCTGCTTTTGTAGTTTGTCTCTGAAAAAATCCTGTGGTAACTACAGCAGTTGCTTACATAGAAGAGGTTAAGAAACGTAGCCTATTTCTTGGTTTTTTTTCATAAGCTGTTTTTGTTCTCTCCATTGGTTTTATCTTGTGTACTGTGCAGCATACTTCTCTGTATACTTTACTTCTTTTTCCAGTGTGCGTACTTTCCTCATTCATCAAATACCCTCTTTCACCATATAAGTACATATACATACATACATATACATACATATATATACACTACTGTCTTGTTGCCCGTGATGGTTCCTTTTGCTGTTTTGTTGGAGTCTGGTTTTGTCTCCTTCTTCAAGAATAGCATCTCATAGTAATAGAAGGAAAATTGGCTCAGGACACTTCTTAGCACCTTAGACTGGCCAGGTGACTGTCGGTGTTGGGGAGATGAGACAAAGAGCCACTTTTCAAATTATCTGTGATGCACCCTTAGGAATCACTATTGTTCCCTGACTGTAATGCCTCTGGACAGTTATTAAGACTGGGATGTGCAGTGTTCACCTGAGTTCTGAACAGCAGCAGAAGCAGCAGAAACTAGTTTTCATGTCAAGTGGGATGCTTACAAATACAGTGACCAAAAGTAAGATTGTAAAAAGCCAAGGAATTACTGGTTTTCACTTGCACGTTTTAGACCAGTTTTAAGCAGCATGTGTTCTTAGTTTTCCTATTAATATATGATACATAAAAATAGCTATATACATACAATGTATGTGATGCATACATATTACATATATACATATGTGTGTGTGTATGTGTGTATATATATATATATCTCAATTGCTAATTTTGACCAGAGATCTCCCCTGATATATTTTAGGGCTAAGGATAAGATGTAGTTTCTTTTGAGTTTGCACACCCCAGCCCCAACCCCCCCCTTCGCGTAGTTGGACCTGTTCCCTCCTTACAAGTGAAATTGGGAACTTCTGAGATCTGCTCAGCACTCAACCAAATGACGTAGAAGTGCATCAGGCGGCAACGCAGGTACCGCGTTACTGACTCCTGGGTCTGCCTTCGCGCCAGCGCTTCTCCTCCGAGGGTGGGCGGGACCCTCCGCGCTCGCTGCCGGGCGCTGTCCCAAGGGGCCAGGCTAGGCTAGGCCGGGCCCGGGGCGCCGCTTCGCCCCCCGCCTGTCGCGTCTGCTGGAGGTTTTTGTCTGTTCTCGGGTAGGCGGCGTGGGCGCCCCGTTTCCCACCGGCCAGGATTGAGGGGCTCGCGTTCTGTCGCCCGCAGGCTCCTGGCAGTGTGGGACGCACCGGGGAAAGGCGGACGGTGGTGCCGGCGGCCCCGGGGCGGCCCGGGCGGGCGGAGGCGTGCCCGGCGCTAGGACCCAGCAGGACGCGAGGCGGCTCTTCGGGCCGGATCACAAATTCGCCGTGACTCAGTCACTGCTCGGCGTGGAGACAGCGGGAGCAGGTCGGTGTCCTGCGGCCAGCTGGCTGGCGGCTGTTGGGGCGCTTGGAGGGTGAGAGACGAAGCGGCCCGGGCATCGCCGCGCCCCCTTCCTGGCCCGGCCTTCCTTCCTCTGCGCCCGCCTCCGCCCGGGCCCTGCCGCGCCGCCAACCGCGGCCGCCTGTTGTCTGCTGTTTTCCAGGCAGCCAAGATGGAGTACGAGTGGAAGCCCGACGAGCAGGGTCTCCAGCAGATCCTGCAGCTGCTCAAGGAGTCCCAGTCCCCGGACACCACCACGCAGAGAGCCGTGCAACAAGTATCCTTGGCCGAGGTTTGCGGGGCCGCGCGGGCGGGGGCCGGGGGCGGCCGCGGGCGGGCGGGGGGAGCGCGGCCTGCGCGGCAGCAGGGCCGGCGCTGCGGCGGCCGGGCCTGCTGTGCCCTGCCCTGCCCAGGGAGCCGCCGCAGCGCGGGGGCCGAGCCCTCGCCGGAGCGGGCGGCCGTGGCGCGGCGTTTGAACCGCCGAGGCGGCCTGTGGGCCGCGGGGCCACCTTCCGCCGGCGATCACTGGGCACCTGTTGCGAGTCCGGAGCCATAGGCCGAGTTGGGTTTGGCCGTTGGGGGAGTATTTTAAATTTCCCCCTCCCCTTTTCAAAGCTCGGACTCTGGCGCGGCTCTGCCGGTATCCGCTGTTCTCCCGGGTTGCCCACGCTGCGCCGCCGCCAGCGCCCAGCCCCCAGCGCTGCGGGGCGGGAACGCGGCCCTCGCCCTTCTGGTCCCCCCGGGGGGTCGGGGGTGACCCGCGCGCGGTGCCCGCCACCCTTGCGGCACGGGGAGGCCGGGCAGGGGGTTCCCGAAGGATTCCGGCGCTGGGATTTGAGGCGAAAGCCGTAGCTGGCGGAGCTGCTGCCTGCGCGCCCTCATGGTCCTGCCGTCTCTGACACTGCGCATTTTGGTACGTGGTGAGGATGTTTCTGCTTGCCTAGAAGTCCAATCCTGAAATACTGCTCATTGCAGATGTTAAAATTCACGAAAAGGGGGAGATGTACTCACTGTAGCTTCTTGTGCTGCTTTGCAGTGCATTTGGTGTTAGTGTTGTGAGTTTGTGGGATATTTTACTCCTTCCCTCCCCGCCCCCAGGTCTCTCTTGATTGTAAAAGTGATGAATAGATTTTAAGAAGCGAGGATTGAGAAAGCAGAATTTTAAATTAAGACTAATAGACCTTAAAAAGGTATTAAAAAATACAGGCCTCGTTTATTGTCTCCTGCTCCTTGGACTAGCCATATAAGTGCTTGGAAAAATTTAAAAGTGCTGAAATTCTATGAGGGATATGAGTTTGTCATCTTGATCCCTTTTTATATAAGGCATTTACTTAAAGGGCTTCACAGAAAGCAACAGAATTAATTTAAGTAGGTAAGAACATGTGTGTGTATATATTTACATTATTGTAAGTGTTTGAATCCAAATTTGCTCCACTTCTAGACTTTTGTAGCGAATGCAGTCAGGCTTAGGAAGGTTTCCCTTTTTATCTGAAAGGTGAAAGTAGATTTCATCTTGATCCTCCTGTTCTTTCAGCTTTGTTTCAGATTTTTGAAACACAGTTGCTTCCTTTGAAATATCTGAAACAGAAGCATCCAATGGAGTGTTCTCATAATGCCTCAAACTTAACCTGGTGCTGTTTAGTATTTGAAATACCTAAGTGTTTATAGCAACAGTGTTGCTAGTGTAGCTTCAGTGCAAAACCACATTTTAAAGCTCTCCTTCAAATAACTTAATAGCATCCAGTTTGTTTATTGAAATATAGCAGTCTGTATTCGGGATGTGCAGTAAAAGTGGTGCTGTCTCTCTAGAAGTGGGGTAGAAATTGACCGAACCAAAGTCCTGTTAACTGATGTTTGAAATTCTTTTAAAATGGTATTGGAAACTCCCTGCTGTGTTGATACCTGTGTTTTCCAGGAGGTACTTATATGTTGGCTTATAAAGGTTAGAGAAGTGGCACAGTTTTACCATTATTATACATTAGTTTGGGAAAATGTTCTGATACAACTTAACAGGTCATGTCCCATAATTAAAAAAAAAAAAAGCCCTTTGAGACTGTTTCCACAAAAAATAGTGAGGACTGTTGCAGAATGCTACTTAGTAGCATATCCAAGCACGGTGGTGATTAATGTTTTCAAATTTAAAGTACTCTAAGTCCATAATTTTTTGTAATAAAACCCAAAAAACTCTGTGTGTTGATTCTGTCATGTGCTTTCTTTATGATAATGTTTTGGCACATTTGGATGCTTAGATCTCAAATATAACAAAGTGAGGAGTATAGGTTAGCCAAAACCCAGTGTTAACAAAGTTATGAATTGGTAAGGTTACAGATATTTTTCAAATCAAGATATTGTTTGTTTCTTTGATTAAAAAAAAAAGGTGGAGTGAGTGAAGAAGTTAAGAAAATATGGTCTAAGAGCTAGTCTTCATTTCCTAGACCAAATAAGTGTTTTCTCATTAAGTTTCTGTTAAGTATTGCTCTTTCAGTTCTTTCTACTTATTTCTGATACTTTTTGATCCATTGGAATTTACAGTTGTTAGTAATGTTCAACTGCCTGTTTTGGTGATATGGCTTTACAAATATTTTTAAGGATCTGTTAATTTCTATGTCTGTCCCTGGATTTTTTAAGACTTCTCCATGAAAGCTACTATATCAGCAAGAACATTACAGAAACTGTTTTTAGATTGTTCATACTCTGTACCTGGTGACCTTATAGTCACAGCTGGTTGAAGTAATATTGCAGTACATAACTCGTTTAATAATCTCTGTATCCCAAAAGCTATAAATGCTCTTTTTGAAGATTCAAATTTCCTTAACAGTTTCTCTCTTTAGAAACTAGAACAACTCAATCAGTATCCAGATTTCAACAACTACCTGATTTTTGTTCTCACGAAGTTGAAGTCTGAAGGTAAGTTCTTGAGATAGTGACTGTTTATTTTACTTATTTTTGCTTTTTTTTATTTTATGTTATTTAGCTTCAAAGAAATAAAAAGCTGGTGCCTCTAGGCAGTTTTCTAGTTAGTTGAGTCATGTAGAACTCATTTATCCTCTCAGGAGGCTCTGTGGGGAGAAAGTCTGATGACTTTTTGGTACTTGTAGTTTTCCCCTTAGAATGTATTCCGTTATAAATGTCCTGTCAAATCTTCCCAGAAGTGCTGGAGCATCATACCTCTGTTGGACTGCAGTTAAATTGTGGAATAACTGTGATCAGTCATGACTATGTATGTTATAAACATGCTGCTAAGTTCAGTTACGTTAACAATCTTCCTAGTAATGAGACTGCTAAATACTTCGAAGAATACATACTAAAGTTGTCCGAAGATGTCTGTCATGATCTTCATTCTGAAGTTTTAATTGTAGTAAAATACAGTTAGAAATTAACTGGCTATTAAACTGTTGTTTTATTCTTATAAACGTTAGTACAAGCTGTATATGGCATAGTGTGTAGCTTCTATCAGTTGGTAAATTCAGACAATTCCTTGGTAGTGATCAGGGTGTGTGAAAGATTGTAATTTCAGTGTGTTATAGCTACCAACTTGAGATGTCTTTGACAGAGAAAAGAAATTTGTTTCAAGATCTGTTTTACCACATCTGTCTTCTTTGCATGTGTTTGTAATCATTATGTTTATTTGGGTTGTTTTCTAAGGTTTTTTCCTTTAGTGTTCTGCTACTAGTGACGGCGGCCTACACGATGTTCTGGGACTGTAGGCTGGCAGGCAATGGCAAAAGATTTTATTATAAACAAACTTGTTCTTTTTATCTACTTTTTCTCTGTCCACATGCTAATATAATATATGTCACTGGTTAAGTGTTCTTGTTCACACATCTGTATCTCATCACTAATTGGTCTCTAGCTTCCGTGCACGTGCCCCATCTTGTCTCCTGACAGGTCCACCAGCATCTCTTCTCATGTCCAAACACATTCCTCTACCTGCAACTGGTTTTTTTCTCTTTCTCACACTTTTCTTCCTTAATGATGTTTTACTTGTTCCTTTGCCAGGCCACAGCTGTAGCTCAAGGTCAAAGCTGCCTTACTACAACCAATGCTTTTTCTGCTTTTCAGTGTTTCATATTGTGGTTTCTGAATACTTGTTTTTTACCTTTTGAATTAGATTTTATTATGTGTTGCTCTGTAACATTCAAAAATTGGCAAGAACATTTGTCTTAGGTTTTAACTAGTTTTGGTTGTTCTGTAAGCTTACTTTGGGAGGAGGGAAACAGAGAGGAAGATGAAAATATATTTTCCTGTTTCAAGGCTGGAGTATATCCCAGTGTTTTTGTTTATTCTATATAGGAAGTCACTTGGTTATCTGTAAGCCCTGGGAGAGTACCTTGAGTTTGAGAGAGTTTTCAACACCAGGGTCAGCCGGGATACTGAATCTTTAAGAAAGGAGCTAGTATAGATACACCATGTACTTTATCAGAAAAATAACAAGCAGAGCAAGTCCAGTAGTGGGATATGGAGTCTGTACAAAGCATGTGACAAGAAAGGTGCTTCACTTTTTTTTTTGTCCTTGAATTTGTTTTGTGACACCTACACAATTTGCTACTTTGCCCTTCTTCGTCCCCCATATGGTTTTGCTAATTTATCTGTAAATGAAAATATATGCACTGTTTGTGTAGCTCTTCCTTTTTGGTTTGGAAGGTAAAAAACCTCACAGATAATGTAGTGACACAGCCCTGCCCTTAGTGTTGGTTTTGTGGTTTTTCTTCTCCTGGTCCCCTGAACTGAGCTCAGAATCTGGTGGTCTTCTGTATTCTGTTAATAATTTGTCTTCTGGAGTGCGTGCATTTTGCTTTTTCTTCTCAGATCATTTTGTGTGTTTCATGCGTGGTTGACTGAAATATGTCCATTGTCATTCACTGGGACATGGTTAGTTTTGCACAGTTTCTGTAAAGATTTGCATTCATCTCTCTCTCCCCTGTCCGTGAGGCTCTCAGTGGGACCTAGGCTAATAGGAAAATATTGAGACAAATACATGATGGTCTTGATACTTTGTACCGGCCTGTATAACTGCAGTTATGAATCCTGTTGCAGTTATACAAAGCTTTTGTGATTGTGCTTTAGCGACTGACTCTTCACCCTATCCAAACATGGGAACTCTAGAATTTGGTCTCAGTGGAGTGTTATCTCAGTGGATTGGTTGATTATGGCCTGGTTTAGGGCTATTACAGTCAAGAATCAGAGTCCTTGAGATGATCTTTTACTCTGAAGGTGAATGAGCAGGAATCAAGAACACTGCTTTAGTACTATTTTTGTCATAGGCTTTAAGGATGGTCTTTTAAGTTTATTTCCAAAATACTTTGGATTTTTGTAAACCATTTCAAGATAGAGCAGTGCCTCTGCAATTCTTGATCTTGTTCATGTGATGAGTTAGTCATTCAGAGTACCTTACTGTACATGAAACATTACCATGGAGACAGCTCCTGTTCCCACCCCACTCCCTCCCCTCCTTCTCCCTGCCAAGTTTTTGTTTCAGCAGAATTCTTCCCAGATGGTAATTTATGTTCTGGTAATCCTGACACTAATAACTCATGTAGTTTTGCACATAGAATTTGAAACAGCCTTTTTTAAGCTATTACTGGGATCCGAAGTGGTCTTATGTGTTTGATATGAATGTTTTCTGCTGAGTCTGAAATTTAAACTTTGTCTGTATAGCAGGTTTCATGAGTCCATTCCATTATGAACTTTCTTGGCCTGGTGGTATTGAAAGATCTTTGAAGCTAAGCAAGAAAAAGACTTTTATGTGAGGTCAGGTGTTAATTTGCCAGCTACGCATTTCAGGAAGGTATCTTTGAGTGGGATTAATCTAGAAAAGTGGTTCAGGAGCTTTAACTGTTAAAAGAAAAGCTCCCCTACCACTCCCCCCCATTACAATCACCACACTTTAATGTCACCATTAAATATACAAAAATAATTGTCAAGCAGTGAATCTGATTGCATCACCATTCAGAAGTCATCAGATTAGTGTGCCCTTATAGTATACCATACTGCATACCATATATAGTGTCCTACTTAAACAGTAGCAAACCATTCTTTTCTTTGAAGTTCAGATATATGAAAAATTACAAAAAGAGTTTTACTAATCAATGCATAAAGTAATTGAGGTGCATAAATATCTCAAGGGAAAAATAGAGTCAAAGAATATGCTGAGTTGGAAGGGACCCACAAGGATCATTGAGTCCAAGTCCTGGCCTTGCCTAGGACAGCCTCAAAAACCATACCATGTGTCTGAAAGCATTGTCCAGATGCTCCTTGAACTCTGTCAGGCTTGGTGCTGTGACCAATCCCTGGGGAACCTGTTCCAGTGCCCAACCACCCTCTGGGGGAAGAATGTTTTTCTCGTCTCTAGCCTAAACCTCCCCTGACATGACTTCAGGCCATTCCCTCTGGTCCTGTCACTGGTCACCACAGAGAAGAGATCAGTGCCTGCCCTTCCTCTTCCCCTCATGAGGAAGTTGTAGGCTGCAGTGAGGTCTCCCTGCAGTCTCCTCTTCTTCAGGCTGAACAGACCAAGTGACCTCAGCTGCTCCTCATACAGCTTCCTCTAAAGGCCCTTCACCATCTTCATTGCCCTCCTTTGGACACTCTCTAAGAGCTCAATATCTTTCTTACATTGTGGTGCCCAAAATTGTCACAATATTCAAGGTGAGGCCACCTCAGTGCAGAGAAGAGCAGGACAGTCCCCTCCCTCGACTGACTGATGATGCTTTGCCTGATGCCCCCCAGGACAGGGTGGGCCCTCCTGGCTGCCAGGGCACTGCTGACTCATATTCAACTTGCCAATGACCAGGACTCACATGCCTGTCTGTGGGGCTGCTCTGCAGCCTCTTGTTCCCCAGTCTGTACTTACCTCCCAGGGTTGCCCCATCCCAGGTGCAGAATCTGGAATTTGTTAAATTTCAATTTAGTAATTGTCCATCCCTCCAACTTGTCTTGGTGTCTCTGCAGGGCCTACCTGCCATTGAAGGAGTCAGCAGCTCCTCCCAATTTGGCAAACTTGCTTAGTTTACCTATTAGGAGATAATTATTTTATCAGATCACTAAAAATTCCATGGTTTTCCCCAATATGCTGGCTAATTATTCCTTTGCATGCTTCTGTAGGGATATTGTAGTGCAGGTTTAAGGAAAAGGCTTTTCCTGATAGATTATTTGTTTAAAGTCTTGAAAGAATATTAGTTGGGTTGTGGATTGTGTTGTGTGATTCAGTGCTTCTGGGATGCTTTCCTGAAGCTCCATATTCTGAACATCCAGAATCAGGAGTATGGGATCTCCATTATTGTTTCTTTCCCTGTCCCTGAAGCCCATACTAGGAAAGCATTGCTACGTCATTATCTGAAGCTCAGCTAGTCTTAGGTAATGTCTGGTTTGGCCTTCAAATAAATCTTTAGGGGTAAGTTGGAGGTATTTAGCCAGCTATTTCAAGCCATTCCTTATTGTGTCTTACAAGCTGAATATAGTCTACTGCAATGTGCATTTCTTAGAATGCTTTTTTAAAAATCAAACTTTCTTACTCAGTGATGTTTGGTGGTTTTCTCGTGTCAAACCTAAGTGTACTTAAAATGCCAGTATCAAGCATTCCTATGGAGTGTTTTCCTACAGAAAGGGAAAGTGTTGCTGGTGTTTCTAAAGGCACTTCTGTTCACCAAGCAGTATTTAATTCAATGCAGTTCTGATGTGCCTCCTGCTTGAAAGGCTATGTGCTGGTCTGATTTGGTCTGTGATGGCTCCTAGGAAGCAATATCACCACCTCTTTCTAGATTTTCAGAAGGCATACTTGCTGTGAGGCCTTAGGATGATAAAACCATTTCAGTGTGTTTGTTAGCTTGTAGTGCTGGGCCAGGTGCAATTGGATAACTGACCGCTTTCATGAAGCCAAATCTGGCCTAATAAAGGAATGCACATTACCACTTCTCATGTACAGATTAAAACACCTTTCCTTTAATGTCAGAAGGGAGTGAAACCCAGAAAAAAAAACCCAAATACTTTTAATATTACTGATAGTAGTACCCCCAGTATTTTTACCAGCTA
This sequence comes from Pseudopipra pipra, assembly GCF_036250125.1. NCBI lineage: Eukaryota > Metazoa > Chordata > Aves > Passeriformes > Pipridae > Pseudopipra > Pseudopipra pipra. Next base: position 23,353,631 of record NC_087581.1, on the reverse strand, counting down.
CAGAACTGAGTTTGTTTACTGTCTACAGAAAATGCACATCTTGATTCCACAGTTTGATGCTAATAATAGGCTAAGCATTACTCCTGCTTTTGCAAAACATTTTAAACTCCTTTCTTCTCCTTCAGTAATGACATAATTCTCTCCCTTCAGAACTGCATGAAGCTCAGGTACTCAGCTTTGCCTTCTGCTTTGAATAGGCATTCAGGAACAACTGTGCTATGACAGAGTTACGTAATCATCAAAAAATGATAGAATGGTTTGGGTTGAAAGGGACAGTAAAGATTAGTTCCAATTCCTCTGCCATGGGCAGGGATGCATGCAGCTCATTACATCACATTACTCAGGGCCTATCCAACCCAACCTTGAACACTTCCAGGGATGGGGCATGCACCACCTCTCTGGGCAACCTATTCTAATCTCTCACTATCCTCTGAGTAAAGAATCTCTTTCTAGCATCTAATCTTTTAGTTTAAAAACATTCTTCCTGTCCTATCACTGTCTGCCAGTGGAAGAAATCACTCTCCCTCTTTTGAGTACTGAAAGGCTACAGCTGAGTAAAGAGAAAACCTTCTCTTCTCCAGGCTGAACAAACCCAGTTCTCTCAGCCTTTCCGTATAGAATAGGTGCTCCATCCTTGTAACCATCTTGGGGGCCCTCCTTTGGCCTTGCTTCAACAGGTTGATGCCCTTCCTATGCTGGGAACCCCAGAGCTGGATGCAGTGCTCCAGGTGGGGTCTTGCTAGAGCAGTGTGGAGGGGTGGAATCACCTCCCTCAACCTGCTGCCCACACTGCCTTTGATGCAACCCAGGATGTGTTTGGCTTTATGGGCAGTGAGCACACATTGTTGGGTCATGTCCCATGACCACTTTTTATCTGTAAGAACCTCCAAGTCCTTCTCTGCAGGACTGCTCTCAATGGCTTCTTCTCCCAGTCTGTATTCGTATCTGGGATTGCCCTGAACCAGGTGCAGCAACTCCACTTGAACTTGTTCAGCCTCATGAGGTTCTCGTGGGCCCAGTTCTAAACTTGTCCAATTCTCCCTGGATGGCACCCCTTCCTTCTGTTGTGTCAACTGCACCACTCAGCTTCATGTCATCTGCAAACCTGAGGAGGTGCTTGATCCCAGATAACAACAGTGACTGCAGTCTGCACTCAGCCATGTAGGGAGTTTATAACAGCTTAGCATTACAGCGGTGGACTGGAAAATATTACTTTCCAGTGAGGTTGTCTGCTTTATCTGAAGTCTCACACACTGGCTGCTCAAGCAAGTGTAGATTCAACAGGACAAATTTTTATTTTGGTATCTCCAAGGAAAAAGCAGTCACATAACTTCAAGTGATAGATGATCTTCTCTCAATCAGTAGATACACTACTGATAAGAGGTAACTCTGGCAAACTGTAAGTCTCATGAGCTTTAAGCATTCCAAAATGGCAAGTGCTCCCAGTTTTCTCCTTTTCCTCTCCAGAAAGAAAGGAGGCTGATGAAGTTGTAGGTAGAAACTGAAAACTAAAGAGACTGAAGATGGATTTCTAATTGCTCAGAAGAGGAAGAGCAGCCTGGTCACACAGCAAAGCTTCTTTTTCACTGGTACTCTTAGCCTTCCTAGTAAGAACTCGCATGTAGCCAAAAAAAAGACAAAAGGATCTAAGTTCCTAAAATAGTAACAAAAATGAAAGATTAAATGTATAAAGGTATATTGAATTAAAAGCAGTCTGTGCTCTCCGTTTTATTACTACTAGCTACTTAGGAAGAACACCTCCACTATTGCCAGAATTATGTTCTGATGTTTACCAGAGTGCAACCTAATACTGCTAATTGAAAATCTGATTCTAGTGTCCAGAAAAATCCGTCAGAATTAAAAAAAAAAAAAAGGAAATGCACTGAGTATAGCCCTAGGAAGTAAAAAGGAGAAGATTTTCTTTTTATTAATAGTGCATTAAGGGCATATTAGGGGAAGAAGCTTTACTGGCAAGTAAGGATATCAGAGAAACAAAGCAGTCGGGCCATAAAACAAGACTTATGTTTGCATGCTACCACACAAGTTTCTCTTAAGCTATACCTATAGAATATAGGCAGAAGGAGAAGTAGTCAAAAATTCCTCTGGGAAGCACCCTATACAGCACCAATGTTGTTAGTGCCCTGTAGCTTGTGTTTCCCAATACTCAGCAGTTTGTACTGGGTTCTGAATGACTCAATTTGATAAACAGCCTTATTTTACTTATCCAAGTAATCCTTCTACTAACAGCTGTTCAAATGACAAATTGTCACATATTTTGATATATATACCATTCACCTTTGATATATTCAGAGAGTGACAAAACTTCTACTCATCTGACCAGGTCATTTCTTCAGATGGATTAATGACTCTAAATATGTATTCTCTCACTGCCAGATGCTGTCTAAGCAAATTCCATTGCAAACCTCATAATTTCCCTTTCCTATGCACTTGACTAAGTGCAAAAGTCCATGTTGTCATCCTCCCCCTGGCCCTCAAAAAGTAAATGCCAAAGGCGAGATGACGTTACTTTTAAAATGTTCTCAAACTACAGCCCTGTCCTGCATTTGTTATGTGGTTTGGGACCTTGTAGTGAATCGTGCTTCCATTTTGCTGAAACTGTATTTCTTATTAATGATTCTTCTACTCTTAATAGAATTCTAGCACTGATTTAACTGCTGCAGTAGGAGATGATACATAAAATTACATGAGAGAGGAAAAGTGCTGAGACACCCAGTTTGTGGAGATTTGGTAGAGAAGCTGAAAGTAGGAATGAAACCAGAGGATTAGTTCTTTAAACTTTTCCTGGTTTTGCAAGCCTGTAGAGATGTACAGATTTTGGCATTCTAATTGATGTGTGTTCATTATTAGTTAGAATACAGAATCTTCTATAACTAACTGTAGTTGGTTGACCTGGCTGGATGCCAGGTGCCCGCCAAAGCCGCTCTGTCATTCTCCTCCTCAGCTGGACATGGGAGAGAGAATATAACAAAAGTCTCATGGGTTGAGATAAGGACAGGGAGAGATCACTCACCAATTACTGACTGGCAAAACAGACTCAATTTGAGGAAATTAGTTCAGCTTATTACCAGTCAGCAGCGTTATAGATGGTGTGTCTCCAGGCCTCCCGATTGGAGGCCAGAGTAGACCAGTTGTGTTGATCAGTATGGCCAAGGTTGAGATGTTGTTTCAGAGAGTCCTTGTATCTCCTCTTTGGGGCTCCTCTCCTGTGGCAGCCGGTGGCAAGTTCGCCACAAAGCAAGATCTTAGGGAGGCGGTGATCTTTCAGCTGTCTCCTTTGAGAATGCACGCAGGATCACTCTCAAGGAGAAAAGACAACACAGAAAGAACTGTGTCTTGCAGAATATACCACCTAAGGAGTCTTTCTGCTGTGCCTTTTGCAATCGGATATGTCTATCTTGTATTGGCCTCATTAGCCACCAGCGTGCTTGTAACAAATGTGGATAGAGCCTTTCCCAAATCTTTGTTCGCGAAGCCCAGCCATGATGATGATGATTACCAATCAAATCAGAGTAAGGTAATGAGAAATAAAGCCAAATCTTAAAAACACCTTTCCTCCCACCCCTCCATTCTTCCAGGGTTTAACTTTACTCCCAGTTTTCTCTACTTCCTGTCCCCCACTGGTGCAGGGGGATGGAAAATGGGGCCTGTTGTTAGTTCATCATATATTGTCTCTGCTGCTCCTTCCTCCTCAGGGGGAGCACTCCTCATATTCATCCCCAGCTCCGGTGTGCAGTGCCTCCCACAGGAGACAGTCCCCCACAACCCTTTGAAACCTGAGTCCTTTCCACACACTGCAGTTCTCCACAAGCTGTGCAGTGGGGAACCCTTCCATGGAGTGCAGTCCTTCAGGAACAGACACTGGTCTAGTGTGGGCTTCCCACAGGGTCACAGCCTCCTTCAGTCATCCATCTGCTCTGGCGCTGGGTTCTCCACGGCTGCAGGTGGATATCTGCTCCCTCCATGGGCTGCAGGGGGACCTACTGTCTCACCGTGGTCTGCAGGGGAATCTGCTCCACTGCCTGGAGAATCTCCTGCCCCTTCTTCCTCACTGTCCTTGGTGTCTGCAGGGCTGTTTCTCCCACATATTCTCACCCCTGTCTTTTCTGGCTGCAATTGCTCTTGTGCGGTAACTCTTTTCCCTTCTTAAATCAGAGAATCACAGAATCATAGAATATGCTGAGTTGGAAGGGACCCATCAGGATCATCAAGTCCTACTCCTGGCCCTCCACAGGACAGCCCACGAATCACACCATGTGCCTGAAAGCATTGTCCAAACACTTCTTGGACTGACAGGCTTGGTGCAGTGACCAGTTCCCTGAGAAGCCTGTTCCAGTACTCAACCACCCTCTGGGTGAAAATCGTTTTCCTTATAGCCAGCCTAAATCTCCCCTGACTCAGCTTCATGCAATTTCCTTCAGTCCTGTCACTGGTCATGAGAGTGAAGAGATCAGCACCTACTTCTTTGCTGTTATCCCAAAGGTGATGCCATCACTGCTGATGGGCTTACCCTTAGCTAGCAGCAGGTCTGTCTTGGAGCTGTTTGTCACTGGCTCTGTTTGACTTGGGGGAAACTTCTGGCAGCTTCTCAGAGAAGCCACCTCTGCATCCCCCACCCTGCTACCAAAACCTTGCCAAATAAACTCAGTGGAATAACCAACAAGTTAGTTGTTGATCAGCAGTTCAATACTCTTCCCATATTGTCCACAGTTCACTTTTATTTACAACACTGTCTTCAGAATCAGAGCTGTTGCTAGTTATTATTCAGTAAATATGCAAAACTCAGCATCAGCAGAACATTTCCAGCTTTGTTTTGGTGCCTTACGGACATTCCTTAGTTTAGGCAATTGTGTTAAATTATTTTCCATGACTCACGAGTCAATTGAGAGCACTGATTAGTTTCAGACTAGTCACTACGTTTCAAGGTCATTGATGTTTTCAGATACACTGAATGTTTTGAAATATCATCACTCCACCCACTGACGTGGTAGTAAACCATATCAGTTTAAGTCAAAAATGTTATACTTAAAGTATAGTCTAGAATCAAAAAAAGCAGGAATTTTTGCTGCCAAGAAGCTCATTAAGCTGTTTCTGTATCATATTCTTATATGTTAGGACAGAAGAAATTAACTAATCTTCTGCTTCCTACTACACTGCTGTGGTGGGATCCTTATTTTTTTTTATTTTACCTCTTTTAACAGAGACAGTCTCATTAATGCATCAGAAATCTTCATGTGCAAGTGACACTAGTCACTGTCAATACACATTTTGTATTTGTAGTAGTAAATCCATATCGCTACTTGAAACATAGAATGACAGCTTATTTCTGAGAAAGACTTAACAGCTTTAAGATAGAGATTGATAGGCAGTTAAAGTCTTACCCCAATGTTTAATGTTGCCAATATCACAAGAGTAATTCAGCAAAATATAGCCATGCTCATAAATGGTTTTATCACAGCTTGTGAATGGACAAATGCTATTCTCATCTGAGGTGGGTTGACCCTGGCTGGATGCCAGGTACCTACTGAAGCCACTTTCTCACTCTCCCTCTGCAACTGGACAGGAGAGAGAAAAAAAACCAGCTAAGGATTCATGAGTTGAGATAACGGCTGGGAGAGGTCACTTACGGGTTACCGTCATGGGCAAAACAGACTCAAAGTGGGGATAGTACTTAAATTTATTACTAACAGGATAAGAACCAAAGAGTGAGAAATAAAACAGTCTTAAAAACACCTTCCCCCCACCCTTCCTTCCTTCCATCTTCTCCCTTTTTCTCCCCCCAGTGGTGCAAGGGGATGGGGAGTGGGGGTTTCAGTTGTTGTTTCTGCCGCTGCTCAGAGAGAGGAGCCCTTCCCCTGCTCCTGTGGGGTCCCTCCAATGGGAGACAGTCCTTGATGGACCTCTTCAGCATGAGTCCATCCCTCAGGCAGCAGTTCTTCCCAAACTGCTGTCCTGTGAGTCACTCCTCCATAGGGTGCAGTCCTTCATGGGTGAGCTGTACCAACGTGAGTCCCCCACAGGGGCCACAAGTCCTACGCAGGAAAAATCTGCTCCAGTGTGGGCTCCTCTCCACGGGCTGCAGGTCTCCAGCAGGACCCTGCTCCATCTTGGGCCTCCCACAGGTTCACAGCCTCCTTCATGCATCCACCTGCTCCAGCAGGGGCTCCTCCATGGGCTGCAGGTGGGTCTCTGCACCCCGATGTTCCTCCATGGGCTGCAGGGGCACAGCTGCTCCACCACGATCTGCACCACGGGCTGCAGGGTCTCAGCTCCAGCTCCTGGAGCACCTCCTGCCCCTCCTTCTGCACTGACCTTGGTGTCTACATTGTTATTCCTATGTTCTCACTCTGCTCTTCCCTGGCTGGAATTCTTTCTGTGCCATAACCTTCTATTCTTAAATATGTTGTCACAGAGGCATTACTATTACTCCTGATTTGCTTGGCCTTGGCCAGTGGCAAGAAGTCCATCCTGGAGCCGGCTGGCATTGGCTCCATGGGACAGGCAGAGATTCTAGCAGCTTCTTACAGAAGCCACTCCTGTAGCCCCCCCCCGCTACCAAAACCCAGCCACAGAAACCCACAACATCATCCCAGTTACTTAGTTCTTTTAGTAATCTGGCACAGCACAGGAAGGACATGGACGTGTTAGAGCAGGTCCAGCCAGAGGAGGGTCACAAAGATGATCAGGGGGTTGGAGCACCTCTACTATGAGGAAAGGCTGAGAGAGCTGGCATTGTTCAGCCTGGGAAAGAGGTGGCTTTGGGAAGACCTCACTGCAGCCTTTCAGTACTTAATAGAGGACCCATGAGAAAGACAGGAACAAACTTTTTAGCGGGGACAAGGTGTGATAGGACAAGGTGTAATGATTTTAAACTAAAAGAGAGATGGTTTAAATAAGGAAGAAATTTTTTAGAATGTGGATGGTAGGACATTGGAACAGGTTGCCCAGAAAAGTTGTGGATGCCCCATCTCTCAAAACATTCAAGGTCAGATTGGACTGGGCAACCTGGTCTAGTTGAAGATGTCCTTGCCTATGGCGAGAGGGTTGGATGAGATAACCTTTAGAGGTGCCTTCCACCTCAAACTATTCTATGATTCTAAAGGCATGGTGAAACATAGCTCACGGGGACTTGAGTTACAAAAACCTGTTGCTTTCACATATGCACCCTGTGTCATACAAACCCTCATTAGAGGAAATAGGACTGTTTGAGGGCACACTTTGGTTCTTAAAAGCACTGCAGTAGCCCTAGAATAATTAATATGTGCATTATGTGCATACGCATCCATTTGCTCTGTAAAGCAATTGAAAATTTGCTGAGAACCAAATGATGATTATGTTATATGGTTTTATTATAAAGTGAGGCAATGTGAGAGAGGAATCTTCAACTGATGAACTGTTTTAGCACCAAAGATGATACCAAATGCGAGTGGTCTGCTTCACTTTCCTTCTTTTTCTTGTACTTTAGGTTCTTATCCACTCTCTATACTTCCAGGTTGACTGAGATAGAAGGAGGCAAGACTGTGAGCTTTTTTGATGGCTGAAGCATATAGCTGTCAGAACTAATCATAGAATCTATGAAGATTGAGGAGTGTCTTACTCAGCTCTTAGGCCATCAGCTTGTAATCTTGGTGTTACAGCAAGAACTCCATCCTATGCTACTGTCTTCTGACAGTCCAGCTGTCAAGTTGTTGAACACTCTGGATTCCATAAATACCTTTGTGCAGTTGTATTAGAAGATTTTTTTCTCAAACTAAGATTTTGACTATGGTGTGATTTGTTTGGGATTTTTTTAATGCTTGAAAATCAGATTCTGTGCTGCTTCTCTGTCTGAAGTAGTTGGTGTTTGTTTAGCACAAAGTCCTTCTTTGTGATTTCTGCTTGTCACCTCTCAGTATGGTGATAATTGGTTTTGCTTTTTGTTTTTAATCTTTATTCTTGCTTCGTTACTTCTTTTTCATTTGTCAGAGATGCAACTTCCACTGTGAATCGCATGGAATCTTTGTTGCAGATAACTGAGATAATCACCTGCTATGAAGAATAGTCTTTTTGTTATCTTGCCTGAAGGACTGGATTAAAGATGTTTCAAGCTGCTACACACCCTAGGATAGTTCATGAAGGAAAAAAATGGTCCTGAAGTTTCACCTTAATATGACCTTGATTTTTATCTAAACCAACTGACTAATCTGTCTGTTTCTGACACAGGGAACTTAATAGTGTATGTATCTCTGCTTGGTTAAATTGAAACTGTTGCCTTATCCATATTGTAGCTGTAGCCAGGCATTCTAAAAGATTAATGTTTTTCTTTAGTGCACTACTTAGTATTTTCATTCTAGAGTTTATAGTGGCTGATTTAGTGTATTCTAATCAGACTTTGGTTGCCACGCTGATTTCCTTCACCCTACGAAGATACTGATAGTTGATACAGATTTACAGTAACTGTTGTGTTTAGTATCTGTGGTTGCTGCTGCTGCTGTTTTGTTGTGGCTTGCAAGGTTTTAAAACATGGAAATTAAAGAAGTCCCTTGGCTTCTTTTCTTGCCAGGCATAATTTTAAATCATAGTAATAACTGATCGAAGATTGGATTTCTTGAAGATGTCTGTGTACCTGTTACTGCATGACAGCTCCGTAAAACAATCAGAGTTTGATGTACTATAGTGGTGTAAGAGTTGATGTGAAGATTTCACTTTTGATTCAGAGACCATGTCAAGCAAACTTGAGACTGATAAAGAGTTCAAGTGATAACTTCTTTCTTTAGGTCGATCTCTACCATATCTTTACTGATTATATCTTTGAAACTTTTTAAACATTTACAAAATTACTTGATTTGACTTGCCAAATAACAATCCTAATACAGCTCAAAAATAAGTTCTGTGGTTGGGAAAAGTTTGTCCACACATACAGTCTTTAGTATTTTATTTAAAATAATAAACCCTTTCTTCCCTCCTTCTCTGTTCTCCCAGAAAAGTTTCTGGCCCTTGAAATGCAGTACTGTGCAAGTGAAATAAGTTTTAATTTTTACATTATTTAGAAGGTGGTGAGTATTTAAAACAGTAGGTAAAGTTGTAGAATTGTTTCAAATATGTATTCATTGGATGGCTTCATGGTTTATAAACGTACTGAATTCCAAAGACTATACTTGTTTATATATCAGTGCATTCATAGTTATGGAGCATTATAACTGATTCTTCTTTAGGAGAACTGAAATATGAACATTAAAAAAAAGATTAAAAATTATGTGATGGCAGTGGTTTTAGCACTCAAAATCAGTTTATAAAAACGAATTTTAATTTCTGATCAGCCAAACAAACTCCTCACTTCTGAAAAGTGGTATTTCTATGCTAACTAGCACAGACCACATATATAAAGTGTCCAGTGTCTGTCGGTCAGTGCGGTGTACTGAGAGTCTTGGTGTTGTGATGCAGTAACTTTAGTTTGAAAGTACTTTAAATTTGAAAGTTGTATCTCTTATTTTGCTTATCCTTATTTCTGTTAGAATATTAATAGTTTTGAAGGGCTGGAATAGATCCATGTGTAAACTAATTCTTGGCACAAAAGAAGTTTCCTTATTTCACCCAAATCAGCACTTTATACAAAAAAGTCAAACAGGTGATTAAAATGCTGATTAAAAGTAGCTTCCAGTGCTGATAAGGGTTGCTGTAAACTGTGAATTTAAATTTTCTTATACTGTAAACTAACACTTTCTATATAGAACATTCAGATTTCTCTTTCAGCATATTTCAGAACTAATACCAAGTTACTCGTGCCCTTGGTTGAAGAAACAAACATGAATCTGCTCCACTATAAATGAAAAATCTAAGCTACTCTTCTCCAATTCTTCCACTTGGCCCAGTAACTTAGAGAAAGTTCAGTGAAAAGAACTGAAACTGTTGCCTGAACTTAAATTCTTGCTTGGTTCAGGTCAATTCTAGCTGCATTTTTCTTATGGTTCACACTGTGTAACACTTACCTGTTAACACTGTTTAAAGATTTTTTTTTCCTTCTCTCTCTAATTATTAATTTAACAGATTCAATAGAATAGCTAATTTCTGAAGGAATTACTGTACTTAATTTTCTAAAAAGATTGAGCACTTTATTTCTGTGGGACTAGAGGGTAGCGGTTTTACTACATAGTCCCTACATCATTTCTGTATCTTACTATGGTGAAAGCAGGTTTGTCATCAGTTCCTTACAGTATCAGTGTTGCAGCAAGCTAGTCAGTATAATGAAAATGTCTGTCTTCTGCTAACTAATGTCTTTAATGAGTCTTCTATATCCTGTGACTTCAGATATATTTCTTGCCTATATGTCTATTCAAAACTTTTTCTTAAAATGTAGAGTTTGTAACACTGATATTCTGATATTGAATAAATAGGAAAAGTGTATCACAGAATATGCTGAGTGGGAAAGGACCCACGAGGATCATCAAGTCCAAGTACTGGACCTGCACAGGACACCCCAAGAATCACACCATGTGCCCAAGTTCAAATGCTTCTCGAACTCTGTCAGGTTTAGTGCTGTGACCACTTCCCTGAGGAACCTGTTCCAGCGCCCAACCACCCTCTGGGGGAAGAACCTTTTTCTAATATCCAACCTAAACCTCTCCTGACATGACTTCAGGCCATTCCCTCTGGTCCTGTCACTGGTCACCACAGAGAAGAGATCAGTGCCTGCCCTTCCTCTTCCCCTCATGAGGAAGTTGTAGGCTGTGATGAGTTCTCCCCTCAATCTCCTCCAGGCTGAACAGACCAAGTGACCTCAGCCGCTCCTCATACAGCTTCCTCTCAAGGCCCTTCACCATTCTTGCTGCCCTCCTTTGGACACTCTCAATAGCTTTACATATTACTCGTACTGTAGTGCCCCAAAACTGCACACGATATTCAAGGTGAGGCCGCCCCAGTGCACAGCAGAGCAGAGCAGGACAATCCCCTCCCTCGACTGGCTGGTGATGCTTTACCTGATGGCCCCCAGGACACAGTTGGCCCTCCTGGCTGCCAGGGCACTGCTGACTCAGATTCAACTTGCCATCAACCAGGACCCCCAGGTCCCGTTCTGTGGCAATGCTTTCAAGCGTCTCATTCCCCAGTCTATACATACATCTAGGGTTGCCCCATCCCAAGTGCAGAATCCAGCACTTTCCCATGTTGAACTTCATATGGTTGGTGATTGCCCAGCCCTCTGAATTGTGTACTCTGAACCTGAAAACGTTTGCTGGGTGTAGCTGCAAGGAGAGATAAGGGAATGAAGATTAATATCTCTATATAAGCTTTAATCTTTTTGCATTGTTCTGGAAATCTGCTTTATTCCTGTGAGCTGATTGAAGGTTGACTGTAATTACTTTCTGTTGCAGATGAGCCAACACGTTCCTTGAGTGGTCTTATCTTGAAGAATAACGTAAAAGCACATTTTCACAACTTTCCAAATGGGGTAACTGACTTCATTAAAAGTGAATGTCTGAACAACATTGGTGATTCCTCCCCCTTAATTAGAGCTACTGTAGGTAAGTTTGCTCTTATTACTGCATTCTTCATACTGAAAATGTTACTGATATGGGTGAGAGCTGCACTAGTGACATAAACAGTTATTAAACTCCTAAAAGTGTTTGCTTCTGATAATTGTCAGATTTTAATGAGGCATTTCACCATATTTTAGTATTTTTCTTTACTGAGAATATAAAAAGTCACACTTTTGATTCTTCTTATCTTAGAATTGATACAGCAATTCAGTTCATATTTCGTGAAATGTAACTGAATGTAAGTTTCTTTGAATCTACTAAAATTGAGCTTGCTGCCAGCTTCTCAACCTAAAAATGGGAATAAGGTAAAGGTCTGACTTAATTATTCCATTACTCTGGTTACATCGAGGAAACACTTCCTTTAGTTGATTTCCTGCACCCCACTGCCCATATGCACACAAGTGCACATCCCTTCAGGGAATCATCGTACTATGCATAAGGCATTCACATAAGGAGGTTCTGTTCTTAAATACCTTCTGTCAGAAAATACTAGATAAAGTGTGGTGTACATGGAATCATAAAATGGTTAAGAGACCTTAGAGATCATCTAGTTCCAGTGAGAAGTTTCTTTTTTGTTACACAATTTTCTGATTTTGTAAATACTTTGTTTTGGTATACATCTTTCATAAATTGTGTATATTTGTATTATTTTAACTTATTTCAAGGTAAAGTTGGTTTTCTGTCTGCTCTTTGAGAATATGATTTTCTCCAGTATTGTAGTAGTTTTCCTTTTCTGCTCAAAAACTAGAAAAACATAAAATATATATTTGAATACTCTCGAGAAAATGGGTATGGATGTCACTTCAGAAAGAAACTCAGCTTGTATCGGCTGACTCCTTATAAAATAATCTATCAGTTACTGTTCCTTTAGAACCCTTTGCTTTTTCTACAGGATTCCTTCTAGAGAAAAATACTAATTTCTTAGCTTTTTCCTGCTGTCTTGTTACTTGTGAAGCTGCTTTACAATGAATTTTATTAATGGTCCATATTTATTAATGTTCCATAATGTTCCATATTAGTGTTCCATGTTCCATGTCTTTGAGTGGCAGGTACATTTGGATTTCAGGTTGTAGAAGAGTCACTCTTACTTGTTTGTTCATAGGAGTTTTCAGTGGAGTACAGTGAAGCTGACTAAAGAAAATATTCTAGTTCCACTTGGATTGCTGTCTTAGGTTTGTTTGGTGACGATCTGTGGGGTAATTTTTTGAGGGAGGCAGGGATCGTTTGTTTTCAAGCAGTTACTGTTTAGTTTCTCCTGGTACAAAGTGCTTGTGGATTAGTAGCTCAGTTATTGTTCAGCTTTAACTGATCCTTGCAGGGATTTTTCATCATATATGAACTCTGAAGATGGTAGCAACTGATGAACTATATGCTTGCATAAGCTGTTTAGCATGTGCATTTTGCTCTCTGTTTGAACTGTTGGATCTCTGGAGCTCTCTCTCTCAGTAATGATGTTGGTCTGGTACCTGCTCGTTTCTTGGTACTACTTAGCTGTAAATATATTACTACCTACCTAGACTGCCTTCTTAGCATGAGTTGACATGTGCAAGTTAGAGCTGCCCTTTTTGATGAGTATTGGCTTTTGCAGTTTAAGCACTATCAATTTAATGAACCAATTGCAAATAAGATCTCAGGCATTCTAAGAGCAAGATGAGTAAGTACATCAAAATAAAGAATCAGAGAAGATTTAATGCAGGATTCGCTCTCTGGTCTCCAGCATCTAGTACTAGCCAGATGAAAGCTGATACCTTTTGGCCAAGACAGAGGCAAGCTGATTAATCCTGTCCTTCAAAGTCACTTTGCTGAGGAGAATGAGCATGGTAATAGAGTTGACTTTAGAACTGTGACTTAGAGACCAAATGATAACTGCACATTATTGCATCCTTACTTAGCTTATCCTTATTTTAATCCCCAAAGGAGTAACAGAGTGTAACTTCTCTGTACTGTGTGGTACAGGTTTTAAAACCCTGTGTGCTGATCTTGAAATATGCATTCAAGTTCAAGCTGCATTTATGAGAACGCACAAATTTACCAGGATATAATTGCATCTCTTTTGGAAGTACCTGCAACTGTTCTTAAAACTTGCTAAGGATTCTAGTCTAAGGCATGACCTTAGTGGTAGCTCCACTTAAACACAAGCAGGAAAAATAGTTTGAGCATTTAAGACTAGTAGTAGGACTGAAGAGCTTCACTGCAGGAGGAAATTGAAAGCTAATGATTGCCCTATGAGGGGAAATTTTGTTATGAAATTCAGCTTTTAAGAGTTAAGGAGTTCAGAAATCAACTTTAGGAGCTACAGGGGCTCCAAGAACCACACTCAAAACCCCAGCCTTCCCCCCTGTCCTATTATTGGCATAAAAGTAATGAAGCATAGCTGCTTTTTCTTTGTGTTAAATTTTTCATTGTAGAATTGATCCTGTAAACTGAGGTTACATGTAATTGAAACAGTGACATAAAAGATGTTGTCAAAACAAGTAAGCTTATGTTTTTAACTATTTCTGACATCCCTCTGGAGTTTGTTCTCTTGTGTATTTACTGCTTAATTAGCCCAGTTGCTATATTAGTTAGATTTCACGTTTGTCAAGTGAAATATCAAAAGATTCTGTAATACTGTTTTGAAGTTAATTACAAATCAAAGACCATCTTTATAAAGACTTTCAGTTTCAGCTTGCTAACCGTGTTGCTTAGTATGCTGGTCAGAAGGAAGGGCCTTGTCTAGACCAAACCTGTCAAAAAGCTTCAGGCTACTAAACTGATTTATTTCTTTACTTTGATTATTCTCTGATGTCCATATTTCTGTACCTGAAGTGTTGCAGAGAAAGCCATGAAAGTGTTGGTCTTTTCTCTGGTGTCTCTGTTCCCTGCTGGCCAAATGAAGCAGAAGGTGTGTAGGGAAAATTTCGCTTTTGGAAAATGATGCTTATTGGAAACCGATGAACATTCTTTTTAGCATGAACATAAGTCCCTGAAACTTAGTTTTATGTGGCTGCTTCCTGATTGTTCTTAAAACCTTTTGCAAACTGTCAAATGCTATAACAGTTGCCTCTCTAAGTTCCTGGTAGTCCAATATTACTCTCTTTTTTTCTTTGTCTCTACCAAAGTGTCTCTTTAACATTTCAAAAACACTAGCACAGTGTTAAATGGCTTTCCCACAGATCTGTATGGAAAGTTTGTAATGGCATGTATGATCTGAACTGCATATATCTCTGTTGCAAGGGCCAGTGGCCTCAAGTCACTTCTTGCCTATGCATCTGGAAGTATTTCCTCCTAGTTTGTCCTGTTGCTGTCTGGAATAGGCCTTTTGGAAAAACACTGAAAGTAGGTTTTGAATTCAATAGTTTCCTTCAGCTGTGAAAGCTTGGACATATTACAAATGTAGCCAGACCATTTATCATCTTCTGAAAACGCTTGTAGACCTTGAAAAGATCTTCAGCCAACTCTTTTCCTAAAACTACCTATCCCTTTGAGGTTTGTAATGATTTCTGTCACATGTTAGTCCAGAGGAGGTCCAGGAATTTCATTCTTACGTTTGTTTCTGAACTTGTATTACATGTACAAACAAACTTGTGCCAGACCTAAGTTAAAGAGACAATTTTGCAAATTAAGTGCTTTGACTAGGAGGCAAGAAAGTTAATTTATTTTGTTATTTTTATAAAAGAAAAAGAAGTGGTTAAGATCTAGCATCACTAAGATAAGTATTTTCTATTAATGCATCTGGTGTTCTTTACAGGATGATAATATTCAGGAAAAATGTAGTTTTTTAAGACTCCATAGATCTCATAGGCTTTTGGGAATCTTTTCTATTCAGTTGCAGTTATGAAGAGAACTGTACACAAACTACTTCTAGAGCTGTAAAACTGTATTTGGCTTCTGTCTTAATTTTTGCGCTTTGTCTGTGTGAGTTCTCCAACCTGTTGCATCAAAGGAAACATGATGCAAAATATTGTTTAGTTGCTGTGTGTCCTGTCCAGAATGTCCTTTGCACTGTGATGTTGTCCTGTATTCTTGTGTATTTAACAAGAATTTTAACATTTTATTCCAAAGAAAAATGATACGTTGTGATTAGCTCAATGAAAAAAGCTTGGGAAGCTTTTTCTATCACTTTTCACTTGAGAGATTACTGGCTGTAGTAGTATCAAGTTCTTTTATGTTCATACTCCTTAGCAGTAACTTCCAGTAGCAGAATGGATTATGCTACCTGTTTCATTTTGCATTGAGGCAAAATGAACTCATACAAACTCAGTCCTAGTTTTATAAGCTGCCTTCCCTGTTCTTGTCACCTAATTAGTTTTTCCTGGGATTTCTGGAAGCAGAATTAGTGACTCTCTGGGCTGACCTGTCTGTTTGCTGGATCTCACAGCCCATAACTGGATGACTTGCCTGTGTTTAAGCTCTTTTTAGGCATCTTGGTCTTAGAATCTGTCCTTAATATTCTATGTAAACACAGTAGAGTTGCGAACACATAACTTAGCACTCGGTTGTAAATTTATTTGACAGATTGGCACATTGATGCTTTTGTATCATCACAAACAAGAGGTGACTTGAAGTGGATACTCTATATTGAAGGTCCAGACTTGCACAGTGTTTAGTAAATTTAGAGCCAAAGTTGCCCTGCCATGTTTTTAATTATTATTTTATATACATATATATGTGTATAAATGTTGTAAATTATTATTTCCTCAAGTGAAATTACTTTGTGCTTGATTTCTAATGTCTGAGCCCTTCATGGTAGCAGGAAGGAACAACCCACCTTTGCTTTTCAAAGCCCTTCAAGTAACATGTGCAATTAAATGTGCTTCCTTTTTTTATGCATGCCAGTTTTTAACAAAACAAGAAATCTCTTAAGTCCTACAATATCTGAGAGGAGAAAAATAAGAAAAATTGATATGAACAATGTGAAAGTATGTGAGATCTCATTTCCTTCATTATTCTGTTTCCTTTAGGCATTCTGATAACAACCATTGCCTCAAAAGGGGAATTACAGAATTGGCCAGAACTCTTGCCAAAGCTTTGCAGCCTGTTGGATTCTGAAGATTACAATACCTGTGAGGTAAGGAGATTTATAGAAAATTAAAGAGTATCATCTGAATTTGATTATTTTTATCTCTCTTCACAGAGACTTTGTATAGGTATAGTATTGTGTGCATTTCTGTGTGTCTTTATACGTGTCCGTGTGTTCTCCTTGGGGAATAGTGGCTCAGTTTGATACTTTCCTCTCTACCTGCAGTCCATGTTCTTACTGTTCATTCAAATGAATTTAGGGTTTTTGCATAAAAGCAGAATAAGATTTGCATAAAAGCAAATAAGATAGTTGGCGTATCTCAGCTGAGAAGTGTCCTGAAGTTACTACTCTTTTAGGCATCATCAGTGTCATTAAGTTGACCCTGAATTTTCTCTTACATAAAAGTAGAGTTCATTCTTATTGTAACTTAATCTGGAAAAGTGATCTGTGATTGCTTGCCATTTGAATTACTTGATACTCTCCATGGAAGTGTATGAAACATTTTGTATAAAGTGATCCTCAGAGATGACTGATGGTCCAAGACACCATGCTGTTGTGTAGTGTTTTAGTGGTGCTTTCTCTCAGAAAAAGAAAAAAACGCTTGAAAATGGAACTCAAATTGAGTGTCATCTCTGTTTTGCCCCATAACAAATCATGAAAGGAAATACATTTATATATCTAATTAAATTGGATACTCCTGCCCCATTCTATTTATTTATCAAATAAGAGCTAGCTTTTAAACATTTTTTAAAATATGATTGAATAGATGAGCATTGAATGCTAAAACTAAAATTACGACTTATCTATTACTGACTCACACAGCTTGAGAGCTGGCAGATGCTGGTTTAAATAAAATGCCTTTAAGGATATTTCAGTTTAATCCATATTAAGTTAGCTGCATTTACAGTGTTAACTAGCTACATATACTGTGTCGTGCTGAAATTACCTATTGTATACAAAGTCTGAAATTTGGTGTTCTTCAGAATGTGAAAGAATATATTTATTTATTTGTTTGTTTACTTACTTATTTATTTTTAAACAGGGTGCTTTTGGCGCTCTTCAGAAAATATGTGAAGATTCTGCTGAAATTTTAGATAGTGATGTGTTGGATCGGCCACTCAATATCATGATACCTAAGTTCTTGCAGTTTTTCAAGCACAGCAGTCCAAAAATACGGTAGGTTTATATATTGTGCTTACAGTTACCTGTAGACTTTATGTTTAAATTTTATTTACATGAGCAGCAAGGCTGCTATTTTGTAGAGCTGTTTAAAACCTGCTTTGTTTTTTTTAAATAACCCTGCAGAGATCGACAAAGATTCCATGCATCAGTAATTTCCATGTTTGTCTGCTTGGTTAATGGAACAATCTCCCCTCTCAATAATTTTGAAAATCAAATTGTTTCCTTAAAGTTTTTGCATATTATTATGAAAAATTCAATGCTGGGGTTTGCACTTAATATTCTGATTAGAAATAATAATTTTGCATTCCTTTTGTAATGGCTTCAGCAATAGGAGAGTAAAAATTCTTTTGCTGACAAAAGTTTCTGAGCTTTGGTGAAAAAAGTTCTGCTTTTAACTGAACTTTCAGCTGAATCAAATTGAATGGGCTCATCATCTTTTCACTGTAAAACCATATTAAATCTCTCTAAAATAACAGCATGGAAGAAAAATTCCAGAATTAAATAGTTATTTCTAATATTCATTACAAAGAACAGTAGCGAGAGTGCCTCTGCTGCAAAAAAAGCTAACGGCATCCTGGGCTTGAGTGTTGCCATCTCGTTAAGGAAGGTGATCCTTCCCTTCATCTTCCAGATGAGGCCACACCTGAAGTACTGTGTCCAGTTCTGGACAGTTCAGTGTGAAAGAGACATGGATATACTGGAAAGAGTTCAACAGAGGTCTGAGGAAAGGCTGAAAGAGCTGAGACTCATCAATGTGTGTAAATACCTGAAGAGAGGGAGGAAGAAAAGACATGTCCGGGCTCTTTCCAGTGGTGCCCAGTGACAGAACCAGAGGCAGTGGCCACAAACAGAAACTAAGAAGGTTCCCTCCGAACATCAAACCCACCTTTTTACTGTGAGAATGATCAAACCCTGGCACAGGTCGCCCAGAGAGGTGATAGAGTCTCTGTCCTTGGACATATTCAATAGCCAGCTGAACATGGTCCTGGGCAACTGGCTGTAGGTGGTCCTGCTTGAGCAGGGGGGTTGGACCAGATGATTTCCAGAGATGCATTCCAGCCTCAGCCATTCTGTGATTCTTAGTGATTCTGTGAAATGTGTTTTTAACTCCTGTTTGAAAATTACATTGAAAAATTTGGCAACTTGGAGGTGGCAATTCTTTATTGCCAAGAGTGGTAGATAGTGAAGACTTAAGAGGAAGACTATAACTTAGAATATATCATGCTACGATTCTGATAGGGTTGAGAAATTTACCTATAAAAGATGCACACTGAGAATAATATGTAATAAAGTGTGAACTTGGTCTTGTGGAAAGATAAAACTTAGTAAGTTTCACAGAATATTCTGAGTTGTAAGGGACTCACAAGAATCATCAAGTCCTGCTCTTACATGATTGGCCCATACAAGGATCAAACCCATGACCTTGGTGTTCTTAACATCATGCTCTAACCAACTGAGCTAATCTCATAATCTCCTTTCTGGAGCTGGGAGAGATGGAGAAAACATGCTTCTTTCCTTACTACATTATACAGTGTCTCACTTCTTTCTTATGCTGCAAGGTTCCTGGCTTTGAGGCTGTTAAACCAGTTTCAAATTTAAAGCAGGCTACCTGCTGACCCATAGCCTAGTTTGAGTACATAGTGCTGTGGTATGAAAAGGACTAGTAGTGTCAGTACAATAATACCTTATATTTAAATCTATCGAAAGACAACTTTTGAACAATGTTTTATGAGACAGTCTTCCAAGAAATGTCTGAACAGAATAAAAGTTTAGAGCTACACTAGTAAAAATACTGTAAGGAATCTTCAAAGGGCGTTAGAGGTAGTTTTGCCTTGTGCCTCTGCTTTGAGAATTTGACTTTTGTGTCTGAGAATGAAAAAGACATGTAAGTAATGGCTTTACATGAAATGGAATAGAATAACAATGCTTTGTTTTTTAGAATATTTCTACCATGAGTATGTATCCTACTACGAGTGTGGGTTTGTTCTAAGCTATAGTTACATTGTTGACGCATATTAGTCTCACTAAATTCTAAAAATATTGCAAAGGAAGTTGCATACTTAGCAGCGAAGAAGGTCTTGCTTAAATTTCACCATGTTGACTTGTGTGGAATTATTATCTGAGAAGATTACAATCATAATATAACCAAAAAGAACATCATTACATACTGTTCAGAACAAATGTGCCAGCCATAGTCATCCTGCCCTGTTTTCTTTTTACTGAATAGTTTATTTTAAAATATTTATTAGGTATTTCAGAGTATAAAACAGTATTTAAAATGTGGTTTAGTATTTTGCTTGGTTAGACTACAGATATGTAGATTTATTCTCTCTTGCCCTTAGAAGGTATTTGTTTAATGTTTTTGCTGCCTATGTACGGTTTAAAAATGTTTTTAATTCATGAAAATATGTATTTTAACTGTTCCATTTGTAGGTCTCATGCTGTGGCTTGCGTCAATCAATTTATCATCAGCAGAACTCAAGCTCTTATGTTGCACATAGATTCTTTTATCGAGGTGGGTGTGTATTCTTGGTTGGAGTTAAGTCAAGTGACTATCTGATTTATCAGGAGTTTTGAACTGTGTTTTACAGCCACCTCTGCCCCTAAACTCCCCATTTTTGGTTGCCCATTCTTAGTTTCAGTCCCCATGGATTGAAGTTCATTCTGTATGCTTGTGCTCAGAGGTAACCACTCAGTAAGCCCAAAAAATAGACTTATTTTGAAAGATGTTTCATTTTCATAAATAGGGTAAGCTCTTGCTGTGTAAAGGTGGAAAAGTAATGACAACGGTCTGTCTCTTACCTGTCCTGGAAAGTGCATGTCACTGGGCCTGTTTGTCTGTCTGAATACTGCTACTAAACAAGGATGAGAAGGATTCTGAGTTATCTGGACTATTTGATTTGCTACTCTTATGTACTGACACAATTCTCTGTTTACTGATAGAATTTACATTTAGAAGAAAAAAAATAATCCAGGAAGTACTGTTCTTGTGCTGTTGTTAATACTACACAGTGTCATGGTTATGTGTAAAATATGTTGGGAGTGTGAAGAGTTAATTTGAGTTAATACATCTTTAAGAAATAAAAAAGTATTCTGAGGTGTGGGGTAGGCGAGTACAGAAGTACATATTTGCATACTTTAGTTTGCCAGCAGTGTCAATTTTAATAGAAATTGAACTTGATGAATAGAGGCTTTTCAACTGTTACGGTTTCCTAACAGAATCTTTTTGCACTGGCGGGTGATGAGGAGCCTGAAGTACGCAAAAATGTTTGCCGTGCTCTGGTAATGTTGCTGGAAGTTCGGATGGATCGCCTTCTTCCTCATATGATTAGTATAGTTGAGGTGAGTTTAATTTTCTAGATTGCCTGCAGATTCCCCTGTTTGGTATTGCAGAAGTATTAACAAATAAAACCATTTATCAGAACAGCTATGTTACACTTCCTTCAAGACTGCGATTGCAAAAATTTCTTTTTACCTAATTGCCAACTTGACACTGTGTTTGACAGGCAGTGCATATGGCAGTTGTTTATTCTTCTTTAAAATAATTATCCTGGAATGACTGGGATCAAAGTCAAGGCATTGCTTGACCCTAAATGAGAAGATTGTGTTAAAAATCTAGCACTGGTGCTGGTACTGCCCCAGTTTACATGTTGAAGCTGTCACTTTTTTGGATGTGTAACATAACAAGGATAAGGCATGTTATTTTATATAGCTGGGGTGCTCTTTGAGCTACTAATGAATAAGTTCTAACTTAAATATTTATTTTTATATTGTGCAGTACATGCTTCAAAGGACCCAGGACCAAGATGAAAATGTGGCTTTGGAGGCTTGTGAGTTTTGGCTGACTTTGGCTGAACAGCCAATTTGTAAAGATGTATTATGTCGGCATCTTACTAAGTAAGTATTAAGAATTACAACTCATTAAACTTAAAACTTCAGTTGACTTGTTCCTGGGTACTCTTTTATAGAGACTGTATCTAGCTTGCAGTATATTTAGACGAATTTTCCTATAGCTAGTTCTTGTGCATAGTATAATTGAAAAGACTTCTGAAGATTTCAGACCCTGTGAACTCCAGAAACAACTTAACTGTGTCACTGTAGTGCTTTACCTCAAATTTAATAAGCTGTTAAGCTTCCCATGGATGCAAAGATATGCTAACATGCACTTACGCTCAAATAAACGTCTGCACATGACATTACTTGTAATACCTTGTGTACCATGAACGTGTTGTCTTGACTACTGCTGATGTGGGCATCTCTGTGCAATGCTTCTATGTGCATAGTTGTGTAAAAAGTTCCTCGTTTTAAAAAGAGCATAAGACAACATGACATGACTTGGATTTAGGAACCAATTTTAAATCAATTACTATTGCAATTTAAACTTGAAGAAAGCATGTAGAATTTGTTCCTTCATACTTCTGCAGCCTGATAGTAGTTTAAGTTTCAAATATTAGTTTTTCTAACTTTCAAAAAGTTATCCTATGCCTCAAAATATAGAACGTTGATTGAATGGGAGTGAATATCCATGTGTGAAGTGTAAACACCTGCATGTCTGCAACGGTGCTTGTAACTTTCTCCAAACTAATCTGAAGTCTTCTACAACAGGAAATTAATTCTTCAGTGTTGCCAGCAAATGAATGTATGCACTTTTCATGTATGCACAGAACATCTTTGAAATTAGTAAAGACTCTCAAGATTTTGAATGGAAGAACAGAATGACAGACTGAAGGGGACACATTCTTCTCAGCAAAAATAAGGACTGTAGATGTGAAGTAAAAAAAAAAAAAAAAAAAGAAGGGAAATTCCAGTTTCTATAAGCAATGAAAGCAGAAAACTGATTAGAACACGGCACTGTAGCAGAGAAGGAATAGAATTAAAAACAGGAGAACCAATGTTATGAGAAATGATTTTTAAATTTTAAAATGGTCTTACTTAGTTTCTAGTTTTGTAGTTCAAAAAGCAAAAGAATGATAGCACCGTTCTTGAGTCCACCTGTTCCCTTCCCAACACACATTATGTAGTTAATGACTGCAGTATATAACTGTATAATTATACAATATATAATATATGTAGCACCAAGAGTTAATAACTATTAGTATTAAACCTCTTTTGGCTACATGAACATTGACACTGCAACACCATCATACTGAATTTTTAAAGAAAACTTTTTAAAAAAAGCTTTAGAAGCTTTTTCTAGACAAACAATTTAATAAGAATAATATTACATTTTTTCCCATGATCTTTTAATGCCATGTGTGTTGAAGGCAGGTTTTTTTGGGTGAGTTCTCTTTGCGTAGGGAGCTATATAAGTTTGTCAATACTTGATGATAATCTTAAAATTTTGTACACTAAATTAAAAGTGGGACAAGATTTTCTTAAAACATGTTCATGTGATATCTAACATCTTGTTCCATTTTATGCTTGTAGCCTTTCTTATAAAACGGATACTTCACAAAGTATGCTGCAGAAAAGTCAATGAATTAGTGATAATGTCTATACTTGCTATTCCTTCATTCAAAGTTTAGAACATAATGTGCCAGTGCAATGTGTGAATATTAGTGCAAGCCTTGCACCTTCAAAAACAATCATCCTCAGCTGCAGAATATAGCAAGATTGAGTCTGTCACTGTTGCTCGGTCATCCACTGTCATTAGCTTCTTTTGGCTTGTAATACATATTTTTATGGATTTTTTTTTGTTGTTGTGATGAATGTGTTTCTATGTGAAATATTTTACTTTTTTCCCTTAGTACTTTTTTAGCTATACATCTGTATGGTTGGAGTCCCATAACCATAACCAGTTTAATAACGAAATAAAACCTAATACAGATTAGTCAAGATTTCTGCAATGTTTGGGTCTTGTTTTACTGAAGTAGTCACAAAGGACTTAATGTAGTTAGGCTTCCATATTTAAGAGTAATGAGGTAGAGTCTTCATCCACAAGTAAATGAAGTGACAAGTAGTATTGAGATAAGTCAAGAGTCACCTTATTATGTATATTATAGGAGTTGGAATTCTTACTGAAAACCTATAGATGTAATTTCTGAAAGGTGCTTCAGAATAAATTCACCAGTTGTGCCAGCTGGCTACTTCTGTTTAAAAGTTTGTAATTTAAAATTAACACTTTTTCTCATTACAAAGTATTGCATAATTTTATGACATGGAGCTTGGTTCAGGTACTAGCTTTTGTTCAGGTACTAGCTAAGGTTTTTCTTTTGGTTGGGAGGTGAGGGTTACAACCAAAATTATGGTCTGTATAGCTGAAAACTGGCTTGCTTTTTTATGTGTTATTTTAACATGCATAAATATTTCTTTGTAGGCTGATACCTGTGCTGGTAAATGGTATGAAATATTCAGAGATTGATATTATTCTGTTGAAGGTGAGTATCAGTTTCATTTAATCTAGAGGAATAGCTGGTTAGCTTCTGACTTATAAAGCAGAATGATTCAGATCAGAATGGGTAGATCTGGCCTACCATCTGTTCAATGGAAAATTAGCTTTCTGGGGCAAGGTATGCTGTTCCAAATACTAAATACAACTGCTGCTATGTTTGTTGGAAAATAATCTGTGGCTCTCCTGCTTTGCCCCAGTCACCGCTTACCCAATTTAGGCAGAGCTGGGATACTATTACCATGAACTACTTCAAGAATGCAGCCTAAAAAAATGTTGAGAATTAGTGCTAATGGCTTCCAGATTGAATACATGGCTTTTTTCATGACTGTGTTTCAGAATATGTCTGTGTACCAGAATTTCTCTATTATTTCTTTCTGTTTCATTCCCATTGAGTAATTTTGTAACAAGAAGGATACTTTGTGGGTGAGAGTATCTCTCTTGCTTGTATCTTCTGTCCTCTTTCTGGTAAATTCCTTCCGAGAACATAGGAGCATTGGCATTTTGATAGTTAGGCAGCTCAAGTGGGATGTGAGTCTTATATACTTACAAAGTCTTGGACTAAAACTACATTGTTAACTTCCTTGAGCAATATGGTTGGACTAGTTTATCTGATAAAACAATTTGATGACAGGGGGATGTTGAAGAAGATGAAGCTATTCCAGACAGTGAGCAGGACATAAGGCCTCGTTTTCATCGTTCAAAGACGGTGGCTCAGCAACATGAAGAGGATGGTATTGAAGATGATGACGATGATGATGATGAACTTGATGATGATGATACTATTTCTGACTGGAATTTAAGTATGTCAAAGTAACGTGTAAAATATTTTGAAATAGATCAATTTGCATAATACAGGAACCACAGTAAGAGAAGTTTATGTGTAGGAATACTGAGTCTTTGTTTTTGAATACAGAAAGAACTATCTGCTGACATAATTGGTCGATGTGTTGGAGGGGGAGTCTTTCAAATGACACTTTGAATTTGTAGCTGCATTGGCAAAAGCTATCCATCTGAAAGCTTATTTTTTAACTTCAATATGGCAGGTTGAGCTAAAAATATTTAGCTGATGCAATTCAATAGAACTTCTGGACTTAGAATTTTAATTCTATGAGATAATAAAAATCATGTATCACCTGTTTAACATCAGTTAAACGTTGATCAGTGGAGCAAGCTTAATAATGCTTTCTTTAATTTCAGTCTTCTCTCTAATATTGATTTGTGTTTTGTTTTGGGTTTGTTTTTAATTCCCTATGTGACCATGCTACTACCTATGGCCATTACTGGTAGTTCTTTATCATGAGAGGAATTTGCCTCTGACCAGAATACAGTACCATAGTTATGAAGAGAGGAGATAGCTGTGAGGAAACCAGAATTCTGGTGGCCTCTGTGTGTCATAGGACCTTTCAGCTAAGAGGCCATGTTGTAAGGAAAGAAAATGCCACAAACTGGGTTTAAGTTGTGAAATTTTGACAAATCTGATTTGAATATGTTTTGGAAACAACCTCACTGTGGAATAATGTTCTGATATTTGGACATAGCCACATTTTTTTTTCCCAAGGCCACAAGTTTTCACAACAGGTGAACATACCTTCAGGATTATGATTAAACAATTTAGAAATGTATCTGGAGAATTGTTATTGTTGTTGTTGTTGAAAATATGAGTGCAAATATGCTTGTTTCTGTAAAGCCGCATTTTGGGGAAAAAAAATAGTTTTAGGTTCCTAGTGCTGTTCTTGTCACTGCTGTAAATAGAGATTGCAGAATTAAATACATATTTTCTGAAGAAGATAGCTCAAATAAATAAGGTGCCCTGTGATGCACAGTTTTGATTAAGATGGTGAGAAGGCTGAAGTTGTTCTGAAATAGTGGCTTGGAAGAGAAATAGCAGAGCAATTTAGAAATCTGTGATGAGAAACGTTATCTGGATTTCAGAAAATTTTTGTTATCTAAAAATCAGGATTGTGTGCCCTATTTCTTATCCAGTGTTCTATATCTGACTTCCCATTTGAACAGAGAGGAAGCATCAGCACAGCTTTACAGTAAGAAGCATTGCTTACTGATGAGACCAGTGTGATCCACTGAGAGAGATTAAGAAGGAACTGATATTATAATAATAATGACTTTCAAAGATCTGTGGCTTTGCACCAGAGCACGGTGGATCACTGTGTTGTAATGAAATGGAAGTATCTTTCTTCCTAATGTACTGAGAATCCACTGGCAGCTCAAAATAAGGATTATATTGCCTAACTACAATTATTTGTATAATAAGCAGAGATTAACACTGTTAATTCCCTTCAGGGAAATGTTCTGCTGCTGCTTTAGATGTCCTAGCCAATGTATTTCGTGATGAACTTCTGCCACACATCTTGCCCCTGTTGAAGGAATTGCTCTTCCACCCTGAGTGGGTAGTTAAAGAATCTGGTATCCTTGTTCTTGGTGCAATTGCTGAAGGTAAGGCAACAGTGCATATCAGGTTACTGATTTTTTAATTGGTTCTAAAGCAGCTCAGATGAATTTACTTACGCAAACAAGTATATGTTCTTAGCTGGTTTAGTTTCAGTGATTAATCTCAAGATCTACTAGTAGATGACTGCAGTTATTTAATTGTTAATTTTCAAATTTATGCATGTTTGGGAGGCTAAATTGATTACATAATTTCTTTTATTTCTCCCTGTCTTAACTCTGCAGCATACAATTGCTGATCACTCACGAAATACTACCTTGATTTCGTAGAAGATATTTTTTTAGAAATGTTTTTCAGAAATGGAGAGGACTGCTCCTGTGACTTCAGTACCCTAAGCTGCCTTTTGTGGATGGTTCCCCAATTAAAATAGGAGAACTTCCATTCCTTTTTACTTACTTACAGTCTTGTTTGGCTTTTTGCCTGAAGTTTCAGCATCTCTGTCAGCATCTTTCGCAGGCCGAAGAAGTACATTTGGGTCCATGCCTGGATTATATTTCTTTTCCCACGGTGTCTGATAAACCTACTTTTTTTGTTGTTACTAGAAAACTTTTTACTTGGTTTTGATTTTAAGTCAAGCAAGTGAAAGTTAGTATTTCTAGCAAATCTCAGTGTATTACTGCCCTTGCTTACTTGAATGGTGTAGCTTTTATTGGTGGTCAGTATTTGTATGATATTAGGAAAAAACAAGAGGAAATTTAAATTTCTTAAGGATTCCTTTTTAATGTGATGATTTCTTGTCAAGCCATAGTCTCTATTTGTTTTCTTGCTTACTCTGAGTAGACTGATGTAGAACCTTCAAGCTTTAGAAACTCATTTTATTTGAATGTACTTGCTATATTACATTTAATAAAGCAGAATTTCTGGAGACTGAGTAGAATTGTAATAGAAAGCACTGAACTAAAATTGTAATAGAAATGAATATAAGTTTAATTGGACATTTTAATTATTGTTTATGTAAGGTTCCTTTTTAGGACTTTATATAAATTAGGTAGACTTGCTTTGTATATTGTGAAAATATCAGTTAACTTTGCATATTGTGCATAGAGCGAAAGTATGTCTCTTAAAGGAAACAGAAAACCATAGAACTTTTCGTTAATTCTGGTGCTGCAATAGCTGTATTTTTCCTTCTAGGCTGCATGCAGGGTATGATTCCATATCTTCCAGAGCTAATCCCTCACCTTATTCAGTGCCTCTCTGACAAAAAGGCTCTTGTGCGCTCCATTACATGCTGGACTCTTAGTCGCTATGCACACTGGGTAGTTAGTCAACCCCCAGACACATACTTGAAGCCATTAATGACTGAGTTGCTAAAGCGTATCTTGGATAGCAACAAGAGAGTACAAGAAGCTGCCTGCAGGTAAGCCAAAGCTTAAGCAAAAATAACTATCCATGACAGAGCTTTTTCTTCCATGGGAAGCTATTTTTCATGCCCTTATCAATGAATGCATGACTCCATTTCTAGCTCTTAATGTATTTCTTTCTCTTAAAATGGGGTAGAGGCAGCTGCTTCTGAAGTAGTCACAACTTTCTCCCAAGTTGTAATAACCTGAAAAAAGTTAACTTGTATTTCTCTTATCCACTTTGTTTTCAGAGTATATGAACCACCAACCTAAATAATTTATTGTAGTAAATTTGCTGTTTGTGATGCTTCTTTGTTTTCAATATATGATGTTTCATTTGTAAGAGATTTGGCTTTTTTTAATATGCCTATGAACAGATTGTGGTGGAAAACTATCCTATGGTTGGAGTACTGGTACTGTTTGTACTTAGCTCAGTATTATGGAAATATTTGAGTTATGATTATTTCAAAGGTTATTAACTTTCTCTCAAAGAGAGATCCTGGGAGATAAGATTGCATTCTTCCCCTTGTCTATTTATATTAAAAAAAAAGAAGAATTAATGGCTTCATTAGTGCACATAACACTAATGAAATGGGAATGGGTGCATCCCTTGTGCAGGTAGCTCATCAAATAAAATTTGTACATGTCAGTTTTTGTGAGACCAGAGTGTACACAGCAAACCTTTAAGAAGGTTTCTTCATAAAGCAGAGTTAGATCCTCATCTGAACAGATTCTTAACACTTGAAACATGTAATAATGATAGTAATGCTAAAAATGATGATGATGATAGCATCAACCCCCAAATATCAGTAGTGCCTAAGGACAGCGCTGAGTTCAGAGTTCTTGTGCTAAGCTTTGCACAAAAGGGGTGAATGTATCCTTGCCTGAGAACAGATACAATGAATTTATTAAATGTATTTAATAAGATTTGAGTATTAAACAGTGTTTCCTTTTTGTCTCCAAACCTTTTCAAGCCTTGGGCTAGCAAATTTGGGGACCTTTACTGTCTGTTCTATTAATTCTATTTAACAACAAAAACCAAAACAACCCCCCAAAACAAAAAAAAACAAACAAACAAAACAGCAAAACAAAGACAAAGCAACAAAACAACCAGTCAACCAACAAAAAGAAATCCCCAAGGAAAAGTACCCTACATTTGTTCGAAACATAGTTGAAAATCTGCATTTAGTTGAACACTGTGTTCAACTAGCTGTGTTGTAGTTGTTAAATAACCTCATGTGATGCTTATGAAGGATGTAAAAGGGGACATGGAAACAAAGTAATAAGAAATATAGAATAGAAATATTAAAAATAACAGTACATCTTATTTTTTTTTTAAAATAAAAGTTTGATATCAGGCCTAAAACCTGTTTTGAGATACTTTCTTTAGAGCACAAATTCATTAAAATTACTGTTTCAGCTAAAAATAAAGTGCCTGAGAAACCACTGTAAGGAAGATGTAGAGCCATTACAAGTCAAAACATTTACTAGCTTTCTAAATTGTGAGGAAATAAAATTAATGTTCTTGGACAGCAACAAAAAGCTGCATCTCAATAGTGACTAGTTGCACAGATTGTTAATGTCTACCAAATTGAAGACTGGTCATAGGACAGTGTATGTTTTTGTCACTAACTTCTGTGTGGTAGCAGATGTTCATTTCTGTATTATGGAGAAACTGCTCCTTTTGTTGATGACACCCAAAATGATACTCACTGAAAAATGTTTTCTTGCCCATGTTGTATGCCTTTCCAAAAGGATTACACTTCATAATAATATAATAAAATAATAAATAAAGAAAGAATGGTAGCCACTGAGTTTTGACAGTTCCATTGTGTTAAGAAAAAGGCATTTCTGTATTTGGCAGCATGCAAGTAGGGGATTGTTCACCTCATGCAGTGATGCATGCATTTTAGTACAGGGACAGACTAATAATAATCCTGTTGACATAAGCTAGGCCAATAAATCTTCAATAGGTCGTTTCTTTTCCTTTGCTTAATGTTTCTCTGAAGCAGCATCTCTAGTTTGTGCAGATTTTTTTTGTTTTGTTTTGAGTGTGTTTTCTTAATGCTGCTGTTCAAACAGCAAGCTGCAAAGTTTCCATGATGCCATGATGTGTGCTTTGACAAAGGCTGGCTAAAACAGTTCATCCTATGTATTTGCTTTTAGTTTCACATCTTTCTGTATCTGTTTTTCTACATAGTAACTGCTGTGAGTACAGGCTGATGTTTGTATTGTACTGGCATAACAGCACCAGGGTCTCTAGGTGCAGCTACAGTGTACATAAAGATAGTTTCAATTTTTAACTTAACTGCTTTTGTTATGGTTCCTTCTACTTAACAGGTAGTATATATTGTAACTTGAGTCCTAATGCTTTTTTTTTTTGGTGGAGGACCTCCTGTCTATACATAAAGGATTTTATGGCAGTATTTTAAAATTTTGTTCATTACAGTGTAAGAACTGAATCCTTATGGGTGCTTTTGTGTTCAATCAAAAAAGATCAAGGTTATCTAAGTAATATATATTTGAAAACATATCTTGGATGAATTTGAAGACTGAATACAGTTTTATGTTTCAACAGAAATAAATGAAGTAGGGCATTTTGAGGTTGTCTTGTTTGATTTTTTTCAAGATACTAACTGACCTGTTTTATTGTCCCTCAGTGCCTTTGCTACTCTAGAAGAGGAGGCTTGTACAGAGCTTGTTCCTTATCTTGCATATATACTTGACACTTTGGTCTTCGCATTTAGTAAATACCAGCATAAAAACCTGCTCATTCTTTATGATGCTATAGGAACTCTAGCAGATTCTGTAGGACATCATCTAAATAAACCAGTGAGTATATCTTATGTTCTGTAGAAGCAGTCATCATAATTGAAAAACTTGTTCAGTGTTATTTGTGGGGTGCTTTGCATGTTATAAACCAGAAATGCTGATATTTCTGTGTAGGTCTCAATAATACTAAATATTTACAGATAAAATACATAGACTGCACATATTTTTTCCACTACACAAATATTTGCCATTTTGAGTAAACAAATGATAGTGTGTGAAATGTGCTTCTCATCATGATTTTCTCCTTATGTTCAGAATTTTTCAGCTCAGAGGAGATACACATATCAATATAGATCACACTTTTTTTTTTGGTAACTGCTTTATAGCTAAGCTGCTCTGTATATGTCTCTTGCCAGTGAATTGGAGCACATCATCACTAGAAATTGCTATTTCAGAGTGAGAAAGGCAATTTTTTTTAATATAAAAACACAGAATCCTATGGTCAAAGCACAGATAACAGAAAGACAGATGTAATAGGGGGTTTTTTAGTGTACATATAATAATTAGTTGAAGATATATACCTGTCACATGTTTGCATCTTATGATGGTTGTTGAAACTTGTTTTATTTCTCTGTTGTGCTTCAAATGACATAGACACTCCAGATAAAAACTATTTTAGTTGTTTCTATGTCATTTTACTTGCTATCTGAGACCCCACACCATCAAAGACCTGTTTTTCAGTGTCTCTCTGAGCCTGGCCACCTTGACATTTGACAGTACCAGGAGGAAGCTAAATGGCAGCTCCTGAGGAGGATCTGACTTTCATTAGTCAGTTTGAATTTTATATTTTTGGGCATAGCGATATGTGTTGGCTCTTCATATACCTTCTGGGAGCAACAGCACTATAGAGATGCCTTGCTCAATGTCCTTGTGACTGTGGCTGCGCAATGGCAGGGAAGCCAGCTTTATGCAGAAGGGGTAAGTGCCTCCTTCTGGAGGCATAGGAAATTACTTTCGTCAGGGATGGTTAGTTGCTTGAGGAAGAAGTTTCAGAACTTGGGGGAATAGTGTTGTAGCATCAGGGCAGTGCAAGATGGCTGAGAAAAGCTGGTGGCAGATGCAGAGCCAGAATGTTTTCTTAGGCCCTGAGGCAGTCACTTAAAGTTCAGTAATCCAGGTAGCTATACTGAAAACAAACCTGCAGGAAGGGATTTTCCAAAGGTATTTATATGCTTTAGCAAAAAATATCAAGGCATAAATTGTAAATCCTAATATAAAAATACTTCTATGAATTTCAACAATGATTGAAATACAGTACCTCAGAGTTTTTTTTTTCTCTGAAGAAGTAGAATGTATTTCAGTTTCTACCTAACTTTAAATAAAATAGTATGCAGTTAAGTATTTTAGCAGCTCATGCATTTTCATCCCAAACAGGAGTATATTCAGATGCTAATGCCTCCATTAATCCAGAAGTGGAACATGTTGAAGGATGAAGATAAAGATCTCTTCCCTTTATTAGAGGTAAATGTTAAAAATTGGATATTTTTAGTCAACTTATTTAGGAATTATACTTTCTACTAAAGAGGTTCCTACTAGGAAATATGACTATAAAATCTGACAGTGTTAGCTATTTCCCATTATGAATAAAATATTTTGACTATAGTAAGAAAATTTTATGACTGAGGAACTGTCCTTAGGTTTAGCAGAAATCTTTTAGATTTTTTTTGCCATTCTGGAGTATTTTCTTTGATAGGATTATTTTAGGGAAAAAAATGTTTTATCCTGCTTTTATTCTTGTCTTCTCTCTCCTTGCTCTCCCTTCATCCCTCCATTAAAACTATTGTCAGACAAGCTGAAGGTATGAACCAGACCATGTAGTCTTATTCTCTGTACTTTCTGACTGTGAAGCAGGAAAGAACCTCTAGAAAATTAGTTTTGTAACTCTTAGGTAATAATAGGGCTTGTTCATGGACAAGATACTGCAGCTTAGTGTAAGTGCTGTCTGAAATTATCATAACTGGTTTTGTATGCATTTTCTTGGCTACCTCTAAGAAGATGCTGCTGCTGAGAAATTTTCTCAACGGATGTGTACAGGAGTGAGTAACAACTTGCTGATAGTTGCCTTGCCTCAGCTAACCAGTACTGCCTTTCTAGGCTGTGTTTACTTAATCAGTTACATATTGGTGTAATTAAAATCCTAATATCTTTTAAGTTACCTTTCCCGAGTAAAAGGCACTTCAGGAATGTGAGGAAAGGTAGTGACTGTGTTCTGTTTCTTCTTTTTTTTAATTCCAGTGCCTGTCGTCAGTTGCTACTGCCTTGCAATCTGGCTTTCTTCCATACTGTGAACCTGTGTACCAGCGTTGTGTAAATCTGGTGCAGAAGACACTTGCACAAGCCATGGTATTTTTCTATGACTATTCCAATGTTACTTTGCTAAACTAATGTATTAACTGCGTAAAATTACAGGTTTGCAGAGAGATTCAATATCTAAATGAATGTGCAGTTTGGAAACCTTTTTTTATGCATACCCCTGAGAAAATCTAATATAATTTGAAAATGTGTACTTATTTGTTGCAGTTACATAATGCTCAGCCAGACCAATATGAGGCTCCAGATAAAGATTTCATGATTGTGGCTCTTGATTTACTCAGTGGTTTAGCTGAAGGACTTGGAGGCAACATTGAACAGCTAGTGGCTCGCAGCAATATCCTGACACTAATGTACCAATGCATGCAGGTGAGACGAGTCATCTACTTGATCCAAAGATTTTCTTTATTTGGAGAATCAGAAACTCTTCTAGAATTGTAATTTTTTTCTTTCTCTCTTCAGGACAAAATGCCTGAGGTACGGCAGAGTTCTTTTGCATTGTTGGGGGATCTGACAAAGGCCTGTTTTCAGCATGTTAAACCTTGCATCGGTATGTTTCTTTTAGTATTAAACAACTTGTTCTACAAATTCCTAAGATGTTAGTTTAGCCATTGTTAAGCTCCCTGCCTGTTCTGTGGGTTGCCTTTTCATGGTATTGGACATTGTAATTTTCCTTTATCAACAATGGTCTGTGGTCTTTTGTCCTTTGAACTGTACATTTAGAAGACATGGTCCTATTTTTTTAGACAGTGCAAAAATTCTTCTTTGTCCTTTATTTTTAAAGCTTTTTTTGTTCTACTAGACTCTATTATTATGGAAAATTATATATCATATATAAATCAAAAAACTTGGCTACAGGATAGGTTTTCCTTTGGTTCTTTGCATTGTTTTCATTTCAGTAGGGAAGTAGCATCAGTTATACACTTCCATGATATTTGCTCTTTCTTCCCACAGATATAGTTAAGATACACTTGCCAAATGAATGCTTGAATAGGTTTGGAATTTAAAGTTTGTTTGGCAGATGTTATCATTACCTTTGTGACTCATTTTTTCTTAAAATTTAATCAAAGATGTGATTGCCTTCTAGTCTTCATTGTTTTATCAACCATGGCTGAATACACAGCTATCCAGATGATTTGAAGTTGTTCAACCATATTATAAAACCACAAATACTTGTAGCTGTGATTTTTTTCTTCTGTTCCCCTCTCTCCCCCCACCTAAGCAAGGGAAGGAGGGGAAAAGGATTTCTAGAGTTACAAAAAGATAAAGCCTTTTAGAAAGATTTTAAAAGCATAATTTGAAAAGATTTGCATTGAACTGCTTAGGTTCTAAATTCCAGGTTAATCTGATATATAGCAGAAATATAGCTCTTGTTAATTCACAAGTAACACTTTCCAAGCATTTAAATAGGCTTACAGTGTCTTTTTCTTAAACCCCTTCCCCCCCCCCCCTTGATCTAACACTAATGGGACAAGATGGTTGTATTGTGTGATGAGATTTTAAAATGTTGTTCTTTCTAGCTGATTTCATGCCAATTTTGGGAACCAACCTAAACCCTGAATTCATTTCTGTCTGTAACAATGCCACCTGGGCAATTGGAGAAATCTCTATCCAGATGGGTAAGATTTAATTTTTTCTTTAGTCTGTGCACATTTAGCATGTGTCTGGGCATTTTGGGGTGTTTTTTTTTTAGTGATTATTTCATGTTAAAATCGAAATTACATTTGAGATCCTTGTCCTTGTTAGTAAGTTCAGGGTATGCATTCTGTTTAGATTACTGATATTAATGGTTGTTTTCTTCTGAATCTTTTTTCATTGTTGTTTCAGGTATAGAGATGCAGCCTTATATTCCAATGGTGTTGCATCAGCTTGTAGAAATAATTAACAGACCCAACACACCAAAGACGTTGTTAGAGAACACAGGTACCCAAAAAATTAACTGTACATGGTGAAGGAAATTAGAGATTTTTTTTAATAATCGTTTTTAAAATTGCATAGGGGAACCACACCAGAACTGACTTTTTTGCTATGTATTTGGCTTTTATAAGCAAAAGCAACTCTGTTTTGCAGAAGCTCTTACAAGTCTCAGTCTTGCAGCATATCATATATCTAGATTCTAAAAGTCATTGGTTTTTCCTTTTATAACATTTTTTATATCTATTTATAGTCTGTGTAATTATTCGTCCACTTTTATTTACTTATTAAGTATGACAAATGTATGCAGTAACCCCTAAAGACTTATTTCTCACTGCTTTTGATATACACGTGTCCTTACATGTGTACTGTATATATATGTCTAGTGTTGGAAACAAATTTCATTGGCATATATAAAACAAATAATGAACTCTTTGAATTTACAAAAAATGCAGTCTTTTATTTTAAGATAAAATTGTAATATCATACACAAAAATCTAGATCTATGATGGCAGTTTTACCACAATGTAACTGAAATTATATTATATTTAATTTCTATTACCTGGTCACTTAATAACAAATTTCTGAAAAGAATAATGGCATGCATATTTTATGTTCTGGTGCACAGCTTTGAATTCCAAATTGGGAGCAATCCCCAAATACCTTACTGAATTGAAATCTCTGAGGCTTGTTTCTTTTGCATTTATAGAGGGCATGTTCTGGTATAACAAGCACCTTCCATACTCTAGGAAAAATTTATTAATAATGTGATGGTTTTACGATTTACTATTTTACTAATTAGGAATTTTATTTTTTCATCTTACAGTTTGAAAACTGTAAGAAAATAATAGTTTAGTTATTATATCCGACATGATTGAAAATGATGCAAATACAATGGCACAGTTACATTTTTTGAGCAAAGCAAGAGATAATTTGGAGAGAGATTTTTCCTTGCATATTTTTCCTCCAGTATTCTCTAAACTTACAAGCTGCACTTTCTCTGCTCCTTAACCCCCATTTAGTATGGAAGGTGAAGTTGAAGGATAAATTACCTAGTTGTATGGCATATTATAGGTACTACTTTTTGAAAATGTAGTTTTGGAGTAAATACCTACTTGTTGTGAAATATACCATGGAATAGTATAAAAATATAAATTTTCCTTACCCCTGCCCCTGCCCTGACTTCCTTCCTCTGCACTGATGGATGTGTAATACCTGTAACTGAGAAGCATCCAATACTTAAATGTTTGCTTCCATCATTGCTAAGAGAATTTTTGGAAGCATCCAAACACTTAACTTTCTTTTATTTATTTATTTATTTATTTATTTATTTATTATTCTCTTAATAGTTCCTTTAAATGGGGATGGATAACTGCAAATAAATGTTGAGTGTGGTGTACGTATTATACGTTTGTTGTGGGATATTTTACTGTGTGCCACTAATATGTGCAAGAAAATTACTGGCTTTGCTGTAGCTTGCTATGTAATTAATTATGAAAACAATTATGAGAACACACTTTGATAGAGATTACTATTCCTTGTACAGGCTGTAGCTGTAAGAATTTACAGATAAAATTGTATTTTCATTTGAACTGCAAGTGCAGTTTTATAAGATAGCAAAAAAATTTTAGACACTGCATATGGAAATTGAGTTACATTAGGGCAAAACTGTATATTAACAGGGAGCTGCAGCTTTCATGGAATTAATATGTTTCAGACTAGTATATCCTACACCAAACTTTTATTGGAGAAAGCATCATCTGCTTTATTGCATGTTTCATGAAACTGTTCACAAATGCCTGTTAATTAGAGTGTTGCATAGTATGTCCCTTGAACATAGGTTTCCTTTCTCTGCTTCATACAAATCTGCTGGATTTTAGTATTATTCATGTATTTTGCTTCCAGTAATCCTGATACATTATTCCCCACCCTCTCCTTTTTCTAAAGATTAATCTTCCGTGAGTTGAGCAAACACCATTAAAACACATTTGCATGATGATATTTTCTTTGGTCTGTCCCTCGGAACAATGAACCAAACTGTCTAATCATGTGATGAAACAATTTTACTTTTCATGTGTCCTTATGCTTTGGTATCAGAAGTCAGATTCTTATACATCTATGAGGAAACCTTTTGTGAACAGAAGAAATACTGAGATTAAAGAATTAATTTTCTGCAGTCAGTTGCTGTGAATTAGCAACCATTTTTAATTAAATTCTCTGTGAGATTATGAAGAAGATAAATATTTTGTGCTCTTTGAGAAGTGCTTCATCTGTTTAGAATTTTCAGACAGATCACAGTATTTTCCATGTAAAAGTATTTATGCATGTATTTTTACTGATAGATGGGATCTATTAAAACCTTGAATTCAAAACCTGGGAAAAAAATAAAATGTTTAGAACACTTGATACTAAAACTGAAAATGGTTGATTTCTTTTTATCAAAAATAGCTGTAATAGTATATTTGAATAAAAACTTTTGAATGTATGGTAGGTAAATTTACTGCAAAAGATTACTCTGAAGAGGGCAGAACGACTGCTTACATCAGAAGGCCTTTGGATTTAAAATTGTGTTTTTGGTGTTCTCTCATTTACTCCTTTAATTTTTCTTTTACCCTGGAGAGTATACCATATATGTTGCTGCCTCTTATTTAGGGGGTGGTAATAAACAAGCACTGGTGAAATCTTATGTTTATTATCATACACAGATTCTGTTGGTTTCTGTTTCTGAGTTATTTGTTGTTTTTTCTTTATTTTTTCTCCTCCCCCCTCATTTGCTCATGTCTTGGTTGGCGTTTGGTGGTGTATAACCGTGATTGCGTTACCTTAGCAATAACAATTGGTCGTCTTGGTTACGTTTGTCCTCAAGAGGTGGCCCCCATGCTACAGCAGTTTATAAGACCCTGGTGTGTATTATTCAATCTTTTTTTTTTTAATTCATTTTTCTTCACTCTCTTTCTTTCTTTCCTTCTTCTCTCTATCTCACTTTTAGATATATTTTCAGT
This sequence comes from Pseudopipra pipra, assembly GCF_036250125.1. Classification (NCBI taxonomy): domain Eukaryota; kingdom Metazoa; phylum Chordata; class Aves; order Passeriformes; family Pipridae; genus Pseudopipra; species Pseudopipra pipra. The sequence goes on along the minus strand of NC_087581.1, from coordinate 23,315,663 downwards.
TGGTTACAAAATCTCAATCCTTAATCATTGCCAACCATGTGACTAATCTTGTCCTATCAGGTTTGTGAGTTTTCAGTAGCACCGTCATGTATTCTTTATGTTGTGGCTAATGACTAATTTATGCATGGGATAAGATTGTCACATGCTTGCTGTGTTAAAGCTTGACTATGAAAGAGCATTTTAAAATCCACCAGAATGATAATACAATGCATGCAAATACTGTAAAATTTAAACAATGCATTATTTAAAATTCAGTCTGAGGCTTGAAATGCTTTAAGGAATATATGTTTATAGATTTGTTACGTATAAAATAGCTTGCTTGCTGCTGTAAAAGTTAAATAACTGTTCTGTAAGTGATATCTGACATAATTCATACTGTGATAGTATTTTATGTTCCGCTTCTAATAATGGTAGCTTTTATAAATATTTCAGATACATGTTTCTTTTGTATTTAATGGAATACAGGTCACACTTTCTAACTGTATATGGTGTAACAGAAAAACCAGATTCTGGAGGTGAAACCTAATGGGATTATGCTAGTAAAAACTACGTGGAAGAAGTGTTTTTTTAAGTGTTCAAAATTGTGTTTCAGATCATCTTATCAGTGTGACTTATTCCATCAGATACTGTCATCTAGTTCTGACTTGAATGAAGAAAAGTAATAGAGTTAGCTAAGTTTTGCTCTCCAAATTATCAGGTGCACCTCTCTGAGAAACATAAGAGACAACGAGGAAAAGGATTCAGCGTTCCGTGGGATATGTACCATGATTACGGTCAACCCCAGTGGAGTAGTCCAAGTAAGATACACTAATAGATACTAACTTCTTTTCTTTACCCATTTAAAATTTAAGGAAAGCTGTATATGGAGTATGAAAAGGTTTACCTTGATGTGATTCCCTGCAGTGCATGATGTAGCTTTATTTTAAGGTCAAGGAGGCCAAAATGTTTATATTGTGAATGATACGTATCATGATGCTTCAGTAATTATCATCTGAAAAGGAAAGGACGAGAGTATTGTTAAAGTCAGTTTTTGTCTTTTCCTTGCAGCGAATATATAAATAATGAACTTTGATTAAAATAACTGTATTTTGATACTTCTGGCAGGTTGTGGTCAGGATCTGGATGCAAATATAAGGTGAAAGTTGACACTATGAAACCTATTTTCCAGAGGCAAGCTAGGCTTTTAAAACAAGAAACAGAAAAAACCAGTAACCGTTCTTAAAACTTGGATAGAGAAGATTCTGTTTCAACTTTAAATAGATTACTTAAATAGTCAATGTGGACAATGAACATGCATATGTTTAAATTAAATGGTACAACTGAAGAACACAGTATGACTTGATATTTTGTCTCTACACCTCTACAGTAAAGCTGTAACAATGTAATATTTTCTAAGAGGAAAATGGAACTGATTTTTCCCTCTCCTCTACCTGGAGTTCTTCTTCCTGAAACACAAGAATTGAGCCTCTATCTTGTTTTGTAATTTTCAGTTCATTTCACTGGTGCCTTATTCTGTACTTAACATTTCACTCTTCTGCTGTCTGTTTGTTCATTCATGTAGCTTAAGGGGAGGGAATAATTCAGGACACATTTGATTAGCCCATCTCTCCTCTGTAGTCATTATCCTCAATTCCTACTGAAATCATCTGCATTGTTAACATAATTATTAAAGACTGGTGTTTTGTTGGTGTAGGAGGAGGTAATGCATGACAGCAGATGAACTAAGCATAGGGATTTTGAGGTGGCTTTAGTTTTGAACCTGTATCCCGGAATAAAACTTCTGGCTCTGCTTAAAGCAATATGACACCTTTTTTCCCCAACTGGAAATATGCAAGTGTGCATTTGTTCCTTCTTACTAAGGTGATTGGTTCTTGCATTTGTATGTGTACTGAAAGAAATGTTAGGCTAGTGTGATGTAGGAGGGGAGAGTTGAGGTTTTTTAACTGTGGTCTTAAGACACTCAGCAGTTTCTATTTCTGAACATTTAGGCATACAAGAACACAGCATTGTCTGAATTAAGTGGAAAAATAAATAGATAAAAGCAAAAGCAGTTGTGAATTGAGATCAAAGACCCTGTACAGTTCACAGAATAAACATCAAATATTGTTTTCAGATGTATAAATTGAGGTTTCTAACCTATGTGATTATTTAATCTTATAGGACTTTATTTTTTTTTGTGATGCTGTTGCATCATGGATTAGTCCAAAAGATGATCTTCGAGACATGTTCTGTAAGGTAAGTCTTCTAATATAACAGTATATTCTAATGGTGGTTGTTCTGCATCCTCTGGTTTGTTTGTTTCTTTCTGTAGCATTTACTGTGTTGGTCATGGAGGTCTCTCTGCCCCCTGTGGTCATGCAAGGTCATACATTTTCAAACAAAACAACATGAAAATCCTGACTGGTTTTTTTAACCTTTATTTTCTTATATTTTTTTAACCTATATTTTCTTATATGCATTTGGGTTATTCCTAACTTTTTTAAAATTAAGAAGTTCACTTGAGATGTTATTTGAAGGGATAATCATCCTCAAACAGCTTTTCATAATGTCCTGCGTTTGAAAGAACAGGGGGTTCTATACTACATTTAAGACTTCTTTTTCTAGAAAATGAGATCTTTATGGTTCAAGAGTACTTTTTGTCACAAAGATGCCTATTTTATTTTGAAGAAATATCTAGAAAATTTTGAATTAAAAATATCCTGGTGGTATTCTGTTTGATTCTCTTACTTTTGCTGAAAATAAGGGATTGCTTAATCCTCCTCAGAATCCCTCTTGGGCGAGCAAGTTTTAAGAAACAAACAAACATACAGTTATACCCAAGAATGCATCCCTATTGACAAAGTATCAACAGAGTTTAAGCAGAAGGACTGTTTTCCCTGTATTTAATAAGAAAAAGAAACAAAATAACAAATGGACCAAAAGAACAAAAAAGAAACCCCCCTAAACTACAAAACCACCAGCACAACCAGAATGTGATATATTGTATTTTTGCACTGATGTCTTACATTAAAAAAGAGAGAGAGAAAAAAAGTGGTTCCCTTCACAAGTTCTAAAGTGAAATCTCGATTTTTAGGAAGTGCTATCTCAAAAGAAAAGTTCATGATACCCTTGTAGTAAAAATGGAGCATATTCCTAAAAACTTACTAGGATCATGGGTCAGTATTGGCACGTCTTCTTCGATTAATGCCATGTGTGAGCATGAAAACAGAAGCTAGAACTTTTCTATCCCATCTTTAAGAGAAAAGACAGAAATCTGACTGTCTTAGCCTCTCAGATAACTGGTCTCCTTCCAAGGAATGTTAAATCTAGAAAATGCATCAGCAGAAGGAATGCTGTGAAAAATGCAAGTGAAAAGGAAGTCCAGGATACAGCCTATGATGATTGTCCAAAGCAGTCTCAGTGTGTGTTTCTGTACCAGTCCTTCAGCATCGAATACTTGCTTCAGTAAGTTAGGCTCCTGTTTTTTAGATTCTTTCCAAGTTGTCCATGTAGCACCCACGGCATTCAAACTAGACACAAAGGTTCTTGATCACTTGGCAAAAGGACACCTTTGCTTTTTAAAGCAAGCAGTTTTAATGTATTTTTGTGCTTTTTGCCTTGCAGGAAAGGAGACAAAGCTTTTTTCAGTCATGGCATGCAGGGGTTTTAGTTTACTTCTTCATGAATACATGAGCGCTGTAGTCCAGTTAGATGTTTTTCCAGCAATAATTATGAGTTTCAGGAACAGTGGAAAGAAACTGGATTGTCCAGTGTTTCTTTTTTTGTTTTATTCTTTACCACTAGACCTGGGAGAAAAATACCACTTTCAAGAGCATGGATAAATGAGCTGCCAGTGTCGAAATCTGACACATAACCTTTTGTCATACCTGAGCATTCTTAGATTTTCAGTAGTTGCTTGGCAGCTGGCGAATGTGACTGTTTGGGTTAGGAAGGAGAGGCGAACCTGCTTGTGGAAGGGAGAAAAGCAGTAAGTTAACTGGTGGCACTATAATGTCATTAGCACATAACTTTGATATTGCCATTTCTATGAGAATGTGTTCAGGACAGACTGTTCCACAACTCAGTTTCACTGCATGTAAAAAAGAAAACCAAAACTTTAGGTTCTCTTTGCATAATTTTCTATGAGGAAAAGTAATTTCATCTGCTTTTGTCCTTTCTAATATTCACTTGTTACTTGTTGTTTTAAGAGCTAACATACTAAGACCTTTCTGATAGTAGAATTTAATTTATTGGTTTTCAGATAATTTATTACATCAGAAGATCCAGACTGAAACCTGTAGGTTATTGTTTTTCCTCTTTCACTGGCTTTTGATTACCATTGAATGTGGATTCCTGTACTTGCAAAACAAAAAAGATTTCAAGAGCTTCCTTTTTAGTGACAGTTGTCTTACAGGTTCCATGCAATAAAGAGCTCTCACAGGTTTTATTTTTGTGCTAAAAATGGACATATTCATTTTGTCAAATGTTGGCTGCGGTTTTGGCTCAGCTTTCTTTCCATAACATCCTACACATTTAAAAAAGAAATGTGAACACGGTAGTCTTAACATGTATGATCTATGTCAGTTGAGTGACTGATTGACTGCCTGACTGACTGACTGAATGGATGAATGAATGATGAATTGAAAAAATTATAAATAGACATTCTGAAATGGCCTAACTCTAGGTTACCCATTAAAATACATATAAATATGTATACACACACATATTGTGGGGGTAGCTATATTCTATATGTCACCTTTAAAAGAAAAAACACGTTAAGAGAATACTTCCTTTGTTTCTTAATAGCATTTCAGTATGAAATCAGGGAATTCAGATTGCCAGATGTACAACTCAGCAATTTGTGGCTTACTGCATATGAGGCTAGTAAATAATATATCCTCTATTTAGTGCTTATCTTGACTTCTCCCTTCTCATTTGTAGATTCTTCATGGATTTAAAAATCAAGTTGGGGATGAGAATTGGAGGCGTTTCTCTGACCAGTTTCCTCTTCCCTTAAAAGAGCGCCTTGCAGCTTACTATGGAGTTTAACCTCATGCACTGTAGCTGCAGTCCCATAATTAGAGGTAAGCACAGAAATCTTGCTTGGTAAACAGATCTGTATAACCTACTTTCTCCCTGTGTGCATTATATGAAATATAATTAATTCATCCATCTAGAATTGTTCAGACACACGGGAGGAGATATCTTTCCTTCCTATGGAGAGGGAAAAAAAGAAGGTATGATAGTATACCTAAATGATGGAGACTGTAGCAAAAGCAGCTGACTTTTTTTATTGTTACAGAGAGAGAAAGAAAGAAAAAGTGAGTGTATCATACACACATTATTTTATCGAGATAAAGTTGGAAGCGTAGGTATAACAAAGTGCTGGTTCAAGTTTAATAAGCAGAGTGATGAATATGATCGTGAAGTTATCATACGAAAGACACAGGCTCCCTTACATGTTATGAATTAAGAGGTGGCAGATGTAGTCGAAGCAGGAATATTCCTCTAGTATAGAAAGCAAATTTGTTAATGTACTGGAGTTATGTGAAGTCCAGTATACTCTGAACTACATCCTCAATGCTTTTTGCACTGAATAAAGGATGTTATGCTAATGTGTAATTACTGTAACTGTAAAGCATGATGTTTTGGGGAGGCTAATGTGTTTATTATTGCCATGTTCCGGTTTTGTGCACCAATTCAGAATTGTTAGGCAGTTCTGTGTAGAGAATGATTCAATTTCAACAAAGAGCAGTGAAAGTGCGTTTTAGAATAGCTGTGTTATTGTTCCACCATGCTTTGTATGCTGTCTGTGCGTGATCTATTAAACAAATTTCCCATGAGTAAAGTAGTGTGATACTGTGAAGAGATTATTATATTACCCAAAAAAAGAGGGTGAATTAAGTTGATTCACTTAGTCTTTATATAGAATTGATACTTCTAGTAGAATTTTTGCACTGAAATTACGGGGGTGAGTCATGCAGTTGTTTCATTTTTGGAATGGATAACTATTTAAAAGTTAGCCTAAGCTTTTTCAGTCACTGACATAAGAAATCCTGTTTGAATTACATGTTTGATCCAAACAATGGATTAAAAATAAAACAATTTCAAACATTTATATATTTATTATCAGTGAGGGTGTTTTATTTCTAACATAAAGGTGTCTTCTCCTCCTATTGAAGAGGAAGCCAAAGTGATAAAATCCACCATTATTCTCAGTTTGAACTGAGAAACTATCTTGTTTAATCCACCTAAAAGGGAAGCTGTTAGGTCAGTAGGAGATACGTGTAATATACTTTCTCAATGTCATAACTACCTCATAATTTTGTGCTAAAAAATGGAAAAGCTGGTTAAAATATATAGGACTGCTTTTATCGTAAATCTAAGTTGAGCACAGTAGTGGAACTGTCAATGTAGCTTAAAAGCATACATTGTTGTTTCATGAATAATAATTTATCTTACATAAACGGGCTGCTTTCTTAACAGGCTTAAAAAGGAAAATCTAGGCATAAATTAATTTTTAAGTTAACAGTTGGCACTTACTGCTTGAAAAAGGCCCTTTGTTTATCCACCTGTCAAGGGTCAAGGTAAGATTTAATTATACCTTTATCTTTTCCTTTTACAGGTCCTTCAGTCTGGGAGACTATGAGGGAGCCTCTGCACCCAGGGAAAATGTTACCCTTTACTGGGGGGAAGGGTAAACCAGTAGGGAATACAGTACAATCCCAACCCTACTGGGAGGGGCGGGAGGGAGGTGTTGCCGTCACTGTATTAAGTCGATGTTGGGAAATGTTTTAACATCTGGAGCCTTTGTGGGTGGAAATCTGTCTCCTATTACACCTCTGCACTGGATGTGAAGAAGAAAAAAAAAAGAATCTAGTCACAAAACAGCACATTCTGGAATATTGTGGGGATTTGTACCAAAATAAGTAACCATATAATTGAACCATAGGGATACGTAAAGAGGAAAAATATTTTGCGCACAATAAAGGAAACCTAAGAATGGGGGTCACAAACAGTAAAAGGCTTTCTTTTTTGTTTTCTGTTTTTTTAAGTAAGGGTTTTCTACATTATTTCATCCTGCTTGAGGGGATTACTAGGTATTTGCATGTTAATGAACTACGCAAACGAAGTTAGTACAGTTAAAATGCAGCTTGTGTCTGTATTAGGAACAGGCACTTGCAGTGTACAGCATAAAAACCCCATCATAAAATAATAAAGGTTAACTCGGACAAAATGAAGCAACTGCAAGCTGCCAAATAAGTCACTCCTTTCATGTTTTGGGGTAAGGGGAAGGACACTGCAAAGGAAAGATTGACATCTTAATTTTTACATTAAGGAAAACAACCAAGGTAGTGGATATGATTTAATTATTGTACGTTTTTAGCTTTAATTTCTAGAGTAAGGCATTATTCTTAACTTGCAGTTTAAGGTTCAGGCATGCGTTCTGGCTCATAGTGATCAGAAGTAATTTTAATTAGTGGGAAAGTAGCATGCTTGCATCACATAGAGTGAAATTGGTATACATTTACCTATGTTGCGCCAGTTTTGTGTTGCAGTTTACCAATTCAATATAGCCCTGCATTTAAAATTCCTTTTTAAGATTCTGTGGAATTTATTTTTATTAAGAATATAGATATAAAGTACTGTAGTTAACGTTAAATTAGGCCTTGAAATACCTTTTTAGGATCTGTTAAGAATAAGATTGATATTGTATTGTGTGTAACCTGCACAATGTGGAAAGCTGATATAGCTGTGCAAAATATTTGCCTCTGTGCTGTCAGTGTGATGTGCTTTCTGCATGGTTATATCCTAGTGATTTTATCAGAATCTCTAAAATGAATTACATGGTAAGACCCGTTAAAGGCTGCATAAATGTTAGTTGGCACGTAAAGACAATTGTAGAAGTTGATGACAAGATTGCTACGTTTGTGTTTATTCCCACTCAACGTATTACCTTCTACACTTTCTTTTTGTTCAAAGCATGATCTTAAAGAGATGTTTAAGTTGATGTAATGCAGGGTATCTACACGGTATCGGCGCATGTTGGTGGCCCTTTGTGATATAGTTAAATGCACAAGGGTGCAAGTTTAAAGCTAGAGAGTGGAAGTTGGTTTGGATCCTCTTCATTTCATTTGTTTAGCTTTTCTGTTGTGTTTTTTTTTCTCTACTTACATGTATTCCTGTGAATAAATCCTTGTTAAGTTAACCCTTTACTTTTCCTTTCATGTGTATTTTCTTATGTACTGTGAATGTGAAATCCTAACTGGTACACTTGATCTTGTGTCCATCTGAAAGTGGCAAGTCTTTAATAATTTAGATTGCCTAAAGAGTATCCCATGATGATAAAGGAAAATGGAGAGATTTTTAACTCTGCTGGTCAGAGGTGAAGCCACACCTTTCCATTTTTCAAGTGCTGCATTATTAATCTGCAAAACAAAATTAAGCCATAACAGCCTTTTTGTAGATTTAGTTTCTCACCTTTGCATTGCAGAATTGATACTGGATAACAATCTTTGGTTTTGGGGTTTGCTTGTTTGTTTGGTTTTTGGTTCCCCCCCCCCCTTTTCTTTCCTTTTCCTTTTTTTGTTTTGTTTTGTTTTGTTTTGTTTTGTTTTGTTTTTGTTGGGTTTGGGGGGTTTTTGTTTGTTTGTTTTGGGTTTTGGGGGGGTTGTTGGGGTTTTTTTGTTTTGGTGGGGTTTTTGTTGTGGGGGTTTTTTTGTTGTTGTTGTTTGGTTTTTGGTTGGTTGGTTGGTTGGTTTTTTTTTTTTTTAAGAACTTCCTCTTCTTTGCATGGTTCTCTTCTTTGACTGTTGAATGATTTAGCCATTGCACTGAAGTTTGAGCTGTATGAGTGTGAACTTAAAAATGCTGTTTAAACAACTTAGATTGTTTTTTTAATGCATGATCACATGCATGTTTTATGTCCCCCTCCCACACTTTTTTTTTGGCTTTGCAAATTTTAATGGATTATGCCTGAAGAATAGTTTGGACTGTACTGTATGAAATACATTCAATAACGCCAGTACATAGTATTTATTCAATTTGGTCAAAACAGCATGTGATAACTTGCTTTCAAATTACATTACTTTGGTAGCAAACACAAAATTCCTTCTCAGCTAATAACTCTGAAATAAATTAGTTAATAGCCACTGAAAAACACTTCAAAACCAAATTTTGAAAGGGAAAAAAAACTCCAGCCTTTAGCAAGGTGGAATATTATTTTAGACCCAAATTTGCTTTAATATTGAGTGTGTTTGAACTTTAAGGAAGAGTTTCAGAGAAATGACATTAAAAAGTTTGTAGAATAGAAAACCTACCCAAATAGTATGGTAGCATAACAGTTAGAATTTGGGTTTAACTAAACTTCTTAAATTTCAGAAAGCCCCTTTAACCAAATAAAACCACTCCACCTCACCTTGGATTAGCTTAGGATGCCACTTTTGTGCATATGTGTTTTAATAGGTATGTGTACAGATGTGAACTGATCTGGTATGACAGCAAGGAAAATAATTAATTAGGGCAGAAATAAACAGTACTGACAAAATAGTCTTTTGTATCAGTAAGTTCCTGTGGTATATTATAAAGCAAGTAAACCATATTCCTAATGCATAATAAAGTGCAAAGATTTGCAGAAGCCATTTAGGGTGTAATGTGAGGTAAGAAAAGTTCTGAAACAGCATTAATATTTAAAATTGAATTATTGCATCATGGGATATATAAAAAGCATCTTAATTCTTGTGATGTAGTCTTGACAGTTCTTGAATGTTGACTGAATGTTTATACTGGTAGAATTGTGAGTTTGTCTTTGTTACATTCCAGTGTTTCTGCCTCTTGGCATGCTAAAAGCACGGCTTACTTCATTTGCTCCTTACACACTGAAAAAAGTGCTGTTAGTGTGCTAAACTACAGAAATAGCCGCTGCTAAGTAATGGTGTAGATTTTCTACTTGAATATTTTTGTTGTAGGAACCTCAGGAGGTCAGTGTTTACTGTTTTTATATATGCCTTTTTCCTGTTTTGAGTTTCCCTTTTTGAAGGATTCTGAGAGTGAAAAAAAGCTGCTGATCAACCTAAGTTGGTAACAGAAAGTGTATTTAAAATCCTTATAAATGCATCTTTTTGGCAGTTCTAAATTGCTGTTAAATTAGTCTTAAATGAAATTCAATATTAAGTTTTTTTCATAACACATTCAGGAAACCGCTCATTTCATTTAGGGAAAAAATTAGACTAGTTCATTATTTTAACCAGTGCAAGCAAAAATAATCAATTTTGTATTTTTTTTTCCCAAAGCTTGATTATTTTCTAAATCAGTGAATATGTATATATTTAAATCTTAAGAAGCTAATTCTTACTCTTTGGTTTATTGCTCCTTGAAGCTTGTACTCAAAAGGTCACTTTTAGAAGAATGGGTTAAAATTTGTAATCATTATAATTTTTAAAAGTTATGAAGTAGCATAAATTTTGTAATTAACAATATTGATACACACTGTGATTTTTTTCCTTAGAACTTTTATGTTAGCATCAATTTTAATTACTTAAACTGCATATATTGTATAATAGTAAAATGTATATTTTAAAAATTCAAGTTGCTTTCCTCAAGCAAAACTCATTGCTACTTAGAAATATTCAAATACTAACTTTATCTCAGGTGAATACTCTTGTACCCTTTTTGTTCAGAACACATGCTAATAAAAATGTGTCATAATTTTATCAGTTTACGTATTTCATTTAGGCAGCTCCTCTTGTCTTAAACTTACTCTAAATTAACCTTCTACTGTGGGACAATAATTACTTTTGCTTCACCTATATTATTCATATTGAATGTATTAACAGACAAGGTGCAAAAGCATTCTTCCCTTGAGGAGAATGCATCCATATTCAAACAACTGAAATATTTCTTAAAAAAAATGCTTTAAATGCAACATTAAATTGGAAAACTTTTGTTTCAGATTTTGTCAAGGAAAGAAATAACACTAACTGCTTCCATACTATCTCTTTCCTGAGGATGATAGATGCATAAAGCTTTTATATAGGGTCTAAAGAGTGACTTTTTATCTTAGATAAAGATTAAGCTCTACAATGAAATGGCAAAACATCCTGCACCTCTCTCAGATAGATGCTGATGTAGTTTGCACACATATTTGCTATATATTACACAACCTCACCTTGAATAAATAAGGCTTGATCAGTACCTGTGTATTTCACTCACCTATGCATTCTCCAGGATGACTTGCATCCATCAGTCTTCTAGGTATTCTTCTCCAATAGAAACTGGGTTTTGTCTGCCACTGATGCTTGCTCTTTGCACTTAATGGTTAGAGCAAGCCAGTTTTAGTTTATTATTTTAAATGGGGAATTGAGGCAAGTACTCTGCTTGCCTTGTATATTCTGCTAAAATAGTGATACTCACTCACTTGAATGTACTTACATGAGGGAAGTTTGAAATGGCTCTATAAGATAAATCCCTGTGTGGTGTTACAGTATGCTTTAAGTAAGCCAAATCCACATCTCAAAGAATTCAACACTTACAGTATAGTATATTTTTTTCTATAAACTGGTTCTATTGTACTACTTTTGGTTTAGGTATCTATTTCCTTACTTTGCATGAGCAACTAAATAAGAAGGCTTGGGTGTTTTTTGTGAGGACAGCAATGAGAAAAAAAGAGTTTGGTATAAGGAGGTTTATTTGGCTATTGAAATCTGCAGTGTATTATTTTTCATGGAAAGAGAGGTAATTATGTTGTATATTGTCTGACTTAATAATACTAGACACTTCTAAAATTTTGAATTGGATGAAGTACACAATATAGTTTTAAATGAAAGATGACTGGATCTTTCTGCTGACAACTTAGGTTGTATAAGTTTTGCTTGAAAGCTTTAAATCTGATATTTCTGTATCTGCCACAATGTTGGAATGTTTCCTTCAAACATATCCTCCTGCAACCTCTCAAACTGTACTAAATTGAGTGATATTTCTTGAAGTCTGCCTATGTGCTAACAGAACTTCATTTTAAATAGAATATGGTTTTAATTTTTGATAAGCTGCTGAATTTTAAAGAGTTTTTGGGGCCACCAAATATTTTGGATCATGCAGAGAATATATATTGTACTGTAGTAATTTTGTATTTACATTTGTATGATGTGACATAATAGATGTGAATGTTAATCACTGCTTGACTATGTTAATAAAGTTGTTTAAATATAGATGTTGCATTCCAATTTTTAATGAATTATTAAATTCATTGTTCAACTATGTTTTGCCTGACCTGGTAGTGCACTCTTCTGATCCACACATGTAAGTACTAGAGTTTACGGAATAAGGATTTTCATTTTATATGAAAGAAAATAATCTTTGGATAAGTTAAGATTAGTTTAGATGCTTCATGCTGCTTGAGGGCAGATGACTGGAAAAAAGGAGGTGTAGGTGACTTGAAATTAGAGCCTCTTGGATGATACCTGCTAACTACTTTTCTATTGAGAATGTTACATTGACTACTTTTTTTGAAACTGTTGCTACGTGCTAAGTTTCCAAACGGAAAAGGGAAAAAAATTTGTTTTCATTCCTTGTTCTAGCAGTAATGTAAATCATAAAAAAATGAGTAAACTAGAAATAAATTCAAGCTATTCAAGACTTTGAACCAAAATTTACGCTGGTCTTAGTCTAATTTTATCTAGCTTTCATGGGACCATGATAATACAAACTTTTTAAAGAGCTGCCCTTCCAGAACTTCCTGATACAAGAGTCTCTAAAATGAAAATATAAAAGCAAAAGTTTCATTCAGTCCACCCATGTTGATTTGAACATTTCATGTTCAAATATTTAAAAGTTGGTCAATAGCATTTAGACAACTTAAACTATTACACATGTCTAGCACAAATTGTTTCTATAGTGCAATGATTAAGTTCAATTAAATGCATTGATAAAACTACTTACTATAATAAAATTTAAAGTAGAAACTAATTGCTGCATACTTGACTTAAACTCTGCTTAACAAATGACTTAGACTTCTGCCTCCAGAAACAGGAGAAGGCCATGGAACAGCAGTATAGAGACCAAGTTGATCAGCAGAGATGGTGGCTGTGTGGGAGGGGATGGGGGAAGTTCTGTTTTCTTTCAAGTAGCCATCCCCACTTCCCTTATGTTATGGTGTACCTGTGATAGAATATCTTGCTGTCAGTCAGCAGTTTAGTTTCAAGTATTCTACTATCAGCTCAGAGCCACATCTAAGATGTGGCCTCTAATTTTGACTACCTGTATTTACTACCTGTATTTACAAACGAGAGATGAGTAAGTACTAGCATCTTGAGTAAGCAAAATGAATGTTACTGCAAAGTTTGTGGTCAGATTGGAACAGTGCCAAGGATTGAACTTGCACTGTATATCATGTTATTTATAAAAAAAAAGATAAAATATAAACATCTAATTTAAAGTTGTACTTGAATAAAAAAGCATTTCAGTAGGAACATTGTATGTGTAAAATACAGAGTATTTGTTGGTAGCTTTTGTTATCCCAGAATGAAACATACTGCTTACATAAAAGAATGATCTTTCACAGGCATTTACCCTTGTTTCACACAAAATAAGCAGTATAGACTATTGAAACCTCCCAAAAGACAACCAAATGTTAATTTGCACAGTGACAGACCTAAAATTAGGTTGCTTCCAATAATCAGTTCAGTTTAAGGAAAACAGATGCAATTATGCTGTACGTACACTAATGTGTGTAAGTGATGGCATATAAGGAATTATTTTTGAATCACAGTTTTTCAAGGGGTTGTTGTGACATCAGTCCTTTGTTTGCCAGGCTTCAATTTGAATTGATAAAATGAAAATTGAGCTTCATATATACTTTTATATATATATATATATATATGTAGCTTCAGGTATAAATATTTTTTTCCAAATCTTAATGTATAACTTAAAAGTGCAAATATATAATAAATAATAAGTGTATAATAAAAAAGTGGAAATAAAACAAGTTGAACTGTTATACTGAGAGTTTTACCCATTTTTCCTTTTCTTATTGCCCCTTGGCTAAGTGGGTGGTCATAAATTTCCTGTATTAAATGTACAGGAGAACTTAAAATCTTCCCATGTTTACAGCATACAGGTTAACTTGGATGCAAAACTGCTGCAGTGTTACTATAACATACCAATTTTTTAAATTTTCCATTATTTCTTTTTGCACTTTCAGTGGTTAATACAAATAGGAAATAGAATTTTATCTCTGTGGTAAAGGACACAGAGAGAAGCAATGTTAATTTACCACTCCTTTTACCTTGAAATTCTCTCAGGGAATGTCCTAACTGGGTAGGTAGGGTATGTTTAATTTACAGTTTTCTCAAGCTATCTTTCAGCTTTGCATTTTCGTTGACTTGTTGAGAGGATTCGGTATAGAAACGGAAGGGGTTTGTAGTTTCAAAACTCAAAACATTGTGAATGATACCATAAAAAAAAAAAGAGATTTTCCTTTAACACTAAAACAACAACCCCCTCCAAAAAAGTGTAAAACTGTTTCACAGCTAAATTTTAAGGTGGTATTTTTCTTTCTAAAACCACATCTTGACACAAAGCATCTTTCAGTGTCTTAATATAATCATTATCTCAAAAGAAAAGTTTGAATCATTTTACATGGTGGGGTTTTTTTTCTCCTTAATGTATTGATGGTCGTTGTTTTGCATATACATTTTTCATTGTGAAATGTACATGCTCAAATAAACATTTTGGAACCATGTATGTATATATATGCACCTTTTCCTTCTAGCTTTGGAAGATCAGATGAATCACATGACAAACTAAGAATTCAAGTATTCATTTTTTAAAATTCTTTACATACCATAACATAAAGCAGCAAGATTGTTGCATCACTTTCTCCAGTACTCTGCCATAGGAATATGTAGCTAATTTTAGTTTTGCTTATCTCCATCCTCCTTATCAAAGGCCTTGCACACCAAAACTCTTTTCAACATTGGGCCAAAAACAGATGGAAGCTAGATGGAACCTCAGACCACAGCTCTCATTGTGTTGCAAGCAATTCACTCATGCAAGGAACTGTTTCTCAGTCCGTAAAAGGGCAGTGTTTAACACAAATAATCGCCTGATATAACAACTCAGAGTTTCATTTTTCTAATTAACAAGCATAGGCATCTTGGCTACTTTTATTTCTCAAAAAAATAAAGCCCAAACCTCACTGTCTTCTGTGTGTGGAGACAGGAGGCCTTCTAAATCATTACTAATACAGGTCTGCACATCTTCAGAAGCAATTAGGCTTTAAGAGTTTTATTGAGGTGATAAGGACACTGAAGTTAACGTTTCTTCCGGTTGCTAAAGCTGGCTGCCATTAGTATGTGCTAGTATGTCAATCTATGGATGTGAAGAACCAAAGGTAAGAGTCAATTTCACATAGTATTACTTTTGCCCAAATGCAAGCCATTCACTTACCATTGTGTTCATACTGACATTCTGATTTTTAATGTGCAGTCCTAATTAAGGACATGTATAACCAAATCATTTTACCTCTTTCACAATATTTCAATAGCTTCTGCTTACTTAGACAGCTAAAATATCTGTCCAGACCAATACCTTTCTCTTTCATTATTTCATTTACTACCTTGCATAAACTCAATCCCAAGAATTTGCACTTCTTTTTGTTAGTACAGTAATACTTACAAGCACCATCTGTTCTTATACTAAGCTGTACAGGAGTACTTTCCTGAGGTACCACATAATCTTAATAGTTTGGCTTCAAATCCTTCTACCACAATTACCTTTTCTGTTGTATATTATAACCAGAGTGGAGAAGATCTTTGTGATCTGAACACCATCTTGCTTGTGCACTAGGTATTGTGGGGCACTTTGGTACTAAATGGTTGTACAGTCAGAGCTTGCTCTTCTAAACACTTCATGTTTCTTTAAATTTGAATGTTTTAAACACTTCAGGTTTTGTTGTGTTTTTTTTTTTCCTTTAGGTTATTTTTACTTGTTAACTGCAAATAAGCTGCTCCAAGTTCATTGATTGACATACTTGCAGGTAAGTACCTAAAGATGTATGCAATGTTAAATATATTGATACATCGAGAATAAAAGTTCAACTAACCATTGAATGTATTCTTGAGAGTATAGCAGCATAATAATTTATGATGTTTCACAGAATATTCTGAGTTGGAATGGGCCCAGAAGGATCATTGAGTCCAACTCTTAAGTGAATGGCCCTTACAGGGATTGAAGCCCCAACCGTCATGTTAATTAGCACCATGCTCTAACTGAGATAATCTCAGGGTCATGTTATTTCCCCATCCTACACAGAATTTAGATTAAAAAACTCAGTATGGTGTTTCCATAGTAATGCACTTCCTGAGTATATTAGAAATCTCCCAGAATTTTTCATGCAGGGCTGAAATGTGACAAGTCAAAATGGAATCTACAAACGTTAAGCTATTCATGTTTACTAGTGCTTTCTGATCCTTCCATTTGACTGAAGGTTGATTTGATGAAACATGCTTTTGGTAGCAACAGAGCAGAAGAGTAAAAAAAGGTGGAGTATTAGCACCAAATGACTCACTGTGAAACAATGCTGTTGGGTTCATAATTTAAGTAATTGAATTAATGAATGGGATGCGATCAAGCTTGGTGTCTAAATCAAGAGAAGTGTGCATTTAAGTATACAGTGAGTCAGATGGTGCAGCCTAATGGAATACATCATTCAGGGATGTTGAAAACTGTCATTAAAACTTGCTGCAAATCTTCAACAGAACACATTCCTAACTTTGAAATAACTTCAATTAGGTATTGCACTGAGTTGAAAGAAATTCAGTTGATCCCTTACTGTAATAACATGGCTATAACTCTGTGCACAATTTTTTTTCAATCTTAAACTTAGAAATTACATTAGAGACACCCATTCTACCTAAAAGTGTAATGTAGGCCATAATCTCACCAGTGTTCTCTCATCAGACCACAATTTCAGTTTGTGCATGTATTTCAGAAAAGGGCCTAGCCTAGCCTTAAGGCAATCTTGTCTGGGAGAAAAATTTGAGTAGTTCTTTTAGCAAAGACAATAAAGAAAGAAAATGCATGTTTCAAGGCATATCCTTAATCTAGTAAATGAAATATGTATATGGTAAATAAAATGGTTCCACCTCCATCTGCTTCTTCAGATCCTCTTTAAAAATTAAGTGCAGTGTTATTTATTTTACCTGAGTCAGTTTCTTACTCTTTTTTAACTTATTAAGAACTCTAAATGTCAACTGGCTCTTTGACACTACATAATTACATTAAATAATTTATTTTTGGCAATTATTTGGATTATTTATTCTTTTTTTAATTTTAAAATTAGCACATTCAGTTGTGCATTCTTGTACTAAGGGTTTGCTAATAACTGAATACAGTTACCTTCCCTAGAGTTCATGGTCCATTTTCAAATGGCTTAGACATAGAGCAAATTAACTTAGTTACTATAGTAATCCACTCTGGATTTCTCTATGTAGAAAAATTTAGAAACATACGTACTGATCCTGATCATCATCCCTGTCAAAGTGGTTTTCTATATAAATGCTGGAGGATTTATATAGGATATATAGGATTTATGGAGGATACACCTTAATATTCATGTCTAAGATTGTGCATTTCATTCGAGTTTATGTGGAAAGCTGTTGTTGAAAAAAAACTAAGGATGTGTTTGCTATTTCTGTCATGCTGGAATGCTGAAGAACTGCAGCAGTTGCTTCACATCTAGATGTAGCAGTGTATAAGGGGTTACTACATAGCTTTGAAAATGTGGAATATGGGAACTTTTCTGTGAAATGTAAAAGGGAACCTGACTCTCCTTCCATCATATCATAGTATCTGGTCCTGTGAAAGGTATATTTCTATCTTCTATGGAATAGAAAGCTTCAGCTTTGATCATGCAGCTTTTATCTCACTGTTTGCCCTAGTGTACATCCTTACAGATCACAGCAAACACTGCAAAATGTACTATGATCATATGTTTTTCCAGATCATAATGAAGACTGTTTGCTTATATCAATTAAACAGATGCATAAAGGAGTTTTCCTTAAATGTAGTCCAACAGCATGTTATTACTGTTTAAAATTACAGTACACATGCTTACTACTCTTATCAAAAGAGAGAGATCCAGATCTAACAGTCTTGGGACTTTAAAAGAAATTAGTACTATGGGAAGGATCCAGAAGTTTTCTCTGTTGTGGCTTTGGCAACTTAGCAAGCTTTGCATATACTGGAACTTTGGGAGAACACTGCTAGAAAGAAAGGAACTTCTAAACTCACCTTGGAACTACAGGAAGTGATGGACTAGAGCTACAGTCATTCACTAATAACTGTAATACCAGTTCAGAATGATATTGTTCATCTTCCATGAAAGTATCTTTGGTAAAAGTAGATGAAATTCTATAGGTTCGTAAACTTCTGAACTACATTTTTCCTAACTATTTTCTTTCATGGAAGTCTTTACTTAGCATAAATTTGATAGAAGTTGGTGAATTCATCAGGTTCTTAAGGATGACTTCCATGTTCTGATCTATCCCTTACCTAATAACTTACCAAACAAAGTACAAAACCCATCAGTATTAAGTTGAAGACAGGTGAGGTTTTTCAAACCAGAACTAATAGGGTTTCTGTCAGGGGGAAGGGAGCCCCTTGAAGACCCAGCAAAGAATATCAGCGTCTTACTTTTTGTATCTTGGATAAAACTTTGTGCTGACATAACCGTAGATCAAGTTGGGATAAAGCAGGTTTGCACTGGACAATGAGCTGCAGCCTGTCATATTGCTGCTTAGACCTGGTCCTCTAATTTTAGTCAATAATGAAAACCTAACTGCTGTTTTGGGCAATGAATCACCTCATTAAGGTAGAACAGGAACTCTTTGGGGTCCCGGAAAGAGCCCAGTCATGCTGACTCTGCCATAAAGAGTATATATACACACTGAAAAGGAGCACTCCAGGTACAGATTGGTCACAGGTGGCACTTAAGTGGCTCCATGTTCTGGACCAACAATTGGCATCACCCCTGCTGGCTAATAAGCTATCCCAAATCCATGAAGGGTCTGGAGACTGAACTATCACTGAAGAAGATGAGTCAGAGTTTCTCACACTTAGGCTTTGGATAAGGTGCATCTCTGCTAGGACCATGCAACTGGAATTGTAAAATCCTGTGGGAGGATGCAGTTAGGAGGGTACACTATGCTTTATCAGTAACATTCCCTGCAGGACTAGTCATCATCACCTGCTTTGAAGGACCTTACCCTTCTTGGCTGGAACAAGGCTTGGCTGTGAAGCCACTTCACTGAATCACAGAACATTCTGAGTTGAAAGGGACCCACAAGAATCACCAAGTCCACTCTTATCCCTGAAAAGGACATCCCCAAGAATCACATCATGTACCTGAGAGCATTGTTCAAAAGCTTCTTGAACTGTCAGGCTTGGTGCTGTGACCACTTCCCTGGGGAGCCTGTTCCAGCGCCCAACCACCCTCTGGGTGAAGAACCTTCAAACAGGAGAGTCTCCTCTCCTCCGTGCACCGTGGCACTCAGTGTAGCCGTTCCCTAGTGGTTACTCCATACGTGGGGGGGGCGGGGGGGGGTTGCTGGAGGTTTCCGAGCCTGCCCTCTACAGCTGTGTCCGTGTTGCTGCAGGCCGGCACCTCAAACCGCCACCCTCCCGAGATGGCGCCCCGTATTTCTGGCTGCTGGAGCGGCCGCGCCTGCGCAGGAGCGGCGGCGGCGGGGCGCAGGCGCGGGGCTGGGGCGGGCCGGGAGCGGCGGCGGCTCCGTCACGGGAAGAGCGGAGCGCGGCGGCGGCGCCCGTTTCCTTCGGCGGCTGCGGCGGCCACGGCCGGGCTCGCCGGTGTTGCCGGGGCGGCGAAGGAGGAGGGATGGCGTACTTCGTGGAGAGCTTCTGGGTAGGTCGGCGCCGCGGGCCGGTGCCGCCGCGCCGCGGGCGGAACGTGCAGGGCGCGGCGCGGGGCAGCCACGGTCCCCCCTGCGGGACCAGCCTCGGCTCTTACGCCACCCCCCGGGACTGGGCCAGGGCCTGGCGGCGAGGGGCTCATGTCCGCCGCCCCCTGCGCCCGCCGCGCCCGGGCAGGGCCGTGCGGCAGAGGAGGACCTGGAGCCCGCGGCAGGGCAAGGGCACCGCCGCCACTGCCCCGCCGCCGTGCTCGGGCTCCGCTACGGAGAGACGGCGGGGAGAGGGGCGGGATGGGATGGGTGGTCGCCGCGGGGCGCTGGGCCGAGGGATGCGCAGACGCGACCGTGTGCTCGGGGGTCTGTTTCTGGCGGGCACGGCGGTGCCTGGGTGTGCCCTGGGCTGTCACGGTCTCTGCTGTGCGGGGGAGCAGCGCTGGCTGTAGCAGCTTCGCGTTTGTGCCGTGCCAAGGCAGAGCCGCCCCTCGACGCTCCGCGCTTGTAGACCCGTCGCTCGTCTCCTTTGCCCGTGAGGAGCTATAGCCCGAGCACCAGCCGTCCAGGGAAACAACAGGCTTTCCCGTTGGCTCCGGACACGCGATTTTATAAGTCATCTCTGCGGAAATATGCGTGTTTTTAAGTGGGTAGATACATATGGATGAAAAGCTAAACTATGGGTTTACAAAGTTGTATTTCTTTACATGTTTGGGGTTTTTTTTATGTGCCTCTCTACCAACTAATAAGGGAAACATAAAAATTGTTATTTGTTGAGACTGAAGTGACAGAAAAATATCTTTTACATGTTTGCTTTTTCAGTGTAAGCAACAGTTAAAGTTTAGGGAAAACTATTTTCACAATTATAATACGCTATTCTTGAATATAGGATATAGTTCAAATATGTGTTTTATTTGCAGCTTTGTATTTAGTTTTGACTCCTTACATTTTGCTCTCAACATACTATTAAAATTTAATGAAAGAAAATGTTAGATTTGCTCTCTTGGTATACAAAATCTGTTTAATTTGAAGCCTCAATGTGGGAGATCAGTATTAAACTAATGTGAAAAATTTTTATCTTTCCTAAAAAGAAAATTTATATAAGAAGATGCATTTTCATTGGAAAATTTACTATTTCCACCTAAGATCAAAGTAAAATAGGAGTTGTTTATTCAGCTATCATCACAATGGAAATCAAACACTTTTCTATTAAACTATGTTAAGTACTATGGTACGTTCATTTAACTATTTGTCTGATCAATTGTATTTTATTTTGTTAATTAGTTAGTAATTTTGTTAAATCGTTAAAGACAGCGGGCCATTCCCATATGTTCTGTTTCCCTGTCTGTGTCTTCAGAAATCCTATTGGCAAATATGAGGTAGTAGACATCTACCCAAAATTCCCATCCTCTCTTTCTGCTCTGCAAAGTCTCTTCCTTTTAGCTTTGTTAGTAAAACTCCTAGCGTGGGTCATCAATGCGTGCCAGGAGAAGGGAAATTTCTTCTATTACTGCAGATTTTTCTCCTGCTTCCAAAAGTGACATAAGGTAGAACAAGATGTGTTCTTGTTTGTATTGCAGTGACAACAAAGACATTAGACAGGATCTTAACTTGCAAAACTTAACCAAGAAACTTTTGTAATACCTGAGCAGGGTTTTCCTTTGTGTAGAAGTAAAATTAAAAGGAACGGGTAATATTCCTTCTTTAATCTTGTGGGTAAGTGTCTTTCAAGATTACTGTAGTGATGGATTTGTAAAGTCTTAAAGTATTGAGTTTCTATATATCAGCAAAACTAGGCGTAAATTAGAAGTTTGTGCATTTTGAATCATAAGGCTTCTCCATTTCTGCTAACTTTTCATAATAGGTTTTTGTTCAGTATTGCTACTGCTGTGCTTTGAAAGACTTGGGACACAGTCTCTATAGGCTTTGAATTGTGGTGAGAAAGTTAAGATGGAAATAAGAATGTTAAAATGCGCTGAATGCATAATAACTAAAAATTCTAGATGATTAAAATGAAGAGAAATGTGTAAGGAGAAAGGAATGTGGTAGTGTGTAGAACTTATGAAGAATTGTCTTTTATTTCTTGCCTTTGCCTTACCCTTCTAAGTAACACTAGGTAAAATATTTACGTCACCTATGAAATCGAATAATTAGGCTTTTTTAAGTACTGATGTGAAAATGAATCCAAAACATAATTAATATTTGACATGCATGCTGTCAGCAGTTTGCAGCTGAAATTGTTCATTGGAAATGGAAGTTTGGATCTTGAGCTGTAAGGTGCTTTCCCTTGATTTGGTAATTTGCTGTAGCTGATAGGAAAAGACATCAGAGTCTTGACTGTCTTAAATGATTTCTTCAGAAAAGGAGAGGGACAAATATGTGAATGTATCAATTCCTTACATACTAATTAAGCTGTTGTCTTGCTAAAAGTACTCATGTAAACAAAACAGATCTTACCTTCTTTGTTGTAACAGTCTTAAAGCTTATGAGGTTTTCCTCTTGCATTGCTTTTAGAAGTGTCTGAATAGTTACATGTGCTGCTGTTAGAGGATTGTAAGAAAATTGAATGTTTTATGGGCCTACCATCTCTTGGCAAGGGGTTTTGGTAAGAGGTCCTTGATAGAGAAGACTCTGAAGTACAGAGGCCTGTACTGTCTCTTGAAAAATTTTACTATCACTTGAAAAATGCAGGAGTCTGCTACAGGAGCACGGCAGTCTAAAGCAGTGGTTTTCAAAGTCAGGAGGGTATTTTTGGGTATCAAAAGTTATGAACTAGTAGTACAGGATATAAATGGCTTTGACTCTTATGACTGAATTTTAGGCATACAAGTCACGTGGCCAAACATTCCCAATTCCTAATTAGGATGTTGTCATAAAACATTGTGTGCTTGCTGCTATGTATGTGCTGAATCAAAACATGTGTATGTGCTGTACCTTCAAGGTAACACTATTATAAGCTATTTCCATTAAACATAGCTGCTTTTTGTCGCTTTGAGTGCACTCAGACTGGTATTGTAGAATAGAAAGTGTTCTTTATTGCTGACTTACTGTTTCCTTAACAGAAAATATTGCTTAAGTTTTGACATTGTATTTAAACTGACTGGTGCAGATGATGCTTTTGACATAGTTTAATAGAATTACTATTAACAAGTCAGAAAAATAAGCCCCTTCCAAACCAGTCAGTGTTTGTTTATGAATAGTTTAAAATTAATTTGATTAAACTGTTGGAAGTTCTGTGTATAGTTGAAACTGATTTCTGTGTAATTCTGTGCTTGGTAACTCTGGAAGTTCTGGGATATAAAAATGTATGTTCATATTGGCTTTGATGAATTTCTTTTATTTTTTGAATTGGTTGTGTTACTTGTAACTTTTAAGAATAGCTGTGTGGAGGATTCATTTTTTTCAGGAGCTTTTGTAACATGGCTGGCAGTATCTAGGTTTAATAATCCTAGCTTTGCAAAAAGACTTGCTCTATTAAGGGTAAAATGTATTTTCCTACAAACATGTGAGTATATGAGTGACACCGAGACTTGTCATGCTGACATCTGTAGTTCCATTCATATGTTTACACAGCATTACTCTCCTGCTTGGCATACAGCTGGATGCTCTGAGCTGTTGTGCAATATTTGCTTAGTCTCCTTCCTGTGCATGTGTGCATCTAGCATGAGTTGCCATCTTTCCATCTATTTGTTAGAAAATATTTTTAGTTGTCTGTTTATGGAGAAAAATATCTGTCCTTCCTCATATGTGTACAGCTTCTCTGGAGCTGATCTTTATTTAATATATTGAAGCTGGAAGAAGGAAAGTGAAATTGCCAGGTTGCTTTTGTATTCAATCTTCTCAAAACTTCCAGAACTAAAGAAGATATGTTGCATCTGTAAGCATCAGGTGACTGCTTTTTTTCAGTATTCCAAGGTTTTTTACAGCTTTTTCAGACACTCACAATTTGAAATTTACTAATAGATAGCTTTCAAAAGTGTAACACACATAAGATTAAACACAGGAATGTTTTCTCTATGCAGGGCCAAATAAATCATTATCTAGGTAGAAAGCATGAAACACATGTTACTGATTTGAAACTGCAACAAGGAGTCACAGTCTAAAAAAAATGACAACAGTGTTTTTCAGAGTATCAAAATGAGTTTACATATCCCTGAATTCAGTATCTGATCAGTAATGGGAACTTTAGGGTCACCCCCGTAGGAACTGGGTAAATAGAAAGTGCTTTTAACAGAATATAAGCTTTTTATGCTAATAGATGTTAATGTTGAACAGTTTTGATCCAGAGGAGATAGTGCTTGCACTCAATTTGATTAGAAATATAGGAAATAAATGCTACTGCAGATTGCCCAGAAATTTCTGGCTACTTTACTAAATATAGATTTTAAATTCAGAATCACTTTTATTGCAACAAACAAACATAGTCTTAAAACTTTTAAAATTATTTCAAGTAGTTCGGTGGAACACAGTTCCTGTAATCTGTTTCCTGTTATGCACAAGCCATGGAAATGCTGGTTTCTGAGTTCACATTTGCTGACAGGGCTACTTTCATTTCCATGAGGAAATCATTGCAACTAGTTCTTGATGAAGGGAAATGGAAGGACTGCTTGCCCTTGCTTTCTGTAACTTTAATTTGTTTTGTGTGCCAGGTTGGTCAGTAGTGCTTCATTGTAGGCTTATTTAAGTGAGGTGTTTACTTGCATTTGGAGTTCTGTTTCCTCCTACGGACTGCTGTCGGGGACACCTGTGCTGTAGATACAAAAGAGCTTTCTTACAGCAGGATATAATAGGAAACCTCGACAAGAACACCAGCTTCCGAAGAGGTTTTGTTAGCTCTGGGAAAGAAGGAGAAAACTGCTAATGAACTTCAGAGCAATTAAATGTTGCCTATATGGAGAGGGGACCACTTATTTTGCATTCTCATACGCAGTTTTACAGTTGTTTTCTGTTGAGTAATGACAGGATCATCCTCACCAGATGGTGGTTTACCTGCAGAATGACACTCAGAATGGTCTGTCAAACTGATCTAGAAGTCTGTTACATAGAACCTGATGTTATTCATGACAACAGAGAATCCTCTTTCTTTGATATGCAGCTTGTAGAAGAATATTCATCTGACTTCACTGTCTATCTGTTATAGCAGTGGATGGTAGCTGCTTCTGAATGGGTGTGGAAGGTTTCACCAGTTCCTTCTACTATGTGCTGCATTAATTTATTTTTAAGTAGGCCGGTACTGGTCTTTTAGTGATCACAGCTGTACTGTTGCCCCTAGAAAAGAGCAGGTAAAAACACCCAATGAAGAAGAAGTGTTTAGGCACACAATTTCCATGGACAGAATTCTGTGCAGTACGTGTGGGGAGGTGAACTGTTGAGGAAAAACAACCAAAACACAGTGTTTACGGCCTGTGTGTATGCAAGAGAATACATAGTTGGCTTTTGTAAATTGAACAACTTTTCATCTTAGCCACCACATATACAATATAAATGTTAAATACAAAATAACTCTAGTTGCTGCTCTTCACAAACATAACTACTGAGTGGAGAAACTGTGAATATGTTGTATAGCTTTTCCTAAAGCAGAAAAATATCTGCTCTCTGCACTGAGATACTGTACTTAATTTGGCTTAGGTACACGTCTCCAAACATGAGTAACATTGTCATCAGGTTAGTCATCAGAACTGTTGATCATGTAAAAGAGTTTTGAAGTCTAGATGTTTATGCTTTTAGGTAGAGCCTGATATTGGTCAGATAGGTTGTACTTCACATTA
This sequence comes from Pseudopipra pipra, assembly GCF_036250125.1. NCBI lineage: Eukaryota > Metazoa > Chordata > Aves > Passeriformes > Pipridae > Pseudopipra > Pseudopipra pipra. The sequence continues at coordinate 23,290,000 of NC_087581.1, read as the reverse complement.
TATGTGAAGCTATGTCTTTTAGTTGTGCCAGGCTTAAACCCCATGAGCCCTCAAATCTGGGTGCCTGCTCTCAGCTTGGTGTTTTGTTGAAACTTTAATGTATTTTGCACATAGACTCTTAAGCTCTGATAACTATTGATAACATATAAGGAATATGGCTTTCAAGGGACTTATTTTAATTAAGAACAGTATCTGTTCTGATTCTCTGTCATGCTTTCTACTATTTTATGTGAAGTCAGGAACAAGAGCAGGACTGATTAAAAAACCTAATTGAAGTGGAAAAATTACTTCCTTTGCAGTAACCTTCAGTTACAGTTTGGGAACAAGATAATGATGGCAATTGGTTGTTTTGGTTCGTTCCATTCTCTGAAGATTTGCACAGTTACATTTCTGACAGTTTATCAGAAGGGCTGCAGCCAGAGACTGGGTCATGGCTATGCTACCCTTCCTGCCTTTCTAAAGTGACAGGAAATTTATGGAGCTCCAGTGTAGAAAAGGCCCTAATGGGACCTTCTCAAAAAGTTGAGAAGTGGCCTATGTTCAATGCATTTTGACCGTGTTGGTTTAGAAAGAATAAACACTTTACAGGAAAGACCATTTCATAAAGGAGAATTTTATTAGTTTTTCCAGAAGAAATGCCTAATAATTACTTGTAAATGCTTATCTCTAAATTTCAGCACAGTAATAACTTTGGAGTAGTTTAATAAGAATTATATTCTGTATTCTAATTGAAAGCTTTGGTGAAGTCTTAATTATAGTGCAGTGGCATTCAGGGTTTATATTGATTAACTGCATAAAGTTAATAAGTTAGTGTACCAGTATTCAAAGTTATTGTGGGCTTCAAACTACAAGAAAAAGTGTTTAGATAGGAGCAAAAGGGGAGTGAAACTGTTTAAACTGGTACTTCAAAGAGTAAAACAACATTTAAAAAGAAATTACATTTTCTACTAGTTGGTGTTCTTATACTTTTATTTTTCAGTCTTGGAAAAGCCTTGCTCCGTAGATAGTCCTTTTAGAGTTTGCTCTATTTAATGTGTTCTGTTTATACTGCTTGTACTTTTTACAGACTGTAATTACACTCACACCAAACTGATTTGAATTTTGATGCACTTTTTCAGGTTACAACTTACTGCAATCTTAGGAACTGTGATTTTATAGGATTTTTTTCTCTTTGTTTGGTTTTGCTTTCCCCAGTGCTTGGAAGAAGTAAAGCAAATAATCCTGGCTAGTAATCTGAATCAAATTGCCTTCAGTTATCTGTTATTTGTAAATTTATATGTCTGTGTATGGTATCCTTTAAGGCAATTTGCAGCTTCACAGAAGTGGACTTAATACCATGGCTGCTGTGAAGTTCTTCTAGAGTGCTTCTACTTATTGAAATGGCAGATTCCTGCATGCCGCCTTCTCCTTGCTCCCGCCTCTTTGGCTGAGCAATGCAGCTTGTTCTTGTCCTTGCAGTGATCTGGATCAGTGCTCCTTGTTTTTATTTGCCAGCTTTATTTTTCAGCTGTATAATTTCCCTTATCAGGTTTGCCTTTGGCTGCACAAACAAATTTTTGCAGAACTGAACAGACAGAAATGTTTGGAAGGGTATATGACCAAATTCTCAGGCTCCTCTCCCTGACAATATAGAGCTGCCTTTGTGAAAAGTCCAGGATTTTAAGGATGTGAAAGTACTTAGATGCATCCGGAGGAGAGCAGCAAGGCTGGTAAGAGGGCTGGAAGGCATGTCCTGCGAGGAGCTACTATGGACTTTGGACTTGTGTAGTTTGGAAAAAAAAGGAGGCTGAGGGTGACCTCATTGCTTTCTACAGCTTCCTGAGCAGAGGAAGTGGGGAGAGACATGATCGTCTCTTCTCCCTGGAATCCAGTGATAGGGATGCATAGGAATGGTTGAAAACTGTGCCAGGGAAGATTCAGATTGGACATTAGGAAGCATTCCTTTACTCTGAGAGGGTAATCAAAAACTGGAACAGGGTTGCTAGAGAGGGTGGTCAATGCTTTGAGCCTGTCAGTCTTTAAAGGGGCATTTGGACTATGCCCCTAACAACATGATTTAACTTCGGGTCAGCTCCGAGGTGGTCAGCCAGTTGGGTGAGATGATGACTGTAGATCTCTTCCAGCTGAAATAATCTATTCCATTCCATCCTATCCCATCCTAGTCTTCTTTCCCTTCCACTCGGAACACACGTGCAGTTTTCATTACAGCATGCTTCTGTATCTTTTGTAGGAGCAGCATTATAGATCTGAACCTTCTGGAAGAGAGGAGGGGAATGGATAGTTTGACAGGAAAACTTTTATAGTAGCAGTGCTATTATGCCGTGTCTTGCGTCTCCTTCCTCTCATTTCTATTGTTGCATTCTCCTGTCAGGTGGAATTCACCATAGTGCCAGAGGTCATAATCTGACTGAGTTTATTAATCAGTGTTTAGGGCAGTGTCTCACTTTTATTACTGACATATGCCTTACTCGAGGGAAGATGTTTTAAAACTTAAGAACAGAAAAAGAAAAACTTTTTGTTAGAAGGAAGAGATTAGTGATTTTTTTTTTTATAAAAAGCAGAGAAAGATAAATGAAGTGTGATGTATTGGGGAAACAGGATATCTAGTGGTCTCTAAGTGTGAATTTCAGTTCATGGAAAATAATGGAAGATATAAAAGAATGAAGTGATAGTACAGTACTTAGTGAAAGAATACAAGATTGCTAGAAATCTACAAAAGAAATGGCTTTGAATATCATCATCGTGGCTGGGCTTCACGAACGAAGATTTGGGAAGGGCTCTACCCACGTTTGTTGCAAGCACGTTGGTGGCTAAAAAGGCCGATACGAGACAGGCACGTCCGATTGCAAAAGGCACAGCAGAAAGACTCCTTAGGTGGTATATTCTGCAAGACATGATTCTTTCTGCGTTGTCTTTTCTCCTCAAGAGTGATCCTGCGTGCTTTCTCAAAAGCATCAGCAGCGTTATAGATGGTGTGTCTCCAGACCTCCCAATTGGAAGCCAGAGTAAACCAGTTATGTTGATCAATATGGCCAAGGCTGAGATGTTGTTTCAGGGAGTCCTTGTATCTTTTCTTCGGGGCTCCTCTCGTGCGGCAGCCAGTGGCAAGTTCACCATAGAGAACGATCTTAGGGAGGTGGTGGTCCTTCATCCCTGTGATGTGCCCTGCCCAGTGCAGCTGTATTCTCAGCAACATGGCCTCAGTACTTGTGATATAGTCTACAAATATGTGATAGATGGGTAGTAGTAGCTGTGAGGTGATTTTAGTTTGGCTTACATTTATGGGATTAGTGGGAACTAACAGCAGTTTTTAAAAAGCTGAAGCGTTAGAAATAATTCACTTGATGAAACTTGAGCAGTTATTAAAATGCATAAGTTCAAACACATTGTGTTTCATAGTTCTACTTTCTATTTATCTTTAGGGAGAAAGGAACAATGGCTTTGATGTCCTCTATCATAACATGAAACATGGACATTTGTCCACAAAAGACTTAGCAGACTTTATAAGAGAAAGGTAAGTATTCATCCTTGGTAATCCCAGGTTTTTAATATAATGTTCGTGGTTTCTATTTATCATTGTGTTTTAACAGTAATGTGCAAAATATGTAAAAATCAATTATAATTTTAATATATCTCTTCTATCCTACAGGAATATCTATATTTATTCCATTCACTTAGAACTGAATAGAGACCAGTTAAGCACCAGTTCATAACAGCCTTCTGATTTTTCAGGTTTCATTAAAAAAACTAGAGTAAAAGTCTAGAAGTGTCACATTAGCTGTCCAGCAATTTATTTAAATTATTTGAAATTTTTCATCCTGTTTGGAAGAAAAAAGATAATTTAAAGTTGCAAAAATTATCAATTTTACAGAGGTTTTGATTAGAGGTGCAGAATTATAGCAACTGCTAGTATAATCTTTAAAAAATTATACTTTCAGATATTGAGAGAATAGGTTTGTTAAAGAAAAGAGAGTGATATGTAGGGACAGGAATATAGCATGCAGAAAATAACACAGGTTCTTCTCTGAAATGGAAGGAACAAGACTGAAATCTGAAAATGTGACAAGTTCCAAAACAGTGCTTTTTTTAGTTCTTTTTGAAAGAAGAGTGCTTCTGCTGTGCTGAACAAAAGAATTTCCTTTCTGAAGGAAATTGTATGTTTGCTTCAGGATTTTGTCTTCGTTCAGTTACGGACACTAGATAACACATGGAAAATACTCGCAAGGGACTGATTGAGGAGGGCACAGCCCAAGTAATCTTGTGTTTTAAGAAGCCCTGATTTCAGAGAATGCATTATGAAGCCACACAGGATTCCAGTGAAATCCTCTGTTGGATTGAGCAGACGGATATCACATTGTTCACAAGTAGTATGAAATACTTAACGCTTCACAAACTTGCACATAGTAAAACATTTTGGCCCAAGTTTCTGCTAATTAGTTCTTGTGGTTTGTCAAGAAGGGGACAATTTTTTTTCCTCATTTAAGCATGCATTCTGAAGAGTAATGACTATGTAGGAATACATTATCCTTCAGTGAGAAGTCAAGAAATGTTTTTTCCTATGCATGGATCAGGATGTGCCAAAAAGATATGCAGCCATCTTACAGCATTTTTTGTAAGATTTGTTAAAAAAATTCAGTTCACGTTAACTCACTGAGATTCGCTAGAATTTTAGTGCTACCCTGGAATTTATTTGATAAGACTTCAGTCTAGTTCCTTAAGAGCGACTCTCTGGGATTGGAAAACATCTGTCAGTGATGCAGACCATAAGCACTAAGTTTAGTCCTTTCCAATGACCTTCTCCCATCGGGATATTAAACCTCCATGGAGTATTCTTCAACCCTCTTTTACTGCCACATCTGAGTGTGCCAGGCTGCAATTAGAAAACAACAGTTGAGTAATGAATAGATACTTCTTTTCAAATGAGAGGATGAATCACAGATCAATCACAGCCTAAGCTACCAGTAGTTTGTGGCATACAGTTTAGTTTCAGAGAAATGGAGACACGTCAAAATTTGGTGTCCTCACTATACTAAAACCTTTTAGGAGACACATCTAGGCAGTGGAGCCCTTTGCTGCCATTGTGAAGTTATTGTGGGATGTCAGTCAACATCCTGGGAGATTAAAATGGTTGAGTAGGACACATTTTTTCACATGAGTCAAATTCTTGGTCTCAAAAAGAAATTTGATTGCACAGTATTTCAGCAGTATTTTACAATGGTCCAGTTGTCTTGTCCATGATCTATTTTGCATATTTGTTTATTGCAAAGAAATTGAGATGTTGCACACAATTATCTGCTCCCCTCCTTGTTTTGCAGATTACAGTCTAAATATTGTTTTACAGTACTGTTTTCTGCTAGAAATATGTTAAGTGGATGGGCAACATTTATTAGGAGTCGCTGAGATTTTATGCTCTGTTGTTTTTATGGTCTGACTTTTGTGTACCTGATTTTCTGAACCCTTCACTATGAAAACTAAACTTATATAAATTTGAACTTCACATCTGTCCTTCCATGCCTTTTGGCACACCAGCTTTTTTGCCTTTTTTTTTTTTTAATAAGTGGAGATATAAGAGAGTGAAAACTGAAAACTATTGAACAGGTAGAGATAGATCCAAGTTTTTGGTGATACTTTTAACAAGTTAGAGTACTTACATGTTCTTGGCACTGTGTTTGGATGTACAGGCTGCTTAGGGCACAAAGGAGACATGTCTATATGAAGCCCATCTCTGTTACTTGTACTGTTCAGAACATGTAACTAAACTACTGCTTAGTTGTGCGTAGCCTAATTAGGTAAGCATACTGTTTCCTTTTCTCCAGGATTAGTAATGAAAAAAAGGAAAAAATGTATAAGATATTGGATAACTTTTTTAAATTATAGTTAGCATAAGGATTTCTTTTTTAAGAATTTTCTCTCAAAATTTCTGTAAGACCATTCTGAGATTGTAAAGTTGTTCTCTCTGAGAAAAACAAAAGTGTTTGAAGTGTAATAATTTGTAATAATATTTCTATGCTGTATCTACTATTCCTAGTGGATATCCCTAGAAGGAGCAGAGATTTTCCTCTTTGTCTGTGTTCAGTGAGTCAATACCAATTCAATTTTCCCTTTTTCAGTTTCGCTCTTGAGTATTTGTTATTGGTCAAGTACTAAAAGAACTGAAAGGCAGTAGGATCTGTGGTTCAGGAGCATGTAATCCGAAAGAGTTTTCTGGCAGGCAGTCTGCTCAGTATTGGGGGGGACAGGTTATCAATCTGCTAAAAGAGAGATACCTTTTGTTAGAATCACAGAATAGTTTGAAGGGACCTTAAAGATCATCTAATTCCAACCCCTCTGCCGTGGGCAGGGACACCTTCCACTAGACCAGGTTGTTCATGTCCGATCCAACCTGGCCTTGAATATAAAGGCTATGCTTTCTTGATAAAGCATGTAGAAAATTTGGGGTTTTAAAGAAGTGAAAATAAGAAGGTTGGGCTGCCCACATAGGTGTTTTTCCTTTAAATACTGGGAAGATTTTGTAGGTGAGCTGTCTTGGTTTTGTGTGTATTTAGTATCTAAACTGTTTATATGTAAGAAACCACTCTGCTCATCTAGGAGCCAAATAGGAACAGGAATATGTTGGCTTTTCTCCAGTAGACTTTTTAATGTTTTTCTGTACCACTTGCCTGTAAGCATTGTAAAAAGAATCTTCTAGTTCAGATGAAATTGGCAATGCATATATTCCCATTTAACTTTTAAATGTTAAGCAAGTCTCAAGCAAAGACAGATGTTCAAATGGGTGAAAATTAATTTAATTTTTTTAATTTAAGGAGTTCATAGTGTGTTATCTGTACATCAGAGTGCTCTGGAAAGTCAGTTGATAGGACAAATGTAAATATATATTCCCAGCTGGTCCATAACAGCATCTTCTAGTTGCTGGTGTTTATAATGGATGTATGTTGATGTTGTGTGGTAAATGACAGAACTCCAGTTTTGTGAAGATTGCTCAGGTAAGTATGCTGTAAATTGGTCCAAGGAAGAGATGTGAATTTTGGTCAGAATTCTTGTATTTAAAAAATAAGGAGGATAAATAAGTCATTGTGGTAATTAAAAAAAAACAAACACTGCCCCTGCTTGGTGTGTATGTTCTTGCTGCTGTACAGTAAACAAGAATTCCAAACCTTGGAAATTTAAACTTAATCAAAGGTATGTTCGTATGTGGAAGTAGGATAAAGTTAATTGAAAGTTAATTGACCTTTTTTTTTTGTGGTGAATAACTTCACACTAGATGATATTTAAAATGTAATTTATTTATTCCATATTGCAATTTAATCCCCTTTTCCAAATTGATTTTCAACGAATAGGATAGTTATTTTGGAAGGTTTTAATACATACCTCTGTCTCAGGTGACTACTGCTGCTTTGTTACATATTTTCACAAAACAATTATTTTTGCTTGGAAAGCGTTGCTGTACAGGAGAGATAAAAACCTTTGTCTTAGATTATAGTCGTGCTGTAACTTGAGAGAGGGGTGAATTCTTCATTTCCCTTTTTTATTCTCCTTTCTCCCTGTGTAAAGGTATTATGCAGCAGGAAAGAACTTGCTTCAAGCTTTTCAAAAAAAGGCAATTACAATATTTACTGAAATACAGGATGCTTCTAAGTCTAAGTTGGTGCTACATAATTAATATTGGTTTAGGGTGGAAAATACTGTGTGTCTTCAATAATAGGAGGGTGAGGAAGGACTTGCACAGTCACTGCTGCAATAGGTTGCAATGTCAATTGCAATGTCAAATGTCAATTGCCCCAGCAGAGGCTCTAAGGAGGAAATCTGTGCTGACCCATGGATTTCGCATCTCTGCAAGATAGGTGAAATTATGTGTTCAAATGAAGGAAAATATAATAAAACTTTGTGTAGGGAAGAAATTTTCCAAAATAAATCTGAATGTACTGAGACAACCTTCTTTAAAAATAAGTATAAAAAGAAGAACACAAGACTTACCACTGCATAATATTTGGCTTCCAAACTCAGATATCACTATGCAAAGAATTTAAACAAAGGAATAAACAACCCCCCCATAAAAAGACTAGACAAGACCTCATTTTGTTTAATGTGATTGCTCAGTAAGCATTCAGTTTGTTTATTGTGATATTTTCATTACAAATATATTTTATTTTGTTGCTGTATAAGTCTCTCCTGCTTAGACAGTGCTAGACAGGTGATTGTTATGACACTTCATTCTGTCTGTTACTAAAAAATGTTAAAAGCAGTTGAGAACAGCAAACAGGGAGGAAGGAATGGTATTTTTCAAGTCTTCAGTTCCTATGTTTTACTTGTTCTGTTCCCTATAATGTTCTATCACAGGGTTCTTAGATTATTTTTTTAAATAGAGTAATGTAATTTTTCGTAAAGATTTTGAGGGGTCATTAAAATGGAGTAATTTTCAGCTAAAGTAAAAAGTCCTTTGTCTTGTACCTGTAGAATGCATATTCAACTCTCTTCAAATGTCTTCAAAATTTCAATTATGCTTTTGATGGTTTTCTTTGTCAGGGCTACAATAGAAGAGACATATTCAAGGTCAATGACAAAACTAGCCAAATCAGCAAGCAATTACACTCAACTTGGGTAAGTAAGTGTACATAAGAGAGAAATAAATATCTGCATACCTATTAAGAATCAAGTTTGATTCTGAATATTTTATTGTTGATGTTGAAGGTTAGCATAACTTTGCCACCTTTAAAAAGGATTGTTAGTTCTTCAGTAACAATGCAAAATATCATGCAGATACGATAAAAACTAAGACAGCACAGTTTTTTAAAACTATGAAAAAAAAAGATCAAAGCCCAAACATGGAGAAACTGTCTGTTCCCCTGTGCTTAAGGCACAGTTCTTTTCAGACGTATGACTTCTGTTATGTGTTCTCAAGCCTATGGAAATTATTTTGAAGAGAGAACTTATGGTCTGTAAATGTGGTAGTTAATTTATTTGTTTCTGTTTTTTCTGGTGTTGGAGTGCTATCTGTCCTCAGAGATGTTCAGAATGAGACTTTTCCATAGATTCATTCCATAGCTTAATGGAAGTTTTATACACAGAGTATAAAAAAAAAGGAATGATTAATGGATGCTTTTTCCTTTTTCATCAGAAAGATTAGACCAGTGCTTTAATGGGTATGGTTAGTATTAATTTTTTTTTAGCAGCATTAACCAGGAAATTGAGTTAGAAATGTATCTTTAGAATATCTAGAGAAGTCAGTTCAGCACAGAAATCTATCTGAGAATGATCCCACCTTCCTATGCCATACAGTTCAAGTCTGTTGATCAGTAAATTCCTTTTACTGATCAACAGACCATCTTTGGCAATATATTTTTCTGCATCTTATGCCTGCAGTGGTGTAAGACAACTACAAATTAACTGACCAATACATTTCTGATTTGTTCTCACTGTTCAAGTATATACACAAAAATACTTACTGCATGTTAGATTATTTTGAGCTGCTCTTGCACCATCTTGCCACTTGGTATTATTGTGTGCTGATAATAGAGAGGATTAAATTAACTTTGCTTTGTTTTACTAATAAGAGTCAATACGGGTAAAACAGAAGACATAAAAAATTAGTAGATAGGATGCCAAGTACATTTGGAACATATTTAATATGAATTTACAGCAGTTCTTGGGGGGTTTGTTTGTTTTTATTTTAGGAACTGAAGTGAAGTGTAAATTTCTTGATTACCCTTTGGCACTATTAAAAAAAAAAGCCTACTAAAAGAAAAAAATCCAGATGAACATTAAGTATTATTTTCCTCAATCTAGGACATTTGCACCAGTTTGGGATGTTTTCAAAACCTCAACAGAAAAACTAGCAAGCTGTCATTTGGATCTTGTGCGGAGATTACAAGAACTAATAAAAGAAGTTCACAAGTATGGAGATGAACAAATCAAAGCTTATAAAAAGGTTATTAATTTTCTCTTATGCATGTCCAATGACTTGTTAACATTAAAGTGATTTGCTTTTGACAACCGTGTGATATTTGGCAGACTAAAGAGGATGTTTCAGGAACTTTGGAAGCAGTGCAAAATATTCAAAGTATCACTCAGGCCTTGCAGAAGTCAAAGGAAAACTACAATACAAAGTGTGTGGAACAAGACCGCCTGAAAAAGGAAGGAGCAACACAGAGAGAAATTGATAAGGTAGCTCTGTCTTACTTTAACTGTGTTGTTAATCAGTAATGTGTTCACCTTGTGTTAATAAAATGCTTTGAAAGGGTTAAGTGTAATTAAAAGTAGTAGTTGCGACTTTTATAATGTGCATGGTATTTTGAATACCCAGTGATGTTTTGTTTATTCTTACTTCCTTCTCTGTTCTAATCACACTGCAGTTCTAATTCTTTATTTTGTACATACCTGCATTATATGGTAGTATTGTTTAATGGCTTTTACAGAAATCACGCATAATTTTTTTAGTATCTATTATGTTTTTGATTATATTTCCTCATATAGTTTTATGTGGCATATGGATATTTTTTCCCTAGACTTAATTTTTTCCTTCATAAGTTCTTCTGATACACTAGTTACTAGATTACCTAAAATAAAATGTCAATTTTGTTTGATTGACACAAATAGTCAGTGCCCCTGTTACTGAACTAAGGAGTAATTGTGTTGTCCCTTTTATGGGTTAAGGTAACTAATTACACGAATATTTGAAGTCTGTTCCATTGAGAAGAAAAACGTAATCAATACTTTCAGTGCTAATTTAAAAGGTTCCAATTTCATGGACTAGAAATTCAAGGATGAGTATCTTGATGTTGTATTTAGTACTGCCCTTGGGTTATGGCAGGATGTGATCCATTCAGAGAAGTACAAAATGTCTGAGGTTGGCAGAGACCTCTGGAAGTCATCCTGTCTATCCCCCGTGCTCAAGCAGGGCTACCTCAAGCCAGTTACCCAGGACCACATCTAAATGGCTTTTTAGTGTCTCCAAGGATGGAGATTCCACAGTCTCTCTGGGCAGCCTCTGCCAGGGCTCAGTCACCTTCACAGGAAAAAGGTGTTTCCTGAGGTTCAGAGGGAACTTCTTGTGTTTTCTGTTAGTACCCGTTGCCTCTGGTTCTGTCACTGTGCAACACTGCAAAGAGCCTGACTTTGTCCTCTGTGTTACGCTCCCTTCAGGTATTTATATGTATAGATAAGATTCTCCCTAAGGCTTCTCTTCTCCAGGCTGAACAGTTTCAGTGCTCTCAGCCTTTTCTCATGGGAAAGGTGCTTCAGTCCCTTGATTGCTTTTATTGCCCTTTAATGGACTCTCTGCAGTACCTCCATGTCTCTCTTGCAATGGACAACCCAGAACTAGACAGTACTGCAGGTGTGGCCTTGCCAGTGCTGAGTGGAGGGGAAGGATCACCTTCCTTGACCTGCTGACATCACTGTAACGTTTTCCTGTTTTCAGGAATCTAACTAGTAGAGGAAAGAGGTCACATTTCCTCATCTCTAACTAGAACTTCTCTTATTAAATCTTGATTTCTCTGCTGATTTCCACTTTCATTAACTGATCTGTGTAAGATTTTGTGCTTATGAAAATGATCTTTGTGCTTTTTTTTACTACTATCTTGATAAAATTGGTTATTGCCTTTTCACTGGTGACAAAAGTGATTCTGTTCACCATGTTCCAGTTGTTTCAGATTGATATAAATCTAGCCTTTTTTTTCCCCTAGCTTTTGTCTCAAACAACAGTTGATGTTGGATTCTAGACGTGAATCAGAAATATGTGTGCTGGCAGATGTTTTCCTGCCAGTATATTCAAAGTATAATTTTTCTGAATTCTTGTAAATACATTAAAACTTTTCAATAGGAAAAGCTGACTTGATGGAAAGCTTGTTTTTAAGATGTAGCATTGCCCTTATTAATTTGGAAACAAAAAAGTGTTCAGCCTGAGAGATGACTACATGAGAAGAGAGAAAGAGGAAGCACTGTAGGAGGAAGGTCATTTTTTACTGGTTTGTGCATCTTCCTAGATACAATTAGATCATAGTTGAATGCTCTGCAAGTACTTAAAAAATGTTTCCAGTGGGAGCAGGTAACCGGTACTGTCACATCTCTTCAGTCATGCATCTATGCAAATTTACACTTGTAATTTCATAAACAGGGTGACTAAAGATTGTATTCATTTATTTTTTCTTTGGTAGAAAATAGATTTATTACATTAAGCACAACATGAAAACTATTTTCTATCAAAACCACAGAATAACTGCTTTATAAGAAAACAAGGGATCTATACCAGTATACAAAGCCAAATGTTTGGAGAGATACTTTATTGAAGAATCTGAGGAGGTATCTGCAGCTGAAAGTTAATACTAAGTTGTGTAATGATTTCCTGTTGTTCTCTGACATGTGAACTTCTCTATATATAGTGACTTAACAAAAAATTCTTGACTGATCCTTTTCTTTCACTTACTGTAAATTTGCTAAACACGGTTCTAGCAATTGCTGCACCTGAGAATAGTCACATCCTGTTTTCAGGAGACATTAGTTGCTAATCAGTGTTCATGTGTTTTGTCATTTTGTCTGTCCTGCTGAGTAGTTAGTTTTTTAAATGCTTTTCAGCATTAATACTTGGATTCTGCTCATCGTTAAACATGATAGGAGATGGAGAATGTTTTTGTTTTGTCAAAATCCCTTGTACATGGGGTTCAGTTACATAATGCTTTACCAGAAAACCCTTCTTTTTAAGTCTTTTAACTTAGCATTTCCTTCCTTTTCAATGGTTATATTTGGAATGATCTTACTGCAAAGCAGTCTGAATCAGTTTTAAAAACAAGATTTCATGAAGCACCTTTTACTTTTATCACAGTAAATGGCATATGGGAAACAGGATAGGATTGTGTGCTTCTTCATGATTCCCCTGTGCGAATGTATAAGAGTGAGAATCATGAAGTAAAATTCAGGATAATTAACTGATGGGTTTGATACAACCTGTCATGCTCCATTTTAATGCCATGTTCTTCTTTCATGAACTATTTTCAGCCCCTGTTATGCTGAGTGTACATGACTACATAACTTAAGATCTGCTTAAGCTTTCTTTGTAACTGGAAAAGTGAAACTGTAGCTTTGTTTCCTATTCCTTTGAAGTCTTGGTTATGTTTCTGCAGATGAACAAGTGCTAATGCTATATTGTTACTCATGATTTTCTGTTATTTTTCTCTTGGAAATTGCAGAATCATTCTCTCTATTGCCAGAGGGCATATTTCTATTAATTCATTTGAATGTTAGAGATAATGATCAGCTTTACAACTCATTGCAAGTAAAAAATAGTTTCTGTTTTTACTGTGAGACAGATGAAATTAATTGGAAAGGGGAAGAGGGCTACTCAGAACTGGAACAAATGGTGAATATACAGCTGTCTTTATTGATGTCATTAACAATTTAGGAGTTCTTTTGATTTACAACTGATCGGAAATTTCAATGAGATAAAGTAGGCACATTTAACAAAAAAGCTTAGGGGGAAAAATGATGTTCAAAATTATTTTTATTTTCATTGGCATTTAACTTGGAAATAGAATATCAAAGGTTTGAAAGACTTCATCTCATTCATCATGCTGTAGACTTTGAAATAACTTTTTCTCTACCACAATCAGTCACTTCATTCAGTTTTGTTCTCCATGTAATACTGAGATTCTCCTGTTTTGTTTTGTCTTTTATTTAACTCCCAGAAAGATGATTTTGGTTTATTAGCCACAAATAATGAAAAAACAATTATAAATCTCGCAAGGACTATTATAAATAACACTAACCTGCATAAATCTGATTATCAGTGTGTTCTGCATTAGCTTCACTTTCAAGTGTTTGTTAATCCATTGATAACGCCTCTTAATCTGTTGATGTAACGCTTTTACTTTTCAATTTCTTCCTTTTTTTCTAAGAGAATTGCACCATCTTGGGTTTTTTTACCATTGACTCTTTCAGAATTGCACATATAACTTGTTGTTCTGTATTCTAACCTAGCTTTTTTTCCTGTTTTGCTGTTGCAAATATAAATTTGTTGTAAATGTTTGACAGAGCTAATGAGTTATTGTCAGCAATAAGAATTTGATTTCCAAATAAGTGTATTATAAATTTTTCACTGCTAGTAAGTGGAAGGGATTTAAATGACATAACAGGGTTTTTAGATTTTTTTTTTTATGTGGTTTATGGCAGTTCTAAATAGAAATCTCTAATAGCTTGAATATGAGTTATTTGGTGATAAAATTTTTTTATGACACTTCCCTGTTTTGATATGTCCCTGGATAATTTTTAGGGATCATCCTAGGCTGTCTTTTAATAATGACTGTAAAAACCTTGTCTCAGACCATATGTGTGACATTTGACACTTTTTGTACTGATCTACAGGCAGCAGTTAAAACAAAAAAAGCTACAGATACCTATAAACTATATGTGGAGAAGTACGCTGTGTTTAAAGCTGATTTTGAAGTGAAAATGACAGAAACAGCACAGGTAGGTGTTATATTAATTGAGTTACCTTTGAAATAGACTAATGTGTATAGACTTTCATTTCTGAAGCCATCTGAAATCAAAGTTTTTGAAAAAGTGGTTAATTTGGAAATAGTTTTGTTTGAAAGGCAGACACTGACTATGGTGGTTGTGATAGCACTCTCCTTGAATGACACAGTTGAGCACTAGCTCAAGAAAAACTTTTTGAAGAAATTTTAGGAAGAAAGCAAAAGGAACTTCTGGACGTATTGTAGATGCATTGTGATTTTGTGGGAAATCCTCTGAATTGCTGGGCACCCAGAAATCATTCATAGAAGTTTTAATATTGAGATACATTGTGGCTTTTCCATGAGCAGTTTAGTTACAGCTTGTTAAGGTGTCTTCCCAGGGTTTACCTGAGATTTTGGAAAGCCCTTACATCTGTTAAAGTTTCTGGAATACAGACTGAGTCTTAAAAATTCCCAGAGGATATCAAGTTCTCTGTATCATTGCATGTGCCATTCCTTGCTACATTTTAAACCAAACTTGTCTAAATGTGCTTAGTTCCTTAATTGTAGCAATCCTTTTACTTAAGGATTAAATTTTCACTTAATGTTATATTGGACATTTGTAAACTTTCCACATCTGTCCATATTGGAAATGAAAATTGGCATTCTGCAAGTTTTGATTTCAATCTTGATTTTCAAGTTAGAGTTATTGCTGCGATAAATATGGAAAGGTTTATTGTGATTGAAGAAGTAGGAAAACACAATTCATTGTTGTTTAGAAATTGGATTTGACAGAAATTCCTCATGTGGAGGGACGTTTTTGAGTACATCTATAGTATTGTTATGCACTTGCTATGCAGTTCCTAAGAAAACACGTCTTATTTGCCAGATCTTCCACTTTGCTGGAGGGGTTTTTAAAATCATGTAGCTCAGGCAATTACTGGAAAGGATCAAATAGTTGAAAATGCTGTATTCTTTGAAAGTCCTCTACCTTTTTTAGAACTGGGTAGAGTTGAATATTGATAATTTTGCTGTTGAGCAGCCTGCATATGAATAAATGTCAAGAATAAGTAAGAATGCATTTTAAGAAACACTGTAAATTTGCAGGAAAACATACATGTTTATAAAAAAAGATGTAGTGCTTGAGTAAATGGTGTATACTGAGTTGGACAGCTAAAGATTCTGATGATGATTTTTCATTTGTATTGTAGCTTAAAGCACTAAGCAGCATCATGTATTTGTTGGGTTATTAACATTACAGATCCGTTTCAGTACATCTTTTTAAAATTGATCTTTCGAAAGGGAAAGTAAACAATTTGGCTACTGATTATACCTGTGATAAGAATTATGGGATTGTATTATAATACCTAGCTTTATTCAAGATGGCTACACTTCAGAGACTTTAAATCTGAATTATAAAACAATAAAAAAGAAGGAAGAAAACAACTGGGGGGATGCTTTCCACTAACAGAAAAATATGTGTCTGTATGGACAACTGTTTTCATGTGCTTTAAGGAGAAGAGTTTAAAGAACACATTGTATACATGTCTTGACACCCCTGTGACTGAGAGCAGATGTTAGAGACAGACCAGAGATAGTTTACATAATAAGGCAATCAGTACAAGAGTAACATCATAGCATAGGCTACAGAGGATAATCATATCCTCTGTATTTAAGAGGAAGGCTGCTGGAGAAAAATGAAATAATTTTAGTCTGCCCGATTGATGGCTAGAGAGGTATGTAAGTATGGCAGAAGATTGAGGGTTAGAAGTTACAGATATTTGTCTTGTCTGGACAGAGTTGTATTTGTGAATCGGAGTAGCTGGAGGTGTGAAATGGGGAGAGATGATCTTTAGGGAACCCTGTGCAAATTGGAGAGAGGATTAAGTGGTGCTCCAAAGTTTGGACACACTTGAAAGGGAAGTTACAGAAATAGGCAGAGAACTAGGAAAGAGCAGAAGTAAACAAAGATTTCCAGACAATTATGGTTGACCGTTGGGGAGGATGAGGACATTTTTAGTTCTGATTTTTGGCCAGGAAGGAGCCACTGAGAAATTTGGAAGTGATTTTAAAATGGCTGTCAGCTGGAAGCCTGAGTAAAATGGAACAAATTGCAAAAATTATATGTGATGAGTTTAAAATTCAAACAAACTAATCATATTTAAAGAAGGAAAGGATGTATACTTAACTAGAAAATGAGAAAGCGTGCGTATATTTCTGAGGAGGAGGAGAAGGTACTAAAAAGGAAGTGCAAAACATATCCAGAAATAAGACTCGTCAGTAATGGAGAAAAGAGGGGTTATTTGAACACCCCCTAAACGTGTTTTCTTTTGGTAGAAATGGATCAGATTTTTTTGAAAATAAAGATTAGGTGAAAGTTCAAAGAGTAAGTAAAAAAACCCCAGTAATGGTTCTAAAAGGATATGTTGCTTTTTAAAATGCATTATTTCATAACTCTAAATTCTGCACCTTACTTAAGTATTCTTAAATAATTATTCTTAAGTATTTACAATATTCTTAAATGTTGTAATTGCCATGGTAAAGATTTGGAAGGGAAAAAAAGTTATTTGTTTGGGGTTTTTTCCATTTAGTGTATTTAATTATTAAAATAAAAAGTTTAGTCTTTAAAAAAATTTTTGTTATGACTAATTGCTCATATTGATTTGCAGAAATTTCAAGACATTGAAGAAACACACCTTCTTCGTATGAAAGAGATTATAGAATCATTGTCAAATACTATAAAAGAAATTCATATACAAATAGGAGAGGTAACTTTTATACTATTTTTTGTTTGTTTGGATTATGCTATATATTTTTCTTAACTATGAAATGCAATATTTCTTACTGTGTTTGTGGCAATTACATTTTTCAAATTATGGAAATTCAAATAAGCTCAAATTTCCATGGCTTCCTGTTGAATTTGTAAGTTCAGTGTCACAAAATTTACAGGATAAGTCTGAATATTGTCTTAATGGAAAACAAGATATTATGACAATTTGAAGAAATGTTAGTGTATTTCTAATTGATGCTCCCTAGATATTGAATTAGCACTCATTTCACACATAATCAGGATACTACTTCTTTGATTAAAACTAGAAATTAGATCACTTGGAAAAGTTTCCAAATTTTTTTGTACACCTGGATTTTTATGAGCAAAAGATCTTTAGTAACAAAACCTTATATAGTATCTTCTTTTGTTTGGATATAAGTTGGTTTGGTTAATAATCGTTATAAGCAGTTCTATTTTTTTAGATTTTTTTTGAAGTGTCTTTTTATTTCCATACACTTAGAGTCACTATTTTCTTCAGTACTGAGGTTTTCTGCTAGTGAACAGTCGTCACAAGGGTCATGCTATGTATTTCTAAAGCATAAAGCATGTACACATACTGCTTTGTTGGAAAAACCTATCAACGACATGTTGTTGTTTCTTTGTCAGACCGAAAACATTACAACAGTAATGCTTTTACTTAAGCAGGTGGGAGCTGTGATAATTAGTAGTAACAGTTCACACCCTTAACTGGTGCTGGCTTAAGAAACTGCTTGTCTTCCTGACATTGCAGTGCAACATGTTGCTGACAAATTCAGAAAACTATATATATACAAGTTTTTTAGATGGAAGAAATAGAAGCAAAAACTAGACCTGACATTCCATTTTTAATCTGTGTTGTATCCACACTTACTAATACTAAAGCAAAGTAGGGATTTCCTTGTTAAAATATCTGTTGATGTCTCTTAAGTCCTGTAATATATTTTGGAGGAAAGTATTTTGAACCTTAACTACAGAGAAAACTAATTTTTAAAATTAATTGCATTCTTTTTTTTTTCTTTTGAAGGTGCACGAAGAGTTTATTAATAACATGACAAATACTACAGTTGAGAGTTTAATACAGAAATTTGCTGAGTCAAAAGGAACTGGGAAGGAAAGACCTGGTAAGAGATTAAAACTAACAGAATAGGAAAAGTTAGCTTTAAAACTGGAAATTTCCACTCTCCATAAAAGGTCAAACCCTTGTTTTTTAATGTGCAATATTTTTAATGTATTTGCAGTTTCAAGTTCTTAGTATTCATTACCTTTGATATTAAATGATTCATAGAAATTGATAACAGAATTTATTATGTGCACGTGGTATTTGTGTTCATAAAGCTTGGTAATTTGTAGATTTATACTACTAAACTATACTGTTTCTTGGTACTCAGTGAAATTTGTCAAGCAACTGTAGTTCCTTGTACAAACTATGTGTTGTCTCCTAAGTGTTTCTGCATAAATTACATTTCAAATCTTTATTTATTAGAAATTTATTAATATATTTGGAGGAGATGTCTATACAGCTGCTTACTGATCTGTTGAAACAGTTGTATTAGTTTGGTTAGTTTACAAAATTAACATTTTAATAGATATATAGTATATTTTTATAAAATATATATTTTAATATACAGTAATGCATATTGTTTCTTTACTAAGCAGCAAATTGAATACTACTTTCTGAAGGTAATGCTGGTTGGATATGGTGTATAAGACTTCCCTGGACTGGCATCATAAAGCAGGCTCACAGTACTGCATATCTAGTGTTGCTTTTAATATTTGCTGTGTAACAGTCACTAGGTGTGTGAATACAGGAATTAGTACCTCTTAGCTGTTTTCTTCAGCACTGGGAGTCCTTACTAACATCTCTGTCTTCTAGTGTAGGCGCAGAAAGATTTTTTTTTTTCAGAGCAAGAATGTACATACTAACGTAGATCATGAAAAATTATAGTAAATTGTTAAATATGATTAGTAGGTATCTTGCAATGTGTCTGTGAGGTGTTTTTAACGTAGTATGGTTTCATATTCCTTCTGTGTTCCACTAATGGTCGTATTAGGCTGCAGTAAGATTGTATGTGGAATGATTTCTGAAAGCTTCCTGTGTATTTTGCAATTTTTCAGTAAAGATTAAGAAAGAAAATGTATGAATGTCAGAGTTTTAAGTTCAGTTGTTTTGAAATCAGGACAAAGACACATGAAAATTCAGTGTTCAGACCTCTTTGATTAGCTGTTGCTGACATGTCATGGGATGGCTAGGGATCTCCATCTAGTATTCAGGATTCTGACTGCCAGGGTTACAAAGACCCTTGCTAATGTATTCTAGAGCGTGGTGCACTTCAAGTCATCCACGTTATTTTTGTGGCTTTTGCTAGACAAAATAGTAATTGTAAGAAAAGTAACACTTCACTTTTTAATTTTATGGAGAAGTTATATACATTTTGTACTTATTTGCTGCTTTATAGTGTTCTTCAAATCCTATTTGTATTCTCTGTAAAAACTTCATCAAATGTATTCTAAGGAATAAGAAAAGTATTCTAAGGAAGGATAACACATTTAGTGTGCAAATATATGCACCTTGAATTTTCTTTTACAGCATTAAATTATTGTATTGATATCAATTTTGTAAAGCAGTCATGGTGCAGAGGGAAGGCACAGTTAAATTCAGCAGCAAAGGAAGACAAATTCATAAGAAGTGTCAGAGACTAGAAACATGGACTAGTAGTGATGTTAATTATAGTTTCTACTTCTGCTATATTTATTTTATTAACTTAGAATCATAGAACTTTGACAGTTACAACGACGTTGAAGGTAGAGTGAGGTATCAGCCTTCTAAGGATCAAATGAAAACATCCACTGTGTTAAGGACTGCTTTTTCTTGATTAAAACCTCACTTTTTTCTATTTGAGAACTTTTCATGGTAGAAAGATATTTTAAGTCATAGGGCAGATGTTGGAAGTCTGTGGGATGTATTTTTTTAAATAGGCTGGAGAAGGAGATGACTCCTCAGATAAATCTAAATATTCAGTGTAAAAAATTATACTAACTTAGCATGCAAAACAAATGCAGCAAAAATGTCTTATAGATGCCACTGTTACTTATGATTCCAGTCCTAAATCTGTTTGAAGGCGACACTATAAATTTCCCTGGTCTTCTCTCATCCATGTTATTTGTAGGCTACTATGGTAAGTTAGATGGTGGGTATTTTCAAACAAAATAAACTAAAGAGGTAATGTATAGAGTATTTTAGTTTATTTCAGCATATTCTAGATATGGTTATAGTTCTTCATAGTTCACTTGGTTTTATTTATATCTGTAAAAATAAGAATGAATCTGAAATGAAGTACTGAGCAGGACTGTTATTATGTAGACTACAAACCATTCACAGTAAAGTTTATTGCTTATCTGAAATATCTGTACAGTGATGTCCTTGTACCAGACTATATGGGCTCCCTCTGGTGGCTAACTTCCATCATCTAGAATCATAATACACAGGGACATCTAGAGTTTTAAGTTTTTCTCTTACAAATAAAATTTCTTTCAAGCAGTCATGCTTTGTGAGCATTTTTTAATTCACTCAGGAACTTCTTTACAATAGCTCTTTTTGAACTGCTACCTAAATAACTTATCTAGTCAGCTTTATAATGTACTTCTTATGAATTTTTTTTAATTCTTTTTTTTTCAATCAGTTTAGAATTTACTGGTTTTAGTAACACAGTATTTAAGTTGTATTTCTTATTTGTTTTCTGACTTCCATTCAGTGTAAAACGAAAAACCAAAACAGAACAACAAAACCCAAACCACATACATAGAGCTGCAAATCTTTAATTTTAGCTGAAAAAAAAGTCAATATAAAACATTGAAAAACAGGAAGAGAGCTGCAGGACCAGTAAGGCTTCAGATCAGAATTTACTGTGTTTTGTGAACTATCTCCAGCATGCAGAGGAACCAGGACAAGCTCAAGAATCAGGCCCATGTGATCCTCATGAGGTTTAACAAGACCAAGTGCATGGTGCTCCACCTGAGTCGGACAACCCCTGGTATCAATACAGAGTGAGCAGATCAAGAGCAGCCCTGCCGAGAAGGACTTGGGGCTGCTGGTGGATGAGAGGCTGGACATGACCCAGCAATGAGTACTCACAGCCCAGAAAGCCAGTTGTATCCTGGGCTGCATCAAAAGCAGTGTAGGCAGCAGGTCTAGGAAAGTCATTCTGTCCTAGAGTAGATGTCTCTACTCATTTTGAGCAGGGTGGACTAGAAGATCTCTAAATCCTTTCCAACCCAGGTTATTCTATGACTATGCTGTGTTCCTGCTGTTAGGTCTAATAGCAGGTTTGATACCATCAATTGTAAGATGCTTTTGTCACTCACATGGTCGTGCATTGTTCATCAAAACTTGTTGCCACTTCTGCCAAACAGTTTTCTGTTTGTGATAGCCTGGAAGTCTGTTGCTTCATATTCCTCAGAAAATTCATTTAATGCATGGCAGAAAATGCCTGCTCTGCTTCTCTTCCACCCAATTTATATGTTAAATAAGTCAATAATGGAGATGATACCAGAATAATCCTATTCCAGATTAATGACATATCAATGAGCTCTAGCTCTATATACTTAATCCTATAATAATCTATTTAAAAATTGGTTTGTTCTAGTGTGGAAAGTTGATGCCACAAGGCATAGAGACTGGTATGAAATTCAAGCTCATGTTTTTCTTAGATTTTATGTCTGAAATTGTCAAGATAATGTCAAATGTCTCTTAAGAGATTAGTCAATGCCTATAAAGCTATAGTTGATCATGAATATTTTTTTAATTTTAGTTACTGAATTACTATGTCCTCTTCTTATGTATGGAGAGCTAAATGTGTGTGTTTGTTCTTTATTAGTTTTTGCCCACTACACAGTTGACTCAGAAGGCTCCATCCAGCCTGGCCTTGAACACTTTCAGGGACAAGGCATCCAAAACTTTTCTGGGCAACCCATTCCAATGTCTCAGCACCCTCACAGTAAAGAATTTCATTCTAATATCTAATCTAAACCTACTCTCTTTCAGCTTAAGGCCATTACCCCCTTCCTGTCACTACATGTGCCTGTGGAAAGTCCCTGTCCAGCTTTCTTGCAGGCCCCTTTTAGGTACTGACAGGCTGCTCTAAGGTGTCTCTGGAGCTTTCTCTTCTTCAAGATGAACAACCCCAAGTCTCTCAGCCTTTCCTCATAGGACAGGTTCTCCAGACCTCTGATCAACTTAGTGGCCCTCCTCTGGACTCATTTCAATGGGCTATCATCTTTCTTGTGCTGAGAACCCCAGATCTGGATGCAGTACTCCAGGTGGGGTTTCATGAGAGCAGAGTAGAGGGGGAGAATCTTCTTCAACCTGCTGGCCTTGCTTTTTGTGATGCAACCAAGGATACAGTTCGCCTTCTGTGAGTGCACATTGTTGGGTCATGTTGACCCAACAAACCCTCTGAAATCTTTCTCCCCCAAGGCTGCTCGCAATCCATTTCTCTGCCCAGCCTGTATTTGTGCTTGGGATTACCCTGCCCCAGGACCTTGCACTTGGCCTTGTTGAACTTTACGTGGTTTGCACAGGCCCATCTCTCCAGCCTGTCCAGTTCCCTCTACATGGCATTCCTACCCTCCAGCGTGTCGACCTCACCATACAGCTTGGTGTCATCAGCAACTTGCTGAGGGTGCTCCCACTGACTGCCACTGACACATGTTAAACAATGTCTGTCCCAATACTGTCCCCACACACTTTTGGGAGCTCTGCCTGTTAGCAGAATCATGAAACATTAAGCTTCAATTTAGTAAACATTTAAAAATCAAATTTTACTGAGACTTTAATTCAACTGATTTTTGATTCATTGAACTCAGCTGAATCATTGATTATTTGATTAGAATAACATTTTATGTGGCTGTCTGTTGGCAGTGATGAGGGGTTAGTGCAAAGATTCATGTAAATTTATGACATGCGTTTAAGTTTTGTAATTGCTTATGTGAGCATTTTAGTCCTGAATGTGCATGAAAGGTATTGCTTATGTGTTTTTTCCAAAGCAAATGCAAGTGTCAAAATGAGCTGCACCACAATTGGAAGGTAGTGCCAATAGTGTTAATGCACAGTTGTGCTCACTCCATGTTAATATTCCTGTTTAGTTAGTGTGTTGTGTTAAACTACATGTTTTCTGTCTAATGAAGAAGTATACCAGGTGAATAAGATAAAGCGGGGGGGAAAAGAGGGTTAATAATAACTGTATTACTCCTAAAAAATTTTAGAAATAAGTTAATCCTTTCCCAGAGCTCGAATGGCAAAACAGGAGCAGGGAGTATTGAAGCTTGCTTTGATTAAAGCTTTTTTTGTGCTTGAATAATGAACTCCGCTTTGAAAGAAAGACTTGGAACAGTGCTAGGTGTGGCATTTATTATTTCCATGGGTTTGTTTCATAACATAGTAGTTTATAGCACTTATAAAAATACTTTTCTAAGACACTAAACAGCAACAAATACATGGAAATAAACACTGAAAATCATTAATAATGACTTTTGAACACCTCTGCAGGATGTCTTTGAGCTTCTTTTCCACAAGGAAGTGTAACAAAGCAAGTATTTATTTTATGTTGTTATAAATTATTTTCTCTATATTTTCTGTAAATATTGTGAATATTTTAGTGCTGCTGACACTTGTGATTAGACGCCAAATAGCCTGAAGTGCTAGCACAATTTCTCAAAGCCTGTGTCCACACCTAATTCTACACAGAAGGCTGACTGAGGAATGAACTTAGTTTATCAACACTGATAGTATCTAAGGGATTCAGGACAGTAGTCTTTGTAAAGGAAGGCAGAGCATTGATGTATCTCAGAAGTTAATGGAAGAAATTAGATGTGGGTATCTTTGAGAATTTTTATGAGAAGCTGGGTTTAAGGTAGATAAAAGAGTCTTTAAGGGTCCTGTGCTGTAGAGTCCCTTCATAACCAACAAACCTGCTAAAACTTCTGTGGACTTTAGGAAGCCTCATCTGCCAGAATAGGTTTTTAATAATCACATATATCTAAGTTGCAGACTTGTTTTAGGTTGCAATTTATTGATTTTTAAATGGTGGTGGTGGTCTGGACAGCTATAAATGTACAAGTTTTATTGAAAAGTCTCTTAATGCAAGTGGAAGGCTAGTAGCATTGATAAAAATATCTTAGACAACTTCTCTAGATACAACAGAGCAAAAGCTGGCCTTTCATATCACTGATGTTTCAGTGATCTGAAACACTCGTAAGATTAAATACTTTTGGATCCACTTGAATTTTTTTGCTACAAACAAACAAATCAGTTGCAGCCTGACACTAATAGTTTTATGAGACTGGAGGAGCAAACCAATGTCCATTTCAGTAACTTAAGTAGGAAGTATATATTAATTAGGTGGTAGTCATCAGAAAATGTGGTAGTATGCAGGATAGATTCTACTGTGATAAAAAACTATTGAGGAGTTTTAAAACACCTGAAAATAGAAATAACATACTGAGATGCTAGTGAAGTAAATAAGGCCTGTACTTCAGTTACATAAAGTAATATAACATTGTATGCAATTAATATTTAGGGAGCGGTTTGCAATTATTAACTTATTTATTATTAACTTATTTATTTTTCTTTTAAGATAGGAAATGTTCTTTTTTTTACCAAATGAAAAAAGATTTTTCTATCTGAAAAATTCTGGATACTATAAAATACACTAGCCTGTTTTTGCTCTTTAGGGTCACATTAAACATATTAAGGTCTAACAACTTCATGAGTTAAAGTTCAGAACTTCAGTAAGAAAACGTACCCCCTTAGTTTACGGGGAGAATGTGTGACTGTTACAAAAGACATGCTTCTCTGAAGTGGTCTTTAAAGATGTAGGCTATAACTTTACATATTTACAATGTCTAGTGTTCCAAAATCTTAGCTGAAAAGTACTTGAATATGTCTGTGCATTTCTTTCATCACTGCGTACTTGCATGGTCTGCCTTCAGCAGCTGAATCATGCACCATGCAGTCAGGCAGGGCCATTTGTTACAGATACTTGTATTTCTAGACTAGAATTATGCAATTCTGCTCTTCTGAGTATTTTTTCCAAACACTCCCTATAATTTTCAAAAGATTTTGCTACTTTTAACTCAATTTGATGGAAAAGTAGAAGTTTCAAAGAAATTGTAATAATGAGGAGTTTGCTAGAGAGAAAAAGGACCCAAACTAGTAATATCATATTAGGGAAAGCCAGTTAAGTGTTGTAAGCTACTCGTTTAGAGAGCCAGCCGACAGCTTAGTGTGTGTTTGTATGTATTGTGTGTGTTGACCAACCACTTAGTTTGTGAATAGTTAAAACCAGCCATATCTCACATCTGTTTTTTATGCAGTCAGAAAGGAAATATGAAGTTGAAGAAAAAGAAAGAATAGAAGAGGATAAGGAAAGAGACTGGAAGTGTAACAGTCTGTAGATTGGTGTTTGCAGTCTAGTTGGACATCTAACTTGAACCGTTGCATTTGGTACATGTTTCCTGTCTCTTGAAAAATCTTATGTTATCAGAGCAATAAAAAATACTTTGTAACTGATGTTTGCCACCTTTTTATTTTAGAGAAAAAAAGTCTGATCTCTCCTCACTGTTGAAAAACATCTTGATAGTAATTATTTTAAGGCTACTCAGATTATGATCCTTTCCGGCTTTGTTTTTGCTCCGTAAGCCACATAGAAATACTGTCCCTTGAGTACAGTGTACTTGCTGTATTCACAGCACCATTGTACCCAGAGTACGAGAAAAGCCTGAGACGAATAATGTTTCCTTTGATCCAGTGAACTGGGTGCAGGGCTGGAAGCCTAGTAACAGAATCAGGGTTAGAATTGATTGCTTGTTTAGTAGATGCTCCCTGGAAGTGCTACATGTGTTGATAGTGATAATAGTTGTTATTTCTGATGCCACTATCACCTCTACCTTTTTTTTTTTATATATATATATATATATATATGAATACTATTACCATGCTATAATTTTATCTTTTCAACATGATTTTTTTTTTTTTAAAAAGAAGGATTTGGTCAAACCTTCAGCGTCTCTAGAGGCTATATAGCAGCTAGGTTGATATATAGTCCTAAGGATGTAACAAAGAGCAGTTGAAAATTTGTTGTTGTAGTGGAACTGTATTTATAGGATTAGGTTAAAGGATATGGTTTTACCAATATTATTTCAATGTTTTCCCTCAGACTGACAGGTTAACAGGCTGGTTTTATTTTCTGTTCCTTATCCTCTTTTTGTAAAGAAGAGGTGACCAAATCCATAAACTAACATTTGCCTGTGACAGTCTGTTACTAGCATGATAGATATATCACATATATGTTATTTACCTCAAAGATAATAGCCATTCATCTTTAGTCTGCATTCCTACAAATAAGATATGCTTGAATTTGGTTCTGTTTCTTCTTTTTTATATGTAAAATAAGAAGTCCTTTCCCTGGGAAAAATAAAATTCTCTTTGTCATTTTATAAAATTACTTCTCATGTTTGGACAGGCAATAAAAATTGAAGTTAGTATTAGAAGCAGGGATGTTGAGACAATATATTTTGGCTTGCTGGCTTCTAAATTTGAAAGCTTGAAATTTTTTGCTAAACATGTCACAGGCTCAGATGATAGCAAGAAAAAGATTGCTTATATGTTTGTGTACCTACAAAATTGACCTTTGTGATGCAGCTTGACATCTAAACACTAAAAGCAGTCATTTGTTTTGACAGCAGAATTAATTGAGGCTAAAA
The DNA here is from genome assembly GCF_036250125.1 of Pseudopipra pipra. Lineage (NCBI taxonomy): Eukaryota > Metazoa > Chordata > Aves > Passeriformes > Pipridae > Pseudopipra > Pseudopipra pipra. The sequence goes on along the minus strand of NC_087581.1, from coordinate 23,262,991 downwards.
CAGTCGAAATTCCACTTGTATCAAGCTGTTCATTAGGAATTGCTGTCTGGCTTTAGTGCTGTCAGAAAAATAACCTGTTCTGCTATGATTAAATAGCAGAATGATGGTCGGTCCACTGAATTTGAGAGAGAGGTTGAATAAACTTTCTACTGCGGAAACAATTCAGAAGTGACACGCTGCAAGGGGGGTCAGAATGTGCATTGATATCCAGCTGAGCTGTCAATTGGCACTGAGCCAGGCACGCAAAGCTTTGCCATTTGGAGCAGCATGCGAAGCATATGCAGTTTAAAAAAAAATTATCCTGCTTTCATGCATGACTTACACTCAGAGACAAACTTGTGTTTTTATCAAAAACAAGAATATGATTTTTTATTGTAAATGTAACTACAGGTACAGATTTAGACAGTGCTTTTTAAAGCTTTTGCTTGAAACAGATATGTTAATGTTTATATGTGTGCATGCATGTGTGTAAACTGATTCCTCAGGTTGCAGGGAAGGGCAGTTTTGGAGGGGGAGTTGAGTGTCTGAATGCTTGCAGTTACTGAAAATTAAATGCAGTTAATACCAATGTAAGCTTTGGTGGGATAATGTTTCTTTCTGTCATGCATATGCCCCAAAAAACAGAAAGGAGACCATTTTCATAAGCAGATGCAAATGTAAAGCAGTTTTTATTTGATTTGTTGACTTCTTGATTTGTTTACCTTTTTAGCTCTGCAGGATTTTCCAGTTCATTAATATACTTACTGGGGGCACTTTTTCAGGGTATGACATAATATTATGTTTTCCTTCCTAGTAATAGTAATTGACTTTTGTATTTGACTTGTTTATTTAAGAATCCAAACAGTAAAACCTTTTTTTTCCTCTCTGTTGAGGAAAGTGCAAATTTTTTTATTGTTTTGACCTGAGCAAAACATTATCCCAGTGTCTCTCTCACACAGGTCTTGTATGAGAGTATTACAGATAGACTGGAAAACCTTTATCTAGATTTTACAGAGAGGTTTTCTAACTGTTTTTTGACTGTCCTCAAGATAATTAGTGTCACTGTAGATAAATTAAGAAGAAGGTATTAAATAGTAGTGTCTATAGGTGCCTTGTGTATACTCTGAAAATACTGTTCCCATGGATGTGGACTAAATATGTAGGAGATACAGTAATTTACAGTGCAATTACATTTTCTCCATTTGTCTTTCAATAAGAACAGTATCTCCTTATTGCTAGCCATATACTTTGCCTTTAGTGGCATGAAAGCTCACATATCACGTGCCACTTGTAACAAGAGAATACATATAGTTACTGAACAGTCTAGGAGATGCATCCTGAACTGCAGACTCACTGGTGCTTTACTTATGCCGGTGTCACTTATTGTAAGTTATGGGATTAACTAAAATGAAAATTTTCCATTTATTCAGATTACCTTTTGCCTTTTCTGTTAGAGCAAACCAAAGCTTCCTTATTTTCAAGAGCCTAAGGACTGACACAGTCCTGACATATTTGCTTCAGTCTCTTGTCAAATAGCAGCTGTCTGCCTTATGTATTTGTGAAACCACCATCCATTTGCCTTTTCTTTGTGACCTTATTTGTCCCAGCTGGTAGAATGCTGTGGCATTCAAAAACTCAGTGCAGCTTGCCTTGGAAAATGCTTTAGGGTGATGCTTGGTGGGAATGTTTACATACAGTTAGAGGAGCTTACTAATTTGTGATGCCTGCTCCTTTTGCAAAATACTAACTTTTCATTAGCATCCTGATAGCTAGGTATGTATTCTAAAGCAACTGAAATCCCACTAGATACTCAGATCTCTTTCTATTATAAAGGCTAACCTTCATTTATGCACCATATTTATTCTTTTTTTTCTGTTCTACAGTATCAAATACATGCAAGTCTATGTAGAGGTATTTGAGATGTTTAAGCTGTAGTTACCAATAATGTAACAGATCAATGTAACAACAGGCCAGACTTTAAAAGTTGTCTTGAGCCTAGAACTATCCATGCAACAGAAGGTTAAATCAGAGACTTTTGCAAGGATTGGACTGGATCTTCGCTATAACATTTTACTTACTCTGATGAGAGTCTTCAAATGTCTTTTTGATTTTTACAGTACTGCTTTAGTTTTAGTATTTGCTTTTGTGTTCATATGAATGCTTGAGAACAGTCTTCCTTCTCAATTCACGTTGTTTTCTTGTTATGAGAAAAAGAGCAAAGGAAATTTCAGTGCTTTGCCTGCAATACTGCTGAAGAGCATTAGTGTCAGCATTATCACCTGCATTGCAGTATGGCAACATCTAGATAGTCCTTTCAGTGCCTTGGGCTACCATGTGGCATGGACTGTGATAAGTCCTCAACTTCAGCTCTATTTCTGAAGTGTTTGAAGCAACAGCTTTTCTTTCTTTGGATGTTGCAATGGACAGTGAATCTGTTTACTTGCATCCGAAGTTAATACCAGCCCACTGGTAATTTTTAACTATAGCAGCTAATGATTAAGGAATCAGAAAGACAGACGTTATGGTGCTTCAGAGAAGAAAGCTTTCTGAGTTGAGTTGTTTGTTTGCATTTTTTCAAGTGCTAGTGCAGATGCTTTTATTTCCATATACACAAGGACAGTGGGCAAGGCAGAGGGAACTTCTTAAGAAACCATCTGAGTTCGTTATTGGTGCTATGCTCCCATAGTAGTATGTATGCCTAGGGGCTCTTGGCTGGCTAGGAGACTGCAACTGGTTCTAGCAGAGGACAGTGTGGTCACAACACACAATTCTTGCTGGGCATACAGTATTATTGCCTCTTTAGACACAAAGACATCTGTCCACAGGACACTCCAGCTGTTATGAAGGCTACTGAAAGCTCCTCACAGCTGCCCTGTTTTCTGAATTGGTTCACTATAGAGTGCCACATAAAATGTCTATATCTGTAATGTTATTTTGATTTAAAAATACTACACCAAAGGTAAAATATGGTACTTTTTATGGCAGGCATATAGGAAGCAGAACTGTTGGGAGGTCTGAAGGTACAGGAAAAAACTCTTAAAATTAAAAACTGCTAAAAATTTTACTCTGCTCTGCTCCATTCAACAGGCAAACTATGAATTTGCCCTTGATGTAAGCAAATAATGCAACGTGTTATATTGGTGGGGATTCATGTGATATCTGTGTGTTTCTGTACTAAGGATGAATGTGTATTCAAATTAAAGTTTATCAGGCTGTACGGCCAAGTCAGATATGGCAACGCACTTTCTGAACCCTTTCTAATAAAGAATGGTGTGAAACAAGGCTGCGTTCTCGCTCCTACCCTATTCACAGTCTTTTTCAGCATGATGCTCCAAAGGGCCACAGCAGACCTTGATGATCAGGACGGTATCTACATCCAATACCGTACTGATGGAAGCCTTTTCAACCTGAGGCGACTGAAGGCCCACACCAAGACCTTAAACCATCTTGTCCGGGAGCTGCTCTATGCTGATGATGCCGCCCTTGTCGCCCACACAGAAGCAGCTCTGCAGCTTTGCAGATGCTGCTGAGCTCTTTGGGCTGGAAGTCAGTTTAAAGAAGACAGAAGTTCTCCATCAACCTGCACCTCAGGAAGTCTTCCATCATCCCCATATCACCATTGGCCAATCAGAGCTCAAATCAGTCCAGCAGTTTAATTACCTTAGTAGCCTCATCTCCTCGGATGGTAAGATTGACGGAGAGATAGACGACAGGTTGGCAAAGGCATATAGTGCTTTTGGAAAGCTTCATAAAAGAGTTTGGCGAAATAAACACCTGAAGAAAAGTACCAAGATCAGTGTTTACAGAACCATAGTGCTGTCTACTCTTTTATATGGATCTGAATCATGGGTCATCTACCGCCACCACCTGCGACTCCTAGAACGCTTCCATCAACGCTGCCTTCGTACAGTCCTAAATATCCACTGGTCAGATTATGTGACCAATACATCTGTTCTAGAACAAGCAGCAGTCACAAGTATCGAGGCCATGTTACTGAGAATACAGCTGCGCTGGGCAGGGCACGTCTCAAGGGCACGTCTCCACAATCAAGGACCACCGCCTCCCTAAGATTCTGCTTTATGGTGAACTTGAAACCGGCTGCCGCAAGAGAGGAGCCCCGAAGAAAAGATACAAGGACTCCCTAAAACAACATCTCAGCCTGGGCCATATTGATCAACATAACTGGTTTACTCTGGCTTCCAATTGGGAGGTCTGGAGACACACCATCTATAACGCTGATGATGCTTTTGAGAAAGCACACAGGATCACTCTTGAGGAGAAAAGACAACGCAGAAAGAATCGTGCCTTGCAGAATATACCACCTAAGGAGTCTTTCTGCTGTGCCTTTTGCAATCGGACATGTCTATCTCGTATTGGCCTTTTTAGCCACCAACACGCCTGCAGCAAATGTGGGTAGAGCCCTTCCCAAATCTTTGTTCGTGAAGCCCAGCCATGACATGACATTATCAAGCTGTAAAAAACCCATGTTTAGAAGCAAGTGTTTTAGGCAAGTGTAATGGGCAAAACAGAGGAAGTTGAATGTGTTGTTGAAGAAATTCTTTACTTTCTGCTTATTTTAGAAGTGAAAATTAAAGATAGTGATCTGAATAAGGATGAACTATTACACAAGCCTTTAATATTTATTTTAATCCTTGGTGTAAAGGTCTTAATAGTCTGGGGATCAGTCTTAGTAGCTGGAAAGGGTAAAGGAAAAGATGGAATTCTGAAAAAGCTTGAGTAGTTTATTCCTCTAAAAATATGTTTAAATCTCAGTTGTTTACAGGTTTTTTTCCTTTTGTTTTGGGCATGAGTGTTTGTGGTTGGGTTGGCTTTTTTTATTTTCTTTTCCCAGGGAAATGGGAATATGTATAGAAGCAAGAAACAGAAGTAGCTGAATCATTTGCAAAGTGATGAAAAATGTGCTATCTGAAACATAGTGCTGAAGAAGTAATGGATTTGTTCTTCAGCTTCTGTATTTTATGGCATTTTTCTGAATTTCTTGCTTAGTATCTATTGAACAATAGAGTTTAAATTCGCAAAATAAAATGTTGATGAAATCAGTGTCGAGATGTAGACATGTACAGTTCTCTAAAACTGTTTTTCTGGATTTTTTTTTCTGTGTTTTGTTTTGCAAGATACCCAAGTTTGCTGATTTTTGGAGCATGGTGATTTGGGTTTACTGTGAATTTAGTGGAGAGCAAAGGCGAAGGGATTGGAAAACCAACTTAAAATGCCCATGTATTTACAATATGTAAGAGACTGAGAGAGCTGTTAGGAATTTGCATCTCGTCTTGTTATATTGAATAATTAGTCTTGCATTTGAAATTATTTAATAATTGAAATTTAAAGGGCTGTTGAGACTGCCATTTGAGATTTGTCTTTTCATATTCTGCTTTCAAGAGCATCATTTGGAGGCCAAACAATTTTATTATGATAAATGGGCTATTGATAGGTTCTAGTCCCAGATTCTCATCCTGTTGCTAGTTTTACAAGCACTGTTTTTACAGGTCTCCTTTTACTGACTGGGAAGTTTTTGCAGACATAGTCTTAGTTACAATAAATACAAGTCAATACTTTGAGCCTGCCTTAATTAAAGAAAAAAGTCATTAGAACTCTTTTTTTCCCCCTGTCTTATCTGTAGTATGTCTGTATATAAACTTGTGTGCATGCCCTCAAAATGATTACAGAAAGGTAAGTAAAAACCCCTGTAGCACAGTACTAGCATGCTAAACTTTTTCTTCTGTGGGTACAGCTGCAAACCACTCCAACATGGGTGGAGGAAAAGGTGCCTGCCTCCGTGAGCTCTCTGGTTTTTTTTGCACTTCCACAAGTCCTGGTATGATTCTGCCATTTCCTGAACAAGGTCCTATGGAAATTCAAGCTTTTTTCTGCACATTTTCTCCTTAAAGTGACTCTAATAAATTCTAGAAATGACCGAACTGAATGAATGAGGGTTAGGACATCGCTTTGCAATTGCAGTTGACAGTCACCTTGTGTCAACTGTAATTTAATGAATTTATTTAGATACAGAAATTAACTAGTGTTCGCTGCTTTTTTTTGGTCCTGTTGAGACTTAATGATTATTTTTTTTTAAAGTTTATCTCCTTTATTGCTGCGTTTAAGGTTCTATATGCCACTTTTAACTGTGTAGGTAATTGGCTGTGGAGAGGAAACACTAGAATTAGCAATGCAGATTTAGCAAAAGTGTGAATATCAAAATTAAGGCTATAGCTGTGCTTTTCTCCTTTTTTATTTTTCTTTATACAACTCTTGTTCATTAGAAGAGGATAAATGTAAAACCTTATGCTAATATTGCATTATAGATGCAATTTTGAATGAGAAGAAGACACCAGATAGATGTTTCATGTGGTTCTAATAGCATAGGTAATTGAATTGTATTTAGATGATGGGTACTAGTATTTCAATTTTTCAGTATGAAAGAGTCAAAATATTGCTTTAAATGTATGATTTTGTAGTCTCTTTGGCCACTGGCATGGTAATTGTGTTTTTCAGTTGCCACTTAAATTTTTAGTTAGATTATCTTGAGATTTTCAGGAAATATTAATAGTCATTAAAATAGATTAAATTTGACCTAATGTTTATCTTCATTGTCATTTCTTTAAGGCCCTATTGAATTCGAAGAATGCAACACATCCAGTGTAGTTGAAGGTGAGTTGCCAAGGCATAGTTATTTACATGAGAATGCTATGAGGCAAAGGGTACTCAGTGTGTGAATCTGTATAACTTTGAAGTGCTCCAGTAGTCTGAAAAGCAGTTTTCCTTTTGGGAAACAAAATACAGTGACAATAAGACTAATGCACAAATGTCAGAGAATTTGAGTGTTTATATCAAGTATATTTTGGCTAAACCCTGTCTTTGCAGAGGTTTGGATTTAATTCATTTATGGCTGTGTTGTAACTTAATTTACAAGTGTCAAAACATGGCCCAGGCTCTTCCCATTGTTACCATGTTAGTTATACCAAGTCTAATGTAGTGTTATGGTTGCAAAGTCTTTCTTTGTTGCCATTGCTTATTTTGCTTAGGGGATTGTTTTAAGTGATTAAGAACTGCTTTATGTCCATAAGCTATGTATTTACTTGTGAGACAGAGGAGTTGACAGTATAACTGTAGCATATAAAAACTTATAAGTTGCCAAAGTTGCAGCTGAGTCTTAAAATCTCTTGACTGAAGCAGAGAGCATCTGTATTCAGAAATTACTCTCGTACTTTGTTTGCCATTGTTTTGGGCTGCATAAGGCACAGAAAGAAAATAAAATAAAACCTGGACATTTAAAAATAATCTTGGAGCAACTGATGTGCCTCTGTATATATGACTGACTCTACAGCTAACTGATTTGAGAAGTTTTGAGTTATTGAACCCTGAAAATTTAAGAGAGGGGAGAGACTGCACTTACGCACTGTGTAACGTATTATTATGAAGGGGAATATAATAAAGTGCTTGAATTGTCAGTTGTTAAATTTTGGAAACCAAATTATTTCCACTATTCTGCTTAAAAGCATGCTCTCAGTAGTATCATACATTGAAACAAAATTATAGACTACAGTTGGATCAGATGCTTGCACGTAGTCATTTTGTTTGGCAGTCCACTTTGCTTAAGCAAACGCTGTAAGAAGCAGATGTGACAGTAAGTCTGATGGAATATTTAAATGTATTTTAATTTTAGTACATTAAATGGGAATGAAAGCAAACTTTTGTCAGTACTGTAGCTATATGTATCCAGTGCTAAAAACAGGAAAGAAACAACAGAGGGGAACCATGATTCCATACTCAGTGAGAACCAGTCTTAGAGCTGGCTACAGCACTGGGAAATCATGAGCTCAGCATCAGGTGGAAATCCAAGAAACAATCTCCTTTTTATAAGGACCAAGATCCTACTTTTGAGGAAAGACAGGGTCTTGCAGCTGCTCGGAACATGCGGAGAAATAACAACAGGATATTGAACTACAGTAGCTGGGGAAGGCAACGTTCTGTTTCTGTCCAAGTGCCTTGGCTATTCAGGATCGCCTGGACCGATAGCTCCTGTTGAGTTTCTTTGAGCAGAGTCCTGTTCCTCAAAATTGCCAGTGCACCTCTTGTCAATCAAAAAACCACAGTCTTCGCACCCAACTTGGAGATGCAAATCAGTTTTATAAGAACCTTGGTTATTAATGTGAACCGTATTTAGATTTTATTTTTTGATTGGTATGTTAATTAAAACAAATTGTAACAATGTTCCCTTAGTTTTGCTCCATACCTGTCTCCACTGTTAAATTTTTATAACAACTGAGGCCAATGTTTGACAGTACTAAACATGTATTTATCTCCTTGATCTTTAAATGAAAAGTGTTTGTTCTGTAGGAATAAAACCACGGAAGAGGAAGCCTTTTGGTTTATCAGGAATAATGAAAAAAGAAAAAGATACTGAATCTGTGTAAGTATATTTCCATATAAGCTGTGTCTTATATGAAAACTAGTAAAAGCATGGGAGTAAAAATCAGCTGATGTTTAACCGAAAAAAAACCGGGTTTATAACTGCAATTTAAAGGAATGCAATGAATATGAAAACATCATAGCTATTTAGAGTTTTTGTAACCAAGGATTTTAAGGAAATAACTTAAGTGTATTCATAGTAGTCTAGTCATGTTGCATTCTTTCCTGTGCGTAGGTAAATAGTTTTCCCTTCTCCTATATTTGAGTGTTGTAGATAATGTAATTTGCATGTGTACTCCTAACGAAATAGTAGCTCTGTGCATGGTAAAAGTACTGAATGCCCGTGTGTGCAGAATTGAAGCTTTCAGTTATTCTTCCATCAGAAGAATATATAGTATATAGTATTGAAGGAGAGAAAAATCTTTGAATGTTTTTGCAATACATCATGAGCACACTCCATGCTCAAAGACTGTCAATCTAGCACAGGACTGATATCCCAGATATACCTTTTGCCATATTCTTTGCATGTGCTCTGTCTGCCAGGAGTTAAACTTTCCAGAAAGTTAGTTTGAATAATAGTTCTGAGATGGATTGGTCACAGTGTCTGTATTAGTAATTACGGTTACTGTATTTCAGTGTATTTTTTTCACTTAACAGAAAATAGCTTAAAATTTGACAAACTTAGCAGTATAGAAATATTCTCAGAGGCAACATCTGCATACATACTTTTTAAAATTACTTTTAAAAAGTATTTTACCAGCCTTAGTTTTTTTTACATAATGCTGAAAAATTCATGACCTAAGAAAGCAAGTGCTAATACAATTTTATTTCTACAAAAATGAATAGATTCTGAGAGCAGAAAGAAAAAGCCATGATGGCATGATATCAACCTCTTTGTAACATGTGACATGGGCTTTTCCAGAAATTCTTGCATTATTCCATGACTTCTAAATGAACTAGAAAATTACAAATAAATGACATAGGATTCATTCTGCTTTTGTAAAATGCTCTAATACTTTTTTATGATCTCTTTAAAAATTTTATTACTTGTCTGTATTTTGTCTGGTTTCGTCTTCAGCTGATGATCCTGTTAAAGACTGCACATAATAAAACTATGTCAGCAGAAACTTCTCTGCACATAGAAGTCAAGTCCTCTCTTAGGCTCTTGTTTTATTAGTCTATATACTTGTTTAGTTTGTGTAGGGCTAGCTTTCCACATCTAGAAAAACTCTCATGATTAGCAGACTTTTCAGTTTATCAAGACAGTTTTTAAACTGTTGATGCCTGAACTGGTGGTGTGTCTAGTAATGCTTTTACATGGGGAAATACAGGGTGTATTCTGTTACATATTGCTATACAGTTTAGCCAAGGATTTCACTTCTTTTTCTAATCACTGCTTTGCATGATTTGATTGTTTTAGTTTTTATGTACAATTACTTTCATTCATTTGCCTCATATTTCACATTTCTCAATTTGTATTGGACTTCAGTCTGTCTTGTTTGAGTACATGCGCTTTTGAAACCATGTCTTCAGAGAAGCCTAAGACTTTTTAAGCAATAAAATAGCTTTCAGAATACCTCTATTGCTATGAATTCAGTTCAGCCAGCAGAGGGAGATAACATGTAAATCAACTAGAAACTTGGTAACATATGTCCTCTTTTATGTGAGGCCTCTGAGAGGAGATGAGATCCTTCATCTCGCTGTCAGTTCCTTAACAGGCTGTACTGCATTTCATATTAATGCTTCCATGTTAGCAAGTTTTTGTACCTGTTTTAATGCAATGTAGTAAAAACTGTGGTTTTTATATTTAACCTGTTTAGCTTTTCAGAGATGTTTTAGATTGCAATAAATTTTATTTTTTTTACACTTTTTTTCCTCTAACTGCATGTTTAGGATGTTCAGATTGATGATATAAAATCACTGTTGTTCAGTTACACCATCACTTAAGGCTTTATTTGTCAGGATGCAAATTAGAGAGGACTTGTATGGTACTTAAATATTCCTACACATTTCTTCAAAGTGCTTACTAGGAGGGTACTCAGTTATTTTTTTCAGCATCTTCTAGTACTTGACCACAACTGTGCTTGACAAACAGATACTAAGAATGAAATTCTAGAAGGGGAGGCTTTGAATTCCTCTAAGAATAGTCTTAATTTCTTTGGGAACTGGTTATTGTCCAAAATGTTTTGCAATTGTATATGGACTATTTCATTAGCGCTGATGACTTCCACTTGTTTCACACATCAGCTGTGGAGACCTGAATCTTAAAGTATATTCATCCAGAGTACAGTGTGGTAGTCATCACTTTCCTTAATACTTTTTTTTTTCCACCCACTAATATGTGATTTTGCTTTTTCATAATTTCTTTTGAGTTTTTCTTTCGCAGTATTTTGAGCATAAACTGTCAGCTATTATTTAAATTTCATTCAGTTGAATGTGGATTATTAAAGTAAAAATTACAATAGTCTGAGAGCCAAAGGGGTCAAAAGGCACTGTTTCAAATTAATTGAAAATATTAAAGAAAGTACTTATAACTGCATGAATAAAATAACCTGAGCATTTTACAATTGTAAATTTCCTTTTTTTTTTTAATAGGGAGTGTCCAGATGCAGACTCAGTTGTAAGTACTTATTTCTAAAATATATGCATATGCTGATATTAGCAAGCACTACAGTCTGATGAAATGTAATTTACATACAGTCCTTGAAATGCATTGTTTATCTGATAGAGGATTTAGTAGTTTCAAAGCATACTTAAAGTGTTAATTTTGCTCAGTAGGTAATCTTCAGCAGTATATACAAAGGTGTCAGTTACATTCAAGTACGTTTTGAGTACGATAACATTTTGAGTAACATTTTTGTTGCCTAATAATTTTAGGTTTTAAGCAAGGTCTTTTTACTGCAAGTATATGTTACTTTATTCTTCAAGTTAATAATTTAAATTCCTTGGTTAATAGATTTTAAGTAAGAAAAAAGTTTGGGTTATTGTGGACCTAACTTTGTGTTACCATATTCCTCTTCTTACCACTGCTTCCTTTGAGAAATCCTTCTAGTATTGACGGGGTTCTGCTTTACCACTGGCAACAGTGTAGGAATATACCCTTTAAAACATGGCTTTAAATGCAGTATGTCTAGATGCACTTTATTAGTGGTCTGCTTTTCATTGGTGTTAGTTTGATAGGTCTTACAATTTTATTTAATAAATTTCGATAAGTAACAGTTGCAAATTAAATTGGTATGTTAATTATTTTTTTATTTCCTTAATTGAATATTTTTATTTAAACATGTATGTTCTCTTGAATTAATGTGCAGCAGATATTGTAGCTCCCTATAGCTATAGTAGGCAAAAATCAACAGAATAATTTAGTGATTTTCTGGAGACTAATTTGTTTTCCAGTTCATTTATTTAGATGCCAATTATATTATACAATTTAGGTTTTAAAGTTCACTGTTTTGTGGATTTTCTTCTTTGTATTTAATAACTGGGAGGTTTTAGTAGCTAATATTAAAACTTCTTTTGAGAAACTGAAGTTTCTGAAACATCTACTGGAACCATTCTTCTAAACAGGGAAAAGTTAAGTTTTGCCACATAACAAAACTATATACCTAAGAACAGCTGTGTAATCCTCATCAAGACAGTTATTTTATACTGTGCAGTCATCTTGACTTAGAGCAAATTTCTTTTTTTGGGTACATTTAAAATAAAGTAACTTTGGAGTTGTCCTTACAATTATCAGGCTTTCCATGGAAGTAATATCGTTTGACGGTTCAGGTTGAGTCACTGGAGTGAACTGCAACTGGGTTTGACTTGCAGTGTTTATTTTCTTCTTTACTTATTTTGATCTCCACATTTATTGAAAATAATTAGTTAAAAAATTCAGCTGTAAGTCGTTTTGACATTCTTTCTGGCTGCACTACATATGATCACCTAAGTTAATTATTCTGTCTAGATATATTTCATTTTTTGAAAGAGAGAACTAATTTTCGTTGTGTTTATCAATAAAAACAGATGCTTTTGTTGTATTTTCCTTTTTTTTTCCCTGCCCAATATTTTATGACTGTATTTGGAATTTAAAGTTCAGTCTCTGATTTCTTCTTGCTTTTTACAAGCAATAGTATTATTCTGAATATGGTGTTAGAATGCTTTAATAAACAGACACCATTACGGTAATTTTTGTGAAAACACGGTGCAGCATACCACATATGAGATTTCATTTCACCCCTTACAAACAAGCACCCCAGAGTGCTTTTATGTTTTGTGGTTGGAGTCCTCTTCTGGAACATCTCATTTCAAATGTTTTTCATTTTTCTTGACTTTCGCTTTTAGATTTCTTTTCTGTTTAATTTTTCAAACTTCATCTAAATAATCATAGCCATCTATATTATTATCTCTATGAGGATTTGTTTTGTATGGAACTTTGCAATAAATTACACACTTCAAGAAATAGAACTTGAAAAAGTATTATTGAAAAAAATTTAAAGCAATTATAATTTTTGTTTGATTGCTAGGAAGTGCTGAGGACCAGACCTCAGAAAATTCAAGTTAAGATGTCCCAGTTACAATTTTGGTCAGTCACAGAAAATCTGTCTGGCTTATATATGATTAACATAATCAATTTTTTTTAAAGGTGGCTTTTATTTGTCAAGCATTTTAATTGTGTGAAAGGACTGTCAGAGGTAACCATTCAACAATTATTTATAACTGTAGGCACTGAGGTAAATACATTGAAATTTTAAAAGTTAAGAGTTCAGTAATAACTGACTTCAATACATTGTCTGCCAGTTCTACGTGTACTGTGCATCTTTGAATGCACAGTGTATACCATTATGGCCTTCTCACTAGTCCAAAATGTATAATGCAGTGTGTTTGAATTTGTATTCTCTGTTTCCAAAAAACAAAACAGTGAGACATCCTAAAAAATGTCTTTTGTCCAAAAGTGGAAGTTCTCAAATTTATCTGTGGCAAGCCACTTATGCTCATCCTTTTTGTAGCTGCCAGGTTATATATATTGGAAAATAAATTAATGAAATATTAATTCCTCTAAGTATTTTTGTTGTAACTGCCGTAAGTTTTCATGTGCTCATGAGTAGGAAGGTAGATGTGAACTGAGAACTGTTTTTTGTTAAAAAGGTTGACCACTTCAATAAGGAATCTCAGTTTAAATATAGGTGACAGTATCTCTTGAGATTTAAAACTTCTGGGTTTTTATATGTCAACCTACACATGTAACTTCCATTAAGCTAAGCCTTAGAAAATTAACAGTGTGAGCACTAGAAAGAGATAGCAGCTGAAGTCTGGCTCTGTATGTGGGTTTTGCCTAGAAAGTTTTTCTAAAGGATGAACTAATTGTCTTGTTTCCCATGGGTTTGCCATATCTCAAGGGATGGTCTCTAGGAAGATAGGAGCTCTAAAAGAAACTTCTATTTCGGGGAAGCATTTACAATGTTCCACTTGTGTCCAGTAAGATCTGAATTGGAATTGCAACCCTTCTCTTGGTTGGGATACTTGCTGATCTCCTTCTTCTACTTGACTGCATATTTTCATGAAGAGTGTAGTAATGTAATTATCTTTGAGTTCTCTGTTCTGTCTGTCAAATCCATTTGAAATTGTCCAGTAAGTTTGAAAGTAATTAACAGGGGAGTCACAGATGTACAGAACATAATGCTTAAAGTTTTCTTCATGGGAAAGTGAAATGCAAACATATATCAAGGCATACAAGACTATTCATTAACCTCTTCACATATGAGTGTAGCATAACTACAGTTATATAGAATTATAGACTGTTTTTATTGCTTTGGAACCACCAAATTTTAATAAGGGGAACACAAGTGTATTTAGTGAAATTCATATGCTTTTCTTTCTTTGCGTTTTACAATGTTTCGTTCTGGCATATTTTGAATAGCTACCATTAATATAGAGTACAAGGCTTTCTAGTTACAGCACAGGATCAGGGGCACTTTGAATACCTGTTTTTCTTTCTTTCTGCATTTCTAACAATGGGAGAAACTGATTGTCTACTCTCTTCTTCTGTGTCTGTTGGCTTAATAGGCACCCTAAGGAGAGGAGGCCAATAATATGCCTCCGTCTTAACCTAAGGATATGCCAGAGTCAAATTTACATCTCAAATATGTCAAAAGTGGAGAGGCTTTTTGTTCTCTTGTTGCAGCCTATGAGCTTCAGCTGCTTACTTTGAATCCACCTCAGTCCTCATCTGGATTACAGGAAGTTGAGTTGTGGCATAAAAAAACCAGTGAGCTGTTCAGCTGTGCCGTATCGTGAAGCATACCTTGAGAAAAACTTGATAAGGAGCTCTCATAACCACTTAGTTATCCCAGGACAAGACAAAATGGAAAGAAATCAAGCTGAAGCATAGTGAAGGTTCTTCACTTCTTGACTAATGACCCACCTGTAGGCAGCACTAGTGTTGCAGACAAAGGGCCAAATAAAGTAGCTACACTGCAGTATGCTCCTCATATTTCTTTCTTGTCCTTTGTATGCAGCCCAGAGATATTAATGACTGGGTAATGGTGTGACTTCTTCCATTGCTTTTGGGTGACAGGTGGGACAGAGCAAGGAAATTAAAGTATTCACCAAAACTAAAAAAATATGTTTTGTCAATAGAATGCTTAGTTCTCAAGCTGTTTATGCAGGCAATTTTTCTTTTATTTACTGAGGTCTTGTTTTATTTCTTTGAAAATTTATTCACCCCAGAAAGCTCACAGAAGACAAAGACAGAGTTATAGGACTTAAGTTTTAGTGTATGTTTAAAGCTATATAAGACCTCAGTTAATGTGTTATGTTACATCTACAAACACAGGGAAAACTCTGTGTCTTTTATAGCTACATATTTAATTGTTTAATAGAATATCAGAGAATGTGAAACCTTCAAATCACATGCATATTGAACTTTTTTTTTTTTAACTGCAAAGACTACTACACATGTTTGTTTAGGGGGCTAAACCAGACCTTAATCCCATCATATTAATAACTACACTTACCAAAGGCCAAAGTTTACCAAGATCATCATCTTATGTGTTGAAGTTTATAAATGACACAGGTATACATGAAGGTTGTGGACTTCACCTCTGATCAGCAGCGTAGGCAAATCAGGTCTTGTCTGTATTGTGTGCACGATACTTAAGACACACTGTTATCTGTGTAACTGCAGGAGTGTGAAGAAGAGAGTAAAAATTAGTCAAGTAGATATAAATGCCTTCATTAACATCAGATTCACGAGTATGTGTCTCTCTCAAGACGCTGTGTCATCTACCACTGTTACAAAATGTAATTTTTTAAATTAAGTTCTGTTGTTTCAGAAAGCAGAACCGTTCACCTGTTCAATCTTTCACAATATTGAAAACAATATTTTGAAGTTACTACTTGTAAGATTTTTGGGTACTGTTTTGCTTGTACATGACACAATTTGTCTGTACAAAGGCACATCAAGTATCTCTTCTACCCATTTCTTCTGTTAGTTTACACAAAAAAATGAATTCAGTATCTCACTAATGACCATAAATTGGTACAAGATCAGTCTGAATCATTGACAAAGCTGGAAATACAATGCAGATGATTTTTGACTCTGCATACACTGTGTAGAGTCAGATGTTTTAAATTACATATATTTAAAATTTAGATATACAAAAAATATACATTAAGTTTTCTGCACAGAGCTAGTAAAAAAGTTTTAATGTAGGCTTGCTGAAAAGAAGCAAGGAATTTTGTGCTCCTGTGTTCAGAACTTAAGCTGTAAAGTATCCAGCTCTGTTATGTACATACTAACTTTGACTTTTTTTATGAAGTTATGGAAACAGATTACATGGTAAAGGGCCATTGCTGAGGAATAAATGATTCAAGTGCCTTTGAAAGACTAGAAAAGGTAGATACTTTAAGATTTTAGTGCTTTCTAAGGACTTACTTCATCCTAGAGATTATTCAGTAACTTAAAAATAATGCGGTGAAAATAACTTCTACGAATTAAGTTCTCTCACAATTTTATATTAAAATAACCATATCTGCCAGCCATGCTGAGCATGCTGTGTGCTCAGGAATAATATCCCTTACATATATGGCCCAGCTGCAAGAAAAACTAAATGTTGTATATTTAAAGGTTTTTATTGGTTTTCAATTCATCTTAACCGTGAATGATCCTGATCTATTGAAAATTGCCTAGTGTGACAACTAAAATAATTTCAGGATTCAGAATTTGTAATATTACAGGAAAATATACCTACCCTCTAGCTATATGTTTTGGTTCTGTTTACTTTGATGTCAAGTTTCATTAGTGTTTTTTGGTATATAAACAAGGTCAGCCTGAGGTCAAGCGTAGCTAAGAACTCTGATTTGAGCAAGTAGAGCTAAAGTACTGGACCGTGTGATTGTACTTTTATTACTTCTTTTTTTTGTTCTTTTTAAAATTTATTTATTTTTTAATCACATAGCAGTGAAGTCTAGATCTTACAAGTATTTCAAGAAATTGCATCTCTGTATTCCATATTTTAAGGCTGGAGCTTAAGTATTGCTTTTTGGCCTTAGTTTGATGTGGTATTTACTTTGATACAGTGTTACATCTGTACAGCACTATATTTCTTAGTCTTTTTAGCAGAAAGTTTGATCTATGTTTAAATTCCATTTAATTCAGAAGTGCTAAATTTAGGGAGCTGTATAGAGGAGGATCTTTCTTAGTAAAATATCAGATATCCCATTTATATCTGTAAACGAAATAGAAGGATAACTCCATTTTTATGTTTGTCTTATTCTGTAACTCAAAAGCTATTCAGAGATATTCTCTTTAAATTTGGCTTCAAACTTTAGCTGAAGTCATATGTTTCCTTCCTTGTCCACTTGAAACTTCCAGTGTAAGTAATTTGGTTATATCTCATGACTTCTAATAACAAGTTAGATTTTGGCCATACTGTGGTATATATCTGTTAGTCAAACTACCTCCCATTATCTGCTTTCTGGTAGAACAAACTGATTGCTACACTAGAATAAATCACCTTTTCTATATTAATATTCTTATTTTTATAAGATATTTATAACTGCTGATCGCTGCATTTTGAAGGCACCTCAGTTGTAGGTTTTTGTAATAAACTTAATGGGACATTAAGCCGTTCACATACACTTTGTCCTGTATATATAACGTACGTTAATTTGGTTTTTTGCACATTTTTAAAATTTAGATTATCTTAGAGACTTGTTTCTCTCTGTCCCCAAGTCTTTTTAATGATATTTTAATATAATTCTTGTCAATTTATATTTAATTACTTGCAAGAACTGAAAAACAAAACCAGTCTGAAGTTCCCAGATGCTTATTGGCTTTCGAGATCCAAGATGGTGCTGGAGATGTGTAAACAAAAACCTTGGAAAGCAATTTTGAGCACTTGTGGTATCCATATTTCTTTCTGAAGCAACAGTGCAGGCATGCTGCCTTTTCTAGGGGGAATGCACTGTTGGAACCTCTAGTGACTTAGCTGAGAGAATCAGAAGTAGAAATCAGGAAAATGTTTTGGGGCCAAGTGTCAGTAAGAGCAGATGCCTTTAAATTTTTCAGTTTTCATAGAAAATTTAGACGTTGTTTTGTTGTATTCTGTTGCTGAGGTATCTTGTAACACAACTTCTGAACTACAGATCATAACATCAGAGAACTGTAATAATTAATATTTAATAAAAATAACTTTCATGAGTTGTTATAATCAAAATTTATCAGTTATATAAAATTCAGTCTGATGTAGAAATGACTTTTTTTAGTTAATTGTCAATACCATAATTTTTGTTATTGTTTTTAGAACTTTCCTGATGTAGATGACGAAGGATACAGCATTAAACCAGAAGCAACACAGGATATCCTTTTCACTGTTACTGTGCCAAGTTATTTGATGTTACTACAATTCTTTGGAGAGAGAAATTACTGACTATGAAGTGTTAAGTAAAGAAAGATGAATGACATTTATGCTTGTGTTGCAGCTTTGTCTTCTTACGTTCATAGCTTTTGCAAAATGAACCGAATTTGGTGTATCTTAAAATCTGTGTGTGTGCAACTGTTAAAGATTAGATCAGGTGTCTTGGGAACTTTAAGAGGACAGTAAAAAATAGAAATTAAAACAAAAGCCAGAACAAAAACTTTAAGGTAGCAATGCAGATCTCTCTCCCTGAAGAGTCTCAGAGAGTTTGTGAAGTTTGTAAACTTTTTAAAACATGTGAAATGGTTTTCTGTTCTGTACCTGCATCCTTCCATTTTTTTTGTAACACCATTAAAATGATTGGGAGCTTGAGCAGTGTAGAAATAGAATTTCTGTTATATCTGGTGTCATTATTTACACCACATGCTGTTTCCAATGTTTCCAATTAGTAATAGCTTTCATATACAGAATAGATTTTGTTCTGAGCCATCTTTATAGAGGCTCAAGATTTTTCTCTGCTCTTCTTTTGGAGGAAAAATTCTTCTTCACTTTTTTTCCTACCATCACAGAGGAAAGCTCTACTTAAAAGCTGGGAATAATTGCTGTAGATTGATCTAAGCGAGTCTCATATGTTAGCAAGATAGCTGATTTTTGGAAATGTATCCACTGAATTTTCTGGGTACTGCAGATAAAAAGTAAAATTAGGCTATGCAATTTCCTTAAATTGCAAAAACTTTTAGGCAGTTAACAGCCTAAAAGGGGGCCAGTCCATCCTCATAGCCTCCATCTTTTTATCAACTTTGCAGAACATGCCTCTAGTGTCCACAGTGAAGATTTCTGTAGTGATTAAAGCACTTAATGTTCTCTCCTATTTACAAAATTAATATAAAAGTGATAGACTTTGATCCAGTTTTGAGAAGAGCATTATTTCATGCCTTACATATATTATGAAAGGGAGAGAGAAGTGAACAACATTCATGCTTGTGATGAATGATTCCTCTGGGGCATCCTTTCCTATATTATCTCTTTTTGTTGTGAAACAAGAGAAAAGGCGTATATTCAGTGAAAAATATTAATGATTTGCAATCTGTCACCTAGGTAGTACTTCAGCTTCTGAAAATCTTGACCAGATTCAGGAACTCATCTGTTCCCTTCTTCTTTTCTTCCCTTAGCCTCTAGGAAGAGATATTTATTTTGTTGATGGGAACTCTTAAGATAACTGTTGTAGGACATTATTTTACTATAATTACAGTCAGTCTTAATGTCTGACTTAAATCTGTGTTGAAAAAGCACTTTACAAGAACTGCCTGATTTGTAGGAAATTAATCTTGAAGGTCAGCAATAACTTTAAGATGAGATCTTTTGATGAAATTAAAATTACTCGTCTTTGAAACTTTTCTAGATATGCTCCGTTTTGATGGAACAGATAGACTGTAAGATGAAGACATTTGACTTTTTCCTCAGTGTAACTTTAAGATCATTTCAGTTGAAATGGATTTGGAATGTCTCTGGGGTTCAGGTTTAAATCTTTGTTAGGGAATAGTTTGAAGGAATTTATTGCAAATACCTGTCATATTTTCAAGTGAAAATAACAGAAGTGACTTACAGAATATATATGCTTCCCCCAGGTGGTACGAAACTTTTATGTTTCAATAGAGGAAAATTGTCAAATTTTGTCTTGCCAAAACAAATGCATTTTTTAAGATTTAGCATAGCCCTTCTAGAGCTTTTGTTCAGTACAGCTCCTGTGCGTATGAAGAGCCAAGGTTATATTTTCCTTGTTTTGAGGGCTGAGTTGTCATTGTGATTCCTTTTTTTCCAAACATGACAGTGCTTTAAGCAGCTGACATTGTTCTGTTTCTGTGAAGCCTTCTGTTTAACTGGCATCCTTTCTTGCAAAATCTTCAGTGACACAGTGCAAAAGGGGTAAGTAATGGGGGCTGCTGCTCTTTCCTCCACTGTTAGTGTTAGATGCAGGTACCATGGACATGTCACTGCTAGTTAAAAAGACTAGGGCACCTCTTCACTTGGTTGAAAGGATTTCTACATTTTTCTTTTGTGTGTTTGAGTCCATGGTTGAGTCTTGCAAATCATAAATGTTACTACTCTAGAATCTTTAATCTAACCTGATGCCTTCAAATATGCAGTTGTTCAGTTATATGGCAGATACTGCCATTCTTCAGTTATATGACATCATGCTTTTCTGAACAAAGTCATCATTATGGAGATGAATGGAATAAAACTCTTGAATTTTAATTGTGAATTTTGGACTGTGGATATTTGTGAAACATCTGTATAAGCGCAAAAGAGGTCACTTAATATGAACATTTTGTGGAGCATAATTATGAAATAGATTAAGCAGATGAATTTGAAGTATTTCCACCTTAACTGAGAAAAACATACCAAAGAGAATCATTTCTATTCATCCAGTGATTCTGACTCTGAAGATGATGAACCCAGGAGGTTCCATGTAGAAATAAAACCTGTCCAGCCAAATAACAGCTCTCAATATACTATGCCTTCCTTGGATGAGTTAAAAGTATCTATAGGGAACATCACTCTTTCTCCAGCAATATCTGTAAGTTTTGTACCTTGTATTTTTAATGTGTAGAAAAGGGGTAGAGAATCTGTAGTGTAAACACGTATTTTACTGTTCAGAATTTATTCTAGGTTTAATGATTCTTTTTTCTTGTGCACTAGGTTGTTTTTGGTACACTTCATTGCAATATAACATTATGTACTTCTCTTTTCTCAGATTCAGACTTATCTTTCAGTCTTGTGAGTGCTCAGTTTTTGTCTTTGTGCAGTGGCCGCCACAAGACACTTGAATACATCGTGGAATTAGCTGAGCATGTCTTTTAACATAATTTACTAATTTGTAATCAATAGTATACAAGTCTTCTAAAACAGATCGTATAATGTGGATATATGTAACATTTACAGTGCAGCTTTATTGATGTATTCAATTCACCAAATAATCCATTATACCACGAGATGATAAGTAGTATTAAAGTATGCTAGTACAACATTCAGATCAGAATAAGACTGGCTCTGATTTTAAGGAAAATAGTGTGCATAACATATTAAAATAATAATTTTTCTCTTTTTTCCCTCACCACATTTTGAAAGCAGAGGCACAGTCCTGTAAGTAGAGAATGGTTTTTTATTCCTGTTTTTAGTTAAAACCAAGTAAGTGTAGTATGTGAGGGGAGTTATTGAGAAAACATTAGGAATATTTCTTTTCACGTATACCGTGTGATATAGAAGCTGTTTAGTTTTACTGCCCCAGGCAGTAAATAGATTTAATAATACTGCTCCCTTTGTCAGTTCTACAGTATTCATTGCTGCCTTTTCTTACTGGTGTGGCAGGTGTGCACTGGTTGCTCTGTCCTGGCTCATGTTCCATGATTTTCTGCAAGCTCATAATGTTTTGCCTGACACTGAAAGCAGAGTATCTCACAGGAAGTTGAGTGGAAATAAGAACCCTGGGACTATTAACTGTTTTATTTTACAGTTAGTAGAAGAATTTATTCCTAATTATTTTTTCCTGTTTCAGGCACAAATGAATCAAAATTCATCCAGTAAGTGTGAATCTTTTAGTTCATGCTAGCTTTTTAACATAGAATGAAAGTAGATTTTTTTTTAATTGTTGAAGAAATAAGCTTCTTAAATAGTGGTATTTTAAATGAAAAAAAAAAATATTTCCCTTGTCAGTTTTATATTCCTCTTCTTTATCTATATACTTGACTGTTCACTGTTGTGGGGACCAGACAAGCCTGTCTCTGACAGTGATGAGGTACACATTCAAAAGCCAAAGGGGGTACTCCATGGAAAAAACTCCTGTGCAGGTTCTTAAAACCCTTCCACCTTCTCAAGTTTAGTACGATTCACAAACCAGCAAAGCACAGTGTCTCTATTTGTATGATATAAAATATGGCCATAGAGGTAGAGGACAGAGCATTAATTTCTATCCTTTAGGGTTTTTTCAGTGGGAAACCAGGACAAATTTGCTAAAGAACAGTATTGATGTAAACAGTAAAGCAGTATAATTCAAGGAAGAAATTTCAAGTGAACAACACTTCCTCACAAACTGAAATGCTCTGTGTAGTCTTTTATTTCAGGAGTATCTAAACTTAAACTTTCAGAAATAATGTATTTTCTTTTTTCCATTTTAATATTTCATTATGAACTGCCAACATTAATATTTATTGTCTTTTTATAACAAAACTGAAATTTTTATTTTATAGTTTCACACTTTTGGTGATAATACTGTATGCTTTTCTTAGGTGAAGAGTTAACAAAATCAAAGCTTTCTGCTCCATCTAATGAGTAAGTTCAAATTTAAAATTCTGTCAAATGCAATTTTTCAGGAATTTGATCTTACTTTTCTTATACTCAGAAACTCATTAGAAATAACAGCTGACTCCTATTTGAAGTTGGTCATCTATTGCATTATAAGACTTAAGAATGAATTATGTAACCATGGAGATTTCTGTTGACTTGTTTACCCCTTTTAAACATTTGCTTTATTGTGATCTGTCTCAGTTGATATTTATAATTACATGATTGTAAGACATATTTTGTTTTTATTCTACAGTGTTCCATGGTAAAGAGTTTAAGATTGCAACCTCCAAGTTGCATCCATTCCTTATATGTATATATACTGAAATAAATGGATTTGAAGATGAAGGTCCTTGAAAATGACAGTCATTTAACTGATATCATGAAGTATGCCCACACAGAAACTTGCACCAAGGTGTCAGCTCAGATAGTCTCCTTATGTGTGAATCAGTTCTTTGACCTGCAATTTGTAATTTTTTTTCCTTTTAGATGCAAAGAATAACTAATATGGACAAAGAGGTCAAATGTTTTTATCGTATTATTGAGGGACTTTTTACAAAGGCATGTAATGATAGAACAAGGGAAAATGGCTTTAAACTAAGAGTAGGTTTATATTAGATATTAGGAAGAAATTCTTTTCTGTGAGGGTGGTAAGGCACTGCAACAGGTTGCCCAGAGACGTTGTGGATGCCCCATCCCTGAAGTGTTCAAGGCCAGGTCGGATGGGGCTCTGAGCAACCTGGTCTAGTGGTTAAGTGTCCCTGGCCAGGTTAGGATGGTTGGAACAACGTTTTTAAAGATCCCTTCTAACCCAAACCATTCTGTGATTATTATCTTTATTACATTATCAAACTACTGAAGTTGATTTGATTTTTATGAATGCATACATTTTTCATTTATATTCCAATTGTGACTCTTAAAATAGAAAGGGGAACAGTGACCTCCTGGCATGGGATCCACTCTTCAGCAGTTCTCTTGAATCTTCCTCTTCAGTTTCCTTGGCATCCTCATCCTCCTCAGGTAAAATATTTAATAGTAAATAATTTTTTCTGTGTATACTTGAGGATGTTCTGGTGTTAGTTTTTTAGTTATTGCAAGGGGACGTACTTTGACTATAAAATGAAAGAATTTTATAAAGCAGTATACTACCTTAGAAGTGTTACACAACTGAGGATACAAGGCTTTCAAGCTAGAGAGCAAGATGCAAGAGGGAGTGCTTGAGACCTTAGGAAAATTCTCTCTTTCTTCTATCCTTTCTTACTTTCCAAAAAATTGCTTACCATGTAGAATGTAGTCCTTTTATGTTCTGCTGGTAGAGCGGGGAGATTAAATGGAGGCTGTTGCAGCAACTGTGAGACATGCTGACCTTGCACAAGGAATAGGGATGAGTTTCTTCTTTCCAGGAAAGTTGATTGAGCTTTTATTGTAATATAAAGGCATTGCACAGCTTTGCTGTGAGGAATTTGTTTCCTGTAGTTAACAATGATTGTTAGATGTGCATAATCCAGGGGCAGATGGATAAAAATGGCAGGACTGAGACATGAATTAAGGTGAGATCCTGAGAGCAAGGGTACTGGGAAGAAAAGGATGGTCCGTGGAGTGTGGGAAGTTGAGTGTAAGGGCTTATCTTGCATGGGCATTTTGGGGTGTAGGATATTAGTGTGGGCAGAACATTGGCAGGCTTTCCTGAAACTTGGTCTTTGCAAAAAATAGTTCCATAGTTCTTTTCCATCTACCTACTGTGTATCTATTTCCCAACCTTTGCTTTCTTAATGTAGACACCTTTTTCCTCCCACATGCCTGAGAAAGGAAGTATGTTCACTGATTATTTTTTTTAACTAGGTATTCATTCTCAAAAAAACCGTAATAGACCTCCCTTCTTTTTTCACGATTATGGCTTTCTAGCTGTTTTCCTCTGTGCTTGATCATACTTGAAGATCAGATTGAAGAACAGTAAAGAAAAATACATATATCAATAGGAGAATTATGAAAAACTGGTGTTAATTCTTGGCTTTAGTAGCGTTCTTTTAGCAAAAATCCGTATCGCTATGTAACTCTTTGGATTTTCAGTAGAACTTAGTCTTTCACTACAAATTCTTGTCCCTTAAAAGTTATGGTTTTAACAAATCTGGCTTATAGAATTCATTAGATTGTCTCATTCTCACTTAGGTAACTGGTCAATAGTATTAGCTAGTGAATCCACATGTGTGATAACACATCTAAGAATAAATTATATAGAGACAGCTATTATTGGATATTCAGAAAAGAAATTATGCTTTATCAAAATAATCTGTTTTGCTAGCTTTGATCTGGTGTTGCAATCTGCAGAGAAAGGCGGAGAGTACTTAATTTGTTGTGCTGGTGGTTGCTGCTGTATTCAGTGTTTATTGCTGTGCCAGGATGGGAAGTCAGAGCAGGTTAGGACATCTTCATACAGTCCCTCCTGGCAGCAGAACTGTGGAGGAAGGTAGTCTCCATCTGATGAATAGTGACAGAGATCTGTTACGTCCTCTGTAGCCGTATCTGGCAGGGAGTCATCTACCCTAGTCCTCATACCCATGAACCTTATGCACAGAGCCCTAGGCTTCACTGAACCTGATGGAATACTGTGTCCTGTGGACATAAGTTTAGATACATCTGTGCCTTTGCAAACTTTATCTATTAAATAATTATTTCAAGGATTGTTGTTCTAGGACTTAACTAGATATTTAGCCTTGTGAAATAATCTGTAGAGTTAAGTAGAAAGTAAGTATTCTCAAGTATAACAAATTACTAATACATTTGGGGAAAAAACAACTGGATCTTGGTTAAATAGAGTTCAAATGCTTACTAACCTGCAACTTAGTTCTAAAGACTTTTGAAAAATACACAACTTTGATCTGATTGTATTTTCCTTTAAATCCATGTTTTATCTTCAACTTGAAGATTCATGTAAGTAAGCTGATGCTTAAAGCTTTGAAAATCTCAATCCAAAACTTACATAAATTAGTTTTTTTGAATACATCATATCTGTATATAATGATATAGCATGCCTCACAGAGAACTTTTTTTTTTTTACTGTTTAAACATTTGTTTAGCTATTGTTTCATAACTGTGTTAATCATTGAACACTCAAACTACCATGGCATTTGAGCAGACAGTGGTTTATGCAGCACAGAAGTTGTCTTTGGTCATCCATGAATAATCCTGCTTTATTACAAGCTTAAGATAACTTTGTTATCTTGAACGAACACAACAGACATTTTTTTAGCCAGCTCTTGATAATGTAAAAATGCTTCTTTTTCATTTTCTTCCTTATTTTCATCTCTATGTATTTTTAATATAGTTTTTAACATTTCCACATTGTCTTTTAATAGGATTTATTGTAGTGTTTTAAAGCCTTTGAATAATATTTAAAATATCTCTTAGAGAGGGAAAACTGTGTTAAAACTCTGATGTTTACGTGGACTTAGAGAATGTACTTGTTCATGGCAAAATGGCCGTGGTCCTGTAGAGAGGACAATTGTACTTTTGATCTGAACTTTTAAATGTATTTCTCTTTTTCCATTTCCTATGTCACTGCTGTTGCTCGTCACTCTGCTGTTGCTCCTCGCTCTGCCAATCTGCAAGATGTTGAGAATTGCCTAACCTTGCATTTTCTGCTTCTATTGTCATCTCATGCAACAGGCAACAGCAAGTGCAAGGAATACTTGTGGAAAACTCATTTTTTCAGCAGTCTGAAGACAATAGGATGAGAAAGGAAAAACCTGGGGTGTATCTTCCCTCATCTATATTGTTACTCATTAGACACAGGTTGATACAGACAGAATAAATATCAGACCGGATCATGTAACTGCATTGTCTTCACTCACCTGAAAGCCAGTTCTGTTGGGCCTTTCTTTTACAAGTGTTAGGGCTAAGAGGACCAAAATGTTTGGAATGAACAGGATAGATTTGATTAAATAACTTTGAAAGAAAATGAAAAGAGAAAGATGTAGAGAGGAACCAAAAATGGATTAGGATGCAAGAAGGAAAAGACAAAGATGAGAGAAAATTAAATCACAGCAGGGGGGAAGTAAGAGGAATAAAGGAAATTGTGAGAAGCAGAGCCTTAAATGAAGAGATAGACAATAAAGTCTTTTTTATGTGCTCGAAAATGGAAAGTGACATGGTTGGCAGTATGCATAAAGTACATGTGATATGTCAGTAGCGCTTTTTTTCTTTTATTTGTAAGTGGGGGGATTTTTAGCCCAGTAGAGCAATTGTTTTTCATGCTGGCTAGTAATCCTCCTGCAGTGGATATTGAATACTTTTTTGAATATTTTCAGTATGGTTCCTAGTTTCGATTCTTCCTTTTTCCTTCAGCTACCCTAAAAGAGCACAGTAGGAGCTCCTCCTCATCTACCACTGATTTGGCTGGGTGTAGAGTTTCTCAGTCTTTGCTTGGACACCAGACAGATTCAGGGTCTACAAGCCCATCCTCACCAGACTTTACCATTAGCACTTCGTGCAAATCTAGTGTTACAGCAGCACCATCAGGGAGTACCAATACTTTATCCTGTGTTTCACGGTCTCAGAGTCAGTGGATTTCCTTTGCTGATGAACTTCTTACAATTAGACACACAAGCACAGATGAGAAGGAACCCCAAAGATTGCATTTTAAAACTGAAAATGCCTGCCTTGCCTCTTCTGCTTGGCTTGAGAATTCTGCCAACAGCTGTGCTTCTGAGGATCAAAGAGACCTTTTCAGTAACACTATATGCCATGAACAATTATTCATTGAAGAAACTGGCACTGCTGCTGAAATATCTTCCGCATCATCTTCAACATTACTGGACTATAGTTTAGTGTCCTCTTGTGCTCGTACAAATAAGGGTATGACAAGCATGCGTTCTGTACTGCTCTTTGCTAATAACTGACTACAAAAAGCGAGCTTTGGACTCATTTTTCTTTTTGTTATTATTGCTCACCTGATGCTAAAATTAACACGTCTTCTTACTTAGAATGTACTAAACTGCTTGCTAGCGCCAGTTTCCTTGAAAGTTTAATAAATAAATAATAAAGTAAATATTCAGCTTGAAACAAGAAGAAAACTCAAATTATTCATTTAAAGGCATTACTTTCACTTAACTGTGCAGTATTGCTTTTCTAGAAATGCGATTGTGGTTTTGTGGGATGTTAGACAGCAGTGAGATCTCAAAGATTAAGTAATTGAATTTGCAAAACCAATTATTTTTACATACAAACCCCCATGACTGCTTGGTATAAAGTCACTTGCGAGCAATGAGAAAGCCCATGGCACTACTTTAAAAGCACTTAGTGCTAAATCTTAGACCATGGCACTTGTAAAATAGGAGCTTCTAGTCAAAACATCACTTCCAGTTATTCTATTCAAGTGAGTAAGTATTTATGTTCGGTGTGATCTTTTAATACTTATTTTCTTAAATTTGCTTTCTTCCAGCGAGGCCCACCACTCCTCTTTCTGTAGGCACCATTGTACCCCCTCCAAGGCCTGCTTCAAGACCAAAGCTGACTACTGGGAAACTTAGTGGGATTAATGAAATAGTATGTATTGATTGGGTTTTGGTTTGTTTTTTTTTTTTTGTTCTCCATTGTGACTTGATTTCCAATACACTGTTTATTTACACTGTTACTCTGTAAGTGGAGTCACTTTCTAGCCAATGTTCTAAGAACCACATAAGCAGATTTTCAACATCACCAGATAGGCATAGAAATTGACAATTATGTTACTAGAACAGGTAATCCTTAACAGAAATACAGAGGTCCAAAACATAATTTTTGCATCAGCTGAATGTTTTTAATTGAGCAAATCAGTAATTTGTTAATGAAAGGATGGCACATGCATAAGACTGAAATTTTCAAAATGTGAAATACTAGCAAAGTTATTTACAAAGCTGTATTGATTTAGGGATACCATCAATGCTTTGGGGAATGAGTGGTATTGAGTAGATCTTTATCAGTCATGTGTTGACAAAAGTAGCCCTGCTGTGACTTCTCCCTGCCCTTGGTGCTGAGAGGGGAGGTGGCAGATCACAGCAGTTGCCCATCAGGATAGTGAGAGATTGCATGCTGCCTGCATCTGCTCACTGCCTGCAGTGCAGGTTCACCTGCCAGTAAGGAATGTGGTAAAGAATGCAGATACCCAAACAGCCTATCAAACCAGGCCATACTTAATTTCCTCTGTGATTATTAGTATTCTGTGTGTTTCACTTGACTTACTGACTTGGAAAAATGTTCCTGTGGTAAGATCCTCTTATTGTTTTTCAAAGTAGCAAGGTGTAAGGATAGGTACAATTTTGGAAGAATTTGTAACGGCAAGCTAGAACTCATTTCACTAAGGAAGACTGCAAAATGCCTTCTCAAAAGGGTTAATGTTTTTTTCCCTTCTGCAGTCAGAG
This sequence comes from Pseudopipra pipra, assembly GCF_036250125.1. Lineage (NCBI taxonomy): Eukaryota > Metazoa > Chordata > Aves > Passeriformes > Pipridae > Pseudopipra > Pseudopipra pipra. Next base: position 23,233,941 of record NC_087581.1, on the reverse strand, counting down.
AGAGTTCCAGAGGGAGAACTGTGTTATCTCTTTCTGCTATGCTGGAGAGAGTTAACCCTCACAAACATGTACGAGGCCCCAGCAGCCCAGAGAAGGCAGGAAGGACAGGGAAGCCCTGGAGAGGGTGAGGCCTTGCCGTTTCTCCCAGTGCTTCTACAGTACTGTGAGGTTTTTATAAGTTTTTCATGTTCTGGCCTTCTAAATAAACTTTTTGAATTCATTCCACTGCCTTGGCATTTCTGGGGATACCTGCATATATTACTTTACACAGGGTACTGTCACCTAATTCTTTTTATAAATAAAATTTTTATCTCATGCTTTGACAAAACTAAAACATTTTCAAACTGTTTTGCTTTTCTGTAGGGTCAGAATAGGGTTCATTTGGAGATTCTATTCTCATTCCAATATAAAATGGGAGTAATTCCTCTCAATCCAAGGAATCAGTTCTTCATGTCATCATTATTAAATAAAAGAATTTATTGGGTAGTGTTCTGCTGTAAAGTATGATCCTGCACAAAGCTACATTCATTTTATACTGTTTTAGAAATTGACTATTATCTGGATACAAGTGGGAGATTGTCAGTTGTCTTCATTATGTGTCAACTCCTTTTACAATTCCCATAGTCTATCAAAGCCGCATACCCAGCAATAAGTGCAATAAAACGGGGTGGGGAGGAGTGGGGGGTGAAGAGTTACTGCGACGTCCCACCCATAAGGAGAAGGAAGCACCCAAGATTCATAAATGCTTGTGGTTGAAAGAAACAAAAAAAGTCAGAGGGTCCACAAAAACTCACAAAGCTTTATTATTAAATTATACATTTGTCATTGAAATTGGTATGTTGGTCCCTGACTTACCATACAAGCATCTGGCAATGGGCTTTGGATAAAGGGATAAGATAAAAAGATAGAAAGGAAGACATTAAGTAAAGAGGAAGAGAGAGAAACAAAGAGAGAAAAAAGAGATTGCCAGTCCTGGTTCCAGTGTCAGTCCAGCCAATGGGATGTCCAGGTTCATGGGAGCACCACCTGGGCTTCATGGGGGTACCTTTTTTATAGATGTTTCCCCTCCCTGAAGACAGGTTTCTCACTTTCTGTGCAAATTAGTTATCATAGGCAGTCTGTTCTTTCAGATCTCTCTGGAAATGGGTTGGAGGGCTTCATAAGTCTTGGATGGTCTTGATCCCCCCCTGCAGTCCACGCCCATTTCTCAGCCTCATTCCTGCACTTGTGTGGTACTACATTGTGCTTATCTCCAGGAAACAGAGCAAAGATGTTTGTCCCAGAAGAGTACTGTCCTACCTCCACATGGCCCCTTCTCCAGCCACATCTTGTTCTTTCTCATGGAGTTATTACTAACAATGCTCGATTATTACTGACAGTCCTGGTCTGTTGTTACCCACAATCCTTGGTTGGCTCCACAGCCATCCAGCTATCGGTGTTTTAGACATACACATTAGTCCCTTATCTTCTGGGATTCTTCAGTTACTCTGCCCAAATGGTGCTTCAGGGTTTTCAGTACCTTTCAGATAGGTTAATCCCAATATCATCATTAGTTAAATACCTTAACACTTCAGTGAATCATAAAACCATCCAGAGATCTAGAATGGAAGAGACTTTAAGTTCCCTAGGCCAACTTGCTTAAAGAAGGACTGACTTCAAAATTGCATCAGATTGCTTAGGCACATGCTGAGTTTTAAAAATCTTGAGTGGGAGATTTTACAATCTGCCAATATGGCAACCTGTCCCAGGATTTAACTACAAGGTTGCAAGAAAGAATTTTTCCCAAAGTCCAGCTGAAATTTCCTTTGCTATAGCTCTTCCATCTCTTAGAAGAGCCTCAATGTGATTTCTTTGTGTACCTGCTTTTGCCTAATGAGAGACTACTAATAGTTCCCTCCTTAGGTTTCTGTTCTTCAGGCTGAACAAACCCTGGTCCTTCAGCCTGTTCCTCTCTCTCCTGTACTCCAGTCACAACTATTTTAGTAGCCTTCTGCTGGTCTTAGTTCCAATTCAATTAGTAGCTCTGCTTTAGCTTTCTAAATCCATGTTCACTGCGGACATGCAAAGTAGTCTGTAGTCTTAGGTTCTAATACTGTGTTATATCACTACTATTGACAGGCTGCTAAATAATCAAATATATTAGACTTGACTACTCCATCAAAAAAATTTATAATCTAGGAAATAATGGAATTCATTCCAATGGAAAATGTGGATTCTCTGTTTTACACTTAAAACTAAGGTAGATAAAACATTAAAGGAACTATGTTGAGAAACATTATGAAATTGATTGGGGCATGAAGTTAAGAACTTTTCTATTTATAGTCCTTTTTTTGTCTCTTTAAAACCACTTTGTGTCATATTCTTGTAATCTCTTTTGTTCAGCCTAGGCCATTCAGCCCTCCGTTGACCTCTAACTCAAGTCCACCTCCAGCAGCTCCTTTGGCACGTGCAGAGAGCATTTCTTCTATATCTTCTTCTGCTTCTCTCAGTGCAGCAAACACACCTACAGTTGGTAAGTTTAATTAACCATTTTGTCTTATTTTAGAAATAGGATAACTCTACTACTGGGTTGCACCTGTTAGGAAAACCGTTTGTTGAGGTTTGTTTTTTCATGTGCAAGTCTAGGTACTTCAAGCATCCTTTGCAATACTTGCTTCTAAATGACACTGAGAGACATGAAAGTGGATTCAATTAGATTAGACCATAGATCCAATTATAACATGTTCTTTAGAAAAATATTGTTTGGAATTGATATTCCATTAATTCCTATTTGGTATGCTGTATATCCATCAGGTACAACATGTTATCATGTATTTTTTCAGAAGATGTTATTATATAGGTGGAGAAATATTTTGGGATGCTGAAAAATTTGAATGAATGTAAAGGTTCATAAAAGTGAGTTCTTTTATACTCTTTTAATTTAATTTGTTGTCCTGTAATTCCAGTTCCCAAAAAATTAATCTAATGCATCTTTTTCTTCAAGTTAGTTAAGTATATAAGCTAAACAGAGGTGTTTAGTAAAAATAAAACAAACTAAGCAAAAAAGACTAAGATGAAAAGTTAATTCATCTTCATGTGTTGACACTAATTTCAGAAGATTTTCTCTTGTTTTTAAAGGATAGTCCTTCAGTTTTGATATTTGGTTCCAACAAATGAAAAAGAGATATAGAGGTCTTTTTTAGTTAGAGGGTTTTTTGTTAGGTTGGGGGGCAGTGAGGTTTAAAACATTTTAGCTTGTTTCTGTAGTAGAATTGAATTGTTTCATTCCTGAACACTATTACCTCTTTAGTCCTAAGTTAAATAAGATTATCAAGTTATTGTTCAGTTCTCTGTGAATGTTACTGATGCCAAGGATTCCTCACTCAGGCTTAGCAGCTCAGGAGAGCATTTTTTCAGCTTCCAGTGAGAGTTCTGCACTGAAATCAATGCAGCTGTTTCCACCTTGTGCAGGAGCAAAGCTACTAAGTTCTGCCCAACCTTAGCTCCTACAGTTTACTGTACACCAGTTTCACAAATGCTGAGAAGCATCACAGAAAGACAACTGATATTTTGGTTGCCAAGTCCATCCAGGCTCACATCCTCAGGCCTCAGCTCTGGTGCCAAGGAACCAAAAATTTGTGGCAGGAGCATCAATATCCCCAGCTCTCAGTGTGTGCATGTTGTTGGAGACAGTGACAGAGTGAAATCATGAGGTGAGGGAGGAGGTAAGGAGGTGTGTGCTGACACAGAGGTTTGACATGGTTATTAATCTGGACTAGGAAAAATAAATAAGGCCCATTCCATCTGCACTGACTGTGTGAAAAAGTCCTGGAAAAAGAGGAAGGTCAGTGCAGAGAGCTGAAAGACTTTGGGGCATGAGAATATACTCTGAAATACTGTATGTATTCTTTTGACTTTTGCACAGTCCAGTGTTTCCTGTACCCCATTTGTCCTGAATAATGGGGAGTTGACTCTTATTGTCTTTATCCGAGAGAACTCTAAGGCATGCATAACTGAGTGTTTCTTTTATGCTTTAGCCTTAATTTAATTTGTGAAGTATTTTTTTAATACATTAATTTTTAACATCTATTTTTGCTTGAAATATTTTGTTTTCTTGCAATGTTTTGTTTTATTTAAATGTAATAGAGGATGATCTTTTGATTCGAAATCTTCCTACAATTGAAAAGCTTAGTGGGACACCACCAGGTATTGTACTCAAAGCAGATTTATGTCTCAACTAATCATCCTAATTCACTACATCTAATAAAATTGTATTTCTTTAGAAACAAGTTTCTCTAGATGGTATCTGGCAGATACAAATGGCTTGAAATCTCAACTACTTAACAAGTTATATGTTTCTCAAATCACCGAAACTCGATATAACCACTTTTATATAATATAATCTTCTGCCTATCCCCTTCCCTGCTCCGCAGACAAGCTGAAACTTGGCGTTGCTTCTTCAGTTTGTCATTACTACTTTCTTTCAAGTAAAATGAATATATATTTAACTTGACAATCCTTATTCTCATAACACAAGTAGGTAAAAATGTCTGTATATTTACATAGAATACAAATCTTTGAATATAGACATAATATATATATATAGACATATATATATAGATAATAATATATAGACAAACACTTCCTTAAAATAAATTTTATTTTCATGATAGCTGTTTAGCCAATATTAAAATTGTCTGAATCTTTTTTCCTAAACTTAATTAAAACCATTTGATCAGGTTTATTCATTTGCCCTTTTTATGACCAATAATGCAGTCTTTTGCTCTGTAGTTTTGGTCTGCACCTTGAATGTGTCAATGCAACCATTTGTATGCTTGTGTCACTAGCTCTTTATGTCAGCACAGCTCAGGGGCTGGTAATGGTGGTCAGGCTGAGGTAGGTGTCAGGGCGTTTAAGCCAACTTTTCTGTCACTGCCGAAGGTGGTACAACTGGAACTTTGCACTGGGCTTCAGCCTAAGCTGGAGCCATGACACCTTGGTGCAGCTCTGTGATATCCTGTTCCTCTGAGACCTCACAGCAGACATGGAAGACCCTGAAGCTGGATATTGCTGCATTGAATTGTATTTTCAGCAGCAAGGCAACAAAAGGATGACTTCCAGAGTTAGATTAAGCAGTTATGTTTGTTTTATAGAATGGAATGATAGAATCATGAAGGTTGGAAAAATCCCCCAAGATCATCAACCATTGACCAATCACTACCATGCTAATTAAACCATAGTACTAAGTGCTCCAGTTGTTTCTTGAACACCTCCAGGGACAGTGACTCCACTACCTCCAAGGGCAACCCATTCTAAGTGGAGAAATTCTTCCTGATGTCCAACCTGAACCTCCCCTGGCACAGCTTAAGGTCATATCCTCTTATTCTGTCAGTAGTTTCCTGTGAGATGAGGCTGACTCACACCCTTGCTGCTTTCAGGTCACTGTAGAGAGTAATAAGGTCTCCTCTGAGCCTGTTTTTCTTCAGGCTGAACAACCCCAGCTCCTTCAGCTGCTCCTCATAGGACTTACTCTCTAGACCCTTCATCAGCTCTGTTGCCTTTCTCTGGACACACTCCAGCACCTCAATGTCCTTCTGGGAGTGAGGGGTCCAGAACTGGACACGCTGTTCAAAGTGCAGCCTCACCAGTGCTGAGTACAGGGGGACAATCACTGCCCTGGCCCTGCTGGACACACTATTGCTGATACAGGCCAGGATGTCACTGGCCTTCTCGGCCATGTGGGCACACTGCTGGCTCATGGTCAACCACTGTGGACCAGCAGCCCCGGGTCCTTTTCTGCCAGGCAGCTTTCCAGCCACTCTTCACCCAGCCTGGGTTTGTTGTGACCCAAAGGCAAGAGCTGGTACTTGGCCATATTAAATTTATAGCAATTTATTTGTTTCCATTTATTGGTTTTTAGGAGAATGCATAGATTTTTATGAATCAAAGAGTGACCAACAGTGGAAACAGAGCACGTAAAAGAGAAAATATCTCATTTGTAATCCCCAAAATAGAACTCAGAGAAATATGTATTTACTGTGGTGTTTCCTAAAAAAAAGTAAAAGCAATGTTAGTATTTCTAGTGAATTTCACTCTTCAGTCAAGAAAACAGTATTTGTCTTTTACCAATAGGAATAATAATTGATATATCTGCATTACTTGCATGATATTCAAATATCAATATAAAAATGTACACAAGGCCATTATGTAAAAGATTTTAAAATAATTTATACTCCTGAATGCAAGGTAATCCTATCTGCTCTGCAATTGTTTGTTGTTCCTTTTTAAATTGGGGGAAAAAGACAATAGAATAGCTCAGCAACTGTATTACTACCTTCATTGAGTGCATATTTTGGCTTTAGTGAAGAATAATTCTGGAGTTCAGTATTTCATCAAACAGAATTTCTAGTGATGGATAACTCATTATTTTATTGCATGTTTGCTTCTTGAAATAATGATTTCTGGAATCACAACTTTTATTGGTCATTTTCAGGGAGAGAAAAAACTTTGGAAACATGATCCATGTATTGTCTAACCTACTGTTCACATTGAGAAAAACTAAATAAATCTGTTTTGTAGCCAGCATCATAATAGTTCATTCTTCTAAGAATTTTTGGTTTTCAGCAGCTGTGACTAGATCTTTTTGATCTAAAGAGGCCTAAATGTTGCACAAATGTTTTCATGCTGCTGAGAAGTATTCTGAACATTTTACTGTCTTAGGCAAGAAATTGTGATGTATGAGAGTGAGGTATGAGGTAGAATTAGACCAACTTCTGTCTTTTGCTCTCTTTTTGTTACTACTTCATTTACTTATCTCTGAATTTAAGGTTTAATATGAAATATTAGTTCCTCTGTGAAGAACAAGGTCACACCTTACTTTTTGCTTCTGAAAGAGCTCAGGAAGGACAGCCACTGTTTTAAAGTAAATAAGTTTAATTTGCCATGAGCAGTATTATATAGAAGCATTTTGTTTCTGCTTTATGATATGAAAGAGAAATTTCTCAATTTGCTTATGAAAAGATGAAGATTGTGCCTCCTTTGTGGTAGATAATACTGTGTGGTACAGGCCACTTCAGCAGTGGGACAAAAATAAATTAGTAAGATGCTCTCTACTACGCTGCTTCACTAATGAAAAAGACAAAACTTCCAATATTGTCTTTTATATTCAGTACACATGTAGAAAATTTGTGAAAAATAAAATCCAGTGACAACCTATTTCATCAGTTGTTTATACAACAAATTATTTCAAAATGCCTTAGCATGAGATCTGAGTTGATTTTTGCATTTCTGTATTGGAATTGTGTTGTATTGGCACAAGAAAAAAAAATGAAGACTTCTCCAACAATTTCTGCTTGGGAATTGTAATGTTTATTGGCTGAAAAAGTTTAAAGAATGTTCAGCAGTTCACTTATGTGGTGTAATATTGATGTATTTGCATTCAAGTTCATTCTTGTTGTAAGTAAATTCTTTGCATTTCTATGACCATTTTATCATACATTTTTCCATACAAAAAGCATACAGTAGGGTTTTTTTTTAAAGCATTCTAGTCAATGTCTTATTTCCTTTGGGTCTGTTGACTTCACTTTCACCAGTGGCCATTTTAATGCAGTGTTCCTCTGCCTCATATGTATTTCCTTGTGTCTGTCTACATAATCTACTGATAGCCCTGTGTTCCTGATTGTACAATTGTACTGTACTATTTTTATGTATTTCTACATACTTTTCAAGTAATACTTCAGATGCTACTGTGACCTTGATGGCAGTAACCTCTTGTGAAAATTACAGATGTAGTCAACCATTCTGAAATCTATCGCTAAGCTTTTTGAAAATTAAATCTATACACTGTATGTATTCTAGGTGTTTCACGTGGTCCCAGCCCTGTCAGCCTTGGAAACCAGGACACCTTGCCTGTTGCAGTAGCCCTTACTGAATCTGTTAACGCCTACTTTAAAGGAGCAGATCCCACAAAGTTAGTTAAATAGTGAATTGTTTTGAATGTAATAAGTTACAATAAGAAAAGACACTGAGTCTATTGGTTATATTTTGGGGGAAAATGTAATACCTTAGGAGGGGGATTCAAAATGGGTTCTTTCCCCTGGTATAAATGACAAGAGTGGCTTATTGTTCTGTGCTGGCCTACATCCTGCTAGGAGTTCATATATACCTACTTTACAGAAATGTGTTCACACTGAGAATGACAAGGATATTTATCGTGTGCTACATGTAAATTTGGACAGATATAAGCACCTCATTCCCTCTGTCACATCCCTTGCTATGCTACTTAGGCCTTGCCTAAGCATAGCTGTACCATGTTTTCAAAGCCCAAAACATATCCACCAAGACTACTGTATGCTTAAGCAGTTAAACTTCTTTTCTTTACTTATTTCATCTTACTTCCAAGTTGAAAGTGACAGTACATTGTCACATTGCCCTCATTTGAGATTGATTTTCTGGTTTTAATTCAGTTCATCAGATAGTGCAAATACAATGTTTGCTTTAAAATTAATATTAAAACTAGGCAGTTAATGAGTTGCAATGAAACTGATGTTTTCATTCTCTTTTAGATGTATTGTGAAGATTACTGGTGATATGACAATATCATTCCCAAGTGGGATTATTAAAGTCTTCACCAGCAACCCATCTCCTGCTGTGCTCTGCTTCAGGGTAAAAAACACGAGCAAACTAGAACAGATTCTTCCAAATGCACAACTTGTATACAGGTTTTGTATTTTTTTTTTACGTAATTTTAAACTACATGATTTATAAAATATGAGTTGTATGTATAAATCAGAATTCTTTATAGAATTCTGGTTGATTTACTTACATATAATTATTTTCTTGAATTAATCTTGTTTGGCTTAGTTCTCTGCACTGTCATCATTAAAAATCTCAGTGATTACTTGCCTTGAAACTTGTGCTGATATAACAGGAGCCATAGAAAATATTTTGTAAATGTAGCTGTGCATTGTATAATTTATATTTATGCATTTTATAAATTATTTTTATATAAAGTAGTAACTATAGTAACTATGGTAGAAACAGTAGCCTTAAATAGAAAACAAATAGTAGGAGCCTTAAATGGAAAACAAGGAGTAGGAGCTTCACCTACTCTTATTTGTCACCTATGAGTGTATTTTTAAACTAAATAATTTCTGCACTAATCAGATTCATTACATAACTGTCTCTCAGACATGTAGTAGCATGCTTGGGAGAATTTGTAAGAAAAAAGTTTGCTGATTGAGTAGGGTTATTGTTGAAATCACACTTGGAGATATTGTTTTTTAAAAAATTAGGAAAAACTGGAATTTTTTAGCAGAGATATGTTCCAGAGATATGTTCTATTTCATTTATTGGAGAAATTTTTTGAAAACTAGTTAAATGCTTTTAAATGCAGAATTTTTTAAATTACTGAAATAATGAATCAAACCATATGCATCTGGGTTTTTTAAATTTAATTTCATTTTGATCATTCATTCTTAACATAAGGAATGATTCATACAACATTAAATTTAATTGCTGTTTGACATGACAGTTTAAAACTGAAATGTTAGCAGAACTGTATTTGACAGAGTGAATTATACTGAAAAAGCACTTTTTTCAAATTGTTACAATGTCTAGTATTCTTGTTTGAGTGGTGTAATACTTCACTCCTGATTGGTGATCTTTCTTTGTAGTGATCAGTCACAAAGTGACTCCAGTACTAAGGATTTTTGGATGAACATGCAAGCTATAACTGTCTACCTCAAGAAATTATCAGAGCAGAATCCATCTGCATCCTATTACAATGTGGATGTTTTAAAGTATCAGGTAAACACTTTTTTTCCTTTGGAATTTTTTAAGGCATTCCAGATCTGATATCTACCCCAAAATTAAAAGAATAATTGTTTGTCTGCCAGAATGCAGATGAACTGTCATCCCTCATCTAGACCAATTCTGGGTATGTCACTGCTTACAATGCCTAGACTCTGCCTAGGCTTAACACATTCCTGCTATGCTTCATGTCATTCATTTGGATTCAGGACCTTTTCAGCTTGCTTATGCACCAGTCCAATTCATGCATCCAAGCTTCAAACACTGCTTTTTTTATATATATTAGCAAAATCAAATTTTCCTTTAAGATTTGGTGGGACTTGTTTTAGTTTGTACTTGTACTGTCTTTGATTTTACAATTCCCTAAGATTAGGATGCTGTAGCTGATGAATTTTAATATATGGTAATGGATTCCAACTGAAAGAGAGAGTAGGTTCAGATTAGGTATTGGGAAAAAAATTCTTTACTCAGCAGGTGGTGAATTACTGGCACAGGTTGCCCAGACAAGTTATAGATGCCCCATCCCTGGAAATGTTCAAGGCCAAGCTGTATAGGCCTTTAAGCCTGGTGTACTGAAAGTTACCTGTGCCTATGGTGAGGGAGGATTGGTACTATTTGTTCTTTAAGGTCCCTTCCAACCCAAAGCATTCTGTGATTCTATCTGAGAACATAAGACATTCTGACCTCTCACAGTATAATAAAACAGTAGTAGTCAGGGAAAGTCATGCTTGACCAAGCTGATAAACTTCTGTGATGACATAACTGCCCCAGTGGATGAAGGTAGAGCAGTAGATATTTTCTACTTAGACTTGAAGAGGGCTTTCAACACTGTCTCCTGCAGAATCCTTATAGAGAAGTTGGTGAAGTACAGGCTGGATGAGCAGACACTGAAGTGAAGTGAAAACTGGCTGAACAGCTGGGCCCAGCAAGTGGTGATCAGTGGCATGAAGTCTAGCTGGAGGCCATTAACTAGGACTAAACTCCAGGGGTCAATACTGATTTTACCATTTAATAGCTTCATTAATGATCTGGATGATGGAGCAGTGTACCCCTGGCAAGTTTGCTGAAAACACTGAACAGAAATGTCCCTCTGGATACACCAGAGGGTCATTTTGCCCTCCAGAGGGAGCTCAACAGGCTGCAGAAATGGGCTGAAAGGAATCTTATGAAGTTCAACAAGCAGTGCACCTGTGGTGGAACAACTCCATGCAACCAGCTGGAAAGCAGCTTGGCAGAAAAGGACCTGGGAGACACTATGTTGAACATGAGCCAAACAACCTGCCCTTGCTGCAAAGGCAGCAGATGGTCTCCTGGGCTGCACTAGGCAAAGTGTTCCTAGTAGGTCAAGGAAGAGGATTCTTCCCCTCCACTCAGCACTGGTGAGGCCACACCTGGAGTGCTGTGTCCAGTTCTGGGTAGCCCATTGCAAGTGAGACTGGAGAGAGCTCAGTGAAGAGCCACAGAGATGATGATGGGACTGGAGTATCTCTCCCATGAGGAAAGGCTGAGCCTGGAGAAGGGAAAGTTCAGGGAAACCTCATCAATATGTATAAATACCTGAGGGAAAATGCACAGAGGACAAAGCTGGGCTGTTTTCACTGGTGCCCAGTGACAGAACCAGAGGCATGCTGAAGCACAGGAAATTCCCTTTGAACAGCCAGAAACATTTTTCTCCTGTGACGGTGACTGAGCACTGGCACAGGTTGCCTAGGGGAGTGGTGAATCATAGAATCATAGAATCATAGAATCATAGAATAGATTGGGTTGGAAAAGACCTCCAAGATCATCAAGTCCAACCCCTGATCCAACTCCAATTACTATATCATGGCACTAAGGGCCACATCCAATCTCTTTTTAAAAACCTCCAGGGATGGTGAGTCCACCACCTCTCTGGGTAGGCTGTTCCAATGCCTGATAACCCTCTCTGTAAAGAATTTCTTCCTAACATCTAACCTAAACCTCCCCTGGCAGAGCTTGAGCCCATGTCCCCTTGTCCTATTGTTGGTTGCCTGGGAGAAGAGACCAGCCCCCGCCTGGCTATAACCTCCCTTCAGGTAGTTGAAGAGAGTGATGAGGTCGCCTCTAAGCCTTCTCTTCTCCAGACTAAACAACCCCAGCTCCCTCAGCCTCTCAGAAGTCTCTGTCCTTGCAAGTGTTCAGAAGTTATCTGCACATGGTCCTGGGCAGCTGGTTCAAGATGGCCCTGCTTGAGCAGGAGAGTTGGACCAGACAACTTCTGGGAGGTTCCTGTCAACCTCAGCCATTGTGTGAATCAGTGAGATATGTTCTGGCTGTTAATAAAAAGCCTTTGTGAATATTCAAGACAGATTCACCTTGATGGAGAATGAATCTGGGGCAGGGATATGCCTGCATTGAAATGTCTGGATATCTGAGACAACTGTACCCACAAAAACACCCTGAAAATAAGCTGTCAGTCTACCTATTCATACAATTGTAGTTTCCACCTCCTCCCAATATGGTCTAAAATCTTGGTATAGTGAATCTACAAAAAGCATGTTAGGCACATAGAATTCCTGAGAAAGATGGAAGGAACAAAACATTTCTTTAGTTGGCTGAGATGAATACTGTGGATTCTTTGTGGAAAAATGAGGCACTGGCACATGGAAGCCCAGGCAGAGAGAAAAGGTTCTGGGCTGCCAAGGAAAGGTTGAGCGTGTGCACCAGGACATAGAAACTTCCTCAGGTAGGCTGAGAACATGGTAGAGGTGCATCAGGGCAGTAGCACAAGCTTAGCTACAGAAATGGCATTCAACCTTCTGCAGCAGGAAAATAATGCTTTGAATAGGTAAGAACTATTTTGCTGGCTGCCTGTCCCATAATGACAAGTGTTGTCGTCTGCTGCTGGCTGCTTGGGCAGCTAAATTGGCATGGCACACAACTGCTATGGTTGAAGTCATTTCGCTGCAAGCATGCTTGTGTAAGGCAGAACACAAGACAAAACCAAAGCTTACAGAATGTGTTATAAAAGTAAGAACAGGGAGGAACCTCATAGGCCAGAAGGAGTTTAAACCTTTAACTATTTCATTTAAAATTAAAATAACAAAAATTCCTTTTGGCTGCAACGTTCTTCAGAATTCTGTGATTAAGGACTCTAAGGTCAGTTGTTCTCCTGATATTTTGTCAGTATTTAGAGTTGTGTTTGTTACAGTCATCCCCTAATTCTGCCTAAAAGGGGAATATTTTAATTAAGCTGCTGTCAATGGTTTATTCTTTCACAGGTATCTTCAAATGGCATACAGTCTACTCCATTGAATCTTGCAACTTACTGGAAATGTGATGCTAGCACTACTGATGTGAGAGTGGATTATAAATACAATCCAGAGTCTATGAATGTGCCTGGTATGCTGTCTAATGTCCAGGTTGTGGTACCAGTAGATGGAGGAGTAATAAACATGCAGTCACTTCCACCTGCAAAATGGTAATTTTAATACTTTCAGTACTTTTTTCAGATTCATTTCAGTGCACTCACTGGTGTCATAGGCAAAAAAATTTCATAGGAAAAAACAGCAATATGTGTAGTATCAGGTGTATAGACATTTTCTGGTCTGAAACAAATCATGTGCAGCTAGTTCATATAGACTAAAATGAGACAATATGCACCCATCCCAGATGTGTAATAACATAATCCCATTATGAAATTTCCAATGTTTGCTTTCTTTTGGCCAATAGATAGGATAGACAATTTTAATACAGTAATTTGAAATGGATAAAAACCAATTTGTGCATGTGTGTATAAATATATTCATATATATGGATTATATAAAGTGGCAGAAATGCAGTTCTTAAGAAGATTTCCTGATTGTTTAAAACAAACCTCAGTAACTGAGGAGCTCTTCATAAGCCAGTTAGCATTGTCTCTCAGTTCAAGTGTAATGCAGATTGTGATCCAACTAGGAGCTATCTGCTACCACTTTATAAGCCTGCATTTAAAGTAACACTTAGAAGTGAAACATAGATCTTGAGTAGTTACATTACTACAAGTTTGTGAAAACAAGCAGAGCAGTACAGTCCTGGTGCAAAAGCAGAATTCAATCACTGCGCCTGTGTTTTGGTGTCAGGTAAGAACTTACCCAGCTGTAATATAAATCCTGGACAGTTTATTTTGAAGAGGATCTTTTTAACATGAAGAAGTCAAAGAATACCAAATTGAAGGAAGTCAGGCTTTGTTAACATTATTTCTTTTAGATCAGTTTACCATAAAAAGCAAGGCTTAGAAGAAAAATAAACCTCATGCATTTATCAGGTAGATTCTGATGTTTCTGTAGGCAACACATTTAAAGGTGTTAATTGGACAAAGTAGTAATACAGTATCATTTTAAGTGAAAAAAAATCCTGGGCAGAACTGAATCTTTCTTAACTTGGTGTTTCAAAGAAATGTTACTTTTAACCAAGATCTTAAGCTTATTCTAAGCAAGGACAGGTTCAGAATCCTGCCTGAACAACATGACTACACTGTCTGGTGAAGCCCATCTCCCAGCCCATAAACCCCTCTGTAATGAAGCCTGAGTGAAAGCAGGAACAGCCACCCTGAAGACCTGGTATCAGCTAGGGAAGACTTAGTGACAGTTGCATTACTGATTCATCAGATTAGGAAATTTGAGTCCAAATTCTCTTTCACCTAGGCAACTACCAAAAGCCAGAATTTTGAGCCTGGCAAGCTGACCAAAAAAAAAAAAAAAAAAAAATTCAGTTATGTCCCAGGCAGCTCTAGTATTTGTGTTGTGCCACCTGCTTGGTCTAGTGGGTTGGGTGGTGGGGTTTTGGTCTTTTTTTAGAAATAAATGCTTTATGTCTTGACCTCTTGTGAGTAAGTGCTACCATCTGTGCTACTTATGTGAGCATTTCAGTCCTGCTGCATCAATGCCAAGAGCAATTTCAAACCTATCAGCACTTCATGCTGCTAACAGGTATAAGTTGTTGACTTTCCTTTGATGGAAGTGCTGGAAAGTGCTCCGGGAGTTAAAATGCCCTGTCAGCTTAGAGACTCTTGCGCTTGGTGCCCTTTGCTGCCCCTTTACAGTGTCTGAAGTTAGCTTAAACAGTGTGTCGCTTACACCAATTAGTTTTACTAGAATGGAAATGGAATAAATTTCATGGTTCCAGGACTCTCACAAAGGGGAGAGCAATCAAGATTGCTCCCCCTCCTACCATCATCATGAAGCATAAGGCATAGCTTCCAAACTACTTCCAGGGTAACTTACCCTTTGAGACTGCAGAGGATCTTGAATTTTAGAGCTGTCCCCCAAACCACCACAAGAGCCATAGGTGGGGACATAGGACAGTGTTAAATGTATAAAAAAGTGTTGTATAAGATGTATAAAGAAGTGTATACTTCTGAGCTTGCTGTTCTGGAACAATGGAGACACTCCCTTCTCTTTTCCTCTTTTCCTACTGCAGTTTTCCACAGACTTACCTTAAAATGAGCAAATGTTTTTTATAGACCTCCATTTAGAAATGTCTGTAACATACCAGTGCAATCAAGGGAAATAATGTGCTAAAACTGGTGCCTATAACTAAATTACCATTCTCTTACAGGAATGCAGAGCAGATGAAAGCATATTGGAAAATATCTAGCATTTCAGAGAAGTCTGAGAATGGAGGCAAGTTATACTCTTTTGTTTTCTTGTACAGAAAAAATTTAATAGTAAAAAAGTAATCATCGTAGCTTCTACACCCTCATGCCTCTTTACACATTTTCTCATGCTGTATCCTATTTAGCAGTTTGCCGCCTCGTCAACTAATTGTCTTCTGAGAGATTCCATTAATAGTGAGATGTCAAAATATAAATTTATTAATGAGTTATACAATGGAAAATAATGAAGTCCCCTGAAAGCAGTTAGCTCTAAAATGGAGTTTAGATCAGGTAGGAAATTATTGCATTCGTGTTATTTGGAAGCGAGCAGTTATTCAAATGAAAATAGGTTTAATATCCATACACAGATAATTTAAATAAATTTGAAGAAGGTAAATGGAAGAACTGTAGGAAAGAAAAAAAATAATCCAGAAGTTGTGTGCTGAGATAGATGATTCTTGACCAACATTTTGAGTCTTGGTTTTGACCGTAATGACTCTAGGAAAAAAATGAATCTATGCACATCTGATGAGAGTAGTAATTTATACAGTTTTGTATAAGGTACCAATAGTTGTCCTCTGCCCAGCTGCTTTTCTCTGAGCTCCAGTTGATGTCACAGCCCTTACAGTCTCTGCAGGTGCAATATTTTTCTGAAGTAGTACAGGAACCAAAGGCAAGCATCTCATCCTCAAAGCCTCTGTGGAGAAATGAACTCTAGTGTAAAGGAAAGGCCTTTATCCTATTAAGAATTTAGTGAAGAGTATTGTGAAAGCACAGATTTGCTTATAAATGTGACTGGTTTCACCTAAAAACCACAAGCCTGAAATGGGAAGATGATCTCTATTCCTGCAAAGGCTGCAAGGTTGTGATTATCATTCAAACAAAATCAGAGAGAATTTTATTGGACAGAGGTGGTTGCTGTAGTCTAGTGGACTTTGTCCTTCACTGACCTCACAGTTCTTTTCCGTCTGTCTTCTATTAAGATTACATATAAATAGCCCTCTTTTTTTTCCTCCCTCCTTTCCTTTTCCAATCTGTGCAGCTTCTTTTAAAAGAAAAAAATCATACTGAAAGACAAATGCAGCAACTTTGCACCTGCAGAGCATACGTAAAATCGGCTGTTAGTGATATGATTTGCATCTTGTGTGTTGACAACAGACTTGCACATATTCCACCATTTCAGCTATATTCCCTCTCTTCCCACCATCTTTCTTCATCTTTTCTTTGAGTATATACACAATAGTAATCTCAAGTTAGTGTTTAAGAGGAAGTAACAATATGCTGGTCCTACACTTACAGAAACGGGGGGAGAAGTTGCACAAACACTGTCAATATTAGGACAAATGTCTTGAAGTCTTGATGGATAGTGATAAAATGTTTTGGGGTCTTTTATGGTCCAACACATTATGTAATCTGTCAGTTGGAGAGAGATAAAACAAACTTTCAAAGCACTTGAATATATGAGTTTCAGTACTTACAGTGGAATGAAGTTCCAGTTTAGTCAAAATACAACAGACCTACTGAAGAAACAAAATTGGTCTTAAGCTAAATTTATCAAAAACAAGCCACTGCATAAAAGACTTTAATTTAGTACCGGCTTTTACCTCAACGTTTCAGTTACTAATTAGCTTTGTCCTTTAGTAGTTCCTATTGACTAGGAATAGCAAGTTGTTTTACAGAAGTAAAAGTACTTGACATTTGTTATTCCATTATTAATTATTTAAATCTCATTTTTCCCAGCATACCTTTGCAAGAACAAGAAAAGACTTGTTTAAAAACTAGAAACTAGCAACAATGTGGGGTTTTTTAAATGCCTTTCATTGACTACAGAAATGTACTTGAAGTAATTTTGACCTATTGATGCTTTGTAATAATATCAAGGTGATGACACTTCACCAGTGTCTCTGAAAAAATCAACTGAAATTTGTGAGGAAAAGTATTTAATCAGACCTTTTCTTTATTAGAAAAAGAGTAATTTCTTTCCTCTGGGTACATTACCATATAGCTGCATTTCTTTCAATGGTTTCGTTCATGCACTTTCATGCAGACAGATCATGACAATTTTTAAGTATTCTGAAATACTTTCAAATCTGCTAGTGAAAAGCAGATACGTCCTACTTATCTATATATCAGATAGTTTCTACCATGAGATAGCTGGTATTAAGTACTTACAGACCAGCAAACATAAATGATGATTACAGGGACCAATCAGGTATTTTAAGTCATTAAGTAATTACTAGGCTGTCTGATGCACGCGTTCTGTGTATGTGTATGTGTTCCTCTTTAAATCATTCACTAATGTCAGTGATTTAAATGTGTATTTTTTTCTCTTTAAATCATTCACTGGTCATTGTCTTAAACAGAGTATTGGAAAAAACAGACTTGTCCTCTCATCTCTTTTGAAAATTTGTGTAGGACTGCCAATAGGAATAGATCTCAAAGGTCACAATGTTAGTTACACTTCTTACTACTAAGAATTTTGGGAGATCTTTTTGTTCTTGCAAAACAACCAACTTTTCAGTTTTGTTTTTATAGGTTCTGGATCCCTCAGGGCAAAATTTGAACTTTCAGGAGGACCCAGTAAACCAGCAACACTTGCAGTGCAATTCATCAGTGAAGGAAGCACCCTTTCAGGAGTAGATGTGGAGCTTGTAGGCACTGGCTATCGGCTTTCCCTTCTCAAGAAGAGATTTGCCACTGGTAAGACACTGACATGCTTCTATATTCAAATTACTATTATACATTCTCTAGTGTTAAATTCTAAAATATGATACTGTTAAATGAATGATGATGTGTAAATAGTTACTTTTCATTAAAACATCTCTGACAAGTGTTTCATAGGTTTTTTGTTTTTCCATAGTTACTCAAACTGCTCCAAGGAAAGTACTGACAAAATGTGGTTTATCTACTGACTGCAAAAAAACCTACCTTTGTTTTTCAGGACGCTATATGGCAGATTGTTGATGTACCTGTGAAAGTCATCGGATCAAAGGAGTGCAAGAAACCCACTCCGCCCTCTCTACTTTTCAAACACTATTTTAATACCCATTAATTTTTCCAAAATGTTATCTACTTTGAGGCTAAACTACAGAAAGTAAATGCACTTTTGAAAGTCAATTTGAAAACTTTTTATTACTTTACAATAGCACTGAAGTTAACTTCAACACTGTCTGTAAATGATCAACTGCAATATTTGGGAAAATTTGTTGACAGTTTAGTAAATTTATATAGGTGAAGTCAAAATAGTAATCCACAGCTGTAATGAAAGTATGAAACTGTATGTTGTACTGTAAACATTAAACCTAAAATGTAGGACAGCAAGTAAGAAATATTTGAGCTTTCCATAACTAATATTCATTTTTTAGATTCTTTAATTGCCAGCTTTTAATTGCCAGTTTTTAAAGACAGCAGAGGCTAAGTCTCGTGTAGTTCTTCTGTCCACCGATGCCACAAAACCAGCTGAGTTAGAGATGTATAAAGGAAAAGTAACTTCATTCCCCTGTATCATATATTATTAACATGTAAGTTGTTTTATAAAGGGGTTTTTTTCCCTAAGTGCAATGTGTTACAAAATTGCAAAACACAGCAGAGATTTCCTTCTGCAGTTGGTAAATTTTTTGGGCGTTGTGATTGCGACGCTGTAGATTTTAATTCTGGGCGTTGTGATTGCGACGCTGTAGATTTTAATTTATTTTTATATGAATTGCTTAACAATTGTGCCTTTCAAAAAAGCCTGTGCCTATCCAATTTGATATTCATGTGCCTCATTTCCTTTTTCAGAGTTTAGCTCTTCATGAAGAAAGCATGATATTTGTATTATACATACAATTTTATAAAAATTCCTTTCACTGGGATTTATTTCAAAGGCAGATTTGCAAATAATGGAGTTTGTTTTAAAAGATGTTTAAAATATTGAATTACTTCCTCATGGGGTAACCACAATAAAATGTGGCTGTAGTAAAGGGAGATGCATCATTCAGGACTCAGAAACTTTCATTAAGTAACTTTATTGTCACCAAAGATGAGAATCCTGAAAAATTACTGAAGATAGTAAAAGCAAACTCTAAAAGCAAACAGCATTACTGTTCACTTTGACTGTAAGTCTTTAGACTTTGAGTGCTTTTGGGGATGTGTGATGTGAAAGTTCTCATAGTACTTTGGGAGGAGTATTTTATGGTAGCATTATGACAAATACTGACTTGTCCATTAATTTTTTTCTATAACTACCAATTTTAATATTTCTATTGTCATCTAATCTGCTTGCCACAGCCTAGGCAGAGGGAAGTGACATCATTAATATTTTTTAAAGCAAGTCAGTAATTTAGAAAATATTCTATGTATTTATATTATCAAGGGGGTTTTTTTAGTGCTGAAATCAAAAGCATTGGGGCAAGATAATTCAATAATCTTCATAGAGGAATTTCAAATGAATATTTAGAGTACTAGTATCTATTTCAAATTCTCTGTTAAAACAGTAAAACGTGCTCGAGTTAATTCATGCAAAGCCAGTAGTGAAATGAACTGCTGAAGCTTTACAAGAAATTATGCCTTTGTAGAGGCTACACAAATTCTAATGTACACTACATACTTTTGCAGATGAGAATTCCATTGTTAATACTAAGAACATACTGTGCTGTAGATTTGATTGGAAGAGTATATTTGGCTCCTAATTTGCTAATCTTATTGGTGGTAAATTTATAACTCCTAAAATGGTACAGTCTTTTTACTGGAATTTAAATTGTAATCTGCTTTGTAATCAAACTGATTAATGTGACAATACTTCATAAATGAAAACCAAACTGTTATTTCAATTTCTAATCAAGTATTACTTTAATTCCTAAGTTAAATGAAGTAGTTAATGTTTCAGCACTTTTAAACTAGCCTTCATTCAGATGTTTTTACATACATTTGTGTTGGGTGCAGGTTACAATTTTGAAGCCATACAAGTTTATATCGCATTTTTGTAAAGAAACTCAAGAACAATGTAAAAAGTACATGTAGCTATCTGATATTAAAAAGAAGTATGTAGCAAGCTGGTTCTTGCCTGTGTATACAGCAATATCCCTTGTAGCTGCCTCCTAAGAAAATGAATTTGTAAACACAACTCTAAAGGATCTGAATTTTTATGAATTGTTGCTACATCAGACTGTAAATTAGAGCATACAAGTTTATCTTACAAAAATTGTAAATACTTCAGAATTTTCATAAAATGTAAATTTGAAAAAATTTGCACCCATAATAAACATGTAATATATAATTTAAAGACTGATTTATATTGCCTGTACTTTTGCAGTTAGTTCCACAGATCTTCTAAGCAGTAAGGTAATACAACAAAACTATGCCTATATTGAACATTTTAAAAGTGTTAATTGATTTTAAGTGGTAAAGGGTAGAGATAATTATGAACTCTTATATATTTAAAAACACCACAGAGAAAGTGAATGGAAAGATGACTTCTGCAAAGAGTTGCATCCTTACTAAACTGGAATGCCTGAGATGTCTATAATGGCCCATGCCTTTACTCAGTTGATATGATTAACTAATAAATTAGATTAGGCAAATCTGCAGATATTTTGAGAAAAATCTCGACTTTGTAGACAAGACCTGCTCTTTGTAAATAGTGCTATCAAATGCTATACATTCCCTGTCTTTCTTAATAAGCCTATATTTTGTTGTGTCTGCAAGAAAAGAATTAGTGACAAGATTAAAGTAATTCCTCCTGTAGGTTCCACTAGTCAAAAAGAGTAGGCAATTTACATACTGCTTCAGCAGCCCTTCTAAGCTTTGGGCATAGGAGCAAAAGTTGAAACTGAACAGATGTGCTTGAATCTGTTTGTTTCCTACTAATCCCAAGGCTTATAGAAGTTTCATAAATAATGACTTATTAAATTGACTTTCTCAGCTGGTTGAATATCACTGCGATAGAGGTACCATCTTGTCACACAGGGAAGCAAGCAATAGTCCAAGGGCTTGATTCTAATTGTCTGCTGGCAGGCAGGAGTGAAGAATGCGAGTGCTCGGTGGTCAGGCTGAGTGGTCCTTCTAACCCAGTAGTCTGTCTTCAGCAGTGGCCAGAGAACAGGCTAGAGCCTCAGAGAGCTCACGTGACATTTGCTTTCTGCTCCCCCAGGATCCCGAGTTATTTTTTAGGGATGTTAAAGGGTGCTCCCCAATTCTTTTAATATTCATTGAACTTAAAGTGCAACAGATTCGACAGAGACTGCTCTGGCATGTCTGTTAACATTTGACTTGTGCCCACGTACTCCTCATAACTACTGCAAACTGGATCTACACTGCTCAAGCAGATTTTTGATTATTTAAGTACATGATCAGGTAGTTTTTCAGGCAAACCTGACTACCTCTACCACTGCAAAATAACATTTATGTAGGGTATTTGGAGGAAGTAAGCTATTTGATTAAGAACTGAAACAGCAGGAGAATTACAACCGTGTTGAGTTTTGCTATCTAACTGGAAAGGAAGGTCCTGCATCATGCCAAAAAGGGTGACATTTCAAGTCTTGTATGTTTGTGAAGCTTAAGATAGGCATCTTAATATCTGTGTACCTTTTATTTTCATAGAATTGCTAGATAAATGGTTTCCATTTCAGTTGTTATGAAAGGGCAGTTTTACTTTAGAGCATTCAAGGAAAAAGTCAGGAATTCCTCCAAGGATAACATAAGCTAAAAACAGTTCAAGGTATTAAAGCAGCAGATCACATATTTACTGTATGGTGCCATTGATTGGACTGATTACCACGTCTCTCATTTGAAAACTTAATGTTTATCTTCAGCTCTACATACTATTTATTACACCACCAAATATTCCTCCTCAGCTCAGTTTGACCTCCGTGCTTACTAATAGGTTGATTTTTGCATTCTCCCTTAATTTGTTCAATAACCAATAGAAAGCATACAGTCTTAAAAGAATAAAGTAATCTTAAAGCACAAGAGGCCTCTTCTGGATTACTTATTGAACGCTTAATACTTTAATTCTGCGTTTTCTCTAGCTGCTTTCACTGCCCTCAGAATCCATTCTTTCTGGTTTAAATCTGGGATGGCTATTTTAATTATTGTAAGCTAAAATACTATTTTTGTTTGACATTGTTCCAGCTGTATTTGTTTTTAGAAATCTTGTTCTGTAACTTTATTATTATTATTACTGTTATTATTATTATTACTACTACTAAAACTCAGCAGTTTTTTATAAAAATTCAATAATCATAAGACATAAATCCTGCCAAATCATTCACCACTCTGATTCAACTTTTCCTCTTGGCATCTCCCAGGCTTCCTTCTTGGAGTTCTCATTTTCTAAGTCATGTTTTCTGCTCCAGAAGATTAGCAGTGGTAATATGTTCAGTGACAACTCAATTCTTTCTCCATGCTGGTAAAGGAAGCAGCTCATTTTTACAATTGCTGATTCTCCCCTCCAGATGTCCCCTCCTGCTTTGCTATTTGATAAGCTGCTTATATAATAACCACAGCCTTCTCTTCTGCTTCCCACTACTGTTATTGGTAGGTTATATGAATAGTCATCACTAATACAGAAATACTAAGGCTGCTCCAGTGATGACATTGCATCCAGGCCAGATGCACCAGTGCAACTTGAGAACGAAAAAAACCCCAAAACAGAACCACCCAAGCTCAGAAACTGTTATTGACCTTCCACCTGAATTGAACTCCCTTCTTGACACCTTATACAACCATGGATTTTGACAGAGAACAGACATAGCTTTCAGCCCCTGAGCACCTGATCTCATTCCTCAGTGCAAGTTTATCCTCCACAGGTCAGAATCCCTTGTCATATGTACACAAGTCCCTTCTTGCTTCTGAGCAGTTCCTAGATTGACAAAACATATTAAGTACTTAAATACCTACGTGACCACAGGAGGACTGACTGTGGTCTGCTATCTCTGCAGCTGACATCGCTCTGCAGTCTCACCAGTCTATTCCTGTGGGCCAAATGCTGCCACATCTTTTCCCCTTCTGAAATCACGTTTCCATGCTCTGAGTCACTTGATAAGGAACAGTAGGCTGGATGTCTACCTAGTTAGATTACAGAATAAATTTAGTTTTATTTAAGGACTAAAATGCAAAAGATTTCTCAGTTTAAGGATTGCATCTTATAGATCTAGGACAAGAAACTCAGCCTCAGACAAGCACACTGTTACTCTGGCATAATTTCTCTAGGTATTATAGAGCAAACACTATACTCATAGGAGAGAGAAGAAGGAAATTACTGAGAAAAACAAACGTGGGCTCCAGTGTTCCCTTCAGATTAAGGGGAAGAATAGATATTTGCCACAACTTTCCCATAGAGAAGTTGAAATTTAAAAAAAAAAAAAAAATTCAGGATGATAGGCCATTAGAGCTACTCTCTTGGAGTTTTGCAAGATGTTTGAGAAGACCTCAACCTTCTCAAAACAGAAGTTGTATCTTGAATACTGTGGGAGAGCATGGAGGATGCCTTCCCTTCTAAGAAGTGCTGCTCTGTCCACCCAGCTATGAGCTAGAACTTGGCAGTACTGCATTCAGTGCTGGGTGAGCATAGGGAGCACAGTTCACCTAAGTATCTGCCTTTGCTTATAGGCAACAATAAGTTTCCAGAGGGAAAAACACGGAACCTCTACCCCCATTTTCCTGAGCAACCTTTCCAGATTGCTCAGGGTCGCAGCACTTTTCCAGCTGATCCCAAGAGATACCACAAAAATGCACATTAGAATTCAGAGGGTTTTGGCAAATAGCATCTTCTAGTCTCCTCTAAGTGATCATCCAGCTTAAAACAGTCCTACAGTAACCTGTTTTTGGTCAAAAAGAGTAAATCTGTAATTTGTGTTTCAGGAAGCAATTCATCCCTATGTAGGCAGCAACAGTGCACTCTCCTGCTTTTCATGCTACTGATGGTTAGAAAAAGCCAACTCTAATCACATGTTGAAAAGCAGCTTTCAAAAAATGTTACATCATTCTTTAAGTGGTGTGTGTTACCTCAACATCTGTTTATAAGCAAAAAATCCGAGTTTTACCCTTAAAGAGTCCTTCCCAGCCCAGGGGAACATAGACTCAGCTATACCTCCTATTTAGGTCATCAGTAAAGGAGCAGTAGTATCCAGAAGACATGTTCTCTATTTCAACTACTGACAAAAGCCTACAAGACATTATTGTAGTGTCTGGAGCAAATCTTAAGATTCCTATGTCAAGCAGCACCAGTAGGCTACACAAGCTGTGAAGTATTCACTGTGCAGTCACAATAGCCACAGTGCTGTCTGAACACAAGACAGATTTCTGCAACAACCCTGTAAAAGTTACATGCTAACTTATGGAATCTCCTGCTACTTCATTCAAATGCCCATGGTCTGTTCTATTGTTTTGTTGGGGTTTTTTTCCTTTCTGGAATTAAGAAAATTGTAGAATATTTTTTAAGACCTTGGTTAGTTTCATAGTGAACACTAGTCCAAGGATTGCTTACCAAGTCTGTTAAAATTCTCATTAAGTCTCTTTTGGACACTTCCCTTTAGTTAAAGGATCTTCTATTCTCCTTAACCTTTAAAAGCATTCTTTACTTGCTCTATATCTCCACTATTAAAGTTTAGCAATGCCTTTTTCACCTTTCTACAGCAAGGTAGGTTTTGAATTGTTATTTCTGCCATTAGCTGTATTTAAAGACATGCCTGAATTGTACATTTACAATATATACACAACCAGATCTAACCAGATGTTTGCAAGTAATGATTCAAATAAATGTTAGATCACATCAGGTACATTTTTCATTTTTGTCCTTAGATGTTATTGGCTCTACAGAGAAAACTATCAGCATCTTGTACACACTCCACTGTCATGTCTATAATCCAACTATGGTAATAGTAGCAATCAGGTCAAGGTGAGGAATATGTTAAAAATAATGTGGGAGTATTTCTACAGTGAATAAACTGATGTCATCCTTACAAAATAAAGCACACAGCATGAGACCTCCTTGCTGTAGTTAAGATTTACTTTTAAATCAGGAAAACACGTGCCTGCTGGTAAGGGTCATATTGGAGCTACTTACAGTCTGCTTACACCTTGACTTAGAGAGATACTGTTAGTATTTGAGTGATCTGCTGTCAACCATACCTAATCTTGGAGATTCCCTTTGGCCTGTCACTTTCCTGAGTTGAGAAATTCAGTGTTTTTGTACAGCAGCTGTTTTCCTCTAGGAAGGTCTTAGACTCTCCAGAAGCTCCCATGCTTGCTGGCTGGGAGCAGATTATGGGCAAAATTCATTTGTAGTGCTAAATGAGCTCAAAAGTGGAGGTTGGAGCATAGAGGTTGTGGAAAGAAGTAAACATAAACACTCTCTAATGCAGTCGCCAAACAATCAGTATTATCAGAGGGTGTGGACTACGTTCTCCATCTTCACTCACCACACCTTTTACCACCTCTGCCATGCATCATATCTGGTTGTGATTCAACTTACCCACAGACATATGTCAAACCCAGAAAAAAATTAGGAAAATATCTGTGCTAAGTTAAGCCAACTGAACCAGTTTGCAGCAAACACCAGACACAGGAATTCCCAAACTAAGGGCAGAGAAGGGATAGGAATGAGATCTCTTTAGGAAACAACACATCACCAGCCCAGGCCACCTGTTCACTAAATCACAGAGAGGGAAGCTAAAAACAGCTGGCTCCAATGACATAATGGAAGGCTTCTCTTAAGAGTGGCTATAAACCCTGAAGTTATAAACAATAAGAGATTGGTAAGAAAAGCAAATTAAACACAGGGGGTAGGAAAGTATGTGTAGATAGTTTAAGGGTGATCATTTTAGGGTGATAAAAAGGAGTCTGTTCCAAAAAACAGCAACAAAAATGTTTATCTTCCACTGTGTTTTGGGATCCATACTAGCTGGAAATGCCAGAATCAATAAAAACACGAAAGAGAGAGAAAGAAAAGTATTTGATAAATATTTTGCCACGTTTCTTAAAGGATATCTAGATCATGTAGTCACATGGTGAAAACAGTTTGCAATCCAACAGTATCTAAAAGAGATATTAACACATCATCTACTAAAGCTAAATATTTTTAAATCATCATATCAGATAAACAACATCCAAGAATTTAGTAAGTTTAATAAGCCATACTATGGATCATTAATTTTTATTTCAGTGACTCTCAAATGCTGGAAAGTATTAGAAGATTAAAAAAAAAGATAACATTGTTACCAAAAAAAAAAAAAGAAAAAAAAAGGTGTCAATCCAAATAACTGTAATATAGAACTTGGTGAGAAAATTAAAAAAAAAAATTAAGATAATTAGTATCAATCATGGATGTACTGAATAGAGGTCTTAAACTAATTTAGGTTGAAAATCTGGATCATAAGAATAATAGGGTCAAAGGAAAAAAACATTTATATAAGATGCCTGATTTAGAAGTACACAATATTTGATTTATAACTAGAGCAATGCAAGAATATAATAGATTAAAAAATTGGTCTCAAGATCTAACTGAAGAGGGAATCAACTTTAAACACCTTTCTGATGGACTCCTGCAGACTTCATAATATTTCATACTTTTCCAGTTACTGATGTTAAAAAACCCGAAGTTTTGCAGATGACAAAAGGTTGGAGAAGAAAAAAAATCAGCTAGATCTCAAGTGCAAACAGTTTTTAATCATTTAACCATCATCCAATACGGCGAGAAGATACTTTAGGATTAGATAAATAAGGACAAAATAACATCACTTTGGGATAACTAAGGATGTTTCTGAACTATTCTTAGAAGTCATCCAGGGCTAGAACTTCTGACAGAAGATCTGAGGCTAGAGGGAACTCTGTACATCACCTAGCCTTTTCCCCTGCTCAGAGCAGGGACAAAGATCTGAAGTTTTACCAAACTTCCTGCAGTCTCCACCCTTATTTTCCTACATCCATGTCAGGCCAAATGAGGCCCTTAAAGACAATTAAGCTGTCTAGTACGATTCAAGCCCACAGTACGGACCAAGTCAAATGTTCTTGTCCATTAAATAAGAGTTCTAGCCACAAAGCTCTTCTAAATTCTATACACTATAATACAGTTAAGTACTGTGAAGAGAGACACAGACTTCACTTGGTGAAGCGGTCTCCTGGGCACTTTCTTCTTATGTTTCTGAAATCTTTACCCAGATAATCCAAAGCATATCAGTGACTCCCTGTTTGGATTATGGTGTAAAAAGGGAAACAGTCCATATGTCACAAAAAGGATATGATCAATATTCAGGAATTCTTCATGGCACGTAGACCAACCTTCTCCCTTTCTCTATCTCCCTATCTCTCTCTCTCTTGCTTTCAGAAATTACCTCTGGCTCCCAAATAAGTAAGAGAAATCTGAGTTTGAGAGAATTCAACAACCTGTGGTGCCACACAGACATTTAAATATTTTTCCCTTTGGGAAACAAGTAGCTTAGGTGTGTGGCAGTAGCATCCCATAGGTATTGTTAGTTAAAGAAAGACTTTCAGCTCCAGTGCCTGGATACATTCATACACAGACATGCACTTGCGAGATTCAGGAAGAAACAATAACCTGCCTTACTTCTGTGATGGTGAATTCCACAATATGGGAGAAAAAATCTTGAGGCTGCACGGAAATGAATTATCATCATCTATAACAGCAAAATAAATAGAGAAAGGAAGCAAAACACCATAAAAAAAAAAAAAAAGGCTTACGCAAGGCCCTAAAACAAACAAACAAAAAACAACCCATAAAACAAAACAAAAAAAACCTTATGCTGGGGTTAAATAAAATATAATTTATAATTATACCTGAAAGTACTGGTCATGATTAAGCTAACAGTCTTTGTTTCTTTTTTTTAATTTTTAAACCAGATGCACTAACATGTAAAATGCAGAGGTAGAGACATTAATCTTAATACTAATCCATTTACCTTACTTTAAATTCAATATGAAGAGTATTCAAAAAAACCCATGGGACTTGCAAATTGAGTGGAATAGAACACCAGTGACTTGGGTCTATTTTATACTATCAAAGCCTAAGAAATGACTTTATCATAGCTGAAATGCACATAGGTAGAGAAATAGTATTCCACGTGTGGCAACAGCACTATACAGGAAAAGTTGCCAGAAGCCTCCCCCATGTCCAACAGAGCCAATGCCAACCAGCTCCAAGATGGACCTTGCTGGCAAAGATGAGCCAATCAGAGAAGGCAATAACACTACTATGATAATATACTTAAGAAGGAAAAAAAAAACCCAAACCTACCTCACTACAATCTCCTTTCAGGTAGTTGTAGAGACTGATGAGGTCTCCTCTCAGCCTCCTTTTCTCCAGGCTAAACAGCCTCAGCTCCCTCAGCTGTTCTTCATAGGACTTTTGCTCCAGACCCTTCATCAGCTTTGTTGCCTTTCTTTGGACACACTCCAGCACTTCGAGGTCTTTCTTGTCATGAGGGGTTGTAGAAAGAAGTCCTTTCTCCTGAACTTGCTCATTTACATGTAAAAGTTAATTGAATTCAGTCAATGACACACTGTCAACGTGCATGTTTTTTCTGGTTAAGTGTATATCCAACCTACTCGCCTTGTGTTCCTTTTAAAGAAGGGCACTGATGATGAAATCTTAAACAGAAAATTATGTGTTTTTTAAGATTTCAAATATGCACAGCTGAGGTGGGGAAATATTTCCTCAAGTCCAGACTGGATCTCTGCATGCACTGGATGAGAAGTAGTAGAAGAGCTTTGCATCCCTCTTTGCTTCCTTCTTCAGCACAACAAAGCTGCCTTTCTGCAGGATTAAATTTCTGACTGCAAGAAGCAGCACAGCCTTCAGCAGGGAAGGGTTTTCTGCCCAGACCCCTATTCTGACGGATGTAGCATGTAAGAGCACTCACAGGGCTTATCCTCATTTCCTCTTCCCAGTGCCATCACAGTGCAGTGCAACAGGTTATGCGTTACCAGTGCCACCAGCTGAAATAGCTGTCATGCCTTTCTCTTAAAAGTCAAATGCAAGCAGAATAAGCAAATCCAAAAAATTAAGATGCAGATTTGAGATATGGATCTACCTCTCCTGGCCAAAACAAAGCTATTTTATTTTTATGATGGTTAATGAATAACCTCTTTGAATTTCATTAATTTTTAATCACTTGTCTCTCACTTCCTTTTGATACTTACAGGGGGCTTATAAGAAAGATGAGTATAGACCTTCAATCAGGGTCTATTGCAATAGGATAAAGGTTTTAAACTGAATTGAGGGTATATTCAGAGTACATATAAGGAAGAGATTTTTTATGATGATGGTGGTGCAGCACTGGAACAGCTTGCCCAGTTCGGTGGTAGGTGCCCCATTCCTGGAAGCATTCACAATCAGATGGGACAGGGCTCTGAGCAATCTGATCTAACTGGAGAAGACCCTGCCTATTGCAGGGGGGTTGAACTAGATGACCTTTAAATGTTCCTTCCAAGCCAAACCATTCCAATTCTGTGATTCCATGATTTACTAACACACATATTGAATAAGACTGTTCCATTCACACACTTTTTAAAGGGATGGAGCAGGAAGAGTGGGAAATAAGATTTAGGAAGAGGAGACAGTGACCATCAGCCAGGTCATGAACACCACTAGCATGCCCAGGCTCTGAAGAGAACAGTCAGCTTGGTCTTCTTACTGGGTCTTTCTCAGTTCCTCCCGGAGGAGGGATCTTCACAGGTCACTAGGGTATGCTGCATAAGCAGAGTGCCACAGACTCAGCTGGCTGCTGTTTTGTGGGGAGGGTGCCAGTACCTCATTCACCCTCCCTTCCCATATAGTCAGCATGATACTCTTTTCTGTGATTCTTTTGTAGCTATTTGCCAAACTGCAGAGAACTATTTCAGGATTAATTAAGTTTGGTCCAAAGCTTACTGAATGTTGACAGCAATGCTTTTGTCACTTCTGACTATTGACAATCCTAATAAAACAAACATTTTATATCCTTGTATTTCTAAGTATAGGTCTTTTGACTCTACCAGAACCTAAATAAAGCAAAACACACAGTTCTTAGCTATTCAACTGAGCTTTGCAATTCCTATGCACACTGACTGTTTGCTGTGAACTGGCTGTACAGAACTTAATGGGAGCTGGAGGACTGGGTCACTCTTGACTTGGGCATCATTGACTTGGGCATCTCATTTGGTCCACACCGTCACAGCAAGCAAGTAGCAATTTATAAGTTAAAATTTACTATGCATTTATTCCATGTGCTCTTCAGCAGCTCTTGCTTCAAAGCATACTAACAAGAGGTTAGCTCTGACTGAAACAAAGCAAGTAGCATCTGCCTTGACTCAGAGATGTTTTACAAAGCTTCAAAGTGTGCTGTAAATTATAAACACTGGGTATTTCTTTAGTAGTTACATTTTCACCAGGATACTTTAGGACAGCCTGAATTCTCTTGCTGAGTTTTCAAGCATCTGAAAAGGTTCTGCAGATCATGTTTAATGTTTTGAACTAAAGCACAATCTCTGCACATCCAGTATTTCGCATGTCTAATTTCAGCAGCTGTGGTTTTATTGACACATCTCATATTGCTCACAACAGATTAACATCTCTTCTGCACAGTGAAATTTTAATCTAGAAGTGACCAGTATTTAGTCTTAGTTACTGCACTTGTGCCCTCATTTGTAGAGAGCATCATCTTTAGTCAAACAATTCAAACAGTTCAAACATTTATAAGCATGTTTGCTCAATTTAAAAAAAAAAGAGGAATGAGAAGTTAGTAATTTCCATTTATATTTCATCGGATTATTGCCTTAAGTAGTGGCTTCCATCAGAACAGCCTCAACTGATTTCCAGTCAATAAATCATCAACCACTGTATTTCTCTGCTCATCATCACAAATGGTATTCTTCTTGTCAGTGTCTTCACGAGTGTTACTGACTGCGACCCCAGAAATAATTTCAAAAGCAATGACTTTCTGGTAGTTCTGGATTCTCTGTCATACTCCAGCTATGAATGTACTGCACTTTTCCATAGCTGTAGGATTGCGTTCCATGCCAGCCAAAAATACTTAATTTTCTCTGCTAACACTAGCATCCAAAAACTGTTATACAATGCTGTCCAGACTTAACACAAACAACTCTCTCAGTATTTTTCTGTATTGCAAAACATAATGTGGTTCCATTTTTGCCAAATATTACCACTTACACTTTGGAATTAAAATACTCATTATCTGTACTTAAACAGTTACTGTGTGAAAAGTTAAAAAAAATATAGTTAAAAAATAATTCCTGTCTTAAATCACAGGATATGGCTCAAGATTTCACTTTTATAACTGCAGTCCCATGACAGGAATCATCAGCCCCTTAATCCACTCAGAACTAATACCAGGCTGAGTCAGAATCTCAAGAACTGAAGACTGATGTCCCTGAAATCCCTTCTTTCATCATGGGGATCAAATCCATAAGCCCAACACTATAAGAAACCAAACTGGTGGATGGAGGGGAAAGGCTGATGACAAGCTTTGGAGAGAGAAATCATTTTTGGGTAGATACTAGCCAACAAGCTTGTTAACTTTTGTTAAGAGTGACCTTTTTTTGGTTTTGGTTTAGTTTTGTTGTTGTTTTTAAATTGAAATTCTTGACATGTTAGATTTGGTACAAGAAGTATTTACATAAAATGAAAAAACTGTTTATATAACAGCAAAAGAGACAGAACATATATCACAGCAGCGATAGTTTAAAAGTATCAGACAACTGAAGGAAGTTTGGCCTGACAAAGTACTTCATACTGAAATGTTTTTATTAATTATTTAAGCTCTATATTGGAAAAACAAGAGAACCAGAGTCAGGTATTAGGAAACTGACATATAAATGTAAGTAAATCTCCTTATGTCACTGTTGTCAGACATCATAAAATAGTCTGATTCTGCATTCTGATGCTCTTTCACTCTTTGCAACAATTAATCTTCATCTTGTGTTTCTAACAAGCAGCGCTGATCTTCTTTCATTCTCTTCGGGGTTTTTTTTAAATGCCCTGGGATTTTTTTCATTGAAATATTTTCCTCACTACAGAACACAAGAATTGTTACTTCCCAGTCTCTCCTTACCATGAGACCCTTCACAGCAGTATCAGAAGTGCTTCATAACTGAAGTCACCTTCCAGTCGGTGGTAGCTGAGTTGGGACATAAAACAGATCGGGACATAAATCCAGATCACCTTCAAAAACCTATATGTACTATTTCCTCCCAATCTTACCATGTAACCAAACTATCTCCCTGTCAAGCAAGACTTTAATCCACTCTCCTTTCCTCCTGACATCTATTTTCTGGGCATCACTCTATCCCTGTTCTGGCTCATCTTGTTTTGACTTGCATAAACTCAAACTATTCCCCCACACCTCACTGGCTACCAGGCTGCCACTAACCAGCTGGGCAAGATTTAGTCCCAGTGTCGTTCACCCAGTGTCCTACCGCTGCTACACCACTTACAAGTGGCACATCCTGATCTTTCTTCCCTGGCTCCTTGTCCTCTCACACAGCTGCTTATTACATGTCACAGCTCTCTGTCTCAACTTCCAAAAGTTGAGCCAGCTTCTTCCTCCATGCTGCCTATACCTAGCAAGAAGGAATCTTCTCCCGTTTCCAGTGGCTACACTGAAAGAAAACTGTCATATCTAGGCTCTGCCTGTCTTTAATGCCTAGCAAGTTCCCAAGTGTGCGGAAGTAAGGCAAACATTGGTAAGTCTAAAGTGACGACAAAAAGAAGGGCTCCTGAAGTCGGAGACGTGGCACTACCTCCCTCAGAGGGCTGCTCACCTACCTTACCTCGAAGCCACAGTATTGCAGGGGCACCCTAGACCTTTCTACGTACACAAGACTCTAGCAGTGCCTGCCACAGGCCTGCCCTGCGACCTGCACCCGTGCTCCTGCACATCACCCTGGCGCTGTCGCAGCCGGGCAGCGTACACACCCGCACCGCCCCGGGCCGGCTCGCAGCCCGCTGGGAGGATCCCGCCATCCCTCCGGGCCGGCCGGGGCCGCCGCCGGGCGGGGCGCTGGGCACAGGGGAGGCGGTGCTGCTGCGCCGCCGCTGCCCCGGGCGGCTCGGCCGGGCCCTACCCCGCGCTGCCGGGCGCAGGTGCTTAAATAGCGGCGCCGGCTGCGCTGCCGCGTCCTTCGCGCCGCGGGAAGGTAGGAGGGGGGCGGGCAAGGGGCCTCTTCGCAGGCCGCCTTTGCCCGCGCCGCCCGGGGAGGCCGCGGGGCCCTGCGGCTGTGCCGCCATGGCGGGGCGGGCTGGGGACAGTCGGGTCCCGGGGTGTTGGGGACGGTCCGTCCCGGGTGTGGGGGCAGCCCGGGAGCGCGGTGAGAGGGGCCGCGGGGCCGGGGGCGGGCGCCGC
Source organism: Pseudopipra pipra (assembly GCF_036250125.1). Taxonomy (NCBI): domain Eukaryota; kingdom Metazoa; phylum Chordata; class Aves; order Passeriformes; family Pipridae; genus Pseudopipra; species Pseudopipra pipra. Next base: position 23,200,224 of record NC_087581.1, on the reverse strand, counting down.
CGGGGCGGCTCGTCCTCCATCTGCCCCCGGCGAGGGGCTGCGGCGGGCGAGCGGGGTCGTGCCGCGTCTCCCAGCCGCCACCATTCCCGTGTTTTCACTCTCCTGCAGGGTGCGAGCGGAGCTGCCCCCGACCGGCGTCTGAATTATCAGGAGCGTAAGTGTTCGGTCTTCTTCCTGGAGAGCCCACGGCTCCCCATACTGCTTCCACAGTGAGCTTTACGCCATCTCTGTGAGAGGATGGGGTCTCTTCGGCTATTCTGCTGACACACAGTATTCTCGTGACTGATGCTGGCATACGACTGGGAGTGCACAGGTGAGGAGGCTCAGATGCTGCTCCCTCGCGGAGAGGTGGTGGACAGGCTGCCCTGTCCCACTCCTTGCTCCAGAATGATGCACGGGAGCTTTCGGGACATAGTCCATCCTGTTGAAGACCTTAGCGTGTCTTAAAACACCGATTGACTTAGAATAGGGCGTGCCTGATGGATGAGGGTGACTGGTGGATGAGGAGGGGTGTGCCATGGAATGCTGCCTTTCCTAGATGGAGTAGAGCTTACTTGCTTGTCCATTAAGTTGTCTGTGGCTTAATGCCCCAGGCCAGCCTCAAGAAGCTGGGACAGGATGGCTTCAGGTAGCTTTTGGAGCCCAACATCTCCCTGATGGTCTCCATGGTCTGTCCTGTGCATCGAAGATCTGTAAGTCTCTTTGTCTTGTGCCTTCTGCTGCTTTGAGGTACATCAGCCCTATGGGACAGAATTCCCATAACTGATCTGTCTTGTGTTACCTGTTTGAAAAATGTCAGCTCTGGCTTTAACTGTGTCTACCTTCTCCCCAGTCTCCCTTCAGGTACTCTAGAAAATAGGAGATGTTTTGCCATGGCTCTTGTGTGCCACTAGTGTGTCACATAAAAAGCATCCCACCCACAAGCATGGAACTGTTCAGAGCTAATTTTTGAATCTAGGTGCTGTCCTAGTTGCCTGCATGGCATCCAACCAACAGGTTACCAAGCTTTGTTTTGCAAGCTCCTTACTGTTTGGGATCCTTGCATCCAACTGCGGCATCAGTATTCTTCCCTGATGAAGTGAGTGAGGAACATATGTGGATCAGCTTTTACTGTAGCTGCTTTTCTCTTGAAGGCCAAAGAGACAGGAGTTGGCAGCTTTGCAGAATGCAATTCTGTCTAGCACAGATCAGAATCCCTGATAGTGCTGGTTTGTGGTGAGAAGGATCCCTGGATCCCTGAGGCACATGTGTCTGGAGACTGGCAGGATCCCACTTTCTGGAATTTCCCACTGCAGCTGTTTTCTAGCACTTCTCTAGACACTGACTCTTGCCCCACCTGCAAGTCATAAATCATAGCACAGCATTACCCTTCCTATACTGTGAGCTGAAACAATGATTTTGTCAACCTGGATGGGCAGAGTTTCTGGGACAGAGTTTCCCTCCTTAGTAATCTTTACGCACAGTGTCTAAATCTTGGAATCTTCCTCCTAAGATATCAGAGTTGTATATTCTGTGACGTAAGAGCATTGTCAAGCACTGATTAGAGACTGCATACATAAGAGATCAAATTGGATGTATTTGACATCTCGGAACTTGTTAGAGTATGTAGTCTTAACGTTGCTTGAAAGTAGAAAACTGAAAGTACATCCTTTGGGCATCTCCCCCTAGTTCTTCAAATAAGTTCCTCCATGGGGAGGGAAGAGTGTGGGGATGAAGGTTGCACATTCCAGTTTAGTTTAATCAGCTGTACTCATTGATGGGTGTCTCTGCTGAATGTCAGGTTAAGAGTCCAGTCCAGGGGGAAACTCTGTGTGTGTAAAGAACAGAAAATTATGTGGGTACGGAGGCAGATGAGAACAAAGAAGGAAATTAGACACAGGGAATGAGAAGAAGTAGGGAGCCATTCATGTTTTGACATGGAAGTTAAACTGAATGAAGTCAAGAGAATTTTTCCTTACAGGTAGCTTGACCTATAAGGAATTGTGATTTAATTTGAAACCTGGGAAGAAAAATAAAAGAAGACATGACAAAAAATAATCACGCAGTGGCAACTTCCCAATAGCAGTTCAAACTTTGGAAAAAGTGGAAAACTTGAAGTCCTTGAAAAGGATGGCTTGAAAATTCTACTGGGATTTCCATTGTGGACTACAGCTGACAGGGTATTATAGTTTTTGAAATAGCAATACAGACTAGACCTGAGAGGGAGAACTGGGCCTAGTCTGGGAATCATAAAACAGAGGGTTAGCAGTGTTGTAATTCTTCCAATGCTTTTTTTTTTTTCTTTTTAATTCTGTGTTCCTGAATTCATAATGTCTGCATGAGGCTATCAAATTTCATATGAGTAAGAGGAAAGTAAATTTATAGCCCTGCTGTTTGCAGTGGAAATCTTGGACAATAGGACTCTTTTGTCCTCTGAAGGCTGAAGAAGAATTGTATTAGAAATGTTTACAAATTATTGAAGTTGTCCATAATGTGAAAGTTATAATACAACTGTTACACACAGAAGTGGTAAGAAGTTGTGATGTTATTTCCTGTTCCATATACCTGGCATGGGCCTGACTTAGAAAAAGGTAAAGCACTATATAATTTAAGTTAAGCCTATATCCAGACTTCCATTACCAGCTATGTTTCCAATTCCCTTTTCCCCATAGGTAAATTCCCCTATATCAATATGCCTGTGGGGATATCAGATCTAGTGGAAATATTTCAAACACACAGTCAATTTAAGGCTTACTTCTTTGTTAAGATACTTTTTATTGAAACACAAGAAATAAAGCTTAATCTTGCGTGGGGTTTTCTGTTTAAATTTCATGATAGTGTAAATGAAAATTAGTCCTCTCTTGGATTTTGCAGCACAAAATCTGTGGCTTTCATCTTCAAAGCCACAACAGACTGTTGTAAATGTTCCTTCTTTTGTGGCCTGAAAGAATTGAAAAAATATGCACAAGCTTAATTTCTAATGTGTGTTTTAACTTAATCTCATAACAACAAGATTGGTGAAAGAGAAGCAGGCGCTGTGTTGGAGTAACGAGAACAAATCTCTAGATTTTTCTTTTTGAGGGCTATACATTTGTATTTACTTCTTCTTCCCCCCTCACATTTTTTTCTTTTGTCCTAATTTACTTGTACTTATGTCCGTGTTTTCTTCCCTAGAGGGAACTGCAAAGAAAGGCTTTAGAGTTCTGTCTAATTATAATGTGTTGTTGTTACAATGGTTAATGTGCCTCAGCAGAAAAATATCTCAAGACAGTTGTGTCTGGAACTGGGTTTTGTTGGGATTTTTTTTTTTTTTGGTGGTGTTTTTTTTGTCTGTGTGTGTTTCAGAGGCCCTTTAGTCAGTTTTGTGTATGTGTTGGTAAGTCAGTAAATCTCAACCACCTTGGATAATTTACGAGAATAGGGAAAATTTCTAGACAGGAAGGAGCATATGCAGTTATCAGAAACAATTTTATTAACTTAGGAAAGACCACTGTAATCAAGGAAGGGTGACCAACCCAATCCATTTTCTCTGCTCAGAAGAAGAGCCTTCAGACTGACTGTAGCTCGTGCAGTATTGAAAGTGTGCTGAAGTAAAGGTCTTCCATTTGAAATCAATCAGAATTTCTGTAGTTTCTTTTTTTTTTTTGTGACAAGCTGTCCTATCTTTGGTGCTCTTTATAACCAATTTTTTTCCCCAGTGTGAATCTGACTCTTCTACCAAGGGAGCCTCAGTAAGCAGTTTTTCAGATCAGTCTTAGTAGAGGGCTAGACTGAGTTCAGAACCTTGAAGAAACACTTTGCAGACATAGTTTACAAATTAACTGATCACAGTAATGGAACACATTAAGGGAAGGTCCTTCAGTTTTACTATTCAAGATAGCCAGATAGGAGATTTTGTTGCTTCCTGGAGTGGCCTTCTAGCTGTGTTTCCTTACTGTCAAGTCTTGTGCTTACTGTGCCTTTTACCTGTGTGATATGCTCTGCCTTCTCCTGTGCTGTTGGTGGACCTCGTTTGATGTTTAACAGTAAAACCTGTTGTAACTTCATCATTCGTGTGTCTGCTCAGCCAATTCTTTATTTGGATTCTGCTCTTACAAGTGGCTAAGTAGTGACTGAATAGATTTCCTTGCATTGCAGATAACTAATTATGTATTTGAGTGACTAGGGGGTTTTATGGTTGTGTTTTGTTTTCATCCCAGTGGGGCGCTGCAGTTACTGGGGAGTGACACAAAGCATGTTGTGGCTGATGCATGTTCAACAGTTTGCTTCCAGAAATCTCATGATACTTTGTTTTTCTTGGGGAATAACTGTTGGTGAGGCATGTGTAAGGAGGATCCAATCTAACTGGACTTTTTTTAGCTTCCAGTCATCTGAATTAGTAGCAGGGCAGTGGAAGCTGGTAGAGAAAAGGCTGAAGGTTAACTAACAAACAGCAGTAATTAAGTCAATTTCCTGCTTCCATCTGTGACAAACTTCACCAGTCCCTATATATATCCTTCCTCATATATCTAATTCATAGGTGAAATTCTTTGTCACAGGAGACTGCTAGTAAGGGGAAGAGGGCAGTAGTAAAACAGTGCAGCATGAGCATGCTTACTTCCTACACTTGGTATGGAATGGCTTTTTTCATGGTTTATCCATGAGACTTTTCTTTTCTGTAGTCTGAACTTCCCCTGTGTTTCAGGTTGGCTTTTGATGGATGGTAGCCAAGATCTCCGTGGTTGCTATTCACCATGGAGGTGAGTACAGATGTTCATCTGAGCCCTGTAGTCCAGTGTGTCAGAGCAGCACAAAATTCCTTGTCAGTAATGGCAGAATTTTTACTTTTTTTTTCCTAGAGCTCACTGAATGGAACTCTCTTCTAACTTTCAGTCAGGCTTTCCCAGCTGCAGTTTACCCACATCCAGCAGATTTGTTATCCATAGTACCATATGAGCTGTTATTGGCCTCAACACTATTTTCTATTTTCTTCTACTTTACTTCTGAATCTAGACTCTTGTGGGCTCACAAGCCTTCTGCAAGCTGCCTTTGTTAATTTCTTTTTAAAGATTTTTGGAACACAGACAAAGGATTCAGAAGCAGGGGAAGTTGAAGTGTAGGAGCACTATGCTTACTAACTCTAACTATGGAATCAGAGAGAGTTGAACTATGTGGTATTTATAATGGGGGGGGGTTGGGGTTTGGTGGTTTTTTGGTCATTTCAGAACAGAATGAAAAATCTTCTCTATGTTTACTTTTGCAATTGTATAGGACAGGAAGCTTATTTAAGAAGAGAAACAGAAAGGACTTTATTGCTTGTAGAAGGAGAAGCAAGACTTATGTGCTTTGAAAAGGTATGTACTAGAAGATTTGCTTGGTTAAAAAGTCCAATAGTCATTGCTTATTTGCAGTAGGATACTGTCTCTCAAAAGCTGTCACTCCCTGCTGGTCACAGAAGTTTCCTGTAGCTTTCTGTTTTCAAGGGGAAAGCTAACCTGTGCTTGTTCCAAATTTTCAGCCTTTGAAAATAATGTCCCCTTAATCATAAGACTGTTTCTCTAAAGAAACAATTCATTTAGCTGTGCAACAGCAATTACAGTTGATTTAAGTATAACTGTAAAGCAAGTTCAGTCTTTTTATTGGCATTTAACATCAGCAGACTTGATTAGGCCCTGTAATCCATAGTGGAGGTACTACAAAAGAGAAAGTACAGGAGAGTATACAATAAAAGCTGAGTAGCAAATTTGGAAGGAGAAAATACAATGTAGCTAGTCTCGCTGAGTTTTTTTTCTTTTGATTTGTGTATTTTCATGTTCACAGATCTGCTGTAGTTTGCTGCCATTTAATGCTAACAACTCATCTGCTTGAAGAGATTCTGTTGTAATGTATCCAGTGGCTGTTCCTGCACCAGGAGGTGAAGGAAATAATGGACAGCATGGGAAACTTATTTTTTTCCTTTTTGTTTTTGGAGCTGTGTTGCTGTGCACTGGATTCCTGCTTTCAGTCTTTATTCTCCAGTCATGCCCATCTGGAACCTTCAGTGACTGTAATGAGGTCCTTAAGGCTGCTGGGCCAGTGCTGGCTGTAACTGGACTGGTTTGTGTTTTACTGGCACGATCAAGGGCCAAGATGTATATGAGACAAAGACAATTGCAAAATGAGCAGGTGTACAGCCTTGTTTTTTGCCATGGGAACTGTCAGTTTGCCCAGTTTCTCATATTTGGATTCCTGTTTTTAACTAGTGGAATGCTCATTAGCATCCTGGGAATTTGGGTTCCTGGTTGCAGCCCTGGCTGGCATACCGTACAATTCAACCACACCGGCAGTTCTGATGTGAACCTCCAGGGCTGTGGATTCCTGTCACTTCAAATCATGGGACCTTTGATTGTGCTCACTGGGTTGTGTTTCTTCGTGATAGCTCATGTTAAAAAGAAACAAAACTTAAATCTCAACCACGAATCTTGTGAAAGTGAAGAACATCCTCAGAGCCCTGAATCTTTTCACGTTACAGTAGGTGAGTAAATAATGTTGGAACTTTATATTTGAGAGTTAGTAGGGATTTTTTCTCACTAATTATTTATCTCTGAATATTACTTATTCGAGCTCTAGGCATGTCAGTTCTGGCATTTCAAGCCAGCCAAAACAGAAAAATGTTGCTTTGTCTCGTATGTTTTCTGTATGGTCAGTTCAGCTACCTTTCTCACAAAGGAAAACCCCTCCTTTGGCATAAAAAAGAAGGTCTGACTGTCTGTGTAAAGGAAGCAACATAACATGACACAAATGAGTCCAATCCCAATTCCTTTCTCAAAGGATGTAGTTGACACTGCAGATCACAGGTCTAATGAATTCTGTGACTGTATTTAAGATTTCTTTTAGCCTTGAGCCTCTGACCCCTTAAACAGAAGAATCTGATTCATAAGCAGTGTATTGTATTTTTTTTTAAATTGTGGCCATATCTTCTATCCGTCAGAGATGTAATTGCAAGATGCCTCAGTTAATTGCACAGTATTTGAGCAAATGTGGTGTGTTAGCAGAGAATAATACTCTGTATGTAGCACTGGTTTAATGCCCGATGAATACATTCCATGTGTAGGTTGTTCTGATAATTCTGATTACTCTGATTATTGTAATAAACTCACTGATTAATTAAAAGTCAGTCATTGCTTGACTGTCATCTGATTGACTGAACTTGAAATCCATAATGAAATTCAAGCCTATTTATAGACCTGTAACCTGGTGACCTTTAGGAAACAGGAGGCTTTGAAGTCAGTTTTCCAGCCACCAGGATAGAGCAGTAGGAAGGAATTCAGATTGTCTTTTAAGGCAAGAAAGCGAAATTAGTGGATTCCTTTTATACTTCAGTCAGGAAAAGTAAAACTGAAAGGCTGAGGGTAGAGGTCTGATTTACAGTGTTGTTCTGGAACAGCGATGACTTTGTTAGAAAACACTGCCTACCTCACAAATCAAGAATTTTGATGCTCTCTGAACTGTCCCAGCACACAAATTACAAAGGAAGAAAGGGTACCAGGCAGCTTTGAATGTTTATGTAAATTATGCCAGCTCACTGACTGATACAAACTTTGTTTTTTAAAAAAAAGTTTCAAACTTTTCAATTCTGAAGTTGCAATTGACAGATATGCTGCATAGTATACTTAATAGCAAACTGTGTATCAGTAGTCCTGGTTGTGGTTATTGTTCCTTGATCTGCAAGTAATTCAGTAGAGAAACTGTCAAGACGCACAAAATCAGTCATCGGAACCATTAATGACTTGAATTCTTTCATTATAGCACTGCAGTAGATGTGCAGAAACTTAGACTAGCCTATTTTAGACACATGAGAAAAACTAAATGCTTACCTACCCTTAAAATGAGCCAGCAGTAACTATGTGCTTTGCACTTTCAGTTTCTGAAGACAGACAACAGTATTTGTGTCTCTTAGCTGGATGGAACAGTCCCCCTCCCCAGAAATTTAATTTTTTTTTAGAAATTTAATTTTCTAAATTAAATCTTTCATTTATGAATATGCTGCATCTTTATTTTTCAATGATTTTAGTTTTGAATGTACCTCTGGCGTTCTCTAATAGCCTAGAATATAACAATTCTGTATGTGGGATCATTGCACTCTATCTTAAAAGGTAGGCAAGTACAAATTCTAAGATACTGTTAAAATAACCAGTGATGCTCAGTTTTTCAGAGGTAATAATTGGTGTTTTTAATTCTAGGTGACGCTGTAATGGTATTCCCACCCCCACCACCTCCTTATTTTGCTGACCCTATGTCACCAACTGTGACACATTGTCTTATGTCGAGTGTTTTGCCTGCAAGTGAAAATCCTCCACCATATCACTCTATCTTCACTAATGGGTAAGACTGTGTTCTTCTCTGTCTTTGGAAATCTGAGCTATTTCTCAAGGTATCTGAGATCATGATCTTATATAATCACTGTGAATTAACTACTAGCCATGACAAAATTTTCTAGTGCATAACTCAGTTTACTTCAGCTACATTACTTGAATTGGCATTAAAACATTGTAGTATACAAGAGGAATTACAAACTGCAGAGTGTTCTTTATGAGGATTAAACTCTTACCAGTTTATTATGATTGGAAAGAATGTCTGAAGTGAGAACAAAGTCTTAGATCAGTGGCCCTTAGAGCAGACTTCTTCCACAGGTTGTCCAAGAGAAGATGCCCTTGGCAGCAGTGCTTCAATGGCATGATATCCACATTGCCATATTTTAGAAGCCTCTCTAGAACCAGTGCAGCAAGCCCTTCATGACATCTACCCACAGTCACTTCATCTGTCAGTATGCTCAGTTCTCCTGTGTCCCTTATCTCACTGCTTGCAGTGAGACCTGCTGTGCTGGTCTGCCTTGTTCCTACTCTGGCAGTGTGTTGAGATCAAAGGATACTTTGGTATTGCAGGAACGACCAGAGAGCTGATAAGGGAGGTTGCAAAGCCAACTTCATCTCAAGATGATGTACCTTACCTATGCAGCCATTCTTTAAATACATTTTGTATAGCTGATGTGCTAGATGCTGCCACCACCAAGCTCAGGGATTAGGAGCTGCCAAATTGCTTGTTGGAGCAAGTCTAGAGAAAGCCACCAAGTTTGTTATAGAGGTCTGGGGTATCTCTCCTTTGAGAAAACGCTGAGAGAGTTGGGTTTGTTCAGCCTGGAAAAGAGAAAGCTTCAGGGTGACCTAATTGCAGCTTTCCAGTATCTGAAGGGAGCCTCAAGATGGAGGGGGACTTCTTACAAGAGCATGTAGTGACAGGACAAGGAGGAATGATTTCAGATTGAGAGAGTAGGTTTAGGTTAGATATTAGGAAGAAATTCTTTACTGTGAGGGTGGTAAAGCCCTGGAAGAGGTTGTCCAGAGAAGCTGTGAATGTCCTGTCCCTGGAAGTGTTTAATGCCAGGTTGGATGGAGTTCTGAGCAAACTGGTCTAGTGAAAGATATCCCTATCCATGGCACAGTGGGGTTGGAACTAGATGATCTTTCAAATCCAGACCATTCTGTGATTCCATGGTTTAGTTTTGGGCCCTTCATGACAAGAAAAATACTAAGGTGCTAGAGAATGATGAGATGAGAGAATGGCATCAAAGCTCATGAAGGGTCTGAAGCACAAATCCTCTTAGGAGTGACTGAGGGAGTGGGAGAGTCTGAGTCTGGAGAAAAGGAGGCTCAAGGGGATACCATATTGTTCTCTCAACTGCCTGAAAGGAGGTTTTGGCAAGGTGAAGGTCAGCCTCCTCTGCCAGGTAACAAGTGACTGGAGAAGAGGAAATTATATCAGGTTGTGCTAGGGGAGGTTTATCTTAGCTGTATGTTAGGAAACCTTTTCACAGAAAGGTTTGTAAAGCGTTGGAACAAACTGCTCAGTAAAGCTGTGGAGTCACCATCCCCTGAAGTGTTGGAAAATCCTGTAGGTATGGTTTAATAGTGAGGACATGGTTTAATGATGATGGTGCTAGGTTGGACCGTCAGTTGGACTTGACAGTCTTGAAGATCTTTTCCAAACTTAACAATTCTGTTATTCTAAGAGCCCCAGCTACCTGGCTGTATCCAGTCATAGTAGTTGATGGACTGCTGCTTTAAGAGCTTTCCACTGTACTCCGAATTTTTCCACTCACATGAGGCAGTGTGTTCCATGACCAGCTGTACCATGTGCCTGATATCAATGGTACTTCAAAACTCTAGTGCTAATCTTCCTTTTAAAGCAAGCAAGCACAAGCCCTTTCCCTGCCTGAAGGCCTAAATGCCATTGGAAAGGGATGCTTGTGTTAGCACTGGTGTTTATTCTTGTTACCACACTTTGTACAGACATGTCTGTGTTGGTTTTTTTTTAGCAATCCTTTGAAGTACACCTGGTGGATTGTTGAGGTTCAGCTTCACTGTGTGATCGACTCGGTTCTCTAGTCAATCACCCTCAACAAGCTCATTGTACTATCTTGTTTTGTAGTGCCCTCCTCCAAACTCATTCTCCCCATCAGTGCTGGAGACAGCAAATGTCTCCTTCTGTTGCTGTTAGCACAACCCAGACTGTGGTTCTGCCTTTTGTCAAAATCACTTTCTTCTTTATTAACATAGAATAAACACCTCTATCAAAAACCTTACTCACTCTTCCTTGCTACCAGTATAACACTCTAGTGCACGGGGGGACTGGTCCCCCCCCAAAAAATGAGCATATTCATATCACCTAGGGAAGGGAGATACTCAGTGTTTGGTTTCCATGGGCCGAGGTTGTCCGGCTTGAGGTTGATGACTTGTGTTGAGGGTTGCAATGCCTGTTAAGGCCTAGCTATACACACAATTCATTCAGTTTGCTGCTTTTCCACCTAAATTGCTGTATAGAGAGTTCTTTTTGTACTAAGCTGATGAGAATCTGTTGATTACTCAGTGCCTACCTGCCAATTCAGGATGACAAGGGTAGATGTAGGGATGAGAAGATGTCAGAATTGATAGAACAAAAGTGCTTTGTGGAAGACAGCAGCTCTTATGACCAGGCATGAATTGTTGTGTGAAGAAACATTTTATTTTGTTTGGTATAGAAGTTTTTGCCTGTTGTCAGGTTGGAAGTAAAATATATCAGCTCTTGGAGTTATACTAATGCAATCAAAGGACAGAGCAATAGGAGAGCCAGTAAGCTCCTGCTGCTGAATAAGAAAATTTACATGACTAAACTGTTCTTCTTGGGCAGAGTGAAGGTGTCCGCAGCTGGATGGTGCTTCATACCAGCTGCTGCTACTGCTGGAGTTAGGCCCCACATTGAGCCTGTCTGTGCTACAGCTCCAGCATGTGCTGTAACTCCCTTCTGACACGTTCACTGATATATGTAGAAAGCAAATGAATGTGTGTGAAGAAATTACTTGTCCTGAGTGTGAACCTGGACCTGCTGTGGAGTTTCAAGCAGCTGAGAGGGTGACTTTTGTACCACCTGTCTGAAAAAGTACAGTGCAGAGCCACAAGTTCTCTCTATCCTGCAATTTCAGGCTCTGAGTTCAGATGTGGGCTGCCTGCCATGTGCTTGGTAAAATGTGCAAGATTCATAGCATCCTAGTATATCCTGAGTTGGAAGGGACCAGCAAGGATCATGGAGTCTGGCTCCTGGCCCTGCACAGGGACACCCTCAAGAATCACATAATGTGTCTGAGAGTGTTGTCCAAATGCTTCTTGAACTCAGACAGGCTTGGTGCTGTGACTGCTTCCCTGGTGAGCCTGTTCCAGGGTGAAAACCTTTTCCTTATACTCAGCCTAAACCTCCCTGACACAACTTCAGGCCTCTGGTCCTGTCTCTGGTCACCACAGAGAAGAGATCAGTGCCTTTCTCAGTGCCCTCCTCTTCCTCTCACAAGGAAGTTGTAGACTGCAATGATGTCTCCCCTCAGTCTCCTCTTCTCCAGGCTGAACAGACCAAGTGCCCTCAGCCACTCCTCATACAGCTTCCCCTCAAGGCTCTTCACCATCTTTGTTGCCCTCCTTTGGACACTCTCTAAGAGCTCAATATCTTTCTTATATTGTGGTGCCCAAAACTGCACACAACAGTCAAGGTGAGGCCACCCCAGTGCAAAGCAGAGCGGGACAATCCCCTCCCTTGACCAGCTGGCGATGCTTTGCCTGATGCCCCCACAAGGATGGCCACACAGTCCTTTTCTGCAGGAAAATCCTTTTCCTTTGCTTGGAAAGGGATTATCAAAGGGTGTGAAAGAACTCAAAGAGCTCATCCTGCACTGAAAAAAGTCAAACAAAGGGTGGTGAGAGAATGGCAAAAAAATCTAGTTCTTCAGACTTTTTCTGAGCTCTCCCTGCTGGTGCACATAGCAGCAAAGAGAGCTGGCATACCAGTCAACCCCTCTTTCCTTCATCAATTCTACAAAATCCTCTCCAGCTGGATCAACTGTCTCAACACAGAAATGTTCAGTTTTGGTGCTCTGAACTTTGTGTGATCTGGTCAGCATTGTTGATTGCCTGTCTGGACTTCTCTGTCTTGTGAGCATATATACACAAAGAGGCAGTTTGTTGAGTCAGTGTCTAGTAGAGTGCATAAAACGCCTCAACACTGGATGCAGAAACCCAGAATCTCTGACTTCCTACTTTGGTGTTCTGTGACTGGGGGTGCTCTAGCTGTTGCCCTTCCATGTTCCCTAGTGTCCTCACAGAGACCCTCTGAGTTGATACCACTTCTGGGTTTTTCACTCAATCCTGCTCTGTCATGGCTCAGCACTTGCTGGCAGACAGGGTATCTTGAATAATGCAAATTGTTTCCCAAGTGCTTTAATAGAAGAGAAGCAATGGCCTCATTGCTCATAACATAGTGCCATGATTGAAGATCCCAAATATGGCAGGGTATAGTGGCTACTAGGCAAAGGTGATTTGCCTCTCCAGTCCATTGCTTGGTGTTCTGTCAGCAAGTGCTGTGGTGAAGGCTGTGCTGGATGACTGAGTCATGGTCTGATCCCAGAATTATTTTTTTTTATCCCTACAATCTGTTACATAGCACCTCAGCATTTGTCTTTTAGTATTTCTCTCTCTATTAAACACGCACGCTCACCGATTCGTCACAGCACTGAAGACGAGGTGACTATGCCCTGTATTCTGGCTCCTCACTCAGTATTGGTACAGATGTATGCACAAAGGCAAGAGTCAGCTCTGGGAGCGAGGCATGAGGAGAGAGGAGTTCTCTTTCCTTGGAAAGCAGCTGAAGCAATGTGCTGAGGGCAAGATGAGCAGGGTATCAGAACACTGTGGGTTCAACCAGTTTGGATTCAGTTGTGATCATCAGAAGAGGACAGTGAATACTTGGCTGCCTGCCTTGAATGTCACTGGGAACTTTGCAATCTGGTCATGTCCGGTTGCTTCTGTTTCTCCAGCTCTGAGCAGGAATATGACTCCTTATGTCTGTCATGGATTGCTGGAATGCCTAGTAAAAGTTTCAGATGGCCTTTCATGCGAGATTTCAAATGGCTCAGGATGGTGATTTTTGTGATGCAGTTCTAAGTCTAATAACCGTCTTTCATAAGGGAAGGGGACAGTGTGTATGTGATATACTACAAAAGGGAAAATACTTTAGGAGCTATGGATCAGAAGATTTAATAAGATTGTGAGATAGCACTGCCAAAAGCAGCTAATGCCCATAAGCCAGGCTGTGACTGGTGATTTGAGAGGTTAGAAGGGAGCTTGTTTTGCCCTTCCCCTCAGAAATGATAGAATTTTCATATGAGTCATAATGTAGCCCACCGAATGAACTCCTAATTCCTGTGCAAGTTCTTTGCTTCAGGGATTTTTAGGAACTGTATGCATACATGTATGTTTATGTAAGTCAAGTAGAATTTCACTCTGTAGATAAATGAATTATGCTAATACACAGTTTTGTGTTTTATAGAGCACAACTTGCAGATGATGAAAGAATGGTTGCTGTTAGAGACTATGAAACCATATGTACAATTTCTGGAAGCAGCTCACCTTCAGATATTTTACCAATGCTATACCTCTGCTCTGAATCTCCTCCAAAATATGAAGAAAAAGCATCAATAACAAATAATGAATATTCACCATCTTCTTCCTCATCTTTTTCATCTATTTCCTTAGCCACATCTGACATCAGCTCATAGAAGACTCAGTTGACTTAATTTTTAAATTAAATTGTACACAGAGATTTACAATTTTTGAATTTATTTACATTTTGTAATAAAAGCAATAATGTTGGCTGTGTCTAATCTTTCATCAGGAAGAACAATGACTTTGGATTTCAAGAATAACATTCAGATAATGCTAGGCTTCTGCTAAAGTAGTCTGAAGGGAGTTCACTGCAGGAATGTTAAACACTCATCTGGTTCTGTTACAGCTTCAGTTTCTATTTTTAATTGTTCTTTTTATAATGAAGGCGTTAAGTAGAGACCAACTTTTTTGATTATTTTAATTAAATCTGTTTGGAGCTTCAAAAAAAGAGAAATAATTAGAGTGTTTTCATTTCTATTTTTGCATGACTTCTGTGGAAAATAGTGGTTTGCGAAGTTATTGACTTTGTAAGTATTCTGAGACAATTCGCAAATAAGGATGTTTAAGCTTGGTACCAGAGATGCTGTGAAGAACTTAAATGGTTACATTTTGTTCTGCCTGGTAACAAACACTCCATAGCTTTATTTAGACTGTCTCTGGTCCTTATGTAAGTATAATCCCTGTGAAAATCAGTTTTAGCTACAGTTAAGAGCCCAAAGGCAACCCTGAGGATAGTTAATAGGCTAACAGTTTAACTGTGGTAATGACTGATTTCAGGGGGATTATACTGCAGTTTTTTATCATTATTCATGGTTTATACAGGGAGTGCTGTGCTTGTTTTGTGAGAGTGAGAGCCACGAAGCAATGGTATCTTTCAGGTGCAGACATTACTTATCAGCAAATGCAGGAGAGGCAGTTTCATGGAAACACATGCAACAGATGTTTTTAACCAACACAGCACTTGACAGACCCTTCAGAAATACAGCCCTCTTTGCTTCTCCGTCCCTCTGCAGCCCCTAGGTTAGTGGTACCAGCCTGTCCTCCAGCTGGAGGTTCTAGTTCTATATTGTGGTTGCTTGCAGCTCTTCCTGAGCAGAAGGATTTGCTTGTAGCAGGTAATCTTTGATATTTTACAACTTGCTCTGAACCCTGTTTTAGAAAAACAGACATGATTCTGTGCCCAGAAAAAGAAGTGGCAAGGCTAATGTTTAGGCTTGGTTCAGAATGATGAACTTGCCATCATTAAAACATCTCTCAAGAGTGATGTCTGTATTGTTCAGCTGAGTCTCTGAACACCTGCGTGCTTTGGGACCTCACCTACACCTCAAACTTGTATTCTACCTTGCTGAATCTGGCTGTAACAGCATGCCAAACTATGAATTAAGCATTCGAATTCCCTCCTGTGCCTAGTGAAAGGTGGTTACCTTGTGTCATCCTTCTATGAACATGCCCCTCACCTGCTGAGTGCTTTAGGGAGATGTTCAGGAGCTCTTGCATTTGCCTTTTCCAACTCTGTGTTGTTCACTCAGTCATGCTAGAGCAGCTCTTTGTGTAGCCACACAAAAACAAACCAGCCAGCAAGAGGTATATTTAGCCAGCAATAGAGCTGAGGGGCTTATGCACGCAAAGTAATGAGCAAACACAGCACAAAGAGGGATTTTGTATGTGGGAGCTGATTAAACTGGCATGACTCAGCCATGGGAAATGTCTGTATGAAAAAAGGGAATCCACAAAAGCCAGTAGGCATATTGTCCTCTTTTCTCTCAAATGTTTCTTACCTAGTGAGTTTTTCAAGGATGCTGCTCCTTATATGCCATCTACAATACAAGCTATGGTTTGCCATCTTTTTGATTATTCTTTTTTTAGCTTTTGTTTGACCTGTTTTAACAGTGATGCCCACTGCTGTGCATGATTTGTGCATACAAAGCCTTGCACATGTCGAAGGAGCCTGTGTATCTCTGGATTTCTCTTGCTATTCTATAACAAGGACAGAAGCTGGGATATTTTACCTGAAAGATATCATGCAACCAGGAGCTATGCTGGGTTTGTGCTGTTGTCTGGAGCACTCATTTTCTCAAAAGGCTTACCATCAAAAAAGTGTTTAAACAAATCTTGAAATATGTCACCATCTTAAAAAAAAATACAGTTGCATCTGGTTGCTAACTGAAAAAGTATTAACCTTTTTTGCTGCCTGCAACCTGCTGAGTTGGTTGTTCCCAAGATGCACCCAAGAGACCAGACAAATCAAGTAGTATATGTTGACTCAGCTGAGTCCTCTGTAAAAGTGACATGATCTTCTTGCTTTTCTTCAAGATCATTGTGTTTTGATCATCTACTGCAGAGTCTTCAGCGTGGATCACTTTATTTCTAAAAAAGCAGTCTTCACAGAAAGCACGGTTTAGAAAGCTGCTGACCTGACTTCAGACTCAGCATCTGAGTTTCCTGTGAAGGCTAGGTGTTACCTCTGAGAACAATGATTGAAAACTGAATTTCTTTCTGTATAATTTTGAGAAGATGCTTAGGAAATAGTTCAGTGTGTAGCTGTATAAGCATCTTCTACTTTTGACTTGAAGAATCATTACTTGAACACTTAGAGGATGTACTGGGTGCATCTCCATAAAGTGCTCAGCACTGAGGGAGTTAACATAGCCAGTGCAACAGTATTTGCCTACTGTGGTTTTGAAATCTTGCAGCAAGGTCAGAAAATGTGAGTAAGGGGCTAAGCAGATCTGCCTTCAGCACTGAAGACTACCACTGGGTGAAGAGCGTTAGAGGGAGGAATTTTTGATGTGGGGAGTAGGAGTGAAATGTCTATATTAGAAAGGAAGCAACTCCTTGTAAAATTATAAAAGTAGCTTAAAATAATATGGAATAGCCTTTTTATTGAGGAAATGAGATACTTTATTGTCACACTAATGGTGCTATAACCCTCTTTCTGTCCTAAGGTTAGCTGAAGTGTTTGACATACAAATGCTAGGGAGCAAATCAAGTTGGTTACTGATTCACACTTAGTTAAACAAGCAAAGTGGGAGGTAAGGGTTGCTTATCCTTTCTGAGTGAAGTTAAGGTCTCTCTTGCTGCCAGCACTGACATTGCTCTGCTTCTAACTGCAGCACTGCAATCCTTTGAATATGAGAAGGATTCACAAAAATATAATTAATGCCTTTTCTCTAGGAGTCTTTCTTCCTGAATCACCAGCAACTGAAAAAAAAAATGAGGTTGCACAGATCTTTGTAATGTTGCTATGTTTTTAGGACAATGACACTCTCTGGATTGCACCCACTCCACCCTTGCCCTTTCTGTTGCTGTATCCATTTATCCCTTTTCCGTCCTATCTCTTCAGAGTCATGACTTCTAAGTCCAATCCCTCCACAATTCTGCAGTGAATGTGCCAGACTTCATCTAGATCAGTGCTCCTCCCTCTATCACACATGCATATATCTGAATAGTTAAGTATGGAAATACTTTCAATTTGGTGTGCCTGCCAACAAGATTTCCCTGGAGCACATAAAACTACCTTGCAGGTAAACATAGTTGTGGGCAGCTGGTTGAACCTGCTCCTCTCAATTTGTTTTTGCTTTGGTGCTGGCAGTGCAGTAGTTCAAAGCCCTGGAGTGCAAGGCCCACTTGTGGTGGTTCTTCATATGCTGGCCTTACACATATTATTTGTATTTTCCACTAAGGATGCCATATGCAGTTGCCTTTCTCTAGGAAAAAGTCTTACTAAGTCAAGTCATTGGCTAAATCTCCCTGCAACTGAATGTTTCATTATGGAGTGATAATTTGCACCTGCTCATTTTTAAGCCAGTCGGTGTGCAATACCATGTGTTATGTGGCTTCATTTGCATGTTCTTTGATAAGTCCCTGCCTACGTTACAGGCGTGTGAGAAAATAAAACCTTACTACAACAGGCTGATAACATGTACAACTGTGTAAAAATAAGTAACGGAAGGAGAGAAGAAAAGAGTTAAGTGAGGGCCTGTGAGTCTTTACTGGGGTGGCTCTTGAAACAGGTTAGAGAACTGAGGACATGCAGAGCACCTGCTTCCAGCAGCAAACACTGCAGGAGAAGTCTGCGTTGGTGATAGAAAATTACATAGAAGAACAGAAGGCAAAGCAGTGCATGTGTTGAGGGGTAAAGTCTGAAGCAGATAAGAACGACACTGTAGTGAGATCTGAAAACGGCACTCATTCTGAAAAACCTCACTCTGACCAATTTCTTAGGTTCCACAAAACTGTTTTGCTTAGGAGTTATTCAAGGTAAAAGGGGAGGCATATAGTAAATCAGCATCTTTAAATGAGTTCCCGGAACACACACTTATTGGCAAAGAGAAGTACTGGCCTTAAGAAAATCAGTGTGATCCAGTAATCTTTTAAGACCTTGACAGCTGCCTAAATGCAGCATTAGCATTGTCTGGGGAAATAATCGGAGAAGGCTTAGAGGAAACTATCTCTTACAAAGATAGGGCAGTTTATAGAGAAAGTAATTTTAATGTAAGTTTCACAGAAATTTCACAGAATATTCTGACTTGGAAGGGACCCACAAGGATTATTGAGTCCAATTCTTAAGTGATTGACCCATACAGGGATCAAACACACAACCTTGGTGTTATTAGCACCATGCTATAAGCAACTGAGCTAATCTCAGGTTAGATTCTACTGCACCAAATGGAAAGTGTTTTCCATCCTATTTTCAAAGTTCCAGTGGCAAGTAGCCTGGGAAAGAAAAAAAAGAAACCTGTATTCTCCATCTCTACTGTACACTTGCTCAACAATCATGAAGTCATGTCCTAGACCAGAGGCAAAGAGAGAGGCGAGGGGTGATGCAACACCCAACCTGGAAAATTCTGATTCCAAACAGCATCTAAGGACCATTGCTTAGGATTGAGGAAGTTCTTCATCACAATCCATGGCAAATAGCAGTTGCAGAGTTCTTGAATGAATGAGAGGAAAAAGGTGACAATACATCTGTATATACTATTAGTAAGAGAGCCATTATAATATAATATAGTGCTGCTTTTAAAAGGTTGTTGGAAAACCTGGAAGATTCAACAGTGGTAAGAATGATTCATGGTATGGAAGAACCTGATTTTCAAAGAGCAATCACGGAAGTTCATTCCATTAAGTTTAACAAACATAAGTTTAAAGATTGCTTAAATTTTGGCTGTAGTTACCAATACAAGGACAGATTATCTAGTATTTCAGCACTTTCTAATTTAGTTATCATATGAAACCACTGCATTGCAAGCCTGAACTCTTTGCTCCTTAAGAGGTGCAGAGAATCCTGACTGGACTTGGTACTGTGGGAAAAGCTGGTCTTGAGTGTATATGTCAGAAAATTTGCTGGCACCCTGGATAGTGGATGAAACATAATATTGACTTTGGTAACTTCACAGATGTTTTCTGAAGGAATCCAACACTAATATTCCTCAAGGTCTATCTGCTAACAAATGAGAAAGACACATCCTAATTGCATTCAGCAGTGGGGTTCAGTTTTAAAGGTGCCAAATTTGGTGGGCAGCCTCTTTCAGAAGAGAGCTGTTGTCACACTCTGTGATATGAATGCACAGTAGACTAAAGGCGCCTTTACTGACTTTGAAGAAGCAGGCTGAAAGGTCAATTTTCTCGTTCTAGAGCTATTTTTATCTTAAAAATCTCAGGATAAGCTTGCTTCCCCAGAGCTGCTGGTAGCAGGAGATAGTATTATGGGTTCTACTGCCTGAGTAGTAATCAATGTCCTGTGTATAGTCCTCTGCCATGCTAGTCAAACAGATCAAGTTGTTGGAGATTTTCTTCCTTAAGGAATTGTACAAAGACATTCTACCATAACCCTCCAACAGCAGTTACTTTGGTCTGAAACTCTTAGGAAACAGAAAATCCCAAAATTCAGTTAATCTTCCTGCTTAATATATGGCACATAAATTCAGCAGAACAATTCATTGTGATGTGAAAAAGTATTCGAGGTACTTCTGAGTACAGGATAAGATCCCTTACTCTACCAGGTTTAGCATTACAGGAGATGTTTTCCCATTCCTGCAGTGATGTGCTATTCAGGGTATGTAGGCATTAATCTGTATAAACTCTGAGGAAGGGGTGGAGATCCCACAACCAAAAACATCCACAATTAAGGGCAGTTACGCTACCTTCAAGCAGCTGGAAAGCTGTGGTTGGCTTGAAATAACATTTCTCCCATAACCAGCAGCTCTTCCAGGTTTTTCAGTGCTCACCACCCTGTTGCTGCTTACCCTCCCCCCCACCCACCCCCCCCCCCCCAGTGGTTGCCCAGCAAAATATCAGAAAGGCTACTTTGATATTTTTTTAAACCGTGGAAGCTCTGGACTGCAGAACCAGCTGCAAAAGAGGTCCAGGCACAGCTATAAATGTCACGTTTCAGAGCACAGCAAAGCATTCCTAGCAATGGCCATGCGTTCTCCTGCAGAAAACGGAGCTGGAAGTGGAGAGCCAGAATTGCCACACTGCTGTTGACTAAACAGATGCTGTCCATATGTTGGATGCATCAGCTAGCTGGGGCCTAGGAAAAGCTGCAATAGTTCTGGCTTCCCTTTTCTCCCGTCCAGCGTGGGCACAGTAAGTATCACAGGTGCTAAATTAGAGGATAAACAAAGAGATAAGCAGCCATTCAAGGGTGAAACCGTTTCGGAAGTGATAGTGGTAATTCAAGAAATTTTTTGCAATGGCTTCAGGCTTCACTTGCCAGACCTTTATTCTCCTAAGCAAAGTTTATTCTTTCACATGATGGATTCTGTTAACCATACACACACAAAGTTCTTGTATAACTAACCTGAACCTTCGACTTTAAATGCTCTGCCAAGTCCCTTACAAGCCCCCTTTCTCTTGAGGCAGAAGATACATTATACTCAGTAATGGAGCAAAACAACAACAGTGTAGAAGATTTCTCCTTGAATGTCTTTTCTGTTACTCCTTGTCAGACAAACAGATCTGATGCCCTGGTGTCAGACGGGGATAAAGCTGGCACCACTCTGCTCTTTTCAGGTGTGTTTTTGGGACTGGTGGGGATCACTTTCACCGTGATGGGATGGATAAAATACGATGGCATTACTCACCTGGAATGGACTCAGTTACTAGGACCTATTCTGCTGTCTGTTGGGGTGACTTTTATTCTGATCGCTGTTTGCAAATTTAACATGCTCACATGCAAGCCCTGTAAAGAAAGAGAGGAAAATGTGTCAGACCTCGACCAGTCTGCAAGCGGGCAGTCCTTTGTCTTCACCGGCATTAACCAGCCTATAACTTTTCATGGTGCCACAGTGGTACAGTACATCCCTCCACCGTACCCATCCCAGGAAGGCATTCCTGTGAGTCCCAGCTACCTTCACCCAGTGCTTAGCTGCTGCAGTGCTGTTTCCTCCAGTGCCTCTCCAGTTCCCACCCCAGGCTCTCCTCACTTCTGCCCTGCTTACCCTCTGGATAACCTGGCTTTTACTGGAGATGAGAACTACACCACTTATCCTGCAGAGAATACCAGGAATCACAGGTACATCTTCTGAAATGCCTTAGCATGTTTGGACACAGGCTTCTGAGTATTTTAAGTACTATGTGTGGTTTCATAGGAAACGAGAGCTAGTCTAGGGTATTTTCCTTTCTCAGACTTTTTTTGTCTTTGTTAGAAATTCTTCACAAGTAAAGAGTAAGGAGGCATACTTTTCTTGAAAGTATTTTTGTCTAATTTAAATTCACTTATAAATGCCTTTCAATTTTCTACTAAATCTCTTGTTGTTTTTGAAGATACTAGTATATGCTGATACTATATATGCTCCTGTCTGTGGAGGTTTTTTAATGCTTATCTTACTACCTTTAGGTTTTTGTATGTACAGCCAGAGGCTTCCATTCAAACGCAATCAAACACATAAGTCAGCACGCAAAGAGCATTTCTGCAACAATGCAGTAATCAGTCTGGTACCAGATGCTCTCCCTCCTGAATATGCCTGGTGACAACATGCTCCTTTCCTACTGTAGAAACCTTCCAGCTCTTACTCTTTTACTAGATTTGAGGCATAAACCAGATCACTAATATTACACAGCAGTATGAAACTTCTTAAATTGTACACAA
Source organism: Pseudopipra pipra (assembly GCF_036250125.1). Taxonomy (NCBI): domain Eukaryota; kingdom Metazoa; phylum Chordata; class Aves; order Passeriformes; family Pipridae; genus Pseudopipra; species Pseudopipra pipra. The sequence continues at coordinate 23,178,171 of NC_087581.1, read as the reverse complement.
AATAATTTTATATAGTTCTTTCCTCTAAGGAAAAATATTCTGATTACAGGAATTACTCAGAATTATATCCTTCCCAGAACACGAGTCACTGTTAGTTCATTTATCAAAGCCTGTTTGAAAAACTGCTGACTGCCTCATCCTCAGCAACATAGTGACAGGCATAGGCAGGATGAAGACAAAGGTCACCTCCTGGCATGTTTATACTTCACAAAAAGAACAGAGCAAACAGCAGAATCTCAGTAAAACTTCATCTCATAGCATTTTCTCAAGAAGCCAGGAAGTACTTCACCCAGATAAGGCTATCAGGATGAAGCACTGAGGTTACTTGTATGCTTTGTGTTTGGTAAATTCTTTTTGCATCTGCTCCTCTTCCTCTTTTCAGGTCAGAGGACAGTTCTAATGAGCCAGAAGAACTGGGGGAAGACTGTAATAACTTGTCACCTCCACCTTATGAGGAAATATACCCACTGTCTTCATGAAATCACCATGGGCAACAGATGACAATTCTAAGAAATGCCAACATGAAACCCAGAAAATCTTTTCTTTAAGCACTTGTGTGATAAGCAAGTGTGAGCAAGATCTTGGTATTGATACACAGTTCGGTATCACTGAAGATATTTATCCAATCCCTTCTTTTTCTCTGTCAAAATTCATTAGCCCTTTGTGATGCAGTTTAATAGCAAAACTATTAATAGCAAAGCTATTAAACTCAGGGATCTAAGTCCCTATTAGGACTCCCCAGTAAGAAGCTTGATTGCTCCTGGACATTCAGCATCACTGGAAAACATTTGACTTATTCTTGATATATTTTTACTCTTGATTGCTTGGGAAACTTCAAAAGTGCTCAAGTGTCTGATCCATGAAAGTGCATATTATATCTTAATTCTGTCTGATTCTTTAGACTAGCTTACTCATTAATAAGTCCAGTCTACAAATTAGACTCCCTCTGCTTGGTTTATCTGCACAACCCAGTCCTGTAGCACAGCTCAGTCCTGTAGGCATTTTTGGGGCACCCTGCTTAAACCAGAACATCTCAGAACAGAGAAAATACAAATAGTGACTTCTGCCCACTTTACACAGATCTCTAAGAGATCTTGCATGCGTCAAATTCAGTTCCCTTCTCCACCTGCTGGGATGCCAAGCACTGTCTCCCACCAGAAGTCCAAATAATAACTACTAGGTTAATGTCTCTAAAGAAAACGGCACCTTTCTGAAGCCTCAACAGGGGTGTGTGGTCCTACCACTGTTAAGGACTTTGACAATCACAGCTTCTACCTGCTGCACCCTCACTCTGTGGTAGAGCACACAACTCAGTCTGTAGGTTTCTCCAGAGCATTCAGGCAACTATGGGCCGCAGTGAACTTTCTTGTGCAAGTTCAGTTTTCAAGATCAACATGGTTCCAGGCATTGTATCCACAACAATGTATTAGCTCAGTTGGTTAGAGCACAGTGCTAATGAATACCAAGGTTGTGGGCTGGATCCCTAAATGGGCCTTTCATTCAAGTGTTGGACCTGATGATACTTGTGGGTCCCTTCCAACTCAGAATATTCTGTGATCCTCTGAAGTGTATTTACAGCTGCATCTAACAAAGAATGTGACATATAAGCTCTGAAATTTTGCAATCCAGAATGAAGGTCCAAAAAAACTTTGCTCAGGGACTGTTTAAACCCCAGAGCAATGAGATTGCTGTGAGTCTCTATGTTTTTATTTTGTATTTCCACACTCTGTGCCTAGAAGTGCCCTGACACAGCTGGACAAGCCAGTATTTCCCTATGCAGAATCCTGTCAGGTTTGCCTGTCTGCCTCAAAGGGCTCAACCCAAAAGCTGTTCTTAGCCCTCTCTTGCACGAGTGGACATCACACAAAATGCTCTAGAGGTAATGGTCACCAAATGGTCATCCAAAGTAACCAAGTGGTGCACTGCTGTTGGGCCTGTGGGCCAGTCTCCAAGCCTGGCCTAGCACAGCTAAAAGCAGGTGCCCATTATGGAATGGATCAACTTTCTCTTACTTGTCAACGCAGCTTTCTCAGCTCTTGCCAGATTTCATCTGTGATTGATCTCATTCCTAAGGGCTGGAGAAGCTTGGCACTTGAGCACTGACAGTTGCATACCAACCGGATGTATCTGACAGCTTGAAGTCATGGAGTTTCCATGCAGCCTCCCTAGGCTCTGGGTGGAGTGGTGCATTCAGAACATTGTCCAGTTGCATGGAGCTGCCGGTGCACACCAACCTCCTTGTCCTGTATACATAGAGGTTGCCAAGAAAAAAGCATTTTTGGAGGGACAAAAGCCAACCACTGCACTCCACAGTGGTGGACAGATGCTGACAGAGGTCATATTTGAGTCACAAAATGTAAACTGACTCAAAGCTGGATTAGCAACTGAAGCAGCAACTACGAAACAGTGACTACAAACTATGTGCGGGGTTTTTCTCACTAGAGAAGTATGGGGCGTGCTGGTTTTCAGCAGCGATGGCTGGAGTTAGCAGGTAGGCACGTGTGGTTGGAGAAAGGGAGGCATGCTGTTTTCAGTATGATCTCTATGGGATTGAGTGAGAGAACAGATGATCTAAAAATAAATGCAAGTTTCTCTTATGGAAGTCTCTTACTCCTCTTCCAGAATTTACGCAGAGGTGAACTCATCCTCCCTCCACAGCAGGAAACTGGAAGGTCCCAAATCCCCAGTTAGTTCCACATGGACAGATCCCTGCACTTAGCACGTAGTTCTGCTGACTCCAGCAAGCACTGCAATAGCACAGAGGTCAGGCTTGATGGATCCAATTGCAGGACTAGGGTCAAAATTTCTACTCAGTCACCCTCCCCCACAACAGGAAAATTCCTTCAGTCAGAAACCACAGACTTTTCCTGCTGCTCTTCCTTCCCGTGTACATGGCATAAATGTGTTTCATGGGGTAATCATATCTTTATTGCATCAAATCATACTGTCAGAGTAAATGAAAAAACCTAGAAGGTTGCACTGTGGACTCCATATTTATTTTAAAGTTTAGTTCTGTAGACTCTAAATTCATTGTGAGAGTCCTCAGTTTCTTTTTGAAGAGAAGACTGAATATTGAATTTAAATAGCTACATATTAAAATGATCTTGACCGATCAGATGAATTCTGCCTGAATTCTGTGGGAGTGTTTTAATGCTGAACAGATATGAGAGGCTCCAGCCTGATGACATTTCCTTGCTGTACTGATTGCTGATTATTGTTTTTAAGAACAGGGAAAAATTCTATGAAGGCTTTTCTTCCTTCTCCTCCTTCTACCTTCTCCTTTCATCCATTTTTTATAAACAATTTTTTTATCTCTAGGGTGGTTTTTTTGTTTGCTTGGAGGTTTTTTGTTGGGGGAGGTTGTTGTTTTTTCTTGGTGTGGGGGGGTATTGTTTTGGTTTCGATTTATTTTACTGTGATATAACCATCACAGGAATTCTCCTCTCAGCATTATGAATTCTTTCTGCTCTATAATGAGTGAAGGAACAAACCTGTTTGCAAAGGTCTTCAACCTAGGTGAACTGTCACAGCCCTTCTAGATTATACTGATTTAGCTCCACAGAGCATCTGGAAGATTGTATTTGAGATTTTGCTCAATCTAGTTTTCATTTAAGCTGGAGCTCTTCAAGCAAAATTACGTTGTTCGACATTGCTTGCCTCGCTACTGCAGAGCTGTAGAATGTTGGGGGTTTTGTAGTTAAAGGCACCTTGCATTCTAGTCATAGTGACAGAATGTTGTATGTGAGTTTTCAACTATGTAACCCTGCATGAGTTGTTGAGATTTTTCCTAATAGGACTCTATTTATAAGATTTTGACCATAAGCTGGTTAACATATGAAATCGGTTGAGACATCTATTGATACGAAGCTGAGCATGACCTGTTCATTGCAGTAAAAACTTTGCACAGTGCTGCTCTAAGATCAAAAACCTATTTCCAGACACTAAATACCACATGCCAAACGGAGCTGCAGGGTGCGAATTTCTTCTCGGATAAAATCTAAATCCGAAGTCTGATTTTTAACATCGGCACTGCCGCGCCTGTGAGGCAATACGGGAGTACAGGAGACAGGGTTCGATTTGCTTTGCTCTAGCAGCACTTTCTCACAGCAGCGGAATCCCACCAGCGGTACCCGCTCCTGACACCGATGCTGCCGTGAGAGTGATGGTCCCCTGCAGGCGCTTATCCCAGCGCAGAACCTGCGATGGCGAGGGTGCTGAAATCCTCCGAAGAGCTATTTTTAAACTGAATTGGGATTTAGGAAGTCTGGGTCTCGAAACAAAACAAACCAAAAGAAAACAACCAACCAAACAAAAAAACCAAAACAAAACAAAAAACAACCAAAATAACCCCAACCAACCAAACCAAACCAAACCGACAAAAACAAATAAGCAAACCAAACCGACCAACCAACCAACGCACCCTGGTAAGTAGGGCTTGTTCCTTTCCGGAGAGCCCCAGGGACGCACACGGCGGGCCCTCGGCGCGGCGGCCCCTCCATCCCTGGGGGCTCCCCCCGCCCCGGAGCGCTCCGCCCGCAGTCCCGCCGGCACCGCCAGGGGGCGCCGCAGGGCGGGTGTGCCCGCGCGGCCGCGGAGCTGCTGCGGTGTGCGGGGTCCAGGCGATCGTGTCCCCCCACTGACCCCACAGGGGCACAGCTGCCGAGCCGGTACCTTTTAACCGGCTGCTTCGTTATGTGGCACCTGGTGTTTGAGCCCGGGGAGCCGAAGCTTTTCTCCTTTGCTACGAATGCTAAGATGCTGTTGAAAAGTTCCCTGCCATCGCTCACGACCGAGAGTTGGCTTGCTTACGGAAAAAAATACCCGTGGTGAAAGACCCAGGGAAACCGCCAAAGGTATCCTGGCTCCCACAGCAGGAGTGGACATCTGGAAAGACTTCGGCTTGGGGGAAGACGCTGCACAATTCACTCACATGCACCGCCTGCCCTCCTCCTCCTCACCCCTGTGACCTAATGGACAGGCTTCTCTCCACATGAAGGAGCAGGGGAGAGTCCAAGGGTCATTCGTGAAGAACTAGGGCATGCTGTTTATATACAGCACCTACCATAATCTGTGCCTGCTGCAAGTATCACTATTGGCTCCACTTTAGCTGTCAGGATGAATAGACATCAACAGGATGTGCAGAACATCGCTGTTGCCACTCCATCCTCAGTGTGAATCAGTGTGTCTGTTGGAGAAGCATACAGCAGAGCCAGGTTGTGCAGTGCTGCTCAGCAGGAGTGGGTCTGAAAAGGAAACAGCAGGTGCAGAAAACTCGGTATCCACATTCACTGCATGTTGGAGAGGTTTATATCAGAGCTAGTTATGTGGACTGGAAGCTGATTAGTAGTTGAAATACAAATATTGTTCTCCTATGGTGTATTTTCTGGTCCATCTTCATCCAATAGAAGTTACTCTGCAAAGCCTCATAGGGCAAGTGGGGACTGTAGGGAGAGTCTCTTCAAAAGTTCCTGATTTAGAGACACTCTTTGCCCTACAGGCATAGGGTCATTAGCAGCAGATGCAGAAGTTGCATGTGGTAGAGCAGACCTATGCAGACCTACCCGAGAGGCTTGGCTCAGCTTCCTGACACCAGCAATCTCACGGAAGAGCCTTTCCCAATACTGATGGAGGTTACTTTCCGAGGTCTCAATGTACAATGTCCACACCCTCCAAAGGTACATGTTGTCTCATCTTGAGATGCAGCAGGTTTGTGTCTTCCTGAACAATATTTGCAAAGAAATGGAGAAGTTTTTCTACAAGGAATAGGAAAAATGGCTCCCCACCTATTGTGTTCTTGTACCTCGCCCCATATGTGATAGTAGCACAGGGTCAAGGGTAAATCAGTAATGCCATGATTGTTTGTATCTGTGGCTTGTCTAATGAGCAATTGATTGCATCTACGCACGCTATTTAGCAAACACCATGGGAATGCTGAAGCAGAGCAGTTGCTGTACTTCTTTTATAAAATCCTATGATGAAATTGTTGTTCTCTTGTTTGGGTTATATTGTGTTAGATTTTATTTATTTGTTTGTTTATTTTTGCAGATGAATCATTAATCTATATGTAAGATGCTGTTCTTTCTTCTTAGGGAAGAGGGCATGCTATTTAACAGCTCTGGGCAGATGACCTGATAATTTCATGTTTTGCATAGCTGCAGCATCCTCTTTACTTACAGTTCAGTGGGTCTTATCAAGAGCTTAGCTCTAAGGTAAAGCTTCAGGCTCTGTCAGCTAGAAGACATACCTAAGGAAATATTGAACAATAATGCAGTCCGAGTCCATGACTCAAAAAAACCGAACAAACAAAAAAACCCCCCAAAAAAACCCCAATCCCCCCAACCACAAACAAGCAAATCATCACAAACCAAAACGAACAAAACCAACCAAACAAAAACCAACCCAACAAACGAAAACAAAAGGACCAATACCAAAACAAAGAGGCGTGCATTTTAAACTTCTAGCCATGGAACTGATGGTAGCTTCCATGTTAACGGACACTGCTTGGGGTATCCTTCTTGTTTTTCTGCTGCTCCACAACCCAAACCCAGGCAGAAACAGTCAACGTTGGCATTCAAGGCAGCATTGACTTGTCACATTGCCTTGTGTCCCCCAATACCTGTCACACATCTCTGTGGTCAGCTGACACAGCTTTGCCTACACAGAGGCCTGGCACAAGCTGGCAGCTTGAAGGCTGTGATTTACACCTCTTTGCTGTATTATTTTGTCATCCTTTGCTTTTAACCACCTTCTGCGTTCATGTAGAGCAGAACAGCAGTTAGCACAGCACATGCGTTATGGTAACTGTTAATTATCATTTTCAAAGAACACATTCATTAGATAAATAGTTGGCCTCACTCTGCTCATACCCTCAAAAGGGAGGAGAAAAATAAACTAAGACTTCAGCAAAAATGAATCTCTTTAAACTTGTAGAGGTGCTATAGTACTTTTTTTTTGCCACAAAACAGCAGCTCCCTGAAAAAATTTCCATGAAAATGAACAGAAAAAGACAAATTATTGTAAATAGCGAGTCACATAGCTACAAATTTTACATCTATAATCCATCAACACACTGGTTTTACTAATCCTGATAAAACATTGGGGCAAGTTAAGTATTATTTTTACTGTGTTTGCTCAAATAAGGCTTATATATCCCACTTCCCCAGATTTTGCCCTCAAATTGGAGGTACTTAACTGTTTTGCAATGTGCCAACACTCCGCATTATTGTAGACTCTTCTGTGTTGTTTTGATCTTGCTCTCCTTGCTCTTCATGCTCTCCATGCTAGCTGGGCAGGACTGATCAGGACACCCATAGACAGCACTGTGCTGCCACAGAGGCAAACATAGATACACATGAACTCAGCACACACACTCAAAGAGTAGAATGACTGGTTTAAAATCACCTTCTGTAGGGCTGTTCAGTGGGAAGTGGACTAATGTGGCAATTGATGGCAGACTGCAGCACTGGGAGCATCAAAGTGGAAAAGATTTGCACGACTCCTGCTGTGGTAGGAAATGCACGAGCCCTTTCATAAATTGTTCAAGCTCCATGTTAAAATCATTTAGGATTTGGCCTTGCTTTTAATAGAAAGAAGGAAAAAGTCAAGAAGAGAGAGTAAGTCTTAACATGGCAGTAAAGAGAAAACTAGGTAATGGCTGGGGGAAAAAAAAAACTTCTTTTGCACATTATGCTACCTTTTTTAAAGCCTCTGCCTTCTCAGCCTGTACTCTATGTGTTGCTCTTACTATTAATGGTTAATCAAAATCAAGCAACAAATGTGTTAATCTTCAGTGTTTACTTAACCATACAAACCAGGAGGTGGTGACCCACAGGGTAGCATTACTAAGATGTTTTAGTTTTATGTTACATATTCAAGTATTTTATGTTACCTTCCTGTTATTTTCACAAAAAACAACCTCTACTCCATCTGTTTAGGAAAAAAAAATCCAAATGAGCTGCAAAACTATGCCCCTGCTTCCAAACAAATAGTGAAACCTTAATGTGAATAAACATGCCATCATAAGCAAAGCCTTGTTTGTGATCTAACTGGATAATAATTCACTTCTAATATCATCAGCTCAGAATGAATATCAGCCTAAGTACTGTTGGTGCAGGTGTAACTTAATGAATTCAGGCTCATTTTATCTGGCACTTAGTTGCTTATATTGGTGTTGGGAGCATTAGGTCCCTCAATTTTTCATAATGAGCAACACCATTAAACTGCCACAGAGCAATATAAATCAGAGATTTTCCTTAGACCCCATAAAACAACTAAAAAAATGTTACGGTTGCCAGATTCATTGTGTGCTTTTATATGTCCAGCAAGCAGAACCGACTATAACCCTTTTCGTCTGGCTATTATTTTTGCTATTATTTCAACAGTGTGTGAAAATCAATGTGGCAATATAAGACAAGAAGGCTAATCTGAAGAACTCACTCTCAAAGGCATAGAGGTGATAACAGGATCCTGAACGCAGAACAGGATCTCTGCTTGTATTCTTCTCTGCTGCACTAGACACATATTTTAGTCAAGTGAAATTCACAGTACAAGCAATGATGTCAGAAGACGGTTTATGTGATCACAGAGTCATGTCATGAGCCCACTTAGAACATCTTGGGTTGCATGATTGCATGTAGTTGATAATCACATGTGGTCATGCCAAAAATGCACACATCTTGATTGAACGTATTAACAGGTGTCTGTATTAAGTTGCTGTAGACTGAAAAGCAAGAATGGAAATATTAGGAAAAAGTATCCATTGGTATTTTTCAGAAGTTGATATTATTGTTCATTATCAGAGCATAAACTATTTTCATTGTTCCCATTGAAAGGAGTTACAATATGTTTTATAATAATAAAAATAATTCAAAATTTGTATCTTGCAGTTAAATTTTCCATCTTCCATTAACTAAAGAGCCTCTTAATCCTAATTTGGTGGCCATCAACAGTATAATTTTATGTTATCCAACTCTCTGTCCTCTCCCTACTGTGAGAGGAATCTTTGTCTGACCTGTCACAGAGAACTGAGAGAAATCCATCTGTTCCAGAAGTGGCAAATTACACACTGCTTTTCATGATTCATACATGAATATGTTTTTTCATCTCGCTGTGAAAACTTCTAAGATGTGCATTATCTGCAAAACTGGAATAAATTCAGCCATGGTTTCCTAAGTGGAACCAACTAAAATAGTGTTACTTGCCCACTATTATGCAAGATTGGTCCAATGCATCTGAAAAATAATTACCTTCATATAAGGTATTTGTTGTTATTTACCGGCCAGCTATAGGAGCTGAAGAATATGATGAATGCTTCAAATCAGTTTTAATTAAATAGCTGACAGAAAATGCCCAAAACAGAAATCTTGGCTGCTTTTATAAACAATTTGTAACTAACATATGAATAAACTGCATATTTGAATTTTCACCAACACAACTGTTTCCCCCAGGAAATCACAATTAAAATCTGAAGTGAATGTTCCTTTAGAAAGTGCACTTTGTTTATAGAAATAGTCTTAGCAGTTAATGGCTGGCAAAGCTTCAAACTCAGAATTACATTACATTGGTAATTTTAACTTTGTCATCTTAAATAGATCCAGTTTGGATGCATGAATACAAGCAAAGTAGGACAGCCCTCAAAGAACTGCCTTTAAGCAGGCTTTATTCTATCCCATGAAGCTTTGTAATTCCTTCTGCTATTATTAATAGCTGTTAAGTGCTGACAGCATGCTTGGCATTGAATGAAACGCAGGAGCAGACATGGTTCTTGTTAAGGGTGGCCCTCGGGAGGTCATTTACTGTGTGTAACAACAACAACTTTATTGGAGTAGTAACCCACTAATACAGCTGCAGCTTGGGTATCAGGAGATGTCGCTGTTTAGACGAAATAGTGATGTGCACATACATGCAGATATGACTCCTTTTACACACTAATTTTTTCATAGGTAACATAGGCTATCAGCTAAGTAGAAAAGAGTTTTGGAGGTAGACAAAGAAAAGCTATGGCCCAGAATGCCATTTTTGCAGGGTTTTCTCCCTCAGTAGTGGATACTACTGGGATAGGTCAAGCACTTAGGAGCATGACAGGCTCTGGGCACAATGGGATGGAAGGACAATCCTCTAGTGCTAGAGGTTATGGAAGGTTGAGCCACAGGATTAAAGGAAATTTCAGAAAAGAACAGGCAAGAATTTCAAGCAGAGGGGCCTTGAAGGTGTCTTACAAGATAGCTTCCTTTTGAGCCAGGAGCTACAGATGTGATGAAAAATAGTGTGGAGGGGTTGGTGTGGGAGACAGCTGCAGACCCTGAATCCTAGGCATCTAGAGAGAGCTGGAACTCCAGAGCAGAAGACATGATCTCCTTCTCTTTCACTGCAGGGAAAGCTGGTATGCCCAGCAGACACCATCTGCCTACAGTCACATCACTGTAGGTATGCCCCATTCCTGACCTTTAAGGTCCTATGAGATGTCATTGGCCAGTTTTAATTTAGCCATGAGAGACCTCTGCTGCATCATCATCTGTGGAGAGTAGAAGAGAGGGAAGAGAGGTGGTGGTGCAAACGTGACAAGTTTGCACTGTAAGATGTATGTGAGTCAGGAGCTTTGCAAGAGATGTTTACCCTCCAGCTCCTGGTCAGGTACCTGTGCAGTGCCCAAAGCAGAAGAAATGGTGACTAACTCCCCCACTCAATGACACCAGTGCTCACGTCCACCAGTGAGTCTGACCTGACACATAAACGTCACAAAAGCAGGGTTCACCATCCTCTGCCACTGTCTCCTTTGGATCTTCCCTAATACTCTGTCCCTGTGTCCAAGTAGTACTTTGATATTGCAGGTGAACTCATGTTTGTGTCTTCTTCTCCAGGGCTCTGCCCTGCTACTCCAACCATAGCCACAACTAACCTTACCTTAAGCAAGTCTTGCTGGGGGCTTCTGACTTGTAAGCACGAGAGATAAAGCTCCACATAAACAGGTGCTGCACCATGCAGAAGGTAAGTTACCCCTGGGTATACAGGTGCTGACCAGTGATAATGGCAGGAGAAAGTACGTTCGAACAGGTCAAATAGTTCTCTTGAAACTGTTTATCCTAGTTTTATTTTAATTGCCAGGATGTCTTGTTTCCTGCTGCACCCCTTCAACACCACCTACTCTCGAAAAAATACGAACCAGCCTCCTCCCCTCTTTGCTGTCTGTGTCATAACACTAATTTTAGATGCATGTGCTTTTTGAGTACCCTTGCTAAAAGCAGCCAAACTGTCAGAAAATGCTCAATAACACTCTGAAAACCACATAGCTTTAAGGTGTTGTATCTCGGTACTCAAAAAAATATTAATTCGGAAGTCACTAGTCACTTGTGGCCATTTGGGCTATAAAATATATGAATGAAAGGGATTTTTTAACATCCTAGGGAACAGAGCAGCCTTGCTTTCCATTCTCCTATACACAGTGTTTCCAATGTTGTTAAAATCTGCTTTTCTGTAAACCCATTGATTCTTGTGGTTTAACCCCTGTGTTTGCAAAGGCTGTTCTCTGTACAATGTTTAGAGAAGTTATACCCAATGGATCATGATGTATTTTTAGAAGAAGCATTGGAGGGGATGGCATGAAGTGGATATCTGGAGGAACTGCACAGCAACTGTGCAGAATGAGCTGATTTCCGTATCATTTCTCTGCTGGGAACATGCTCTCATACTTCACACAAGAGCAAAGCTTTGACAGTGTGATTTGCAGTCAGGCACCATGAGATAGATGTTTTCCAATGCATCAAAGGGATCTGAGATCATAGGTATCCTGTCCAGATTGCTGAGATCTGTGACTGCAGTACAAGAGGCAGAAATACCAGTGAGGCTAGAGCTAGTTGCCTCAGGTACTGAAAATCATGGAGAGGGAGTAGCATGGAGGGCTGAACAAACTGTTTTTAAAGCTGACTAAATATGCAAACAATTCACCCATAATGCTACAGCTGGACTAATAAGAGTGTCACAGTTGATTTTCAGCTGTGCTGCATCACATTGCAGTGGCTATGGAACAGACCTCCTCCCTGCTTCTTGCACCACTGTGATGCCTATACAATCTTAGTCAAAGGAAAGACAAAAGGTACAGAATTCCAGCCAATTCATAAGTGTCTCATTTTTCAGAAGATTTTTACTGTGACAGCTGAAATAACATATCTGTTACAAGATAGTAAGTAGGAAGCACTTCACTGAAATGACTGTTCACAGAATATTCTGAGTTCACAAAATATTCTGAGGTCACAGAATATTCAGAGTTGGAAGGGACCCACAAGAAATATCAAGTCCAGCTCTTAAGTGAATGGTCCATACAGAGATCAAACCTGCAATCTTGACTTTATTGTCACCATCCTTTAACCAACTGAGATAATCTCAGGGTTATCTGTATTAAAATCAGTATTTACATATCCTTGGTTTCTCCTTTATTTTAAAATTAAAACCTGAATTTAAAAACTTGGGAAGATGTCTCCCTCACACTCACTGCTTGCTATGTTTCACATATTATTGTTCTTTAAAGCCAGAGCCCTTGGCCCTTCGCCCTCCTCAACAATGCATTCACTTGACATGTCTCCTATCACTGATCCTTGTTTCCTTCTGAACTTCAGCACAGAGCATGCTTGGTTCAACTGTCTTTTAAACATTAACTCATCCACCATCATACTAAGAAGAGCAACTTTGTGTATCTACCATAGAAGCAGCCTCTTTATTTTCCTATCATGTTAGTAAATCAAACAGCACTTTCTGATTTTTTCCAATTCCAGAACTTTTTCCTGTTCCAGCACTTTCACTTTCCCAATATCATTGCAGAAAAGACAGTCATAAAGACATTTCAAGGAGGCTTTAAGAATAAAACAGAGTTGCAAAAAGTCTTAATTGAGACACAAAATAGGCCTGGCGATCTTCATGGTATGTCATCTTCTTCCTATCTCTTAAATCCAATAAACTGCAAACCAGCACTATATTGGAGTGTTGTATCTGCTATAATTCATTTCAACTTGGATCACCCCCCCCTTTTTTCTTAAACAATGTTTGGCAGCTAATCAAGTGTGAAAACTAGACTGTTTTACATTAGTCAGAAGTACATTTAAATCATTCTTATTAAATGATTTACTGTGGATTACAAATTCTTATAAGTCATTTTAAGTTAATGATTAGGCACAGTGATGTATCACTAGAATGACTGGGTGCATATGTATTTTGCTTACATGATTCTAAATTTCTCTTTGGTTTGGAAGACTTCTCTACACTTCTTTTCCCCAGCTCAAGGAAAAAAAATAGAGGAAAGAGTAGAAGACTCCAACATTTCTGCCTGCCTTCTCAAACTACTTATTAAGTCAAGAGGATTTTCCTCCCTGCAGGAGAGTCAGGTCATGAGGAGACACTGTAAGTTGATTGGTGCTCTTCAAACAAGTATTGGCAGGTGTCAGTATTGCACAGCATTTCCACACCGTACTGTGTCCCAATGACGGGAGGAAAAGCTGGACAGAAAACTTTTAAGACTTTATATCAAATAAAATAGTGAATAAATCATCTGGAAAGACAAAGTGTTATGACAGAATATACAAAGTACCTCACAGGAAAAACAGAACAAAACACAGGAAAAACAAAACAAACCCAATAACAACAATTAAATAAACAAACAAAAATCAACAAAAACCCTGTACTCCTTTCCCATGCACAGACTTTTCTGCGGAATTCTAGAAATTGTAAGTGTCCTACAACAGTGGAAAAGAATGGATTTTCTGACTCTGTCTAGCAAGTGGACTTTGAAACCCAAGTGAAAGAATGGCAGAACACACTAATAAAACATGAGCTGTTCTGCCAGATGCTCACAGGTGACTGATATTCTTAAAAAGAAACAGAGAAATACAGTAAATTATTTGTTTAATTTATTACTGTGGGCCAGGATCCTGCAAGTGCTGAAAGATAACAAGCAACTTTGCATTTACAATATAAATGAAATAAGGAAGACAATTCTCTCTGCTTCAGAGGTCATAAAAATAAAGGAAACCATTCATCAGTGCAAAGTTACCTGTATGTAACTGTGTACAAATCAGGACTTGTGACCCTAACCCTCCAGCCTGTTGCACACAAACAGCTGCACAGTTAGTTTCACTGGGGCTGCAGTGATTCATGCATATGAGCCTTGTTCTTGGCATAAAAAACCAGACAAGATATGCATTGCATACTCATTTTGGCATCAACCACATCTTTCATCTGCAATTTCAGATGGTTGGCAAATAACAGACAGGATTACTGCAGCATTTATTTAATTTATTAATGTCCTTATGTCCTTAGGTCTTACTCAAAGCATACAGGGAATAAAAAAGAATAAGTGCCAGAAATGAAGGAGTGATCTGATATTCATTATTGACTTCTGTTTGGATTTCCCTAATCCCTCCTCAGGTTTCCAACATATTCTGTAACAGATCAGACTCTATTCACTCCTCAGAGAAGTCTGCCACAGGGGGTATGCAATTTCTGCCATTGACTCTTCACTAAAACTTTTTAAAGAAAGATGCCTCTCTCTCCCTGCACTAAAACCAAAAATGTTAGGCCTTCTTTCTCAGCCGATGCCAACACTCAAGAGACAACATGAAGAGAGAATAATTTACTGGGACAAGATTTCAGGTCATCAGACAAGGCCAATGCTATGTGTTGACCCTCGGACAAAACTGAGAACCACTGCCAGTCACAAATCATAGGCACAAAGTTTTTTGATGGAGAAATAGACTGAAATGTGTGATGTTCAGGAGGAGTGTTAAAAAGGAGGGTTCAAGAGAAATCTAATCCTAAAGTGAAGAATGCAAGGATTATTATAGCAATGTGAGCTTACTTGGAAGAAAAAACCAGATTCTCACCTCATAAAATCATGAGACTGCAACACAATAAGGAATGAAAGATGACACAAACTAGGGCCAACACCAGTCTGTCTGGACTGAATTATGAAAATCCATAATTCAACCTAAAGTGTACAGCTTTCCTCTACAGTGCCTACACAGGTAAGAGGAGAACTAAGAAGAGGGCCTTAGCAGCTACAAGATGGGAACACAGAGCTGTGCAGAACAGGCTAAAAAAGAATGATGGGTACAGGGGAGCACATGAAATCTCATCTGACCTTCTGCTGTTTAAGCATTTGATGGATATATCTGTAGGAAACTGTCTTCACCTACATAAGCAATATGGCCCAGTACCCTGTTTAGATGATACTGTCCACACAGAGTATGGGGTTATCTCAGGTGAAGGAAATGTTACCATTAGCTATATGGGGGGGAAGACATGGTTCAGAGCATTTTCTCTGGAAGCAGTAAGGATACCTTCATTTCATGGAAGACATGGGAGGTCTGTAGCTTTCAGTCTTCTTCTGAGGTATTAAAACCAAAACCACTAGATTAGAAGTATTAACAGAACAGGAAACAGGTACCAGAAGCATAACTGAACACCTGAAAACCAAGGATCCAGAGTTGTACTCCCTTCCACTGGCAGTGCTGCTCTGCTTAAGAAGGCTGATGACTCAGATATTCTCATGACAAATGGGAAACATAGATTTCGTTTAAAATTTTTCAGCCTCTGAGACTGAGAAGGACTTTGAACCCTCACACTTCTGTCACAATGTTATATATATATAATGGGCTCCATCATTTAGCCCTGCCTTTCAAGATGGCATCTGGCAGCATATTTCATCCAAAATGAATTAGGTCCTAAGCCAGATCTTCCTGGTGTCTTCTAGATGAGCTTAAAATTCTCCTGTTCAAAGAGGTCACATGGGAAAGGGAGAAAACCTGCCAAAAAAATTTAATATATTAATATTTCAGTCTGAAACTGGACTCTCAGGATCCATATTGCATTCATCAGCCTTTGGGGAGGAAAGGGGGGAAGAGAAAGACCAGATAGTAACCTTTAGCAAAATTGCACAATGGAGCCCTTACAGACTGAAAGTCCTCCTATGTGTCCAGCGAAGCCTGATATTAAGTTCTTTCTCAGCCCTCTCTAAATGCCTGTATGTTTCATTGTATCCCACCCAAGAGATTGCATAAAGGGTCCAGTGTTACAGAACAGGATAGTGATGGCAAGACAACACTAAACATTTGATTTCACTGCTTCCTCTTTCCAAAAGGTGAAGTCTTGTACATAAGAGTTTTGTATGTACTGATTCTGAGCTAGACGAAAAACAATATTTGCCAAACAGTCTCCTTATAAAGACCCAAGACACAATCCTCATGGAACTGACTTTTTTCTTCCAGCTAAGACAGCAGGATTGAGCTTTAAAGCATCTTTGTTGAACTGGTTAATAGATTATTGTCCAAAATAAACATATTTCAGTAAGTGCAAGACTTTTTTCCTCCCTCTTTCCGTCTTTTGTTCGACTTCAACTCAGCTATTTATGATTCATTTCATGAGCCACTAGGTTTTCTCTGAAGGCACTAAAAAGGGCCAGAGCTATCAAACAGTTTTAGTGACTAGTGCCAACAAGGAACTGTTTTCCTCCATGCTGTAAAACAGGCACTGTCAATAGACTACAACCGGCAATAAACTATTAAAAAAGGAATTTATGATGGCTACTTATTATCCTCCTGAAATAATGTTGTTACAAGGCTGCCCTTTCCAGTCCTCTGCATGGATCACATGGCAAGTGTCTAACAAAGGGAAAGGCCCAGATCTTCGGTGACTGTCTGTAAACAGCCCGGGAATTGCCCCATGTTATGTGGGCACACACACCACACCAGGGTTTCAAAGCAGCAGAGAAATTGCCACACATTGGACTTGGGCTTGTTACACATCAGCGATTGTTTTAAGGTGGGACCTTGATTAATTTATATATAGAACATGTTGAATTGTTTTAATAGCTAAATATCAAATTATGGAGGAATGTCTATTATTGTTTTGCGAGGAATTGGTGAACCACAAGGATAAAATAAGAAATGGCACAAGCCTCAAATGGAATCAAATCTGCCTCTTTTTTTAGATTTAGAAAAACCTCCCAACTCTAGCTCTTTTCCCTTCCTCTCCAACCCCATAACAGGCTTCTTTTTTGCTTAAGTGTCTGCTTCTGTTAGGTTGACATTTGACCACGATACAGATCTGTAATTGCTACAAATTGTGGTATACCACTTGCATTAATAGAGCTATCCTATCTTACTGCAATTGATGAAATGTTACCTTCAATAAATATTTTAGAAAGAGAGGAGAAACGATACAGTTCAAACTTCAGCATCGTTTGGATTGACTTCTTTTGATCTGGACCTTCACCCAGTGTGCCCCTTGAATTCTTGGTATGTCAAACTGGAGACATACAGGCTGCAGTCCAGGCTGAATGCACCAACCTGGAGGGATGTCTCCTAATAACTAGAATCTTTCAGGAGCGACAGAGAGGGTCCTAAAGGTGTGTGGGGAAAAGAAAGCCATGGTTTGAAAAGTTTAAGAGAAAAGGAAATTTGGGTCTAGAGAAGGGAGAAGTAGGCTGGGCTGAGAAAGAGCAAAAACTGAGGTGTGGAGAAATGGGATGGAAGGGGATAGTTACTGAGATTTGGATTAAAAAAAAAAAAAAAAAAACCACAAAACAAGCAAAACCAAAACCAACTACACAAACACATTGGCAGTGTTAAGATTTCTCAATGTCCTGTTCACTCTCAGTAGTGTTATCAAGAAGGGTTCTCCCCTTGCCCATGTGTCTGCAAACAAGGAGTAGTTGCCTGATATCCTGTTCCCCAAACAGTGCATCTGGAGAAGAGAAGAACGATGTTATTTAATAGCAGATATTATCCTGAGAAAACGACACTTACTCTCAGCAAGGCACTACTCCGAAGTTTTTAAATCCACTTTTATTAATGTTATGAATTCCAAACAAAGAATGTACACCACAGAAAATCGTGAAATAGCATGTATAGAGACCTCGACGAGAATGAACCATTTTATTGCAGAGGACTTTTTACGAATAGTAGCATCTGTATGCTAAAAGCCCTGGTGAGCATGAGTTAAACTGCTGCTGAGACTATAACTCTGGGTTTACAATGTGTTCAGTTATTATTTCTCAGTGAAGGAGACGGTCCTACCTGTGACTGTCTCTTGGTGGTTTTTTGACTTCACAATTCAGCTGTGTCAATACTATATCTCTACAGCAAGAGGAGCAACAATTAAAGTACCAAGCCCACGAGAAGACATAAATCCCACAAAACCATTGAAACTAGAATTTGTTCACTTATTGCTTAATAATAATAATAATAACAATAACAACAACAGCAAAAAACTACCGGCCACCTTTCATTTCCACAGCACCTTCTGCCCCTGTGACACTCCCACGGCCCCTAAGCACCCACTCAGAGGGTCGAGGCGCGGAGGGGAAGCCCAGTCTGCGGCCGGCAGCGCAGCAAAATCTCCACTTCCCTGGGACCCCCTGCAGTGAAACACGCTCGTTAATCCTTATTTGGGTCTTTTTATCAGCGCAAGAATGGTCTAAAGTGAAACGATTACCTTTCATTTAGCCCAGAGGGGATGCAGGAAAAAAAAAATTAAATCTTTAAAATCTACGAATGTTATAAGCAAAGGGCTTCGGAGGCAAGAAAAAAAGTGTTTAAGTGTGCACGAATAGAGAGAACCATTTAATTAAAAGCATGAAAGAGGACTAAAGACTACATTCATTCCTGCTTTTCGGTAACATATGCCTATCCTATAATTGCCTGTAAATAGCCACAGCAAAAGCAACTCAGATTAGTGGGTTTCTGAATGAGGGATGGAAACTCTGACGAGTCCAGCTGTCGAAAGCTCACATGAACTAGTACTGTACCGGGGGTGGGGGGGTGGAGGGGGTAAAATGCGTTGGGAAGGGAATGGGGAAGGGAAATTAAAATAAAATTTAAAAATAAATAAATAAATAAATAAGCTAAACATATACGAACTCTGGCTTGCAGGGGTATTTTTCTAATTATCACCTTGGCGAGATACAGTTCCGTACTTCCAAAGCCAATCTCTCCCTTACCATGACGGGTTTTGCACTGTCACAAATGTTCACCATTTCCGTCCCTTCCTCCCTCTCCCTCCCTCTCTCGACCTTTCCACGGGTTTGTACAAATCACCCACAAAAATGCCCCGAGTGTCGCTTTGCAGTGCTCGGAGCCGGCGAGCGAGCAGGGCTGTACTACAGGCTCCCGCTCCCACCGCACGGCCACGGCCTCTCCGGGGTAGAGACAGCAAAAGCCGCTCTTCTGGGCCACCCCATGTACTCCACACAGGCTTGAAGCACCTTTTTTTCCTGTTGAGAGGTAGTCCTCTGCCAAGCGTCTCGGTAAGACGCCTCACGTTCTAGGACAGGGCCGCAGAGCCGTGCGTGGGCAGAAGGAAGAGGGTCGGAGGAGGACAAAAGCAGAGGTGTGCCCACAGGGACCCCTGCGGGCCCCCTCACAAGCCCATTGCCCCCAGAGCGGACACAGCCGAAGCCCCACAGCGGCGAGGTCCCCTCCAGCATCCGCCGCCCGAATCCGGGGCGAGGTGGAGGAATGTCGGGCTGCTCGCCGCGGGGCGAGGCGGAGAGCGCTGGGCTGGGGGATCCCTTCCCCGGCAGCCGCCGGCACCGGTGCCTCCGCAGGGCTGACGGAGCCTCGGTAACCCCAGCGCTGAAGATGCGAGGGACTCCGTGGGGGAACGACCACAGAGAGCTCCGTGCGCCCCTCGGGAGGGTGGGGGGCTGCGAAGGATCTGCGGAAGGGCGGCGTTCTGATTTCTCAGCCTTTTTGTTAATAATAACACTTTAACGCTTTGGTAACTGCACGGTCGTCCTTCACAGTATCGTTGTGCCGGGCTGATTTTATGAAGGGACCGAACCGAGAGATGGGGATTTACACCGAATAGTGCATGTTGTCCACCTCGATGTTTTAAAACACGCAGATTGGTTACGTGGCTACATCGACAGCTTGTTTCAGGCACAAATATTAGCATATCAAGCTGTCACAAATTCCACCCCCTTCCCCGATTTGCGTCTATGCGATTGCACTGCGACAACGGCGGATGTTCGGGAAAAGATTTGTTCCTAAAAATTTATCGCCCGCACTTCCCCTCGGCCGCCGCCAGCCGCTCGTGAGCACCGTGAGCGGCTTCCCGACGCCCTCCGGCACTGCTGCGGCTCCCATCCGCTGTCCGGCGGCAGCCCCCGAGCCGGGGGAGACGCGTCCTCGCTGTAAGCTTTCCCCGCTCCTTGAAAGGCATCGCCAGGACGCTTCTGCTGTTCATACGGCACCGGGCAGACCAGAGAGCGGCGAGGCAGGCAGACTCCCTCTGCGCCATTTGACCGCGGAAATTTGGTTTTAACTAAGTGTGTGTTTTTGCGAGAGAGAGTTTTCCGTTACCTGTTGACTGGGATCACGTATACAGGAGGAGCTTTCGATATAATGCTGTTTCCGCTCACTGTAAATCCCACATGTTGCAGTCAAATTCTTACCAGCTGGGAGAGCCAGAGCAGTAAAACCCAGCAATTCTCTTTCATCATAAATCAAGTTTATGAACTGTAGTACAAGGTAGATAACTCTGGAAGCTGCACTTTTTAGTGGTAAATGGCTGTTGAAATATTCGACTGCGGCATTTTCAAATTCCCTTTTCCACCTAAAACTTGACGCGATAATTCTTACAGCTGTCGGCGTCTCTTCCTTAATTTGAAAGAAATCCACCTGGCATATAAGTAAAGCAGAAAAGTAAACTCGAAGTGTAGCATTTAGAATAAAACCCTCAGACACTGATGCAGCATACAGCCTACAGGTTTGATCCGCATATTTATAATCAGATGGGTACAGGCGCCCGGCCGCGGCAGGCTGTCACGCAGTGATAGTCAAAGAATAAGTGACCTCGTTTGAAAAATAAATGTAAAAGTACTTCTTCGAATTCCGTTTTAAAGGCCACTTTCCTCCCTATCTATACTTACAATATGTACCAGGTCGGAAGTACACCTGCACAAGGCAAATCCCAATTCCAGGTTACGTGGTATTTCCTCCTCACTTTTAATTTCTTACTGATTTACTCTAGAGCTTCTTAGGAAAAGAGAAGCTGAAGGAACAAACACACGGTGTCCTCTCATTCGTGCTTGGATGCTGATTTGTAGTAGACCGAGATGTCTCCTGTGTTTCTCTTTCAAACTTCAGATTATTATCTACACCGAAGTTCAATATTTCTTATTTGGGGTTTGATTCTGCGCTAGGTAGGAAGGTTGCCCAGGAGTATCTGGAGAAACGTAGCTTAGGGTATTTTTTGCTACTAGTGTTTTCATACCTATGTCTGTGTTTTCTAGTACCTTTTCAGAACAAACTACGGCGTCTAGCAAGTCACCGACGATTATTACCATTATAATCACAACCATGAATATTGCGAAGACTACCAATAAAATATATTCATCGAGAAGCAGAGAAGGCAGCAGTACGGCAACTGAGAGTTGCCATAATAGAAGATTTCGGTAGACTTCTCCGAGTCCCGGCAGTCAGGATAGGTCTCTATCAGGGCTCTATCAGCTTGTCGAATCTTGTCTAATCAGAGGAAGTGAAAGTGAGGTAGAAAAAAAATTGAGATTTTGTCGTGTATCTTTTCAGCTGGGAGGTGGGTTAGGGATCGAGCAGAATAGGCTTTGCTTATGCCATGCCGGTGAGGCTGCAGTGGGCATTTGGGCTAGGAAATATCCCCGACAAGGTGTCAGTTTTTCTCCGTAAAAATCACCCGAAATATTCTCATGAGAAAGAGCTAAGATTTTACCCTTGGGGGAAAGAAAAAAAGAAACCACACGCTAGACACCCACACACTACCTCATACAAATAGTAACCTGCTATACTATGGGGACCCCCGGGAATCTCAAAGAAGTGCCTCGTGCGTTTAAAACAATTCAGAGATACTTTAAAACTAATTATCGCTGGATTTAATAATTGTTCCATTTCCCGGTCCACAGATATCCGCAGCTGCCTCAAGAAAGTACAGAGACGTACTCCATCTTTCCCCATGGGACCAGGCTTACATTTTGTGTTGTAATGTACTTATTTTAATGTTTCTCCATTCAAACATCCGCTCATTATTTTTGTGCAACTGAGGAAAAAAAAACAACAACAAAAAATAACCGCGAGGATGCTCTTGCTGGCATTGCCCGTGTGAGAAACCGTATTTCCCTCCAGAGTTTGCTATCCTAACTTCTGTGGGGGATTGTGTTGTCGCAGGCATGGACGGAGTAGGCAAAGGCAGGGCAGAGGCAGAGGCAGCCTGCCTAGCCTGGTGCTGCGCCTGCCTGGGCTCTGAAGAGATATGAGCACGGACGTGGGCGACTTATATGCTTACTTGTTTTGGAGCTGTGGAAACAGACTGCAATTTTATATATCCTTAACATTTTTATATATGACTAAATTTTTTTTCTTTGTAAAGTATAGACAGTCTGTCTACACAGACAGATTTAGATTAGTTCCTGTGAATTGTGTAAAATCCAGGATAAACGAGAAGAAATCTGCTATGGTTTGTAAGTTCTCATAATATTGCAAAATAAGATTGGGAGTTTTAAACCCTTTTATCGACTCTGTTCCTCGGTGTATTTTGAAGTCAATCACCTTCCGTGTGTTTGGGATTTTACAAGGGAGAAACTACATTTTTTTTCTTTGTTTGTTTTTGTGGAGTTTGTTTGTTTGTTTGTTTGTTTGTTTTTAATGGTCGTGATCTCTAGCAGTGGAGTCTGCTCTGCTGGAATTAGATATGTTACCGTTTTCTGTGCCTCACTTTTCCCCCGTCACTCTTCAGACCAGTTTTGTATGTTAATCCGTGTTCTAGTTTAGCCTGCAGTAGTACCACACCACCCAATCGACAACAGTTCCAAAAACGTATGTCGATGTATGTTTGCAAGCAGCGCTGCCACAGCGGTAGTGCTGCTGCTAAAGACCTCGTTTACGAAACACGCTCGCGGTGCCTCATTCTTCTGGAGGAGGAATATAGGTCCAAATTCATCTTCGCTTCACAGATGAGAGCCTTGCTTTACCTCCCCAGTGGAAAAGGAAAGCATACTGTCCAGCGCCTTAACGCTATCGTATGGACCATTAACACACAAATATAATCTCTTGTTTAGAAGTTTATTTGGTCCGATTAGGCAGCAGAGTGCTGGCTGAGCCGACCCTAATGCGAGCCAGAAGAAGAAGGAGACAGGACCAGGCGAGAGACAGAAGGCGACCGGGAAGAGCTTTATTAGATAAATGTATTAATCTGGATCCCAGCTGTATTTGCAGTGTTTTCCAAGATTCCTTTCAGAAATCATTCTTGTCGGATGTGGGTTTCCCTAATTAATCACTCATGCCGTTGTATACATTACAGCTCGAGAGTATAATTTTTGTCAGTTGTTTTGAAGCGCGTTTCTTTTCCCATCTGATTTACATTTGTCTATTAAGCGTACAAGGAACGCAGCACTTGTAGATAGCAGTCCCGATACCGGCTCCCCGCGGCACCCGAGCAACACGCACATCCCACCGCCTCCCGGGGCTGCCCCTGGGCGCTGCCGCAGCCCCGGGCAGGGCGGACCGGGCGAGACCCGCCCCCCGGAGCGGGACCCGCCGCCCGTGGTGCCTCCCTCGGGCCGCCCGGGTGCGGGGCCGGGGCCGCCGAGCCCCGCTGCCGCCGGGGGCCCCGCAGCGCCCTCGGGCGGAGCCGGCCCGGGGCGCGGCCACCCGGCCCGCCCGCCGGGGGAGGGCCCGAGGCGGGGCCGCCCCTTCGCCCCGGCCCCGCCGCGCCGGGTGCCCGGGGACGTCTCGCTTCATCTGTCACCAGCTCTGTTCGCCTGCCCAGCTGTCAAAACAGGGGGTGTCTTTTTCATTCCAGCTCACAAAGTACCAAAGGGGAAAGGGGCTTTAATGCCTGTGTTTGGACACAAGCAATTATCCCTAATTATTGTTTTTCTTTTGAGCCTGCCCGTCCTGCTGGAGAGCCAGCAGATGAACATGCCCTAATCCTCCCCAGTCGGTTGATCTCAGTGGGTTTTGCGGGACTAACCGGGCGAGAAGGCTTCGTAGCTTTCATCTCGATGTGAGTTTTGAACTGATTGAAACTCATTGCGATGGAAGAATTAACCTCGGAGCCTAGGCTTTCAATGGCCCCTGATAAGAGATTATACGTGTTGATGGCAAGCTTTTCTTGGCAAAATGTTTTCAAAGGACTCGGAGTTGTTAAATCAAAGCCCTATTGAATTGCCAGTAGGCCCCTTAGAGCTCTCCCTCCTTCTTCATTCCCCGGTACTCTGTGTTGGCAATTGTACTGGCAAGGATGGGAGAAGGAAAGCAGAAAATCCCTCCTCGGAGGTACATACAGACATGCGCACAAGGATGATGAGCAACATCAGCCAGAGAACTACGAGGAAGACAGAGGAAAATGTTCTTAATTCCACGGAGGATAATTCCATAAACAGTCAGGCCAGTGCAAGGTTAATCCTTTTCTGCTGCAGTGTCCTGTCATATGTCTGCTCCTTGTTTTTGTGAGGTTGCAATAGCATTCCAAGGACTCATACTTCCATGTTATTTCCTCGATAATTCATTGTCTTAAATGTGTGAAAAAGAACAAGGAAATAAGAAATAGACAGAAAAGTGAAGATCTTTCAGCCACAAGTATATGTGGGTGTAGGTAATATTTAAGAACAACAAAAATGTTAATGAGATCTTTTTAAAGAGGAAATGCTTATTCTTCAAGTTTGATTTTTCTCCACCAAAGTGTGTGTCCTGGATTATGGAATTACACATCTTGGTAAAGACTTACCATATTTATGAAATCTGGGTGATATTTTTGTTGAATACTTTCCCTTCCACTGTCTCCAGAATAGGGACTTTCAAAAAGTCTGCATGCAAAAGTGGAAGTTGTCTGCTTCCATCACTCTTATGACTTAGGGAAACGCTATTCACTGATGCATTCTGGATTTTATAAGCGAATGTATGTTTGTTCGGAGACTGTTCTGGGGTAATGGATGTGGCTCTTACTTTACTTGTGTAAGACTAAGGCCTAATAGAAGAAAATCTTTGATGAAATAGAGGAAGAAATAAGTACTTTCCATCAGAAAGACAACCTACTTCAAGAGAAATGCTGAGTATGGTACCCACTGCAGAAAGCCGCTGAGCTGTAGAGAGAGAAATGTTTAGCTCTGCATCGGTATCTGCTGAAAGACAAGGAGAGATGTTTGGATGAGCCAAATCTTGTTTATTTATTATGTACAGCTTTGGGACAGCTTTACTGAAACGACATGCCAGTTGGATGTTAAGAGAAAGAAGACATTGGTATCCAAGACCAGAAACATATGAACAAAAGAATTTTAGGAGTGCTGCTGACAGTAAAATATTACCTTCTCCAACATGTCAACCCGCAGTGGTAATGAAGAGGCAGTGTAAGTAGCAGCAATATGAAGACAGACAAACAGCTCGATGAGTAAAATAGCTGGAAACTGCCTTAGAGGGAAGAAATCAAGTGTGGCCAGGAGCTGGGTTGCTGTAAATCCAGACCACAACTGTGAAGACATTACAGCTGTCTGCCTCGGCTGATGCTCCAGCTGAAGGAGGAGGCCCAGGTTCAGAGCTACTGAAAGTGTGTGCTGCATGGTGGTAGTTACACTACCCTGGCTGTCAGTTTTTAAAATTGATGTTTCATTACATTTGCTTTTTCTCTCCAATAACGTATTTGAAGTTCTATGTTTAAAATCTTTTCATGCGAGGGAACATTTTTGGTTTTAGAGTGCTCTGCTGGATACTGGTACGCCTTGGCTTCTCAGCTTCTGATCCAAGCTCTAGCCAAAGCTTGTCGGCAAGAATGTGCTTTCAGAGTTTATACCCTCCATAGAAGCAAGCAACTGCAATGTGGATTTTACAGCTTACACAGGATGAAAGAAACCTGCAGTAGAACAGAAATCTGTAGTAGAATAGATAGAATAGAGTAGCTTTATAAATATTTGGCAACTGTGAAGAGATATCTGAGGCTAAGGCTGTTTCACTGCTACTTCAGAAATGCCTGCAAATCCCAAATTGTTGAAAATTTTGCTACCTAAAATAGTGTGTGTCCTATTTGTAAAGTTAAAGGTCTGGTTTCAGCATCAAAGCCTTTACAATTTGTATACTCAATGAGAAGCAGCACTTGGATCCAACAAGCCCACAGTGGTAATGTGGTATATCAGCAATAACTTTACCAGCAGCTGCAGCACACCAGCTCTCAGCCATGGTCAGACTAACATCCCAAAAAGATGTAGTCTCTTTCACCAAAGGAGAAAGACCAACAGTATATGATACAATTAACAAAGCTTTTGAGGTTCTTGGGATCAGGAAACTATTTTGATTCAGTAGCTTCCACAGTCTTGACATGCTGGAAGAGTTTTGAGTCCAACAGCCTCTGACCAAATTTGTGACTTAAAAACAAATAACTTTCCCATTTATACTTCTCCATCCCATTCATATCAGGACTTCCAGTGTCTCAGCTCTCACTCTCTGGACTCTGCAAAAGAGTCCTTGTTCCCTGGATCGAGAAGGCTGTATGATTATTTTCTATTCAGATATTTCCCAGACAAACTCCACACATGGCAGGATCTCTGAGGGTCACATAGACTGACTAACCAACCCAAAAAGAGGGTTGCTATAACCATTTTCTCTACTCATACAGATTTGCCATCTAATCACATACAAACAACTGTACAGTACAGTCCCGTCTACTGCATTAGTCTTTGCCATAGCTCAACAAATACTTCATTCCTCAAAACAATAACTAGACCATGTAGAATTAGACTTCAGTTGTTGCTCAGCAGGAACAAAGGGGAAATCTTATGTGAAAGTACTGTGTGGGCCAAATTCCACAGCACTTATTTTTCTACATGCTACTTTCCTGTGAATATTTCCATTGGTCTCCAATTGTTTTCAAAACTTATTACCATCAAAAATGAAGAATAGTGGGAATAGTTACCTTACACACTATGTACTTAATATATGGTATCGCAGAAAGACAGAGGGAGAGAGCAATTTTTTTAGCTGGAATCTAGTTGCCAAGTATTAAGTCATTTTTAGCTGAAAGTGAATCCTGTTTTTCAACTTTCGTTTGTTTTATAATAATAAGGTTACTTTTTAAAGTAAAAGATAAATGTTTATTCCTCATGTAGCAAAAATTTGCCTAGGTAAGATAATTGTATTTCTGCATATCTTTATATAATGTAGCAGGATTTGGAAAAAAAATTGGCCCAAGGAAATCTGCAAACACTTAAGAACCATTCTTTATGGCTTCTGGAACCAACAGAAAAAATATTCCAGCCTGTAGTAGGTGCCAAAAACTGCAGAGAAGAAAATACCAAGAATAATTATATGCAAATGTACAAAGGGAAAGAAATGCTAACCAGTAGAGTTTAATGAAATTAAAAAATACTAAGGCAAGTTAAGATGCACAACAGTGGGCTCATACATCACTCGGTGGTTAAGAGACCCTGTGTTGACATGGTGTTAGGTGTTTAGTTCATTCTGACACACTGTCAACATGTTACCTTCCTAAGATGCAGAGTATTACATACAAAATCAGGTATTCTTTACAGAGGAAAAAGCTTGGACTAACTCACTTTTGCTATTGTGTTTTCCATAGCCATATCAGAAAAGAATCTTAGTGCAGAATATTTTACTCAATGTCCCTTACATATAGGTCAGTAAATCCATTATATTATTGACATTATTATTTTTATCAATTGTTTCACTTATTATTCAAGTCTTGTTCTGTGTTAAATACCATTAGTTTTTAAAAAACTAAATACATAATTCATAAGTATAAAATCTCTTCCCATTGCACATTCTAATGAATGTGCTCATTTCCCAGCACGAATCTATGAATTTTTCCCAAACCCTGTGTTTTAGGCCAAATGCAATACCACAGCTTGCCCATGCAGATCCCCCAGACACTCCTGTACATTCAACTGCAGAATTCATATCAACTCACAGTCTTCCTTTCAGCTTCAAATGGACTGTCTCTACTGCCATACATATGGACATAGAATTGATCAGGGATATGTGTTGAAAGCATTTATTTAAAGGAATCTTACCTTTATTTAAAGTTTTGAATATTTTGTCACCTTAGGACCTTAGCTTGTTTAGAGGTTCATTCTAGCCTGTTTAGTGATTCACAGGGATAAACAGCCTTGTGCTTTTCAGAAGTTGTGCAGATGACAAACACTTTCAGTTTAAAAACACCAAGACTGTGGTGTTTTCCCTTTGTTTTTTGTTTGATCATTTTTTTTGATCATTGTGATTTTTGGGCTGGTCTTGGTTTTGTTTGCTTGTTTGATTGTTTATAATTGATGTCATATTTATTGAACAATTTTTCTGAATTCTGACATTTAATTTCTGTTCTTGTGTTTCGTTTTGATAGTACACCTTGCTCTCCTCTCATCTGCCATCCTCAAAATACACCTGTGCAAATTTCCCCGGACACAGTGAGAGCAGAGTGCAGTGCAAGGGGCATTCAAGCATTAACGACTTGAGAAAGCAGCTGCAGCAAGGATTGAGTAAGTATTTGGCTGAATGACAAGTGGAGCTGAAGTTCTCAATCTTATGCAGCTAGCTGGGTTAGGCAAAGAAATACATCTGTGCATTCAAATATCCTGTGCAGCTTTGAAATCAGGATGATGTCTGCATGAGGGCTTTCATACCCACAGAAATGAGAAATTAGAAACACAGGAGATCTTAGACAACAAACTCTCTGTGATGATAACACTGATTGAAAAACCATCAACAGAGACCTTGGAAACTGATGACTTATAGCCAAGTGACCAATCTGTGACTCACAAACTGTGCAGTTTGTAAGCAGCAAGTGCCACTCCTGTAACTCATGATTTGTGTCTGGCTGTGGCCAAATACTCCATGAACTACCAGACAAGCACCGAATATCCTAAAGACACCGAGTTCACCTTGAGGTGTAGCTCATATGCAGCCCAGCCTTGTTTCCTGGTGGAGCAGTGGAACCTCACCTAGCCTTTGCCATATCTCAAGTGCTCTCTGCTTCCTTCTTTTCAGAAGTGTGTGATACACGTCTTTCATTTCTCAGTCCCTGAAGATTCTGGCATACAGCTGATGTCCTATGAGATGGTTCTCATGCTGGCCTAATGTTCAGAGCCTGGGAGGCTTTGACATAAACATGGCAATCTGAAGTCCCTGCAGAAAAGCAAGGGATGAATGATACGTTTGACAAATTATCCTGGTTGTTTCCTCTGAATCTGAAATGATGGCATACAATCAAAATCCAACAGCAAGCGACAAAAAGAAAAATCATATTCTCTGTGCTACTTGACAGCACCAGTACAGGGCTTCACTTCTACTTATGACCAGTTTTGGAGTCAAGTGACAACCCCCTTGACTAGAATAAATATGCTGCAGAATGTGCTAGAGGAAAAAATACCTTGTATTCCCTTTGCAACTGCTAGCTGAAGCCATAACATATGACATACTTTACTTCAGTCGAGTTTGGGCAAATCTTTTCAATGAATAATACTTTTCGATGAATAAACAACTGAGATGCTTTCACTTGAAATACTGAATACAATTAAACTCTCCAGAATTAGTTTAATTAAGACCCAGGAATAAGACCCCTGTGTGTGAGAGACTGAAATGGTTAATGGCTTAAACATTATTAACATCATCGGAGGACTTTCGTCCATTGTAGCTAACTGTGCAAAGAATCAACTCCTCATGAAAGCCCACCCCTCCCCTAATATGCCTACTAAAGGGAATTTGGACTACGACTGGCACTTGAGATAAGATAAAGGTGGTATTATTGTCCAATTGTCTATCCACACGTGTGAGAAACTGGAGCGCTGATGGCTCAGACAATCGAGGTGAAAGCTGACACTGTGCAATGTAACCACCCCTGTGCTGAGAGCTGCACAGCTGCCATCTCAGGCTACAGGCTGAGTGTTGGCCAAGATGAGAGGAGAGGCAAATCCTGGGAGGAGGGGTGGCGTTTCTTTGTCCTTCCACAAATCACTCAACTGAGATAACTCCCCTCTGGGAAGTACCAGAGTATTCACACGAAGCCTGAAGGTATTCGTCGCTACTGATGGGTCATAATGGATCATAATTGACTCAACTACACTGATGTAATAGGTAGCTTAGAAGGTGTCAAAGACTACTGAAATGTCCTGTGATCCAGTATTACATTATCCAGTGTAAAACTCACCAGGGGAAGTACCATGGTGTTTCCATGTAACCTAAGCAAAATAAAACTCCTATGGGCTCTGTGTTTCAGGGACTTTGCTCACCACCCTGGGCTTTCCTTGATGGATCCAGAGTGCAAACATCACTTCGACAAGACTGGAACACTTGCCACTGAGAAGACCAGAAGAAGAGGACCAATGGAACGCTGTCAGAATCAACAGAGCCAGTGTCAGCTTGCTCCAAGGTGGACCCACCACTGGCCAAGGCCTAGCCCATCAGCAATGTTGATAGCATCTCTGGGACGACATATTTAGAAAGGGAGAAAAGTTACTCTGCAGGATCAAACTGCAGCCAGTGAAGATAGGAGTGACAATATGTGAGAGAAAACTGAGGCTAATGAAATAGGAGGGGAAGGAGGTGCTGAAGGCACCAGAGCTGAGATCCCCCTGCAGCCTGTGGTGAAGACCATAGTGAAGCAGACTGTCTTTCTACAGCCCACGGAGGATCACAGTGGAGCAGAAATCCACCTGCAGCCTGTGCAGGACCCCCTAACAGAGGAGGTGGATGCCCTCAAAGGACCTGTGACCCCATGGTAAGCCCATACTGGAGCAGGCTCCTGAAGGACCTGTGTCCACGGGAGAGATAACAGACCACACTGCTTTGCTTTTTTTTGCCAGGTTTGCTGGTAGCACTTGTGACCCCCCCTACTAGAGCAGTCTGATCTTGAGGGACTGCACTCCGTGGAAGAGATCCATGCTGGAGCAGTGGAAGAGTGTGAAGTATTCTCCTCCTGCAGAGAAAGGAGTGGTAGACACAACAGTGTGTTGAACCGACCACAGACCCCATTTCCCCTCTGCACTGCTGGGGAGGAGGAGGAGATAATTTGGGACTGAAATTGAGCCCAGGAAGAAGGGAGGGGTGGGGGAAGTTTTTTTAAGATTTGGTCTTATTTTTCATTATTCTATTCCGATTTAATTGGTAATAAATTAATTTCCCCAAGTTGATCCTATTTTGCCTGTGACAGTAACTGGTAAGTGATCTCTCCCTGTCCTTATCTTTATCCATAAGCCTTTTGTTATATTCTCTCTCCCCTATCCAGCTGAGAAGGGGAGTGACAGAGCGGCTTTGGTGGGCACCTGGTGTCCAGTCAGCTTCAACTCCCCACAGCTGTGTTTTGTTTACCTTTAGGTGAGAAAACACTTGCCTTCCTTCTAATAGTCCATGGTCCAGAAAGAAGTGCACAGATGGATGGATAATAATGTTTCAAAGCTTAAAAATCAGTGTAAATTGATCTAGAGGAAAAGGAAAGCAAAATTTTTCCCGGTAGACAGTAAAAAGTGATTCACACAATTGCCTTACTTCTATTAAAATCTCTCTGTCTCTGACTTAAGTTTCCAACAAATGTTTTTTTAGAAGTACGAGAAAGGAACTCTTGATATATAGCTAACTGCATTAATAAGCTCAAAAATAATTTATATGATAAATTTTGCTCTTTTATCTCAATCTTATTGGGTTTACATTAGCAGATGTCAGCATCTTAAATGCAGTTGGAACACGTAGTCTGAAATAATTGTTAGACCCGAAGTCATTTATGATCAGCTGCAGTAACGATGTGCCATATATTAGACCCTAAAAAGCAGAGTATTACAAGCACACTCAATCTATAGACTATCTCCTTGCTGTGTTAGTTTTTGGTGTCCTAGAAATAAGTATTCAAAGATATTGAAACCATCTCTTTCTCCTGTTATCACACTGGATGCTCATCTTCTTGCTCTATACATCAAAATATCACTGTCAAAATTTTCATTATTTCACTATTACTGCATGAACTGGAGAGACTTTGATCTAGAGACAAGATGGTTCAGTCAACATTATGTAGCAGCCACCTTTAGTACATTAAAACCAAAATTTAAAATACTATTTTTATTATTATTCTGCAATAATACAATAAGCATGAATTAAAGGTAAATAAAGTAACTGATAGCACAGTCACAAAATAATTTTGAATCAAAAATTATTTTGAAATTAAACAGAAAATGCATTTTCAGAAACAATTTTATTTTAAGCTTTTTTACATTTCTGATTCTCAGGGAATTCAAAATATCTGTTTTTTTTCTAATTCTGTGAAAACAGAATTCCAAGTTTCACTACAATCTGTAAAGTCAAAGATAATTCTGAGTGCTGACTGGCATTAAATGTTGCTTGGACCCTGTGAAACCTTTAAGACAAGTAATAAAAAGTAAGGAACTTTCAAAATGCATCTCTGAAATGACAAGGGATCCTATGAATAATGGTAGCATGATTGAACAAAGGGAGGAGAGGAAAAGAACTTAAAGAATAGGAAGGAAGAAGGTGACAGCTGAATCTCTATATGTTGTCACAGGAGATGGTGTACATCATTTATTTGAGAATTAAAGGAAGATTTCATACACCTGTATGTCTTTGGCAGAACATGAGAGGTGGTTTACAGCAATTAGTGAAAATTGTGATTCTTTTCTGGACATGATCATGAAAGCATTGCTCACAAATGTGCTTGTTTGACAAACTGCATAAACACATTTATCAAGGACTCATCTCCCAGATGTCCTCAATACCTCATGCAGTCAGCAAAAGCAATTGACAGCCTCCCTTGGGTCAAAAATAAGGACCATTAGAAGCATTGCTCTCCTACCCATCTGCTGAAACTGTTATCTGAGGCAGCTAATTATATGTTTCACTCTTTCATTTCCAGAATCAAATATATCTATCAGTCTCTATCATTGATTGCATTAACTGGAAATATTTGCAGGAATCGTGGACAATGAAATTTAATTCACCCTGAAGACAGGTATAACAATCCTTCCACCTTTCTGTTTTACTTTGTAAAACTGTTTAGAACAGGGAGAATAAACAGGGATAATTAAAAAAACTTTAAGCTATTTTTGCATATGTCTCATTGATCATCATGGTCAGAAAATCTGACTTTGGCCTAAATCCAGGAAAATCTAGGACTTTTCGGGACTTTGTCCTAACCTCTCCCATTTCCTGATTAATCACAGTCAGTTATCTGGCATACTTCTTCCACGATAGATAGTTATGAAAGTTGTTCATAATCTAGTTATTGAAACATATTCTATGGGATCATCAATATAGGCCTAATAAATACTTTTTCTTATAGTTTAGCACTGTATCGATGTAGCAGATTGCAGCAACAGGGAGATAGCTCACTGTTATATGTGAGGAAAGTGTTGCAGAAATGTTTCAGTGAATTCCCTAGGGTGGGCCACTGATAGTATCTTGGTGATCAGCAGTACCTGCTGGGCAAGGACTGTTGAAGACCCAGATTGGCCATAAGTGAGAAGAGAATAGTGGTGAAGCTGTATCACTAACAATGGGCTACTGGGTGCAATTTAAACCACTAAAAGGCTCTTCTACTGTTATCGTTCATATCAGCCTTCATGACCAAAACAGACTTTATCAACAAGAAACGAGTTGACTGGCATAGCTTACTCTAC
This sequence comes from Pseudopipra pipra, assembly GCF_036250125.1. NCBI lineage: Eukaryota > Metazoa > Chordata > Aves > Passeriformes > Pipridae > Pseudopipra > Pseudopipra pipra. The sequence goes on along the minus strand of NC_087581.1, from coordinate 23,144,537 downwards.
ATTAGGAATAATTAGCCTTAGTTGCCTAAACATTGCTTGCACACTTTCCAAAATGTAATGTCAAAAAGAAAACAAATCCTAAATGTACTTTAATCCAACAGAAATTACTTCTAACGTAGTATGCTTTCCTCATTGGAAGCTGTCCATACAGAATCCAGTTAGTATATTTAGAAACTTACATTATTAGTGAGAATTATATTTCTCACATTTTTTTTTATCATTTACCACTATTCTTGGCCAAAGTTGTGGGATGTAGCAAGAATTTTCTCATCTTTTGTTCTTTGGGGTTCTTTTCTGTAGGAGCAATTTCAGCTTCACTGAAAAGGCACATTTGGAGATGATACGAAACCAGAAAGTTTCCAAAGTCATTGTCATTGAAAAGGGACTTAAACCAGAACAGTATGTTCAGATATATGTCCTCCCTTTCTCTGCAAGATGTCCTTAGATTAGATTCATAAAGCTGTTTACTTGCTTTTTATTTTCACTTCTGTATTTTGACTGATATTTTTGCTTTACATTATCTGATGGAGATATATGCAAACAGAAAGAACACAGGAAGAGATTGAAGACAGTTTTCTTTATGAAGAAAATTTTATATACCTTCATATAGCATTTGCAATTTAAAGCTAAATTAAAAGTTAAAATTAAAATTAAATATTTTATGTGATGTTCTTGAAATTCTTCAAGAGAAAACTTGAGACAGTCCTTGGGAATGTCAGAGAACCACAGAATGGTGTGGGTTGGAAGGGACCTCAAAGATCACCTAGTTACAATCCTCAGTCATGGGCAGGGAACCTTCCACTAGACCAGGTTGTTCAGAGCCCTATCCAACCTGGCCCCAAACACTTGAGGGATGGAACATCCACAACTTCTCAGAGCAACCTATGCCCCTGCCTCACTACCCCCACAGTAAAGAATTTCTTCTGAATATCTAAGCTAAACCTACTCTCTTTTGGTTTGAATCCATTCCCTCTTGTAGGGAATGGATTACCCTTATAAAAAGTCTCTCTCCATCTTTCTTGTAGGCTCCCTTCTTGTAGGCTTCCCTCTTGTAGGCCACTATTACGTCACTCCAAAACCTTCTTTTCTCCAGGCTGAACAGTCCCAATTCTCCTAGCCTTTCCACATAGGAGAGGTGCTGTCCATAAGTACTGCTTCTGCATTGTGTCAGTATAACCACTCTGACCTTTATGATGTTGGGAAGTTGCTTATTTTGAGCTGGGTGACCAAAACTTTGTTTTGATGGCTCTGTATCACTTAGGGATGACTCCAGATTAAGAACACAGGAAACCTATATTTTGTATTAAATGCTTGTGTAATGTCCGCCTGGTTTTTCAGGCATCACTTTTCACATCCTGCGATAAGAAAGTCTTAGTTGCATACAAACCTGCTCACAATAAGCCAATGGAAATTTGTCGAATCCCATTGGAACAGCATTACTAATAGCTCAGTAGCTCTGAAGTTAAGAGAAGGGAAAAATGCAACTCATGTACTGTGCAGTACATTAGAGATGTAGTTAATCACACAAAGATATTTTATTTGCTTTTCTGCTGGTAGATGTGTGTGTTATCAGCTGTGAAATTGGTTACAGTGCTGGAAACAATCCCTTTCAGACCCAGCTTTGTATTCTTGTTCTTTACATGGGAATTTTGAAAATACTGTTTACCTGAATGCTGGCAGGGTATTTGTTATATTTTGCTGACATACCAGCAAAAATACATATAAAAACTGTTTCAGAGTTTTGGGTCAAATTTTTGCACTTCACTATGCTAGTATTACTACAGAGAAAAGCTACTGCATTTCCATTTGTGTAACCAGAAACAGAGGTTTGCCTTAAGGAACACGAGTGCAAATGACAAGGTATTAAAAACACAGATGTAGAGAGAGAGGTCCATGTGTGGAAATGGTTTATATTAAGAGGCAGTTGCTGAAGCAAATGAGAGTTTTGCCCATGCAAGGTCCATTTGATTCTGTATTTTTCTTTGTAAGTTGTAGTTTTAGAGAAATCTGTAATTAAGACAATTTGTTCTGCCTAGCCATGACTGCTTCAGATCATTCCCATCTCCTTGCACTCTTCTGGTATTTTTCTGAACTGCTGCTGAATCAAACCTCCAATTCTAATGGCCCATATACTCAACTAGTATTGATAGTGGAGCCCCGATTTTTCGATGTTGTCAAAACATTAATCCCTTCTAATCAGAAATGTTTTAATTGTGATAACTGGCTGCATAGGATACATGATCAGTTTCCATGTGCATTAAAGGCTTGCAAAATTCTCCGCATAAAATTTTAGGGCGTCATTGCAACACCTGAAGAAATTTCTGATGAGAAAAGTTCAGTGAAAAACAAATTCAGACCTTCTTATATTGAATGGAGATGGAGGTGATAGAAAATATGAAGTAAACCAGCTTCTGTTTTCCATTGCCTTCTAAGCAACCTTGGCACCTAGCTTCAGCATTTCTAGGAATAGGCTAATAATAGGTGAGTAATACTACAATAATAGACTAACATTCTAGTAATAGATGAATAATACTCTAGTATTTTGATTAGCTTTCTGAGATGGAGATCTTGGGAACTGTGGTCTGAGCTTCTTCTCTCTTCATCAAAATATTCCCCAGGATCAGGTTTGACTGTGGAGTTAGTGGCTGAATTGTAACAAGCAATCATAACAATAATAAAGTTGGCAATTTTTGAACGTTTTATTTTTCAGGCTGACATTTACTTCATATAATTTAGACTCGAAGAAAATGATACAATTACTTTTAAGATGGATTCTGTTGTTTTGCCAGTCACAGGACTCTATGCTGTTTCCCACGCCTCACAATTCTGAATTGGTAGAAGTCAATAATTTTTGCTTTTGAAGATTGAATCATTGCTAATATGTTTTGCATTGAACGATGCAATCGAGCCTATGGAGCAGGTGTATCTCCTGCTATTGTTTACCACCAGGCTAGGTGGTAAACAATAGTTTAGGTGGTCTCTAGGTGGTCTCTAGGGAGTGTGTGTGTATGCAAGTGGACACACGAAATTGGCAGAGCTCTGGGAACATGCCAGGGACCTCCATCTTGGCTTGTTGCTAATGTTGTCTACCACAGGAAACAATGATGCATTTGTTTCAAAGTCATGCACACAGTAGAGAATATTATTTTATTCATAGTAATCCAGCATAAATCCAGGAGATTTTTGTTGGTGAAGCTGAAGAGGAGGCAGGTCCTGAAAGCAAAGGTAATGCTTTTTTTCTTACTTAGCTTTGTGTTTTGTTGTCTAAGCCTGGTTTTACCTGAACCTGGAAAAAGCATGAAGCATTCCAAAATTCTGCTGTGTCCTCACTATGTTGTGGCAGACAGCATAAGCACACTGTAAGTGCAGACACTGTGATGTGACACCTGTGACAAGTGACTTTTTGCTGTCCCAGGATATGGCAATGTCTCAATGGCAGACTGGATATATGGTATGTGAAGTAATGTGGCTGGGCAGACACTTCTGAGACTCATCCCCATTGCAGGAGAAAATGTTTTAATACTTGGTGTGCACATGAGGTTTTCCCTGAGCAAACTGGTTGAACGGCCCGAAACTGGTCAAAAAGTGCAGTAGGTAAGCCATGGTGGACAGATGGAGAACTTAGGTTCAATGTCACTTGGTATTGCAAGGTAGATATGATCACCTCAAAATTAACGTTTGCTGAAAATTAGCACTGGTTTGACCAAATTTAAAATCCTGCAGTAATATACTGCCTTCAGAGGGGGCACAGTTATTTGTCTTGCCAGTTTGCCTTGTTTTTCTGTTTGATTTCTACAGGTTTTAATAGTCTGATCAAACAGTCAAAAACCTCTCACTCATAACCAAGGAAGAAACAGTAGTCTTCCGAGTTCCAGATATCTGCATTGGTTTAGCGTCTCTGTGTGCATAATTATTCATTATCATGAATGGCAACCTCCACTAACATATGCAGAATTGCTCCTAACTTAGTACATTCATTAAAGCTGATGTTATTTCATGCAAATGTATTTTGAGTGTCTCTTAGTGTGGCGCCAGAAGTGAAATAAATTTCACTGCTCAACTTCTTTGCTGTGGCTGACTGAACGACTTCAGGCATGGCTGTGAGCAATACTTCATTCTCTGGTGCAATATGTATACATGGCTTATTTTTGAAAAATTAGCTTTTTTCAGGAAAACATGGAAAACAGTGCAAAACAGATAAAGGAAGGACAGTTATCAGGGTGCCACACTGAACATAAAACATACGGCAGAAGATGCTTTTTGACACTGTCTTTAGAACTAAACTAAGTGAAGATCAAAAAAATCTTAAATACTTTGGAAAAGTAATAAGTACCCAAAAGAAATGCTATGTTTTCTATTACATACACCGACAATAAAACTGAAATGAGACCAAAGAATTATGCTTCTGCTAAAGCTTGGCAGATGTGCAGATAAACTTCTCAGATAATGGAAAGTGCTAAGAATCATTAACAATACAGCTACCAAGCTGATACTGTCATGTAATTGGAGCTGAACTCAGTTGGATCAGTGGTAATGATCAGCAAACAAACAAATAAGCCTAGGACAAAACTAGCTGAAATAACAAATGATTCACATGAGGTCGAGTAAAGACATAAATACAGACTGAAACAAACCAGAGTAGCTTTTGTGCACAGAAGGATAAACAATGTAGATGTTATGGAAGAGCATTTGATGGTCACTTCTTTCATGATCTTACCTCTAGAAAAGAAATTACTGTGAAAAAACATACATGTGATGCCAGAACAATTCCCATCAAAGTGGATGATGAGAGTGACATCACCTTGGGTGGGTTTGCCTTCACTAACACTTGCTAGGGGATTCTCTGCAAAGTGAAGATTAAATATTGTATATGAGTACAGTTTCAGCCATGACCAAGGCAAGTAGCTCAGGCTGTAGTGCAGCAACTTTATTTAAGAGCAGAAATCTTTCTTGTGAGCTGGTAAGATGACTTGGGCAAAAATTATTCAGTAGTATTTGAGGGCAGGTGTTTTGGGATGACATCACTGATAGATCTAGCCAAAAGTAAATCCCACAGAGAACATCTTCAGAACACAGATGGGAAGCACAGAGAGCCCCTTCCCTGCTTTTTGAAGACAGGGAATGGAGTGAATGGAATAAAAAGCTGTGGACAATGTAACGTAATGATAATGTCATGCCATACACAATTCCAACTTCTTGCACTCCATGTAAGAAGAGGTACTTCATTTATATGGGAATGCTTTTAGAGGCAATTCATACCTGCTTGAAGAATAACACTTGGAAAACAGCTCTGAGTTGAAACTAACACGATTGCCACCAATGAGTGGCAGTTCCCTTCAAGAGGAAACTTCAGAAAAACCCAAAACCTTGAGAACCATGCAGAGATGGGGAATTTTAAATTAAGTAATACAACTAACAGAATGGATGAGCAATCTGGTAGCTATTAAGAACCAGACAAACCATACATGTGTATTGTTCAAATCTGAAATAAAAATGCATGATGTGGAAGAGAGAGAATTGCCCTGTAATTACACTGATAATTGAATGTGTTAAGCTTCATATAGGAAAAGAGATGTATCTGCAAATCAATTGCAGATATTCCCACATTTATGTAGTTCATTTTCGTTTTAACTATTTATTGGCATTAAAATTGTGTAGTCATGTTCATAAATTTGTAGGTTAAGCAAAGTTTCAAACTGTTTTCTGAACACATCTGTTCAATAGCTTATGTTATACAGCTCCAAAGCAAAAGAAAACCACGTATTGTGCCTTTCAATTGTCTGAAATATTTTAGAAGGAAAAAACAAATGCAAAAGAAGGAAATAAAGTTGCCATATCATCCCTTTCTATGCTAGTGACTGAGGGAGTGTGCACTGCTGTGTGGGATTCTAAGCATAAGCATGGGTATCGGAGACTCGGATTTGCTCCATGATTTGTCACACAGGTGAAGAGAAATCACCGAAGGCAAGGCAAGGCATTTTTTTCATTTTCCTGAAAGTGAAGCCTGTTGCCCCAGCAGTGTGAATCGGAGACCCTCAATGAAAGCCTAGGCTCAGTGGCTGGAGAGAGTGAGGCATGGCAGGAAGTTGAGCCACAACAACACACATACTGAGGAGGTCCTTACAAGAGAGCTCACCAGAATCAAGAATGTAGCAAAGCTGTGTCTAAGATGCTGTTCCTCGTGAATGCGCAGCACTTTCCTTACTTGAGATTCAGAAACTTTGGCTGGCAAACTGGGTCAGACTCCTCTTAAAAACACAGCCACCAAAGCTACTGCCTGCTGTCTTTTGGTAGCCTTCAAATTTGTTCATTGAAGCAGAGAATGAGATATTCATGTGCAGCCTGTGAAAAGAGAGGCCCATCTCTTAGACTTTGGTGCAGAGAAGTGCCATAACGGACCTTTAACCTCTGCTGCAGAAGCATATAGCCTGCATAGCCACTGCATAGCCATTCTGCAACCAGAACTATGAGACCCTATGCACACTGGCCACCGGACATGGACATATTTTTTGTATAAGTTGGTATTCAATTACTCAAAGCTCAGACAAACTGCAGCAATGGGAATGTGAGTTTACTGGATTATTTTCTTGCATTTGAGTACTTTCTAAGTGTCTTTTTATGTGTCAAAGTAACCTTTCTAACCCCTTTCCATTAGTGTCTCCAGATCCATTTGCACTGTCTCTTGGAGGTTTGACACAGCACCAAGCCAAACCTTATTGTGCTTTCTGATCTAGGTGCTACACCCATATTGCCACTGGTGAGACTCAAGAATTTCCACTGTTTTTTCCCCTGCAATACCTCCACATTTGGATAACATTAGTGTGTAGGGACTTGCTGCCAAAATGTTCTCCCTAGCGTGCTTCCCTAGGAAATTTTACTGTGAGGAAGAACCCCTTGCCCCATCTGCTGTGAGGTGACAATGACATTCTAATACCGCATTTAAAGACATGATGCAGGCTACAGAGTCATGTAACTTTATTACATGATTAATTTGAAAAGAACCTAAAAAAAAAAAATTCATTCTACTCTCTTGTGGCTTCCCCATCTGGAGGGCATTGAGCTAGTCTCACTGAGAGGCTGTTACAATCATACTGGGTGGATCAGATCTCTGCTTATGTCAGTGGGATGTGCACACTATCACTCCTTGATTCTACTGGCATTTTTAGTACAGCACCAAGGAGAAACTATGCCCTTTCATTAATGGACACTGCCATATAAATTAGGATCTTCCAGTGTTTAGAATTTGTAAGCCGATTAAAACCAAACACTGCTGAGCTATACTGCCTCTTTGCAGGCTGACAATGTTTTAGAGTTCTATGTTTAAGCCCTATGAAAAGTGGCAGCTATTGTGATGTGCATTTCAAGCATGGCTAAAAAACCAAATAAGGCAGCAAAGAGGAAGGAGCAATTTTAGATGACTAATGGAGAGAGCTTTGCAAGGAGAGCATGTGCCACTTAGTGAGGCCTGGGGCTCTCATTGCCCCAGGGGAGGTTCTGCTGCTGCTTTAGTGCCTCGTGTCAGGACACTCTGACTGATGCATGCATGCCTGCCTGCAGCAAGATGCAAGGTGCATCATGGAAACCTGAGTGGATCTCCTATCAGCTTACTTTGGATGCTCCCAGACAGGCATCTGTATCCAAACTGGGCACCTAGATTCCTTTATAGTCAACTAAAGCATCCGGAGGAAAAGTTATTTCACTGATTTTAGATTAGTGAGATGAACTGCATTCAGAAAATGTCCTTAATCTTTTTTTGCCGAATACTGTAAAGAAAATATAGATTATTTGTTTGATGTACGAAATACTTTCATGCAGCAAAGAAGTCTTACCCTTGACATGTGTTTTCATGGTAGGGCAGCAGTTGTATCAAGGGGAGGAGAATTTGGAGTTTACCAGAATTACCTGAATGCATGCCAAATTTTTGGCACTAACTTGCAAAGTAGCAGGCCATTCTCAAAACTTCCCTCACCTTGATTTGGAGTGGGCATTGAACTAAGCTCTCCCACATCCCAGGAGAATAGATCCACTGCCAATCTGTTGGATAATTGCGCCACCTCAATCTCATTGAAGCTGTTCTGTTCAGTATAAATAATTAACTAATCATTGCAGCAATGTTTTGAACCTGACTTGCCCACTTCCCAGATGAACATGCTAACTAGCAGGCTGGAGAATCACTCTCTTACACTTCCCATTCCCCTGTCTGTCTCAGTGAACACTTAATTATTTATATGATGGGATTTATACAGCTTAAAGAGAAGAAAGGCTCATTTGGGGATAGCCTGGGGAATGGGAGACCTGAATCCAACTCTTTGGTCTGCATCAAACCAACAATGAATTTGAAAGATGGTGTCTTTGTCTTCAAGTAAGCTCTTGTTCTCAGGACCACGGAGTTAAGTCTGGTTGTGCATTGCACAGGGCACAGGGCAAGACCTTCCTCTTTGCAATACTGTAGCAAAAAATGAAGCCTAGCTGTCTGCTTCCAGAAGAGGGGCCATAGCTGAGAACCCCAACTGCATGTAGCTGGGAGTCATGCACCTGCATAGACATTGCTGTCCCCAGCATTTCCCACCAGGAAAGTGTCTCTCTTAGATACTAAACCTTTCCTACACGTGTGTAGGAAGCGAGAATTGCTGCTTTGGGAACAAGGATCCCAAAGGGACCATAAGCCTTAGTGTTACGTCTTTGTCATCTCTCTCTGATTCTATAAATTGGTCACAGGGGCTCCAGGAAATTATAACTGAGTCTTTAGATGTTGCAATTAGATTTAATACCTGATGCAAACTTGAATCCTCCAGCTGAATCAGTGTACTTTTGGCTGCCCAGGCTTTTGTGTCGCTTTCGAGTGTGGCAGTAAGAACTGCAGGTAAGGGTGGTATACCAGTGTGTACCAGGTACTTCTGCCACTTGGATGCCTTTTACCATGGGAGTCAGGGACCATAGACAAAAGTAGTGCCCCTCCCATACTGACATTGGGGTGGGTGTATGCGGACAGCAAGGAGACTGTGACCCAGTGTGAAATCAGGCATTGCAGTCATGTGGCAGGCAGGGATACCAGTCCCACACAGGCTCACACAGTTTGCAAATACACTGATGTGACATTGATTAAGAAACCAACGTCCTACAGAGTTTTCACTGTGCTCTGTTGGTATTCAAGGAAAAAATGTTTCTGTTAATATTCTGATGTGTTACAAAGAAAGTTACAGTTCAGAAAGAAGGGAAATTCTACCTAAATTACAAAATAAACTGGTACTAATCAGTGTTGTAACTCCATCACATTAGAACTGTCTGACCCAGCAAAGATGTGAGGGAAGACCAATGTGTGCCTCTACCCATTGTGTCTGTGGCTCTCAAGGTACCACACAACATAGTGCCTTTACCTATCTGACACAGAAATGCTGCTTGGGCATGTAATTGTGCAGCAGAGTGATGGGGGCAGTGGTCTGCCTGGGCACGCAAATTCACCTAATGCAGAAAATCCAGCTTTCTTAATGGCTCCTGCAAAAGGTGAGACCCATTGCAATAGGCTTGAACTCACAGCAATTTGCTTAAGCAAACAGATTTATTCACCGAGATTAGAGGAAGCCAGGGAGGGGAGTTGTATTTTTTTCTGGTGTTTCTCTTTAAAACAAAGGAGAAAACCAACCTCAAAGTACAGGTGCTATAGAAGGTGTTGAAATAAAGCAGATGGCTTGGAAATATGGCCTGAATCTTTGTATGTCAATTATTTTTTATAGCATTGTTTTGACTTGTCATTATTCTCTGAAGGAGTACTTCTTTTTCAGAGATGTGACCCTACACTTATCCAGCTTGAGGTGTTAAGGCTGCAACTTCTATCTCCCACTACGGAAAAGTGTTCAAATCAGCCCAGAAGAAGTTCTGGAAATGAACAGAGAAATATCTGATATACTGAGTCATTTGTGAAGAGCAAATATCTACCTGCTGTCCACTTCAGCATGAAGGCTGAGCCTGCTAGTTATCTGAAATACCACCCAGCTGGTTGTGAGAGTGCCTCTATTTTTTTGTTCTTTTCTGAGACAGAGCATCTGCTGTGTGGCTATTTTTGTTATTTGGAGGTATTTTCTTCTCTCCCTGTCTGCCTGCACCTCTGAAAGCTGCTCCCTCTTGTGGTCTAGTGAGATTTATAGCATAGGATATGAATTATACTATGGTTGACATTTTACGTAAAAGTGAGAGCTAGCCAGAGGCTTATGAACTATAAAGGGGTCTGGTTCGTAAATTTTGGTTGTGTCTGACTGTCTCAATTTCACCTTCCTCAGAGACAAGTGTTAAAGCTAAAATGACTAACTAAACATTTGCACATTCTTAAAAAACAAGAAATAGGACCATACTCTTCAGTAATGATTCCTGTCTCTGGGAAACAAAAGGAAGCGGTCCATTTCTGAACAGTATTATAATAGTACATGACACTTATATATCTGCTTTCCTCTGTAGGAAATAATCTCACAGTAGCTTACAAAGGAAGTAATTATCATAATGCCCTAGGCATAAAAAAAGTGAAGGAGCTCCTCAACATCATAATGGTTTCTTTCTACTGCTAATTCTACATGCTGGTTTGGTGTGTATATTCAAGGCATTCAAAAACTATGTCAGTAAGATGATGATGAATTTATATTCTAGTTATATCAGCGCTCATATTCTCAGGTGGTATTGCTTTTGATGGACCATGGTAGAATGTCTTTCTGAACTTTTAATTTTAATTAACGTCTTTGCCCAACAGCAAATAACATAAAATCAAAAGAGGACCTGAAGTTAGTGTGGTTCTCATCTCAAACGCTCACAAGTGTGTCCTTCTGGATGCTACTATGAAATATTTTCACCTTCGTACACAGTGACATGTTTCATCTCTGCTGGTATCTTTCATCAACATATTTCACAGAGCGATATAGGATATTATGTGGAATCCCCTCTGTCCATCTGCTTTATTCCTGCTCCTAGTCTGTGGGTACAGCCACAAAAAGGGACCATTTCTCTCTTCCCTTCCCTCTGCCTGCCCCTAAAGGACTGATTGTCCCCCCCAAAAAAATCCAGGTCGTGCGAAGTCCCAAAAAATGAGTGGTGATAAGTGTCCAGCTCTGAATTATGCCCTTCTCCTCACACAGACCTGATTAGATGACCTTAGTAGGTCCCTTCTCTTTCGTGAATCTTGTGTCTACATTTGTTTACCTTCATCCCTTGAGCAGCCTGTGTGCTCACCCAGGGCTGCAGCTTGCTTCAGGTGACAGGTAACCCCTATCTTCTTGCTGACTGCAACCCTCATTTCAAAGCACACTGACAACAGACTTGAGGGCCACACTGATCTCTTTCAGCTCTTCTCTCTTTTTTTCTGTGGCCTATTCCTGGCCCTTCTCTACCTTCATATTTTGTCCCACTGCCTATTGCTGTCATCATGACCCCACTGGCCTTGCTGTCCTCCTTTTCCACATGTTCTCCAGGACCTGTTGATCCCTTTCCATACTCATTAATATTTTTATTTCTCCATCCCCAAAGCCTTATTACTTCATTCCTTAACTTTGAGAACTTAGAGTTACCAGGCCTCTTGCTTTATCACCCTCCAGTCTTTCCATCTGAATCACCTGGAACCATATGCTGTGTCTCTGGCCAGGCCTTTTCATCTCCTGTCAGTACATTTCTTTAGCTTTTCATATCAAATTCTAGTTTCATGTCTCAATCTTGTTTCATGCTTAATGTCTTCTGCCTGTTTTTCTCCTTGTTGCATTTCATCTCCCTGTGCCAATCGATCTCTCAATTCTGACTACCCCATTGCCCCCTCTCCTGTCTCTCTCCTAATCAGGTTGCCTATCAATCCATATCTTCCATCTGCTCTTTACCTCCAGAGTTTCATCTAGGCCTCCCTGTAAACATGAAATTTGTCAAGCAAACTAATAAACAATTTTGTGCCCTCCTCTTCAGCCTTAGAAACTTAAAAAAAAAAAAAAAAAAGAAAAAAAAGAACAAAAGAAAGGTCTCAAAGATTTTGAAAGTCTAATAAAACAAACAATTTTTTTTCATTTGTTATCATTTCATATCCAAGTATCTCCTAGGATCTATATAGAGTGCCTGATACATGACTCTGTAAGCACTTCATCTGGAAATAATTGTTTGCAAGGACCCGCCCCACCCTCCACAGGATTTTAAACTCTCCAAGATAGGGATGTTTTCTTTGATTTTCCTTTAAAGTGGGATGCACAGTTTTGATGCACAGCAAATTTGACACATTACGATTTCTTAGTACTAGTGACATTGGTGTGATGATGATAAATAACTCTATCTCAAGCAATTGGTGTCTATTTTACTGGAGGAATGCCTTTCTCTGAATTGGGAATAACTAATCTTTTGCCTTCCCCCCCTTTTTTTTAACATATTTTAGCTTTAAATTGTGAAAATCCATTCTAATCTTCTCTCTACTGGAGATTTATGCTACCTGAAACAGGCTACCTGTTTCTGTTCCCCGTAGAGAAACAATTAGGATCTGGGAGGTAAGAAATACGGAAGGGAGGGTTCATACAAGGATATGAGTTTTCTGAGTCATCTTCAGAGCCTGTCATTTTTTCACTGACTTTAAAAACAAACAAACAATCAAACAATAAAACCTGGAGGTTTTGTGCTTTTTGTGCAGTGTGATGAGGGCATCTTGTGTCACTTCATGTAGAATCACATGCTGATCTGTTTGCTATCCTCGGATAACCTGAAGCAACAAGATGGTCTCAGAAACACAATTGCAGATGATATTTCATCTCTAAGGTGTCAGTAGTCCTCTGATAACCACAAAAAGGCTTGTAACATTTTTGTTATGGTTACTGAGTAGATTTTAAATTTTAAATTCAGCAGAACTGTGATACTTTAAAATGCTTTTTTGCTTATCTTTTGTGTTCCCCATGACTTTGCCATCAAAATTTACAACTGCAGAAGTCTGTTGCCCTTTCATGTTACAATGTAAAATGAGGAGTGTATGGAGGCATTGTGGAGGTAGTTCTTTTTACAGTAATATGTATACAAGAAAAAATAGCCTCACTCAGTCTTCACCTCCAGCGCTACTATAACATATACATATTTTTTTAGTTGACACAGACACATTTCATATATCTGTGCTGTCACAGCTATTCTGAGACTTCTCAGGATGCCATGAATCTGCTCTAGTGCCGTCTCAGCGACCTCTGATGTTGCCTTACGTTTAGATGCACTAACGCATCTACCTTGTAATTTTCTAGACCCATTTCCTATGCTCAGTGGTCCATCTAGACTTCCCATAGACTACTCTGCTCAAGCACAGTGTCCTTGATTACAGCTGCAACTTGTTGCTGGGTAGCAGTATGGCTCCAGATTACAACAATGTTCATGTTTGCATGCAGAAAGGGGGTAGAGAGTGATCCATAAATTGCTCTTTAAAACAAACTGAAGTCATGAGAGAAGCCTTTTTTGGATGACAGAGAGAGGAAGCTTGCACTTGATCTGCCTTGCTCTTGATGGTGGGTTTCACTTCACTTGGAATCACTAGAGAGAGATCATTCAGCTAGCTATGACTACCAGAAAACGTATTTAAATTAATTAAAACAAACACTTTTAGGTAATTACACCTTAGTTTCATGTTAGAAATAAGCAATAGCAAGATGAGTTAAAAGAAATGTACAGAAAATACACATTATGCTATTTGGAGTAATAAAAATTGATAGTTGGTTTTCAAAATACAGAAAATAACACGAAACATGCAAGTAATCTTTCCTTTGGAACCATTACAACCAATACAGGAATTCACATTCTTTTTCAAAGTTGCCTATGGCTTCTTAAGAAACTGTGGTAGTACTTTGGGGTTTACAAATATTTGAAGCAATTGCTACACATAAAAAATTTCAAATCCCAAATAGTACTCACTAGCAATATAATTATTACAGATGTATCATTTTCATGGCTATTTTATTTGCCATGGGTGAGGTACGCACATATGTAGAGGTTAACTTTTACTCTTCTTTGATGTGCACATTTCAGGATATGCTCAGACTCCCCTTTCCCACTGGACTGGAACAGTCTGCAGCTGCATTTTTGTGACTGAATTCAGCACTTTCAACTGTTTTTTGTCTAACCTTATTACACTTCCCTAGTCAGAAACCTCCCTGGTTAGTCAGTGCAGTACCCTCCATTTGCAAAAGACCACACTGAAGGGCCCACCCTTAATTTGTTGTCTCACTTAGCCTGAAGGGAAAGTCCTCTCAACTGGCGAGCAGAAGCAATACTGTTTCTCTTCAAAGAAACAACTCAAGGGTGCTGTGGCATGTACTGTAAGCTTAATCTAAGACATATTTTGCTAAAAACCTGAAGTTATATTCAACATATGGCAGAGGATCATCATTTAACTCTTTAAGTCAAACCAGATATCCAGTTGGAGGTAGATCTATCGTGATCTAGCAACATTTTGTATGAGCACTCAATTTTAACAAGTGTAAAAAGGAACTAAGACTAAATCTACAGTGATGTGCTTCAGTGGTCTTACAAGTCTTTCTTGGTTGCCTTTTATTACTGTCCTGCTAATAAAATAACCTCAGATTTGGATTGTTTCTGATGGTATTCACCTTCTCTGTGCCTCTGCTAAACAAACCCAGCCAGAAACAACACAGGGACTCATAAAACTACTTCTGTAAAACTATTTTTTCCCCTAAAGAACCCAAACCTAATCCTGTTTTATACAAACTGATTTATCTCAAGCATCAGGTATAGAAAAGATTTGAAAGCAAAGATCTGCAAGGTCTTAACAATCATTTTTATGTTATACGGGCTTCATAAAATTATGATTTGCACTTCAGTTTTATTTTGAAGTGGAATTAGCATCCATCATCTGTTCTTCAGGCAAGTTTCTTTGTCCTGTGCTTCTGCCCATCTCCCACCGACATACCTGATTGCTGTATAGTAGTTTGTTGGATTGGAAAAATAAAACAGGTAACTTGGATCCTCACTTGTCCCTTCTGCAGCTCTCCCATCAGGCTTACGAGCTTCTACTGCAAAGATTAGCACAAGAGTGTGACAGTCTGCTCACATTTTGAAAGCAGAAAAACCATTACAATAACTAACCTTCCATAAAGGGGCTTGCATAAAAACAGATACAAATTAAAAGGGCAACTGTTAAATATAAACAAGCAGACTTAATAGGTCTAGACAGGTGTATTTGCCTGAGATCTTAACTGTGTTTTTACTACTTGAGAGCATACACAACCCTGATTTTGCAATTATGTCATACTACTCAGCCTCAAAAAGTAGTTTATGAGATACATATTACTAACGGAAGAAGATGGTTTGGGAATATGATATGAGTGTGGGATAAACTGTTTTTTAAAATTAGAGGTATCTATTAGGTCCACAAAAGATGTTACTATAAAGCCTGGGGTATGCTAATCCGCATTTAAATTTAGGCAGGACTGGATTCCAAGAATTAAATCTGCGTATGTTGTGGATTTTAACTTACTGAAAAGCCAGGTGATCTGGACTAAATTAAATTAACTCAACTTTCTTAAAATGAAAAATTTATTTACTCTGAGCAAATCATAAGTAATATAAACTGCAAAACAAACTAATTTAATGAATCTCTAAGAATTATATCTTGCAACCTGTTCATCCCAAGAAGGATGAACTCTTTAATGGAAGTTTGGTTACTCATTGAACAACGTTTTGAATTAAGTAAGCTACAATTGTTTACAAAGTTTTTATTACAGTATTTTCTTTTTATTAACAGTGATTTTACACTCCCAAATATTTTTTGTAAATGCTGGCTTAGTATTTGAAGTTCACACACTAAAGTAAATATTTAAAGAAATAAATGTAAAATACCAAATGTTCGTACATGCTGCCTTTTATCAGGCAGCCAAATTCAAAACCTGTCATGAACTCAGCATTATTTCTTTCTCCCAGGTATAACAAATTCCATTCAGCACGTTAAGGAGCAATGCATATAAAGAGGCTTTTTTTTTTTTTTTTTTTTTTTTTTTTGCTTTTCGTGTAGCAATTCTGTTGTTTGATCTCAGGGCTTTTGCTATTTAGTTTGCTTCCTATTTTGAAAAAAAGGAGCAGAAAAGGTGAATGACGCCTCTTTGGGGGAGTAATGTATCCATCCTGTTATATGCTCTGTTTCCTGCATAAGATCATGATTATTATTCCATCTTTTCTCTTAAGATATGTCTAAAATCTTAGTAATGTAACTTGCTGAGAGGTTATTAGTAATATGTATAGACTTTGTGTTGTTTTGCAGAAGTCTATGTTTATTATGAAAAGCTGAAATTTAGAAATCACTGTCAGTACTTTGCCTGCCTCAACTTTCAGCTTGGCCTCTGAGTAACCTGAGGCGCCAAATCCCACAGTTGTCTTCTACCCCAATATGAGATCTCAGCCAGAGGACAGGTTCTACTCTCATTCTCTACATTGCGATTTTGCTATACCAATGGAGTTACTGGAATTCTAGGTTTCATGAAAGTGTATTTTGGCACCAAGAATCTCTGTGTAGTCAAAGGAGGATGGTATGTTTTTCCTGATTAGCAGAGCTGCATTGATGTTGCTGAGAAGAGGAGCTGTAGCAGGGAGTGGGCACTGAGCTATCCAATGGATTCAACTGTGGCACAAATTATCCTTTGGTTAACATCAGTACAACTGTGGGTGCAAAAGAACTTTTCCAGTTCTCTCACATGGACTCAAAGAACAGCCTGTAGGAAATGACAAGATGTTTTGCTGGACATGTCTTACTGACAAAAAATGTTTGCAGCTAACTTTTATTTCAAGCCTTGGATGAAAGAGTAAGTGGGTCAGGGACAAAGAGAAGTAGCTCAGGCAGAACAGAAGACTCAGCTAAGTGATCACTTCTGTTGTGTGTGACCACAGTTGGCAGAAAACATCCTTAAAGTGATGTTTTTCTTTGCAGAAACACTAGCTTGATTGTATACTGCCTATATTTGATGTTAGCTGACCCACTTCTATGATTGACTTCAAAAATTTGGATTTAAAAAATATTTGCTTTTAATTTTCCTCTGTCTTTGCAAAAATGGAAATTCTGTCTACCCTCCAGTTCATGGTGTAGTACAGAGGCAAAATAAATCAGCTGCAGGCATGTCATAGTGAGACAGAACCAGGACCAGGAAATCCCATACTTCTGGATTCAAATGAGTTTGGCATATCTGGGCAATTTCCAAACTATGAATGTTTTAGTTTAAAGACTAATAAAAAAACCCCAAAAACTAAAAAATTACCAAATTCTGTTTTGTTTCTTTACGATCCATCAAAAAACCCTGAGAAGACTTTTTGAAATACCATTTCTGCACATTCAGTACCTTTGTAATATCAGTAATATGAAGTTTGATCGTCCCTGTGTTCATTATGTAACTTTTTGGTGATTTACACTGAGTTTGCTGTTCCTCATGATTCTTTAATAAGACACCTTTCCTTCAAAATGGATGCTAAAAATCATAGTTGCATTAGGTGGGGATTTTTTCAGTTCTCTTGCAGATTACTGTTGCCTAAAGATGGGGAGCAGAAAAAAACCCAGGTAAATTTAGTATAGATAAGACAGAGAACAACTCTTTAATGAAGACCTTCTGGCACAAGGAGCATGAAAAGGTGTGTGGGTTCCATGTCCTCCCCAAATCTGACCCCTTGGCACACCTCTCTGGAATTGAGTCAGGGGTCCCAAGACCCCTTTCTTCTTCATCTTCCTCTTCTTTGTGGCATGTACTGTCTCTGGAGCTTCTCCAAGTTTCTGGGCTTGAAGGTTGTTTTGACTATGACAGTATCTTGTTCAGGTCTGAGGTGTGTATGTTCTTAAACAGAATGTGTTTAGTATAGTCCTGCCTTGAAAGGAGCCTAAACAGGCTTAAAGAATTTAGAAAATTTGATATGAAATAAGAGAATAGGGTTTGGTGAGTGTTAACTACTATTCTGAAGTGTGAGAGACCATACAGCTACATTAAAATCTACAAAAAGCTAAAAATCCTAAAAGTTCAAAGGCATCACCACAAAAGTATAGAATACTGCAATTTGTCTGTTTTTGAAGGAGTCTGTCACGTTTAACACATTTGTACTCCCTAAATAAGACTGGGCAGACAGACACACCTGAATTGTGGCTTCCTGGGATGATGTTCCTAATTATCACAAAAAAAATATTTGAATTATCACAAAAAAAATATTTGAATTCTATTTGAATATTTTTTTGAATATTTTGAATAATATTCCTAATTATCACAAAAAAAAATTTGAAAATACTGAGGAGTACAGTTACATTAACTGACCTCCCACTAAACACTTGTCTATAATAGGTAAAACTACCATAAGGTCCTTAAAATTTGTGAAAATGGAGTACTGGTTTCTTCTCTTTACCTCCCTGGGATTGCTTAGAAGAAACTGGAAAATACCACTGGCCTGGCTTTGTTAAGCAGATACCTTCCACAGCTTCCAGTAGGGAATCCAACTTTAAGAAGTGTTGAGTATGGATGCAAAAACATTGGGTTCAAGCAAACTCAAATCTTTGTTTGGCATAAATGTAACAGACTCATGGGGCTGTAACACAAACAGCATTCCCTGTTATTGATGTACTGATGTACTCATCACATTTTGCTCTGTGTTGTACAGTGCCAGAAGAGCTCTTGACTGCAGAGCTTATAGTAGAACCTGAAGGCTAGGGAAAGTAAGCAGAAAGTGAGATGTATTTAACCAGAATGAGGAAAACATGACAAAACACGTTTGTACAGCATCTCTACTTGACAAATTTCTAGGGAGGACTCTGGGGGATTCTTCTGGTTTCCTGTAGTTTTATGATTTTTGGTCTAACTTTGTGCACACAGCAGCGATTCCTACGCTGATATTCGTGGATCACCAAGGAACAGTAAGGACATGTTGTATTGCCCACAGAAATAGTGTTCTGCAAAGTTTTGGGGAAAAAAAAAATTTGAAGTAAAAATCTGATGACAAGCAAGTGGAGTGGTTCTCTTGTCACTGAAGACTTATAATGACCTGTTGGCCTAAAAAGTTTGGAAACGGGTTTCCAATATTTAGTATTTTTTCAGCCCCGTAACACTGAAGATTACTACACCACCTTTTGGAACATTTTGTTCTTCATTTTTGAAAGATGTTTTTAAAGAAATATTTCTTACTCTACTAATTTGTGAACTCCACCTCATTTTGCCAATTCACTCCATAGTTCTTTAGTAATGCACATCACATGTAGACTCTTTTAAGCAATGTGTACAATGTATAGGTTGTTCTTCAGCAATATACATCATATGTAGGTTGAAGGATTAATAATAAATTTGGAGCTTAGTAGCATATGACTGATCTCTGAAGGGAAGAAAAAAGGATCTCAACATGGTTATCTTGGCTGCATAGTCACTACAGCACTAACATGCTGGCTATTGAGAAAATTGCATGCAGAGCCTTCTGTGCACCACCACCATGAAATCCTTGTGGAAAGCTGAAGCTCTGTATTGACGAATAATAGTTCAAATTTGGGACTTCTTTAAACAGAAAATATCCTCCTTCGGCATTGTGTGTGTGTGTGTGTGTGTATTTAAGCCTGTGTATTTTAATTGTTCAGCCCTGTAATCACTCTAAGAGAAGCTGGTCCCAGAGCCTAGAAAATAAAACTTTTTAAGAGCTCTGTGATTGCACTGAAAACAAGCTAGACCAAGGGAAAAAGACCCGTAAAGAAAGTATTGGGGTTGTTGCCTGCGGAATATATTTTTTCAAGCAAGGTCTCAAGAAAGAAAAAAAAAGGAATCAGTGTTTCTTTGGCCTCAAATCAAAAAGTTCTGCTTGTGAATCTGGAATATGAGTCTGTCATGAAAGAGCAAATAGTTTTGGAGCTCACTGACAGGTGAGCTTTGAAAGACTTCTCAGAGACATCAACCCAAAACTCAAAGAGGCAATGATTTCATGCCAAGGAGCACAAATAGCTGAGTTGCAATATATGACCATCAACCTCACAGCTAAACATGGAAGAAAACACGTGCTAAACAAGGAACAATGTCACTGATGTGCCAGCTGGCATAAGAATGGGAAATGTCCATTGATTTGCAAACCCTCCACTGAGATATGTTAGCAAAGGGAAGGTATGGGTTACAGTCAGAGTTCAGGGTTTCAAATGGTGGAGAAAAATTTGTCTTGAAGTCACAAGGAAAAGGATGAAACTACAAAAGCAAAATAAAGACAGTTAAGAAAATACTTCAGTATGACATTCAGGGGTGAAAGTGAAGTAACAACTGAATTTCTGCAATGAAAAGGTGCCAATGAGGCATTATATTTAAAGGTTCAAAGTGAGACCATGCATACCTGGCGAGGTAAAAATCCCAGCCCTACAGAAACATGAACCAGGGACCAGTTGGAATGAGAGTTTGCAGGTACATGTCACTTCTCACTGCTGTTAGAGCAACTGTGCTGGTGGCCTAGTGTCCACCAGTTGTCTGGCAAGCTCACAGGACTGGAATTGTTTTAGGACACAGACTCACCGGTGAGGCGGTGGAAGGACACAGACTCTGTCAGGCAATCCACTGTGTTGGATCATCTTTTGAAAGGAAAAGATACCAGTGGAAGAACTATAAAATGTGACAGCAGATGGCATTATTTGTAGAATAAAAGAGACAGTAGTCTGAGCTGGGGCCCTAAAAACTGTAGGGAAGGAAAGGGTAGACTCAGACTCTGCATTGACCCCAAGGAGCTGAGCAAGAACATTAAAAGGAAACATTTCCACTTGTTTGCAAGTTACAACATGTGTGCTGGAAGAGAGAGAGCCAAATTCCTAAGCAAATTTGTTGCCTTGGTGGGGCTTTGGCAGATCCTTCTGGACAGAAAAAGCCAAAAGTATTGCCTTCTCAGTAAACTGCTTGGCAGATGGTGCTGTGTAAGGTTGCCTCTGAGCATGTGTTCAGGACCAGAAATGATTCTGCTGGGATGGCTACAACTAAACCACTACCAAACTACCACAGGTTTGTGGTTGCATATTGAAACAATGGTTTCACACGACTCCCAGTGTCACTGGAGAAGGCCTTTCCTGGAGAACTGAGGAGCAAGAAGACTCAGAAGAAGACTCATCTGAGTCTGTATTTCCTGTGTGATCTTTTATGCCATATCTGTTAAAATTATCTTCTGTGAGTAAATTGTGGGGATTGAAATGGCCAGAGAGCAAGGAACTAAATTACTATGCTGAGGGAAGCCAGAGAAAACACTACTCTTCTCCTCCATTTCTCAACTGTCATGCTGCAACTATGACAAATAGAAACACAAATGGCATTTTTCCTGACTTCTACAAGAGTCATCAGTATTGAGAGGAAAATTGCCAACTGGCGTAATGGGCCTGAAGCAGCTCTGCTGACACATACCCACTGAAGCCTGGGCCATGCTGATATGTAAATGAGGGATTAATTAGATAATAACAGTTTGGTTAGAAAACTGAGATAACTGAGTTTGGCATTGGTGACCTCCCCTGGTTCCCTGTTCCTCTCCAGGGGCTGTGGAACTCTGAATGGCAATAGCTTGTAAATTTTTTTATCTACTCTTCTTCAGTATGGACTGCCCAGGCCAGCCCTGTCTTTGCAGATCCTTGTGCCCTCCCTAAAGCAAATCATGCATCATGATAGCTGTTTTGGTTGCTGGCTTATAGCTGTCTTGTTTTTAGCAGTCATTCATGTCACCTGGGTTACCCCATCTTCTGCTTCATGCTAGTGCAGCTGTCTTTTCTAATAACTAGGAAAGTAAATATACTGCCCCAAATCGCTTGCCCTTAGTACAATGTGAGTAGCAAATGCCATCCACTCCTCACCAATTGAATGTTGATTCAAGTCACGCTCACTGTGCTGCTGGACAGAAGCAATCCCTGGGCAGCCTGGGCAACAGCACTGCCTCAAGCCACAGAGAGACCCAAGCAAGGTACAAGCAAGATTAACAGCTCTGCAGCAGCCCAGGGAACAGGACCACCACAAAGAGAGTTGATGCCACTTCTGTGTGCAGGCCATCCCCAATCACTGCTGGGGTTGCCCACAAGGGTGCCAATTAGTGCCAGCCATGGAAGCAGTTCCCGCCTTGTGGACACCTGCCTGCAAGGGAGAGCACTGAAATCACCCACACATCTCACAGAGGTCACCGAGCAGCCATTCGATGCTAATAACTTTTGGTCACTACCAACTTGGGCAGCAATCGAACCACTGACCTAGAGGTGAAAGGCTGTATATCCCATTACCAATCTGCTAAACCATCCAGCTTCCCTATTACCGCAATTTTAATTAACTGAGCCAATGACATGAAAGCTGAAGGGAGGGAGAGTGGGCAAGGAAGCGAGAACACATCGGCTTTTACACAATTTGTTTCTTTTGAGTGGGTTCTGCTTTTGTTGAAAAGCCTTGTCCTAACCTGTGCTGCCCATGAGACACTCCTCGACCTGCTGCTCAGCACGGGACCAGGCTGTGCAGTGGCTGTAAATAGCCAAAAGAGTGAAACACTGTTGCTGCCCCCTCATTTACAGTGCAACCCCAGAAGAGTAAGTCCTGATGCCAAGATCTGAAATTTACTCTCATCAGGAACATTCCTTAGAGAAAAAATTAAAGAAAGTCACAACATAATAAATTCTGATACAGTCTTTTTGTGAAACAAACAAAAAAACCACCCTGTTTGATCTCAAGGTCCTGTATGCTAGGATCCAGAGAAAGCCTGCTGTAATGCTGCCCATAACAGGAGCATACTTGATAAGCAGAAAAGTGAATGTCTCTGACAAGCAAATTAATTGACCAGCCCTAAGCTCAGCTGATACAAGTCACTGGGAATGGGTTCATGGTTGTTTGAATGAGGAATAAAATACTGTGCTCTTCTGGTAGGAAATCATGTCATTGCCAGATGCAGAAGAAAAAAATATTTCAATTTGTTTAGGCTTTGGCAACAACACAAGTAATTTTCTCACCTGCTCCCTTCCATGAATTTTAGTCAGAGTCTTCACTGCTGGTTGGGAGTACTGGAGGAAGTTGCTGCACTACAGGAACTCTGAGGTTGCTGTTGGTTTCACTCATGCCATTATCACCAGCAGCTTCTCATGTAGCAAGAACCTCTGTAGCTTTCCTGTGGTGATAGTTATCACCATCACTTGAATGATGTACACAGCCTTTGTGGATTCACAAAACAACGGAAGCAAATCATTGCCTTAGACTCTGAGCAGCTCTGCAGCCTGTGGATCTGCCCTGTCTGCCTGTGGATCTTACACTGGAATTAGTCAGCAGTCAGTATTGCTCCTTTGTGCCTGTGTGCTTCTTTACCCAAGTGCATCCACTCCACCCTCAAGTCTGCAGTACTTCATGCTTGTTCCTGCATGTGTGTTTGATAAGTCACGGCATGACTATTTTTATTCTGTATGTTGATTATCCACCGTGGTCTAATCCCGCAACATAAATGACAGACAGAGAGTCCCTAAAACACAGCAGCTCCTCAAGTCTAGCATCCTGTGAAAACCCTGCTCCTTGCAGGCTGTTCCTGTCTCCAGCAGTGCAAGCACAGGGGGAGGCCGATCACAGCTTGATTCCAGTCCCCAGCTGTCTGCAACAGCCGCTTCTGCTGGAGGCCTCACACAGATCACAGGCCAATCCATAATGCAGGGCTTCCCAGCAGTGGGGAATGCTCAGCTGAAAGCTTCTGCAACCCTTCCTATGCCTGAGCCTCTTTGATGATCTCATGCCCTGTTGTTTCAAACGCTTTGGATATGTAACTTGTGTAACAGGTCTAGAAAAAGAAAATGAGTAAAAGGAAGCCAGGACCAAACTGTGCTTTTAATTTTACCTGTGGTTGGGATGGAAAGCGAAGTATTAAACAAACCCTGGCTATGTGTGTGCTGCTGGCTCTTCTGCTTTCCACTGCCACTCTACTGTACCCTATGGACTTTGCTCAAGGTGCACCACTTTGGTCTTTAATAGTCCCCTTTTCCCTCTTGGTATTCCTCCAGAGTGCAGCCTTGCTCGGTCCCCTGCTTCTCCTCTATTCTTTGCTGACCCCTCTCTCCCTGTTGCCAAAGGAGGTGTTAGTGTCATTGCACAGATTCAGCAGTTTGTGGCACTATGAAGGCAGGTCAGAGATGCCGTGGCAGCTTTGCAGCTCAAGACTGGGGAGATAGGCAGGGGTGAATCATGTTAGGAACATAAACTGTGTATGAGCTAACATTCAGTTCCTCCATTAGGCTCCATTTGAAGATCAAAGTGCTGAAGGTCTGCATATAGAAACTGCACTGCAGCAGCAAAAAATGTTGCTGGGGAGATATGAGAGCTACTTAGGAGATGATCAGTACAGTACTTCCAGAGAAACCTCTGCTTTACATGTTCCTGTCTTGGCATGCCTGCTCTCCTGCTGCCATGCTCAGGTTGGTTAGGTATGCACCTGGGCAGACACGAAGAGGCAGTGAGGGAAAGCATCTCCGTTTGCATATTCACTGGCCCTGAAGAGGTGAGCACTCATCGTCTGTTTCAGCATAAACACAAAGAGGGCTACCTTAGCCCTGAGTGCATCTTTTACCTCTCAGTGTCCAGCTGCTGAAGTTTCTTTATAGCTAACCACCCAACCCGCCCAACAGAGGACACAGCTTCATGTAGGAAAGTGGGCTCTCCTCTGGTGGTCTGGTTTCAGAAGGCATCTATCTGCCTGTGCTCAGTGGATGCTGGAATGGAAAACAGTGTATTAACTGACTGGAAGGCCCACAAATTAAGTCAAAAGCTGAGATAAGGAGATGAGCCTAACTAGCACCATGACTGCTCTCTAAGCAACAAAAAGGATGATTTCGGGTTGTGTTCACTACAGCCTCCTGCTGATGTGATCAGGGAGTAAACCATTAATAGCATTGGCTTTTATGCTTTTAGACTGAAACTTTCAAAGTGAACCTGTTGAGACGAATGAGATAGCTCATCTACTTCAGAACTCCTTCCCAGCCTTTCTGCAAACTCAGCATGACAAAGATTTACACTTGGTTACCACTTCTAATAATTTGCTTTCCTGCCCATCATGGCTAAAAATGTTTAGATAGAAATGAAATAGAAATTAAACTAGATTCTGGAGCATATTTTTTGCACAAGAGATGTATGCCACAGAAAATTCCATGGGCACAGAAGCAGAACCCTGGCTTATGCTTGGAACACATCCATATGTCAGACAGCCACAGAGTGGGTACGTATGCCAGTTAAAAGCCTGGCATACGTGATTTATCTCCTCTTTGCTGGCAATGCACTCCACTTTATCTCTGCAGATGGGAAACAGCCCAGGTTCCCAAAGGAGACCTCTCCAGTTCTACCCTCCCTCCAAGAACATGATATGAGGTAGCCCAGAGTGCTATCTGACACAAGATAAACTGCAACATGGTCTGCAGCTGCTGGGTGTTCTGCTTAGCAGAGCAGTGTGGAGGGCAGTGCCTGGCTCAGAGGCCCCACAGCGGTGGCACTGTGCTGCAAACTCACACTGCCCAGGACTGCACTGTGGGGTACAGCTGGATTAACACAGCTGGATGACAACCCCAACTGGTGTCAGAGACAGAGAGACAGACAGCAGGACAGTGCCACACTAACGTAAAAAAGACAATTTCAGCTGCAGGAGGGCATGAGGAGGAAGAGAGTCTTAACACTAGACATTTGACAGCACTCAGAGGTCTTGTGGATGTCTTGTTCCCACTTATTTCAGTGGGAGTTTTTCCCACTGTTGCTCAGAATGGGAGCGAGAATGTTGAATGGGAAATCCTTTGACAGAATGGCAAATACTTTGGCAGAATTGCTGGGTTTCTGGTGTACTTACCACTTCTCTACCTTCCTCCAGGAATCTGTGGGTCTCTAGATCAAATGCTTTTACTCCTGGGCTGCTAGAGCACTTGAAAATCATTGTTCCTGGATATTCTCCAGAAGCCTCTGCTCCCTATTATAAAGTGGCTTAAACTCAACGTACTTTTTCTTTCACTTTGGTGCTCACCCAATTAGGAATTCTCTTTGCCTACTGTGAAGCTCCTCACATGGCCTTCACTCACACCAACATCTACCCACTAAACTAACACCCCCGGGGACCAGACTCATCCTGCACACAAGTGACCCACAAGAGAGACCATGACCAGAACTACTTTGGTCACAGACACTGCTGCTGTGATGCTGAGTAGAGACACAGGAGCCTCCTCCATTGCCCTGTGCTGGCAGCCGTCCCTGGGAGGGGGCAAGGGCCACCTGCAATGTTAGCCCCTGCAAATGCCTTGCCACAGACATGGCTGAGGCCAGGACTGGCACCAGATTAAAACTGGGCATCTGAGGTGGGGTTGCAGAAGACAACAAGAGACAGTCACAAGTGACAGAAGCACCAGAGTGACAGAAACCTCCTGCTGTGAGGGTTCACTTCAAACAGGATGTGAATGCTAACAATACAACTTGACTTTTGGTGGGACTCTGTCTTTCCAAGTTTTGGAAATCTGAAAATCATTGGCTACTTTTAAGCAAGAAGAGGAAGGTTTAGGACACTCTAGTAGTGAAGGACACTGGAAGGTGGAGGAGAGGAGATCCTGTAATTCTGTTCGTCCCTACCCTAGATGTCTCTCAGGTCACTTGCTTCTTTCAGTTCAAATTGTTTGTTTTGTTCTGGACATGACACCAGTTCCTGGGCTCTTTACCACACACCACAGTCCAACATGTACTTGAGGTGGAGAAATGCCTCACCTCTACCATTGCTATACCCCTGGGATGATGCTCCCTTCCATTCCACCATACTGGTTCCCTGAGCTTTCCAGACTCAGACCACATAGCACGTAGCAGCAGTCCTGAGAAAGCAAATGC
This sequence comes from Pseudopipra pipra, assembly GCF_036250125.1. Classification (NCBI taxonomy): domain Eukaryota; kingdom Metazoa; phylum Chordata; class Aves; order Passeriformes; family Pipridae; genus Pseudopipra; species Pseudopipra pipra. Next base: position 23,117,739 of record NC_087581.1, on the reverse strand, counting down.
AGGCACAGCCATGGACCTAGACAAATCATTTCCCAGGGTGATGCCATGAGTACAGCAAGGACTTATGTCACTACTCATGTATTAAATCTCGGATTACAAAACTGAACTTTAGCTCACAAGAGAGAGGCAGCATCCTCTAGTTCTCAAGGCAGCACATTACTTTACCTGGATAGCAGGTTCTCAACTCACCCAGCACAGACCTTTGCTCCTATCCTAGAGATAAAAACTTACATAAACGTAGCTCACTGTGTTTTGCTGGGCTTAGATGAAGATGACACTTTTGTTGGCCCAGAGTGGCATAACTCACTGTCATGTCATCCACTGTGACTGACCTGCTCGCCATAGGAGTGGTCCCCATCATTGCTCAGCTCCATTATCTCCCAGGCTGTGGGCTCTTTTCCCATTGACCTGCACAAAATGCCCCTCTTCCCTCGTCACCAAGAACACACAGACAGACATTATAGGTCACCAGCAGCACAGACTTTTCTCCTGCTGTTTTATTCACTGCTCCTGTCATATTGAGGGTCTGTACATTTCAAGCATGGAGACCAAGACCAGACCAGCATCAGAGAGAAAGGCTCAGTTGGGGGAGGAGGCGCCACCAGCTCCAGATTATTTAAAGATGAGAAAATATGCTGGTGCTGTTGTACTTTAAGTAAGAGGAAGGAAGATGCTTTATCTGCCTTTCTGCAGCTCCCATTTTGTTTTTCAAGGGGTTTTGGTTTCCCTAAGGGAAGCTGGACCACCCAGGGATTTAGCCACACTCCGAAGTGCAGAAGAGGGTGAACATATGCTGGTAGATACAGAAGGGTGGGAAGGAGGGACAGGGACAACAACAGGGGAGAGACGGTAAATGGTCAGTCATAGACTGCAGAGCAAAAGCAAGCTCATCAAATGTCCATGATACTGATGAAATCTTGCACCTAGAGAGAGAAGAGAAGCAGTGGTGAACTGCACCTGCATGCCCACATCATTGAAATTTATGTACCTAGTCACACTAACAATTTTAAAAAACAATTTCACATGCTCTTTTCACTTATCTTACAAAAAAGCTCTCTGTACACTCCTTAGACACTTGTAAATGCCCTGTGACATGCCAGTGGTGTAATGCATGAAGACCTTTATGGCATGGCATAGAGGTCCTGCTGGGATTGACAGTGGTCTCAGCCTCTAACCTCAGGCTTCTTCATTTAAACCTCCGCATGTTTGCACACATCTCTTAACAGCTTCACGTACGTACTTTTGGTAGATAAGATGCATTTTGTTTTGGGTGGCTTTTTTCACTTTTTTTTTTTGGCAACTGTATTTTTCCTTCATTCAGCTGACCAGTTTTAGCATCTGTAGAAGAGTAAAGGCCTGAGGGAGTAGGCTGTAGGAGAGAGTGGCCAGCGCTGCTAAGACTATGGGCTGAGGGTGTGGGCAAGCTGTGGAAGGCAACAGTTGAAATCAAGAGGTATTTTATTGCTTGCAAAGCAAAACACACAATGGGGTAACACCACAAGCACTGAAGATTTCTGCAGTCTATTTAAGCACCCTTTCTGGTTTTGCTCTTACAGTGAAGTGAAAAAGATACATGAAGGCACAGCATCCCATACTGACTGCCTTCCCCACCCCACGTATCCTACTCTCCTTGGCCCTGACTCTCAACAGTACTATGCTGGTGCAGCTGGTATGCAGGAATATGTAGGGATCAGCCCTGGGTCTAACAGCAAGGGACTGCTGACTTGCTTTAAAGTAGCCAAAAGACAATCAACACTGTATTTTGCTTTCCTTATAAGTGTTCTTCTTAATCTCTAGTTGTTTGACATCAGTCTTAAAACACGAGCATTGCCTTATGTATAACATTATTTTTTTATCAGTGTTTTAGACCCTCAAAACACAGCAGTGACACAAACTATCTATGATATCTGTCAAAAGAGAGAAGAAAAAAAATTTCTCATGGTTCAAATTCAATCATAAGAGCACATTTCAGAAACCCCCAGAGCAGGTTTTACCATCAAATGAAGAAAGTTTTTCCACCAAAGTTGATACAGTAAGGAGGGTGGAAGGGGTTGGAAGGAGGTTGGGGCAGGAGTGGGGTTGGCACTGTGTGTGTGTTGGATTAGGAGCAGAGGTGTACCAATTGTTTCTGATGACACTTTCGTCTGCCTTTTCGTCTCCTGGTCAAGTACTTGTGCTTTATTGTACTGTGGATAAAATTCCTCCAGCTAAGACTGTATATCTTCACGTAATCACAGAGGATGGCTGACTACCTAGGAGCACCACTAAGTGTTCAAGATTTCCACCAAATGCAGGCTCTGGAAGGGGGTAGTAATTGTGGAAATCCTTGTTTTTTTGTAGATCCCCCTTCCTCATTGCTGTACGGGCTCATCTTGACAAATGATATATAGAAGAATTGCAAAATGACACTGTTTGTCAGGTTTAACAGTTCACATCTTCATACATGCATGCCTTTCTAGCTCCTTTTAGCTATTAATTCCATTCAGAATTCCCTGACTTCATCCTTACTTATACAGATAGCAACAGGAGGAACTTCCAGCATTTGACTGAGCTTGTAAAAATAAAGCCATTACACCACAGAACATTCACTTCTACTGTAGTATCCCAGTAAAGGCATAAAAAAGGTTGAAACTTCTCTTTGCAGTGCCCTGTGTTGTTTCTTTGTGATAATACAATCTGTGGTATCATCTAATAGAAACATCTTAAGAAATAGTATGTTCAGTGCAGAAAGAGAACTGTCTTTATTAGCTGAACTGATTTTGCGAGGATTTTTGCATTAGTTTTCAATATAAAAGGTACTTTTCATAAACAGAGAGGAGACTCACTGTTGTTACTTATAGTATGTAGTTTACATGGCAACATTTCGAAACTGAAGAAAATCAAGGGAGGATGTTTAGTTAGTGTAATAACTCTGAGTTCATAACTCTGATTTCATTTTGTAATTTAATTAAAGGGTCATATGATGCCACTTACAAGTCTTTACTGATAGGCTATTACTTCATGTTGCCTTATGAAGCTTTTATAACCTTACAGCCACTACCCTGTTTTATCATTTACATGTGGTCAGCTTGGAAAAATTAATGTTCTCAAAAAGAGATTTTTTTTTTCTGTGTGGAGATAGTGACATAGTTGTGTGTTCCCATGTACTTGGTGCAGCCTGTGTTGCTTTCTCTTAAATGTTTGGATTAATTTCTTGCTCAGGGTAGACTAATCCCTCACTGAAGTAAAAACCATGTCAGCTTTAGCAGGAATGTTTTCAGAGTCTCCACCTGGGAAGACTACATCTCTGAGTGGGAAAATAAACACATTGGCCTTCAGTTGGTTCACTGACTATTTTCTCTGCTGACAACATTAATTGTTCTGTCACTCAAGATGATGGCGGTTTTCAGCACCAGATCCTAAAAGAATGGGAGGATAATGTTGTCTTTTGTTACTATCTGGTCTCAGAAAACATGGTGGTAACTAATTTTGTCTGTGTTCATAAAGTTAACTTAGAAACCAGAGCAGGCTGGATAGTACTGCCCAAATTGGCATGAGCTGATACAAATAAAGATAAATTTTCTATGTGTCTTTCCTTTCTTTTCAGATTTTACAGATTAGGAGGAATATTTCACATATGCTCACGAATTTTATACTGCACTGTACTCTCAACTATGTTGTTACACTAGGGGGTGACTGCATTTCACATAGGTATAACAGAGCAAGTCTAAGCCTGCTATTCATATAGGAACACTGACATGAAGGAAAGTAATTTTGAAAATCATATGATTTTTTTCCTGTAAATGAAGGCCTTTTCTGTGAAGGAAGACTTTTGCAGAATTCTAGTACCACCCATAGGAAACTGCCAGTAAGATATACCACAAATTACTGGTTCAAGTCAGCACCGATTTCTAGCATAGAACAGACAAAAATCTGTAATCAGTAGTTGAAATTACTTTGCCAGACTTCTAGACCACCTAGATACACATTTACATATCCGTACTGACAGTGCTTTTCTAAAAGTTTGGTAATATTCGCTTTAAGTGAACAGACTACCTATGCTGTATTGTAGGAGAAGACAGCCCCCTCTGATTATGTATAAAGGAGTGATTATACCCTTTTTGCAGACAAATAGTGAAAATAAAAAATCTGCCCAGAGTAATTCTTATCATTTCTAATACAGTAATTTCTTATTAAGTATGCCTACAACATGGAAAAATTAAATGTTGTCTCACAGATAACACTAATGCCTACAAACATGGTGTCATCATTGTCTTTCTCACAAGGCACTCATTTCCTACCCAGTCAATGAAACATACCTAGAAACAATTGTTTATCTTTTCATTCTATTTCCCCCAGGTGCCTCTCTGAATGTTAGAATGCAGAGAAGTTTGGGGGAACTGCAACAGCACACACTTTCCCTGCAGATGGCAATACACTTGATTATTTATGAACATATATGTGTTTACATAAATATATAAGCCCTCCATCTTACAAAATCCTGTACAAGAATACACAATGACACTGTGCATAAGTATTTTGAGTAAAGATGGTTACACTGGTGTCACAGCTATGAAACATAGCATTGAAGACACTGGCATATACTCATAGTACACAGCATTTTCACCTGTCTAGTGAGCTACCTCTGCTCCTGAGTCCACTAAGCCAGCGCTTCCTCTTGTGTTGCACTACATAAACAGTTAATTACAGTTTTCACTTTCAAAAAAAAAAAAAAATCTAGGTCTTTAGTGTGAAGGCAAACAAATAAATACCCATGGTGGAAAGCAGCACTGAGCTGCTTCTGCTCTTGGGGAGGTCTGTTTACCTCTCTGTACCCCGGTGTCCCATCTTACTCAACATCTGGCTTTTCTATTTAAATTGCAGAGTTTGTCACTTATTCCACATCCTCAAGTGCCCACAACAATAGAAACCTCTAAACAAGATCAAGACCACTAGCACATAAAACATATTAAGTAGCAATGTTGATGTGGTACACATAGGAAATGTCTGTCTTCTTCTGAAATAGCCACCATGTGAGTCACCATACACAGATCAAATGACAGTCAATGTTATCTACCTTTTTTACTGCATCACACCAACAGTGCTACCATATATTTCATGTTTCTCATGGTTTTCAGACCAAAAAGCTACATAACAAATACTTAAGCATTAATATTATAGTTATTCAACACTTGAAAATATTCACTAGGAAAAATGGACGCATGAAACTGTACAGCTCCACATATTTAATTAATATAGGTCAGAGTTCTCATCCCAAAACCAGAATTTGCTGTAAGAAAATACTCACAGCATTAAATTCTGATATCTTACTCCATTCTGTGTCTGTGAATAAGTGCGTTGTCATGTTGGATATACATAGTGTCTATCTATCAACCCTCCATATGCACATCTAACCCACACAGAAATAAAACTGTGGGTGTGGGAATGATTTTTATTTTGTGGGTTGTCTATCTCTGCTTCAAATTACTGGATGATTATGTAATTTATTATTATTGTGTATGGGTTTTGTTCTGCTGTGGGGTGGTTCTTCTTGTTAGGATCTTTCTTTTAAATACTGATTACAGTGCCAAGGGATGTGAATGACCATCCTTGAAATCAGAAGGAATAATTAATGCACATTATCATGAAGACATCTTCAGTCCTATATATAATAAGTGCTAAGCTCTGTTTTCTTTCATTCTTGTTCTATAGCTGTTAAGAGTGGTTCCAAACATGGCAAGCAGGGAGATCAGTCAACTAATAACTGGTTCAGTCTTTCTTCCTTTGTTAATTAATGTTGGCTGCAGCTGGGTTTAACACATTGAATGAAGTTAGAGCTGAAGTACATATTTTGGGACCCTGCAAAGCAACAAGCTGCAGCTGACAGCTGAGACCAAGATTTTTGTAGTATCATATCCTTAACAAGGAGCTAAAAATGTAAAGATTTTGATGGCATTAAATCTGAGGTGGAGATTTAGTAATGCTTTTGTCTATTACATGTCCAAGGGGGAATAAAATAGCGATGGAAGAGTTTATCGAGCTGTACAGCTACTGCAGAAAACTTTTGTCTTTGGTGTCTTTCTCATCATGTCTTTTCTACCCTGTTTCATCTGTTAACCTCTTCTTCTCCTGATTCTTTCTCTTTTCCACACTATATCAACGTTTCTCTAGCTCATTTGCTCTTCTCACTTCTTATTGCTGCCACACTTACCAGATGTCAGACTGAGGTACAACCAATCATTTTTTATTCAGATTTTTCTCTTTTGAGTGAAGGAAAACATAGAACTTCTCACAAAAAGTAACAATTTGTGTCTTCTTATTATTTAGTGAAATTAAAGATTGATGCTGAAAATTCTGAATGAGCTCTAGAAAATCTGGTTTTAATACAGTAATCTTAATTTTTTGGCATAATAGTATTGCAAGATCACTTATGAGAGGGAGAAATAATAACAATACTTAACGGAGTAAACACTTATTAGCCCTTTATTGTAGTTATCTTATTTCTTCACTATTAGCTAAGTTCCAAGCTTTTATTTCTTCTGAGGACTAAGCCTGATTCTAACATAGACTTTCTGCACTACCCTTTTATGTTCAAGAGATCACAAAATGTTTTGCAAGATGTAATGGCAAGTAAGCAAAACAAAAAATATGTAATAATATTTGAAAGTAGAACGTGCTCTTTTACTTTCTCATATTGGTATCAGAAGACGAGTATCACTGTCTTGTTAATGTTATGGCATGGGACATGTTTTAGGGATAACATGTTTACGTTTTATTATCAGGATAGCAGTGGACGGTCTCACTGTTGTGTATTGGCAGTAAGCTGCTCTATCAGAAATGGGTACTTCATTTTTACACTGAATTAATCCTGTTGACAGACATGACATGCTTTTCTTGCTGAGTTATTGTTGATCATTGAGGATAGACTGATTTATGATTGAGAGAGATAGCAAGAGTGATACATTTTCATTCTAAGGCCTTGTTGAGAACTGCCCAAAAGAAGTGAAGGTGTATGTCCCTGATAATGCACTTGTACATCTGTCTTGGACTTACATCACTGTAATATCTAGGCCCGAGATTTGGAAAATTAATAGAATAGTTAGTGGGAACTAACACCACACAGATGTTTTTCTAAAATTTTGGACTGTGCCTCTGAGACTTGACCACAGACCTGCTTGGCCTCTTGGAGCCCTATAACCTGTCTGTAGCTCTCACTACTCTTTTCTGCAAGTTTTTACTTTCAGAAGTGAAATTCCACCCATGTTTTACATAGGAGTTTGCTCATTCACCCACACAGGCACAGCTCTCACTTTGGTTTGTGGTATTTCACATTTTGCAAGTTGTGATATCTTATTATGTGGTGGTGACAAAGGCAGCTTTTGTCCCTATCTATTCCTTCAAAGAGGCCCTGCAAAGATCCTTCTCAACTTGATCCCCTCCTTTTCCTCTTTATATCTTTCTGTTGGCTCCTATTTTCTAAGGCAGCAAGTATCAACAGCCTGGTCTTCATGTCTTATTGCTGTCTTAGCATCTCCGCACTGTGCAACTCTTCCTCTCTCTTTCTTGAGTTTTGAGATTATCCATTTCTGCAAATCACCACTGGAAATGGGAGCTGACAGCAGTGAAGCACTTACCTCTCCTCGTATAGGGAAGACCCAGGAGATGTTACTAGCCTTTAAATAGTAAAAGTGCACTGTTCAAGCATCTGTAGAGCAGCCTATGGTGTGCCCAGCACAGCACTGGACAATTACTCACTGGGAGAGATACGTGCCTTAAAGAAAATCCACAGGTATGGGAGGGTTCCTGTAGGAACTGGTGACTGATATCCACAGCAGCATCTCAGAGGAGTCCCCTGTTTTTTTATGGCAGTGCATTGCACTAAACAGTAGGCCAACTTGCTGCCTCCTTTTTGCTCGAAGGGACGATGTCACAGTTGTCTTACAACCCAGGCAAGTGACGTCATATCAGGAGGATTTTGGTTTCTTTCTGCAGACAGAAAGAAAGCTTCTACTTCCCAACACACACCACCCCCTACAGCTCAGTCTCTCTCCAAGTGCCCGTATCTCCCAGGCTAATGTGATACTTTTTGTCCCAGTCAGGCAGCAGGGTAAACGCTTTAAAAAAGAAAAAAACCAACAAAACAAAATAAAGCAAGAAGCACTCAAAATAAGCATGTCAACCCCAACGGGAGGTTATAGGAGAGTCTGCCAGGATGTGGGGTGGGAAACGTTCCCCAGTCGGCACATGGGACCGGCCTCAGTCCCAGTTCGCAGCCCCCGGCCCTTTCCGGTGCCGCAGCGGGGCTGCTCCGGTCCCCGCCGGGCTCCCTCCGGAGCTGGACGAGCCGTCTGTCCCCATGTCATCACCGCGGCCAGGCCATCCCTCACCCTCCGCCCGAGGAGTGGGGCAACAAGCACAAGGAGGGGTACTTTTTTTTTTTCCTTCGTGGAGGGCTTAAAAATACCTCCACCGTCATCATCGGGCACCGTGCGGGAACGTGGCCGGCTTCGACAGGGCAGAGGCGTTGTACATTGAACAATTCTATTAAAACGTTAGTAAAGTTAATGCAGCCTCGATAGCATCTGAAGTACTAAATAAAAGAACAGTTTCAACCCCAGTCCTCGCTGGAGGGGATACACTAGTATGTTTCTTATTTTTATTTTCCTTATAGCCTGTTAAATTGACTAATAAAGTCAACACAGAGTTCTCTGTGTGGCTTCAAAAAACTCAGTAATTTTGTTAGAAAACGTTGAAATCCAACCCCAAAGTATTCAGCCCAAATATTTAGTTAAAGTAACCCTGTGGGTTAATAAACTAAACAAAAGCAAACCATGCAAAACTGCAGCAATGAAAACCAGACTTAAATAAACGAAGGAAAGTTTATAAGAACCCTTTAGCTGGAAAAAAACAGCGAAGGAAAACTTCATGAAAGTTTAATACGAAGCATGTGATACAGAGGGGCTCGTTTTATAGGTACGCATCTTTGCCTCGAATGGTTGTTGAAAATTTCAGAAATTATTTTTCTGCTAAGCTGTATTTCCTTCAAAACCTCACAACAGCGGTTTCTGCTGAAGAAACGCTCGGCAGCTTTTGGCAGGTTAAGAGGAGCATTTCTCCGCGCTGCAGCTCTCTCTCACTGCCCACGCTTCACCACGTTGCTAATTTCGGTGTCTGACTTGTTTAGTTATTTCAGCTCCAGTAATGTGGTTGCAAATATTTACCTTTCATGCAAGAATCTGGATTATTTTGATTAGAGACTGATGCACTCTTCAAAATGTTTGCTTATGAGCAAGTTCTTCGAAAAGGGGCAAAGCAAAAGATCCCTCTTCTCAACCACGCCTCTTAAACCAGTTCCTAATAGTTAAACCTCAGTTTGCTACAGAGATCGAGTAAGCCTAAGAAAAAAAAAAATTAAAAAAGGACATTTAAAATAAGCTATTTAAAATACATACATTAAATTATCTCAAACTGTCTTCAGCATGTTGGCAATTTGGTAATAATTATAACCATTGCTATTCTGCAGTTTAGATCATCACTAAAGAAACGCTCACGACAATTTTTTTGTTTATCAAATAAAGGGCATGGGAGTGGTGACATGTTTTTCTCTATGGAATAATGGGTTTCCAAAATTATTTCGTTTTCCATTCTATCCCCAAAGTAGCAGCCGTGGAAAAGACCGCTGGAAAAACAAGCCCCAAAATAACAAGAGATCGTTTAAACTTTTCATAGTTGCTTTTCATTTTCAAGAAAAGCTGAATAAACAGCGTCGGCCCTGCCTAAGAGAGCAGAAAGCAGGTTTGAAATGAAAGAGACATGCAGAGGGAAAAGAGGAGGGGTTTTTTATTTTCTTCCCCTTTTGAGTACTTAACTTTCCCCTTTTCTAAAAAGGACTGTGTGCAGCCCAGGGAGCACTTTATTTATCGTGTACAGAAGAAACAAGTAAAATTTAAAATTAACCTCCAGTCGTGCTGGGAATAGATCAGACCAAATGTTGGGGGAATTCCTTTATTTCCCCCTTCTGATATTTTTGTCCAATTCCGCTGCTTAACCATCTTCCGTTGTCCTGCCAATGAAGGGAACGGTCCCTTTCAGTGACAAGCCCTGATGAAATGATTTTCTTTAAAAAGAAAGAGAAGAAGAGAAAGATGGACTAAGGAACTTGGGGCAACAAAGCTTTACAAGGAGAGAAGAAAGACTGGGGTAAAATACGACACATTTATCTATCAATTGCTAGACAAGACAAAGAAGGCTTAACAACAGTTTGAAAAGAGTGGCCTGTGAATGGTTACTATTCAATTTGTATTTTATTCCCCGCTGGTCATGGAATTGAGATCAGAAGAAAAAGTGAAAACACATGGCTGAGGTCAGTAGGATCAGAGAACCACCACATACAGCAAAGGGAAGGAAAAGCAATGGGAACTTGTGTGAAGAAATGGATTATATAAACAGAGCTTACCATCGCCTGCACCCCATTATCCTATAATTTACACTGCATGGGAGCATAGAAATATATTAAACTAGTGATAGGTTTCACCGTTGCTTTATGCCAATCAATTCCATTATATACTTTCAGACATGTTTAGAATTCTTGGACTAATGTGTTTATTTTAAATATCACAGGGAAATTATGACATCACCAGTAAATAATGCTGGGGAAGGTTGCCTTCCTTTTGAAGTACGCTGCAGTGAAACATGATTTTAATTACATAATCACTTTGAAACCGTAATTATATAATAAACGAGGGAGATTAACCGGGAAGTATATAGTACATTAAAAATTGCTTAGGCCCTGGAAAAACAAACCGAACACACAGTGAGAAATGCTCGGTCACGAGTATCGTTTCCGAGTTCGGGCTGTAGCGTTCATCTGCATTTCATCCGAGGCGACAAAGAGATGCTCTTTCCGACAGCCGCCGCCGTTTGCCTCCCGTCTTTCCCGGAGCATCCAAATCCAGCGCTGGTTTCTCACGCCGCAGCCGGCTTTGCCTGACAGGACCGCGGTTCGTCCGCACCGCCCGCGGAGCCTGAGCCTCCGGGGAGGGGCCGCCCCCGGCCCGGGTCGTCCTCCGCCACACAGGAGAGCCAGGCGGGGAAAAACCTGTTTTTAAAAAGCGGAATTAGTCGCCCTCCCTCCGCCCGCAGGGTTCCGCACACGCGGGCGGCGGGGCGGGAGCTCCTCCGCCCCCTCGTCGCCCCGCGCCGGGAGCGCCGCTCGGGGCTCTAAGCAGAGCCCACGCGGTGACTGAACTTCGCATCCACAGGCTGTGCACGGCGTCCCGACGCGCCGGCCTAGCCTCAGCTCCCGAGCCTGGGTGGGGGGTCCCTGTGACCCCCTTGGACCTCCCCGCGGTGGCCGCGGCCCCAGCGCCAATGCCCGCGGGCTGCGGTGCCCTGCTCCGCTGTCCTCTGGAGAGGTGGGGAAGAGGAGGGTTTTTTTCACTTTTTAGTTTGGTTGTTGGGGTTTTTCTGTTTTCGGGTTTTTTTGTTTTGTTATAGTTTGGTGGTGGTTGTTTTTTTTTTTTTTCTTTTAATTGCTGGTTTGCTTGTTTCTTTGGGTTGTATTTTTTGGGCTAATTTTGTTGGGGTTTTTTGCTTTTTGTTTTGTTTTGTTTTGTTTTTTTTTTTAAGGGCTAGACTGGAGCCGGTGGGGGATCCCTGCCTGTCCTCTGAGTGCTCTCCTCGGGCTGCCATTGCCTTTGCACTGTCCCCTCAGGCACTGGAGACAGGTCGGTCTGCCTCCCTCTGCTCCCATCCCGAACAAGCCAGACACCATCGCTGCCAAGGAGAGGGGCTGTCTCCGGGACCCCACTGAGAGCACGGGAGGTCCCAAAGGGAGAGAGGGACCATGTTCACACAGTGGATGCCCACACGCTGCCCACAGGGCAAAGCCCTGGGGCAGTGGATGGATCCCCAGACCAGAATGAAATTCAGGCCCAGCTAACCAGTGCAAGAGTCTCTGCTTGCAGCATCAGGTGTGGCATTTTCGCCCTAGTTTCAAGTGGTTTATTGAGCTTGGCTTTCTGGACACATAAAACTTGGCCCTTACTATGCTGTTGGTAAGCTGCTCTCAACACTTATGCCATGGGTTGCTCACATCAGGGGCATGTCTGGTCTTTGGGTCTGCGCTGTGTATTTTCTACCCATCAGCACACCTTATTTTCTGGAAGATGAAGAGGAAACACAGCAACACGGGTGCCCTGCACTGTAGGAATGGCTTGGACCATTCCATGAGGCTTTGTATCAGCTGTACCTGAAGATGTTCTTCATCTAGATGTGTTTCTAGCAAATCCACTGCTCAGAGGAGACCCCTGCAAGTGCAGACAGGTCTTGTAAAGAGCTGGCATGTGGAGAAGTAAGTACAGGCATTCTGCTTGGTGCAGCTTGACCTAGTCCTTGCCTGCAGGGAACAAAGTGGACTTGCACTCAGGGACCAGGCAGTTCCATGCTTCAGTCCAGAGAGTCTCATGCTTCTTCATCCCCAGCCCATCTAGCAGGCTTTTGTTTTGTCCCTGAGGTCCAGGGTCACTGGGAGCTGCAACTCTAACACACACCCACATGGCTGGCCTGGAAAGCTCAAAATCAGGATACTGCTTGCTGATGGCATGGAAAACCAAACCGTGTATGGGAGCCCCAACAGGTGGCTCCGGACATGAGCAGAGCAGCTGGATCCCCACAGTTCCCTGGGGACCAGCTCAAAACCCATGGGTTTTCTCCAGAAAGGCAGCTTACATTCGCATGCAGATGCTAACCACATACCCAAGAGACTGTCCCAAAGAGAGTAATTTCCCCAGATGTTAGCTGTGTGGTCATGGATTCTCAGGAATACAATTTTTGCATATGAAAACATTTATTTTTCCTCCAGATGTCATGGTAATTAAGGTGGAAGGATGCACTCTGTTAAATATGTGAGAGAGATCATGGTGCCTCACAAGTCTACAGGAGTCCCTGGAAGACCAAGTACCAGATGACAGGGATGAGGCTCTAATGGGGGCACGTGGGTGTATAAAACAGGCCTCAGCAAAAGTCTTATGAGAAGCTATCACAGGAGAGAAACTTGTCACAAAGAGAGGGAGAAAAGATGGCAAGGGCAGGTTTGTGATGGCGGGAGGAGGCTCCAAAGTTATCTAACCAATGTTCTGCACTAGCCAAAGGGTAAGTGCAACATGGGTGTTTTGGTTGGAAGTTAATCTGCTTTCTGTGCTCATCATGATGTAATGCCAGCTGTGGTATTGCCAGAAGTTCTGGTCTCCTAATCTCATGGGGGAGAGCTAAAGAAGAACAGAGAAGTGTATGGAATATCTACCAGAAAGGGAACAGTCTTGAGTCTAAACGGTCAGTTGGTGACATCTGTAAAGCACAGGCAGCAAGGGGAGGGAAATAGAGAGATGTCAGGAGCTAAGGGCCTGAAGAGGGCCTGAAACACCCAGAAGTCTGTTTTCCACTGTGCAGATGTGGAACTTTTTAAGAGTGAAGCCCTCAGAGCCCGTAAGTGTTAATGAATTAAAACACAAAGGGGTAAATCCATGTTTAGTTCACAACAGGACGGCCCAAGGTGTCTGTCCCTGCAGTAACTTCCTAAAAAGCAGGTTGGTTGAGACTAGGAGGTTACAGGGCATTATGACTCTCAGCTTACTTGGCTCTCATGCTTTCTTAACTCCCATTCTGGTACATTTTACTCTCTGTGTAAACCAAATTGTTTTGGAAAATTTCAATGGCAATGATAAGAACTCAAAGAGTTTATTTCATTCAAGCACCTCAGAGCCCAGTGCTGACATGATTAAGTTTGCAAAATAGCTTGGACTGATGCAGCAGCTTGTTTGCTTCATATTTAATAAAATCTGTTTGTATGTTTGGATCAATAGATGGAAAGACAGGACAAAATTGTTTAAATAGTTTCCCTAGTGGAAGTTCCTTCCTAAATACAGTGTGTTGCAAAAATCTGTGGCAGTTTGAAAGACAAAGGAAACTGAGATGAGAACTACACTGCAAAACTCTAAGGGTATGACATAATGAAATACAAATTACTGGGGTGGTTATTTTTAAATTTAAATTTAATAGGAATTTTTTAGTTTGCAGTGAAATTAGCTACTTTGACATGACATGTCCTTCCACTATTTGAGAAACAATAATGCTGTTGCTTCCCCAAGCATCTAGCAAAAATGTGATAGAAATATCTGGTTTTTCTACCCTCTCTAAAGGCTCTTCTTATCTGCCAAAGCTCACTTCTTTTTTTTTGTCTGGACTGCATGTCAGACAGTGCCTGTGCCTATCCTGGTTTTGTCTGTGATAGAGTTCATTTTCTTCTTAGTAGCTGGTACAGTGCTGTGTTTTGAATTTAGTATGAGAATAATGTTGATAACACATTGATGTTTTAGTTGTTGCTGAGTAGTGCTTACCCTAAGTCAACAGCTTTTCAGTTTCCCACGCTCTGCAAGTGAGAAGGTACACAAGAAGCTGGGAGGGAGCACAGCTAGGGCAGGTGACCTCAGCTGACCAAAGGGATATTACATACCATAGAAAAATGCCATGCCCAGTACATAAACTGGAGAGAGTTCCCTGGAAAGGGGCTAATCACTGCTCAGGGACAGGCTGAGTATCTGTTAGTGGGTGGTGAGCAGTTGTATTGTGCATCACTTTTCTCTCTTGGGTTCTGTTTCTCCCTCTCCTTTTGTTTACTATTAGTACTACTACTACTACTACTGTGTTATTATTGTTACTGTAATATTTTTGTTTCAATTATTATATCATTCTCATCTCAACCCATGAAGTTGTCATGGTTTAAACCCAGACGAAAATTAAATACTATGCAGCCCCTTGCTTGACCCTCCCCTTCCACTCCACCACTCTGCTGGAATGGGAAGGAGAATAAAAGTAAACATTGTAGGTTGAGATAAGAATAGTTCAATAATTGAAAATAAAGTAAAATAGAGTAAATAATGGTAAATTATAATGATAATAAAAAGGGAAAAATAAGTAATGCACAATACAAACTCTCACCACCTGCTCACTGATGCCAGACCCCACTTCCTGAACCCAGATCAGCTCTGCTTTGGTCAGCTCGGGTCACCTATCCTAGCTATGCTCCCTCCCAGTACCTCCTCACAGGCAGAGCACGAGATGAGAAAACAATTCTTGACTTAAGACAAACACAACTTAGCAAAAACTCAAAACATCAATGTGTTATCAACACCATTCTCATTCTGAATCCAAAACACAGTATTGTAACAGCTACTGAGAAAACTAACTCTACCCTAGCTAAAACCGGGACAAAAGTTTTCCTTTTATTGCTGATTCTCCTCCCCACTGGGGAAGGAGTGGAGGTGGGGGAGAAATGAGTGAGCAGCTGTGTGGTATTTAGTTTCTAGTTGAGGTTAATCTGTGAGAGTGCTCAAAGCTCTTTCTCTGATATGATGTCCAGTATAAGACGTCTGGCTCTGAGAGAAGATACGTCTCCAACTGATCGTAATGCATCCCTGCCTTGCATTCACAATACACAGACAGTGTAACAGAAGCTCAGTATGGCCCAGAACACCCATGATCATCCTGTGGGAACCAAGAGGCGGGTTCCAGTTACTGGTGGTGCAAGGACGTTTTTCACATAAACCTTGTCAGAATCACAGAAAAGAGGACCTAGGCAGAAATTTCAGGTGTCCTCGCAAAACCAAAATGTTGCACAAGGAACCTCTTGCAGCTGATGGAAGTACCGGAGTACATTTATGAACTCTGAGACATACTGACAGACTTGCAAAGTCATGGAAATGAAGGAGGACAGATAGAAATTTAAACAGCGATAATGGAGCACTGCCATATCACTAATTTTCTCAAGTAGAGTCTAACTATGAGATATTACAAGGTGCTGAGCTTGAAGAAAGAGCTGGTCAAGTAAATGCAATGACTATTCCTTCTACTGTTCACGTTCAAATTAACGAAATCTACTGTTTCAAGGCCGCTATATGGAAATATCTTCTTGAAAGTCACCCATTAGTTCATTAAAAACTGTTTGACAGGTTTTACAAAGCACAGGGAAGCAAGTCTGTAATTTCATCAGCGTGTCTAGAATGTCAGGAAATAAAACATACCAGAAGAGAGTTGGTCCATTTTCATTACTAGTCTTCTATTCAGAGATAAGCCTATCCATTTTAAGGTCTTTTTTGCAAAAGGAAACAGACAACCCCTGAGAGTGAGTGCTTGTCTAAATAGAAATTATCCAGATGTAATCTAGGTCCAAGGATCAGTATTAGGACTTACGTAGATATTTGTATTCTGATGTACTTCTTTTAACCTTACAGTGTATAGGAAATGATTCGAGAAAAACTGGAAGAGCCATTTTTTTCTGCCATGAGGACATGAACATGAAAGATTTTCTGGAGTTTTTGCTTCAGTAATTCCACTGGAAACACTGAGCATCCTTTGCAGATGAGACCTAGGAACTGTTTGTCTCTGTTTCGGGAGCAGACAACTTTCTGCCTGTGATATTATAAATACAAAGATGGGGAAAGGAAGCTGATTGTGTTTTGACTGAAACTATACCCTCCTCAAAGTCCAGACACATACTTATTTATTTCTTTACATTCACACACAATTGACAATGAAAGTGGCCATGAATATTTCACTTTAGTAGAGAAACCTGATTTTATCTGAGCTTAAGACATTTAATTAAGAATTGTTCCACTACTCACAAGACTGGAACAGGATGAAACTTTACCCAAACATGGTCAAAGTAATTATCCACCAGAGAAATACATTTTGTGAGGCCTAGATATGTTTTAGGAGGGGATTGCAAATTATATCCAGGCATCAGCTTTTGTATTTCAAGGAATCTCAGTGGATCTAGAGTTCTACATGGCTCAAAGCCTAGATCTATGAAGTGTGGTCATTTTGAAAAAATTTGAAGTAGCATGTGTGCTAGGAAGTTTTAAGTATACGGAGGCACAATTTTTTTTGCAGAGAGAGCATAGCGTTCCTTGCTGGAATGCCCCTCTTGCTCTGGTCACAACAAAATCCATAGGAGGATGTGCACATAAGGATGTGTACCAATAAATAACTATTATCACTGCCCACATACAGCTTTTGACCTTTTTCGACTCTGTGATGCTGAAAAGAAACTTCAGCTGGAGCAGTTTATAAGTGAACCCCACACATAGCGAACCCCATCCTGCGCAAGTGACTTTCACAAATGCTTTAAAACAGTAGAGAAACCTATAGGTCTGTGAACCACAGGCTGACCGAGAAAATTAATTGATTGGTTCAAACCTGTTACCAAAATTCCAGATGAAATCACAAAGCACACTTAACTGGGCAATAGAGATCAGTCTAGACTATCCCTTTAGTTCCTCCTTACAGGAGCATTTGGTTCTAGAGGAGTAAACCTTGTGTTTAAGGGAGGGCGTCTGCCTTTGAAAACTTTTCAGCGGAGCTGGCTTATCATAATCTGAAGACAAGTTTCTCACTATTTCCCAGATGAACCTTCTTCAGATTGTTTCTATATCCTCCTGACTGCTTCTGACTGGCCTGGGTCCTCAGTTGCTGTTAGACCAGTGCCAATCCCATCATTTGTGCATTATTTGTGCATTATCCCATCATTAGTGCATTAGTTCCAGTTATCTTTATAATGGTTCCTTTATGTGACATGGTTAAAATCAGACCAATGAAGACATAAATCCTGAATCCTTGGGGTGTGTTAACTACAACACTATTTTCCCCACAGCCTCAAACCTGTTGACTTAGAAACAGCTTGCAGAGAACACATGAAAGAGATACACCAGCCTCCCTGCTCACTTCGCTGTGACTTGCTCTTTTACTGCATACAGGAAGCAACTGTGCTTGCATGGTGCTCAAACAGAACAATCTGACCTAAGCACATATGTGATGACTTTCTGAAGCTTCAGAGATCAGCCTCTTAAGCAGGATCTAGACCAACTGACCTGATCAATGC
Organism: Pseudopipra pipra; assembly: GCF_036250125.1. Lineage (NCBI taxonomy): Eukaryota > Metazoa > Chordata > Aves > Passeriformes > Pipridae > Pseudopipra > Pseudopipra pipra. Next base: position 23,099,825 of record NC_087581.1, on the reverse strand, counting down.
TGGTTCTAAAAACACAGTGAGAACCTTCTCAGGCTGCTGTCTTGCATCTCTACTATCATCAGTTCTGCCTTGCATTTAGGAGACCTCCCTGGAAGGTCAGACAAGGTTATGTTGAAGTATCACCTCCATCTCTCAGAGGGAGATAATCCAACATGTTGCACTTCAAGCAGATCATGTTGTTGGTATCTTACAGATAAATAACACTTACTGCATCAATATCACACAGCAGGGCAAAATCATAATAGAGGACACACAGTGAAAACAAATGTATTTAAACATAACCACATGTTCTGTGATTTCACAGGACTAAGTCTTCAAAGTAAAAATATTATTTGTGAAACACCTCCCTTGGCAAATTTTGCTGGGCCATGCAAATACTGCAATAAAAATGTCATTTGGAATGTTATGTAAAATCATTCAAGTAAAACTCCAAATGAGAAAAGCAAATAAAGGAGCCTGGGATGGATGAGGCTGGATACCAGTGAAACACACAGAATCAAAAGGGATTCACATAGAAAACATATGGGGGAGGAAGAGGTACATAGCTGCCTAGAAGAATAGTGGGAAGACAGAGGAGAAGCAGGGTAGTGGTGATGAGTGCTAGCAGTTTCAAGCAGGAAGACAGGCTGTTAAACATTATCCCACCATAAGAAAGGCAGTCTCTATCAAGAAATAAACAAGGTGTCTGGCAGTGGCCAAGGCTGACATCCTCAATTATTCTAGCCTGGATGATCTGCGCCAAGCTGATGCTCTGCCAGGTGTGTATTTGAGTCTGTCCCTCTTCCTCCTTCAAGCTGCCACTTGCCTGAGCAGCTGGGACTACATAGGGTGCAGGGGTTCTCCCTCCCCATGTGCAGGACAGAGAACAGATTTTGGCAAAACTGGTGACCATGAACCACAGGTGACCCACGGAGAACTTGCTGGTGAGCTGCAGGACCCACTTGTCGAACAGTGCTGACTGTAGCTTTCCTTCTAGCTGCTAATCATATGGAAAAAGGTAGCTATACTAAATATTCTACTAATTCCTATACTCATTGATAAGGCAGAAGGTTTAAATTTTGTGTAGAGCTTACAAGAATCTAAGTGCTATAGGGATGTTCATTTAGTGCAACTCTGTCTAGTGACACATACCCCCAGTGCTGGACTCTTGCATGGCACCAGACGCTGATTTCAACAGGGACTCTGGGTTTCCAGTATTTCAATTGCTTTCAAAAACAGGTACTTCCACCAAGTCCAGACAATTTTTTCTGCAGAATACTGAAACTGAGAGGTCAGAGAAGGGACTTAGCTATGAGTGGGAAGATGTAAGGGGAACGAGACCCCTTGCAACACCTCTGTCCCATTTTCCCTACACCTTCAGAAGACAGTGTTGTGGCTCAATGGCCTTCTTCTGACCTGATCTGGCTGCCAGAATTTTCTCTAGCAACTAATAATTGTAAACTTCTTTATATTTCCAAGGAAATATTTTTTTATCTGCTCAGACACCTAGTAATGTGACATTTTAGTGACCTAGCAATGATGCTGATTCCAGAAAGACAAATCTTTCCTACCAATTTACTCCTCTTTCTTTTTTCTGCCATGGGGGATGTAAAAGGACTTTAAGATTCCTGTCCTATAAAACATGAATCTGTTGTTGTTGGTCCTAAAATAATGCATCCATCTCTCAAAATTCTGAAGGATCTTTGTGAAGCAACAAGTGAAAGAAAAAGCTTCTAAGTAGACACGCATTGATTTTTGTGCCATGCAGATGTTGATATAGATTATTTTATACCTGCAGGGCTCTTAATCTTTCTTTTCATTCCCTGCCACTTGGAAAACATCCACAACAGCAACAGGTTAGCTGAGGTGTTCAGGCTAATGATGCCTAGATGTAAAAAGGGACTGAGTTTCCTCAGTGTAAAGCTGTTGGGTTTTTTCTCTGGAATTTACTGCTGACTTAAAAGTGTCAGGATCATTTAAAGTTAGGTCATACATGTGGCAGCTTCACTTGTAAAGCAGACTAAGTCATTCCACTCATGAAGGAAAGTAAAAGAGTAGTGTAAAAACTAGTGTGTGATGATGGATTGGACAAATGGATAGATCAGAAAATGAAGGAGAGGAACAAATGAGTTAGGAGCACATAGAAAAAAATCTTCTTGAGAACGAGCAATTGAATAATGAAATCCTATGCAGCAGAATGGCTTAGAAAGGTCTTGTATCTCTGGTCTTGTAGTAGCACAGCCTGTCCTAAAGAATGACAGCCTGATGTTATATTTGCTGTGTTAGGTTTGTAATTGGTCTTTTGCCTCATTTATTGCAGAAGTTGTAAGGCATGCAAGGAATAAGGTAGAAGAGTAATAAAGAGATGGTCTCAATGTTAAGGTAGTTGAAAAATCTTGTAACATTGCTATTCATCTCTGTCCCCCAAAAATTCCTCTATTATACTAGTCAAGTCACTTAAATGAGTGATATAAACTCATGGCTTTTACAGCAAGCCAGAAGCAGAGGCACAGCTCACAGAAATGAGAGCAGGATCCAAAGCACAGAAGGACTGAAGGCAGCCTCCATGTCCAAAGGGAGCCTCTCACACAGACATCATTTTGACATCAGGCTGCTGGCTCTATGGCTCTGTTTGAGTCAGGGTCTGCTTCCTGTCAGCACAGCAGTCAGCGCCTGCTGCCTGCAGGGTGAGGCATCCCAGCCAGGCAGTCACTTGTTCCCACAGTAGCATCAGGTTCCCTTACCTAGGCATGTGTATGAACCTGGGTATGACCCCATGGCAGGTTGGGTCACTCTGGCACAATTTCTGCTGTAACAGGGATATTGCCTGTAACAGGAAAAGAGAAAAAAGAACTATGTGTTAAGAGCAGAAGAGTACAAGAAATCCAAAGAAGTAATGAAGTCAGAACTAAGCAAACAAGCAATCATTTATAGGCCACAAAATAAGTGCTAAGCTGCCAAACCAAAGAGGCCCTTCAGAGTTGCCTAACAGGAAAACCAGCAAGGAAAACAACGTATATTACTGCCACAAAATGCCTTAGAGCTAGAAAAAAGAAGTCAGAAATCCCTCAATGATTGAAAAACCACAGAAACACCAAGAAAAAATAGCTGAAACACTTTTCAAGCAGCCAAAAGGGAGAAGAGATGTAATTAAACAGAGCCATGCCTATGGTACTATATGACAAGACTTAAACCGCAGGAAACCACTTTTTTTTTTTCCTGTTCCTGATACATTTTGCCACACACTTAAGCTACCGATTGATCTTAGGGATCAATTTCACAGTTCTACTTATCATAGAATCATAGAATATGCTGAGTTGAAAGGAAACCATCAGGATCATTGTCCAACTTCAGGCCCTGCACAGGACACACCAAGAATCACACCATGCTCCTGAGTGCATTGTCCAAATGCTTCTTGAACTCTGGTAGGTTTGATGCTGTGACCACTTCCCTAGGCAGCCTGTTCCAGTGCTCAACTGCCCTCTGAGTGAAAAACTTTTTCCTGACATCCAGCCTAAACTTCCCCTGACACAGCTTCATGCTGTTTCCTTGAGTCCTGTCACTGGTCATAAGAGTGACCACTTCCCCTCATCAGGATGCTGAAGTTAGGATGCTGAATGAGGTCTCCCCTCAGCCTCCTCTTCTCCAGGCTGAGCACACCAAGTGACCTCAGCCGCTCCTCATAAGGCTTCCCATTCAGACCCTTCACCCTCCTTATGGCCCTCCTTTGGACACTTTATAATAGCCTACTGTCTTTTTAATGTTGCAGTGACTGCACACAATATTCAAGGTGAGACCACCCCAGTGCAGAGCAGAGCAGGACAATTCCCTCCCTCAACCAGCTGGTGATGCTTTGCCTGATGCCTCCCAGGACGTGATTGGCCCTCCTGACTGCCAGGGCACTGCTTATTCATATTCAACTTGACATCAACCAGGCCTCCCAGATCCCTTTCTGCAGCGCTGCTCTCCAGCATCTCATTCCCCAGTCAGTACACACAACCAGGGTTGCTCCATCCCAGATATAAAATCTGGCACTTGCCCATGTTAAACTTCACAGAGCTGGTGATTGCCCATCTCTCTAATTTGCTGAGGTCTTTATGCAGGGCCTCTCTGCCCTCAAGGGAATTGACAGCTCCTCCCATTTTAGTGTCATTGGCAAACTTACTTAGTATTCCTTCAAGTCCTACATCCAGGTTGTTAATGAGGATGTTGACGAGAACAGGGCTGAGGATGGAGTCCTGCGGAACCCCACTAGTGATTGGATGCTAGCTTGACATTACTCCATTCACTATAACTCTTCGTGCCTGACCAGTGAGCCAGTTGCTCACCCATCGCCTAACATGGTTATCCAGCTGTGTGCTGGACATTTTGCCCAAGAAGGATACTGTAAAAGATTATACCAAAAGCTAGTTCTGTCCTTTCACCTGTCCCTCTCTTCTATGCTTCCTGGGTGTTGAACCCCATGGTTCAGCTAATACTTAGTCTTTTCTTTATGAGAAAATGCAGGGAAAAAAGAGTGGAGATATTCTAAGAAATGGCTCAGCCCTATAGTACAAACAATCCAGTGAAACACAAGAGAGGGGAGCAAGGGTTAAAGACCAGGTGCATCTGGTGAAGAGGAGTTCACAACATGGTTTCGAATAAATGTGAGGTGTCTTTTTTCCCTGTGATGTTTGAAATTGTAGCAATAACAGATTAATAGAAGTCAAGGAGCTTGAGCACATCTGCTAGTCCAGCAGCGCATTCCATGAAGGATTCTAGTGATGGGTTACACATACATCAGTAAATTTAAGTGTTCAGCTTTGTCAAGGGTTTTTAAGTTTTTCTAGGAACCAGGCACCCCTGACTTTTTGCAAATAACAACTTTCCCTTTACTTTCATTACAATGCTTGATTCAGTCACTCATGCATCCCTCTCTTTTGTCCCTCAGCAATACCACAGCAATAACTATAGCAGTAATAACAACAATAAGTAATAATAATAAATACTGTCATCGACTTAATGGAGCATTTGATCATTTAAATCATAAAGTGCATTGCATTAATATTCACAATAAACAGAAATAGGCTACTGAAGGTATGTTGGAGAGATGAATCAAGGTCACAGAGGAACAAAGTGGGCAAAGCGCTTCTGCATCACTCAAAAGCGGGACACAAAATTCAGCTGCCAGGTTCCATCTGTCATATACTGAGTTTGAATCATGCCATGACAATTGTAATCAACACACTGCCCAGATCCTACAATCACCCTGTTTTGCATGTCAAGGTCAGATTGACAGAGGAACTAAACTGACACCAGCTGAGATCTGCAAAAATAAGAAGCTTTAGTTGGTGTCAGGATAGTAGTTCTTTAAGATTTTAGTTCTCTGTCACCCAGAAATAAGAACAGTATCCACTCCATCACCAAGATATTGTCTGGAACGCATACTTCCTTGACATCTGTATTTTCAAATGTAATAAATTTTTACCTTGTCTATTTTTCAAGCCAGATAACACTTTGCCCATGAAGTTTGTAAGAGTTCAACAGTGACAGAAGAAGGCACTACAGGTCCTTCAAAGGAGTTTGTTCTTGTGTAAAATTGCAATCTAAATATGAAAAGTTTTATTCACCAGAGTTTAATCTACGTGCAATTAGACAGGCATCCTTGGTGAAATAAATCATTGATTCTTGTACAGTTGGCTAGTAGATGCTTTGAAGGTTTATTTTCCAATGAGATGACATTCTGCTTTCTCTCTGCACGGCCATCCACAAGCATATGCTTCCTAACTAAAACCACCTGGGTGAATGGTCACTTCTCTCTCCAGCAAGTGTCATCTTTTAAGTCAAGGTATTTGCTAACAGCTTATGTGTGCTCACTGTTGTAGGGCAGTTTCTGCAAACAGTGGTGTCAATTTTTTGTGGAAATGCACTTAAAACCACTGCTGTGCAATGATTGTTAGGACACCGATCCTTTCTTTATATTATGAACTCTGGTTAAATCAGAGAACCACCTGTGAAATTACGTGTAATATGGTATAGGCCATAGTATCAGAGCTCATCTCCCACAGTGCTAGGATAACAAAGAAAATTCAACTTTCTTACATATTTCAATTGCACTCATGCATTAAGCTGAATTGTACAAGGCTGAATTATTATTTTCCCTTAGGTTTAGACTAGCTTTCTTTTTTCCCCCAGATATTATGTCTATTATATTATGGCCTTTGCTAAAGCAGTGAAACTGTTTCTGAAATCTTATAATATTATTATATGAGTGCCAAAAAATTGGGCTAACTGACAATATAAACCTCAATGAAAAGCACGTTGTAAAACAAAGTTGTTTTCATGTACCTAATAAAGAATGTTACACAATCTACAAGTAAGTACTTGGACTGCTATTTGAGAACTTATTAATTACTACCATGCATACTACCATACAGTTCTTCCAGCTATTGCACTTTAAAATTGTACTTTTTTATCATATTCTATTTATTCTTCTAATTTTTCCTAAGTATGAGAGAGTATGATCATATCTGTTTAGGAATGTAAGTCAGGGATCTCTATATCTGAAATTTGGTTAACACTGCCTTGGGGACCTTGAAGAGAATAATTAGACCAAAATTGTGTCAAACATGGATGGCAAAAGTTGGGAACTACATTTCTGTCCAAGTGTTTGGCTAAAGAGAAGATTGGTTTTCCTGTCTTGTCTGCCTATCCATTTGATATGGAGATGGCTTTTGTTGTGAATCCCATCCCTTTTGCTGTATCAATGCCTTGCCCCAGAGACAATAGGACTTTCAAGTCCATTATGTTTGCAAACCTCACTTGTGTGTGTGTGGATGGAATATTGCTGGATTCAGCATGAGCTTTGAAAAGGCCAGTGTTGATTTATTAGTGTTTATTTATTGACTGCTTGATGGTTTCTCAGCAGCAGTTGTCAAACAACATGTTGAATACTTTTCCTAGTCAGAGCTACTTCCTGAAGAGCAATTCACTGAACTTTGAATGTGTAGGTCCAGCACTAAGGCGCTCAGCAAGATTCATCACATGTAAGAAGGCTCAAATAATAATTAAAAAAACAGACATTCTGACTTCATCAAAAAATATTACAACCTTGTGAAATTCAGCTAAGCTGCCATGGGCTTGACATAATCTTCATATCTGCTCAGCTGGAGGTATGTTTATTCTATCAAATATTGTGGCCAAGCAAGCCTTGCACTGTGATGACTCTGACAGTAGGACATAATTTTGCAGGCAGATATTCATCACTGAATGCAAAGGGAAGTCTCCCGTTCTTTAGCATGGGGTGTCAGATCCTCAGGACTAGTTTGGTGGTGGAATGACAGCCACAAATGGCTCTATGACTCCTTTGTCCTCAGGCCATCAGACATCTCTCTAATTTTAGGGTGGTGCAAAGTAAATTTAGCAAGTCAGGCAATATAGTTCAGCTAAATATAATCCACATTACTTGTTGGAAATACTCTCTGTGCTCCAGTTATCTTCAGTATTTTTAACAGATTTCTGAGTTCTTCAGGATTTGCTTCGTCTTAAAACTCTGTAAATAATTAAATGTGTTGATTGCAATAAAGAATTTTGGATTGTGCTGTAAGTACTTATCCTTCTGTGGTTTTACTGAGAAAGACATGCTATTCTTAGGTAAGGCTGTGTAATCAATATGTGAAGAAATGTCTCACACATGTGAGTGACATTTTACAGCTTTTCAACCACTAGGACTGGTTTGTTCATTCCTATCTTACAGATGGAATTTATCATCATCATGACCAGTCTTCGCGAACGAAGATTTGGGGAAGGTCATTACCCTTCGAGCCTGCGCAGTGGATTTTTTAGGTGAGACACACTGTGTGCTGAACTGAGCCCACCCTTTAATCCTAAGGTTCATCTGCCGGGGCCAAGCGAGCTTGGACGGTGGCAGCGAGGTCCTCAGGACGTAGGTTTGTTTAGAGTGACCTTCTCTTAGATGGATGGCCTGACAGGGCTGACGAGCTCCATCTGCCCGGAGGGGTTCCCTGACCGGGAATCGAACCCGGGCCGTGGCGGTGAGAGCGCTGCATCCTAACCACTAGACCACCAGTAGTAGTTTGAACCAGGCTTTCCTCCTGAAGCTAAGAAAACGTGGTAACCCCAGGGGTGGTAACACTAGAGATTTGAACCAATCTGCGCTCCTGTGAAATATAAACATACCACAACCAAACAGAAGAGAAGAGTGGTAGTTTGGTGGTAGAAGGGGTAGCCATGTTCTGAGGCCACGAGGAGCAGAGGGCAGAAGCCCCTGGAGGGGGCTTTGGCCCCCCAGCCCCCAGCAGGAGCTGCAGGAACCTGGAACAGCATAAAGTTGGGCTAGGTGCCTGTAGTTATGCTGGGAGATGTTTTCTCCACCATGGGCAGCGGCAGGAGTAGCAACAGACCAACACTGACCGGAGAAATGGTGGCACAGGGCCAGAAGAGACAAGATGAAGCAACAGAGGCATGCAGCACCGCAGAGAGGACTCTTGGAAGGAGAGCTGAGAAAAGAGAGAGCAGCAGAGCTACAGAGTTTTGGGGGTAAGAACTGAACTAGACCCCCCAAACTCCTTTGAGACCTCTGGGAAAGGAGGGACATGGACTTCTATTTTGGAGAGGAGTTTTGGACATGCAGCAGAGCTCCACACGTCCCGGAGCTGGACCGGGACGGCCAGATGGAACGCAGAGGGGAGTGACCTTGCTTTCCCCCCCTGCTGCTGCCACGTTGGCAGTTGAGACAGAGCACAGGAGCTCTGGTGGAACTCTTGAGGCAAAGACTTTCAACTGAAAGCTGCCCAAGATGTTCTGGCTCAGGGGTGAATCCCCTGAGGAAGGGACTTTCACGAAGATGCCCCTGCATTTCGTGATATACCTGTGGTGAAGCGAGTTTTGTCCCTGCTACGCAGTCCACAGGTGAGGCCTTCGCTTGGAGTCGAAGGAGAGCTGAGGGGCTTGGAGACCCCCTTGTGTGTATTGAAAAGAGATCCAGCTACAACAATCCAGTTGCAACTGCTGCATGGAAGACAGAAGAGGAGATGCTGCCCTAAATGTGGAAGGGATCTGTCCTTCTTCCCTCCTGGACTTTTATTTGGAGGGGAGATCTGATTTACAATACATAAGTATTGTAAATACTTATGTCATGGTAGAGATGGTTGTGATTGTGTGTATAATGTATTATAATATTTATTTGTACAGTCATTGTAATATATTCCCTTTCCCCCATTTGGAGTTTGGTGTGTTTTGTCTGGAAAAACCCATCTCACATTGGATTGAGATGTGACAGGGGGCTTAGACTAGGGAATTAGAATTTTGGGAATCTCAAACCATGACAGGCTCCCTAGATGGAATTTATATATCAAAGCCAAATCTCAATGTCCTGAGCAAAATTTATCACCAATTGCATGGCTGTAACAGAAATGAGGAATTACCAGATTTTTCATACTAAGATCTTACTTTCCTGGTTGCTATTTTAATGTCCTCAGCAGTCAGTCCACGTGCTGAATCAGGAGATATTTGAAGCAATATCCAGTAGACAACTTTCTTCCTTGTAAGGAGATTAGAGTATCTTCTCCTAGCATAGGGCACATCTTGTTAAAGAACCACAGGGGGGAGATTTGAGGACACTTTTTGCCTTTCTCCCTTTCAGCATGCCATAAAATGTTTCAGGAAAACAGGAATGGGAAGAAAAAGAAGTTTTCTAGTTCTTGGATGTGATGTGAGCTGAGAACAGAGAAGCAAGTGATGGAAATCACCACAGAGGTTACATTTGCAAAGGAGAAATAATATATTTTAAGGAAAGTTTGTAGGCTACAAAGGCTTCACCAAAACACGAAGACTTCACGTTCTCACATTAAAAACTGATAAATCTTTTTTATGCAATATATATCTGCAGATAAAATAATTTAATATGCTTAAAACACTACTGTCTGAAACAACTTTGATTTGAGCTAGTCTTGCAATTGGGAAATAGTAAAGTCTTATTAAAAATTTTGCTATTTTTGAATAGTCCGAATTGTATGCCTATGTTTTTGTGTTTGGTATGATAATAATGATGAAGACAATAGCATTTCTCAGCTGCTTCTCAGATCAGATGCAGTTTCATGCAGCATTAAGGATATAGAGGATATGGTGCCAGTAGGGTTTGTTTTCATGGGTATTTGGTCTCACCTTCCTATCACTTAATCTTACTTTTCAGGATTTGTTTTAACAGCATAGTAACAGCCTAAGTAAAAAGGCTGATTTGGCCATGTGAGGCCATATATATCATCGCTTAAATTATTGGCTGATAAAGGGATTGTGTGCCCAAAATCATAGAATCATAGAATACCAGGTTGGAATGGGACTTCAAGGATCATCTGGCCCAATCTTGGCAAAAGCACGGTCTCAACAAGATGGCCTAGCATCCTGTCTGGCTCGACCTTAAAAGTGTTCAATTCTGGGGAATCCATCACTTCCCTGGGGAGTTTATTCCAATGACTGATTGTTCTTATTATGAAAAATTTTCCTCTTGTGTGTAATCAGAACCTCCTGTTATGGGTTGACCTTAGCTGGACGTTGGATGCCCACCAAGCCGCTCTATCACTTCTCTTAGCAGCTGGACAGGGGAGAGAGAGGAAGATGGAAAATGACCCATAGCTTGGGATAAGACACTTTACTAAAGCAAAAGCAAAAGTTTGTGCTAGCATAAGTGAGAGGAAAATGGCAAGTTTTATTCTCTACTTCCCGCTAATGAGCGATGCCCGGCCACATCCTGGGAAGCAGGGCTTCCACATGTGTAGTGGTTTCTCAGCAGGCAAATGTCATAACAGCAAATGCACCCTCTTTCATCCTCCTTTCCTTAGCTTTTATATTGAAGCTGACATCATATGGTATGGAATATCCCTTTGGTCAGTTTGGGTCAGCTGGCCTACGAATGTCCCTTTCCATGTTCTTGCCCTCAGTTGTGGGAAGAGGATGCTGTACCAGCACTGCTCAGCAGTAGCCAAAGCACTGGTGTAGTATCAACACCTTTCTAACTAACAATGCAAAGCACAGCACTGTGAGGACTACTAGGGGGAAATTAACTCCATTACCTGGCTTTCTGCTTGAAATTACTGTACAGATCATAACTAATAATTATAAGTAGTAATATGTTTTGATGAATATTACATAGCCAGCATTGAATTTTGCATCCTCCCTCATTCCATCCATCCCGCTGTACTGCATTGCACAATGTGACCATATCGAGAAAGATAAATGATAGCAAACAACTATTTTTGACTTCAAAGTGTTTCAGTGATCCTCAGATAAAAGCTTGAATCCACTGAAGTCCCCAATAAACTTTGTTTCAAATTTCAGTGACAGTTAGTGTAAGTAATATCATTAGTAGAATAAGAAAAGCCAATTAACATACTCATAAATGGCTTTATAGAGACATAGTTTCTTCTTTTGTATTATAAAAATATTTTCATTCATTATAAAATTATGTTAGTGTGGTGGTACCTGTGGGAAAACTCTGTTCCCACATCTGATGAGTTAGTCCATGTCTCATTACTGTGGCTCCACCTTCATCAGTTACTACATGCTTAAACATATGTAACAGACAACCACCATATGACTCTTCCAACAGCTACTGGGAGCTGCACATATAGCTCATGAAATATTTTTTAAATCTGTTAATATTAGTGGACAGAGTCTGCAATCTTAGTCTGTACGTACTATAGTCTATATGTAGTACATCATAACAGAATTTAGAAATATTGACCAAGATTAAATGACACTGAATCTGTCACTGTAAAAGTCCATATGTAAATAAAAAACAGATCTTAACCCAAGCCCCTGATTCAGATTTGAAGTTGGCCCAATTGCTGTGACCAGACATGTTTGCTCAGCCAGAGAACTACTAAATTAAAAACCGAGTAATGTTTCATTTGGTTGTAAACCAAACAAAAAATGTGAAACATTTTACAGCTTTAGAACATAATCCAGGTCACATACATCTGAGACTTAATAGTGGTACACCTTCTGGAGAGAAGCTCCCCATTTGTTACCATACACCACCAATTTCCAAACCTATGCTGACTAATTCCTTACAGTTGGTATGTACATTTATGTATGTACACTGAGGTGGTGCATATGAGATCTGCTTCATTCCAAGCTTTTGCTGAAAGATGCCTCTGCAAAGACAACAGGTGCATGTGGACATTTCAGTGACGCTTTTATTGCTGGAAAATCCAGCTAATGAGGAAATGGTCCCCTCAAATTTTAGCACATATTTTTCTCTGCTAACCACAATATAGGACTCACCAGATAGTTCCAAGTTTGTTTATCATTAATTTATTGCTTTCATAATCAAACTGTTCTGTACAAACAGCAGAACCTTTGTCTTCTGTAAGAGCATTTGTTTTGGAGGGCGAAGGGCCTATCAGTCACTTGTTAATAACTAGATCAGACCACTTTCATCCCCATGATTTGGTGTAGCAGCTCAGTTTGGTGGCCATGAGGAAACAGCCACAGGAGTCACCATTCTTACTCTGGCAGGCGGAGAGGATTTTAGGGTCCTCCCTGCACCCCTTAATCACAACAGTCATTTCTCTCTCTCCTCCTGAGAGCCACATACTTCACATTTTCCCTGTACAAATAAATGCTCAGGCCCTTTTTTCAAAGAGCCTTTATTAAACCACCAACTATTTGCTGTCAAGACATTTAGGATGAAATCATTGTGTTAAACAAATAAACGCAGCTTCATACAGATCTCTGCTCTGGGAGCAGAGTAAGAAAATAATTTCTGTCTGCTCTCCAAAAAAGCGGCTCGAAAGGCCGAAAGAAAAATATTATTTTTACTTCATTGTGTGAAATATCATTTTGGAGGATCTGACGCGTTGAGCGTTTGAAGAGTTTTTGCTGGCAGGTTTCAAGGGTCCCCTGGGTTGACCCCCTGGGATTGTTTTGTTCATTAATAAACTTTGCATGATGTGTGTTAAAAGGAACATTCTGTTTGCTTTGTAAATAAGGGATGTCAAACAAGAAGCAGAAGCCTCACAGACGCTAGGTGAGGTGCTCTTCAAGGGCAGGGGATGCTTGCATGGAAAAATAAAAGCCTCAGAAACCCCAAGAATAGTATGACTGCCTTATCCAAGCTGAAACATTGCTGGAGAAGCAATTTTGTCTTTAAACACAAATGAGGTAACTTTGCAGATTCCAGTGAGAAAGCAAGAATCACACATTGCCTCAAAACAACAGGGGAGAAACTTCAGAATGCAAGTGCAGGAGCATCTGCCCACATCCAGGCAAAGCAGGCAAGATGCTGCAGAGCAGGCACTGCCATCACTATGTGGAAGGAGCATTTTCACAGCTCTGCAAGCAGTCCCAGGGAGAGGGACTGAAGAGAGTTTCTGCACCAGCATTTGACAAGTTTGATGCCGCTTTGGAAATTACTGTGGTAAAGCTTCTGACTGGATTTAAGGGAGTAATTTGCAAGAAAGCAATCATCCTTTTGTGTGGTCCTGGGGTTTTCTCTCCCATCCCAAAGCAGAAGTAAAAATAGTCTGATGCATGTTGGTATTGATTTTCTATCACCTGCCTCCTTGCCTGTATTGTCACTCAACTCTCCCAGTGCTTCTGAACCTATGCATTTTCCATCTGTTGCCTGCTCCCTTGAAGAACTGTAATAAACCTTATAAGATGATTTAGCTCCTGTCATTCACAGCAAGAGAGTAACTGAGATGCATCACAAATGCCATAGCCAGGAAAGGAAAATGTCCTCAGTGTTGTTTTGGGTCCTGTCTGCAGGCAGGGGTAGAAACAGGCAGGTAGGCTCTGTGACCCCTGCTAGGCATTGGATGGACAAAGCCCCTCATCTGGCTTTGCCCAATCCACACATATTCCTAGTGTGTGTCATCATTCCTCTGACTGTCATCACAGAGGAAAAAAAGTACCCAGACTGCCTAAAACCTGTTTATATTAGGAAGAGAACAGACAACCATACAGGTTAAGAGATGCAGCAAGATCAATTCTGTAACTTAAATGATCCAGGAGTGGATACATTTCGATGTCCAATAGTCCTTGGATGTAATTAGAACTGATGGTATCCTAGTTACATTTACTGTTTCCTGCAAAGCTGCACAATGTATCTAGAAGTGATGTGGCTTCCACAGCTAAGCCCCGGGCCAGCTTTAGAAGCAATTCTAAAATAAATATGAAATGACCAATATTACCTTTTTCTTAATCTGTATTGTATCTATATTACTGAAATATTTATCATATGTAGATCACATACTATGCAGTCAGTAAGCTTTCCAATTCCATTGAAAAGCTATTGACCTCACTAAGCTGATTTTGGAGTTATGCTAAGAACTGGAAAAAAATGTTTAATTTGTCTAAAATAAATAAATATGCTGTTTCAGTCATTTTTGTCACAAAAGCGGTGAAGTTCAAATGATGTTTTGAAGAGGTGAATCAGCTGCAGAATCTTAAGAATCCCTATAACAGGTCATGGTGACAAATAGAATTTTCAGCTAATTTAATCAACCAATAAACATAAATGGTGAAAAGATGTCTACTAAAAATGGTAAAAAAAAACCAGCCACCCATTTGTGAAGTGATTTATAGTGGATTTAGATAGGTGAAAATAAGATAAAGAATCTGTTTTGACTTTCGAAATTTGACTACATGTATCTCCTTCCACAAGCAGTCTCTGCCTGGAGCCTCAACTTGCATTGCACTCTCATCAAATTACTGTCACACTTAGCAATTTTGTTTTGTGCAATGGATAAGATTTATTAAGAATTTGCTGTGTGTAGGGTTTACGTAATATGTAGTCTTCCCATACACAAATGTTGCTATTTCGATTCTGCATTCAAATACCCATTACTCATTCCTTATTTCTAAGAAACCTAAATTTTGTTCACTAAATTTGTTTGATTTGATAAGAGGAAACAAGCTTCGTACCTGTTATCAGCTAACTGAGCTGCAGCCAGTAATTTATACAGCTTGTGAGCTTATGTAAGGATAGGACACTTCCATGAGACAAGACAGACTAGAAAGCTGTCACAAATTTTTCCAGGTTTGCCTAGTTAGTTGCAATACAGGTCAAGATACTCATGATCAAGTGCTAACATTTTCAGACTTTAGGGATTATATGAAATTACTATCTTCATCTTATTCATTTCTAGACAGGAGATATACATTGCACTGGAGGCCCTGATGGCAACCATATTAGGGAAGCCAAAAAGGGCATGAATATGAAAATTGAGGTCATTCATTTGAAAGAAAAAGACCTGATCAGATAGTACCATATTAAAAAATCTCCACATATTGATACAAGACAAGGTTGGAGGAAGTAAGGGTTTATCCAGGTTGTGTCAAGACAAATGTGCATGAAATCACCAAATGTGGAGCATCCTTAAATGATGTCCAATTATTTTTTAAAGAAATTAGAGTTTACACGGGTATCCTCAAAAAACAAAGCTGCAATATAGTGACCAGTAATGTATTCTGAAGTGTTGCCACACTAAGTTTTAAATGTAGAGTACCTTAGCACAAGACTTTTAGAGTCTTCATCTACTTCTAACCACAAGATATTTGTCATGGCTACTACATGGACCTTTGGTGATAAAGCTCCAAGGATTGTATGATGACAATGCTAGGGACAGTCCTGTTTCCCATGTGAAAGGTGTTTATCATACACTGAACAGATTAGAAGATTACTGTGCAAACTTCTTAATACATAAAGACAATACTTTACAGGTGTTTGGATAACTCCTTTTAAAAATGAAGATTCTTCTGTGAACCTCTCTGGATAGTCTGTTCATTAGCCTTGGAGTTAAGAATTGTCTTATGTATCTTTTTTGCTTGAGTTAGTGCGCTTTTTCACATTCTGTCACCAGTGGGCATGGAAAATGATTGATCACTGTCCCCCTCACAACAACTTTTTACATACTGGGAAATTGTTATCCCTTCCTCCCCCAACTCTTGAGCCTCATGCTTAGTCTTCTCTTTTCTAGACTAAACAAACCCAGCTCTTTCAACCTTTTCTTTTAGGTCATGTTTTCTAAACCTCTGATCATTCTTGCTGCTCTCCTTTGCACTCTCTTCAATTTGTCTATATCTTTCTTGAAGTGTGGTTCCCAAAGCTGTACACAGCTGAGGCCTTAGCCATGCAGCCTAAAGCAGAACACTTACTACTTTTTTCACTGGTAAGACATTCCAGGTGAAGCACCAAAGAATAATATTTGCTTTTATCCTAACACTGCATCAGCAAGTCATACTCTTGTGATTGTCTGTGACCTCCAGATCACTTTCTACAATATTACTGGAGTCATTATCTTTCTTATCTTGTTTCTGTGTATTTAAATTCTTCTTAACATATTTATCTCTCCTTTATTGCATTTCATCTTGAAGGTGTTGTATGCTGTGATCCATGACTGCTACTGTCCCACGACTGTTATGTCTTTAGTAACAATGACATTTGTGCCAGTCTCAAGTCCTAGTAACTCACCAAACACACAGTGAGGAAGGTTCTACCCACCTCACATATGCATCACAATGGACATGTTGTTGAAAGCAACTTGAAGAGCAACTTCAGCCTCAGTTCCTCTAGCCAAAGAACCACTCTGAGAACGCAGTTGACCTGCTTGAGTTCATCCCATATGACACTAAGTATGAATCAAATGCACCCTCCATACATTTTCTTTGAATTACCATAGTCTGCTTTTATGACAACTTCATCCACCTGAACTGCTTAGCCTCATGCTTTATCTTCTGAAAGTTGATGCATTAGTTCTTTCATTTTATTTATTTGCTCTTTTTGAAATGTAATGTTTTTGTTCTGCTTCTTTTCTTACTTCTTTCCACCTGTTCAACCTTCCTTTTCATCCTATGGTCCACTTTCCTCTGCCGTCAGATTCAAACCAGTAAATCTCCCCCCCGTAACCATCCCTTCCCTTGAAGAGTTTTCTGAGGACAGTTTGATATTTTCAACACATTCAGGGAACATGATGGACCATTTTTCACTTTTGCAACAGATAAGCAAGCTCTGTAGGAATTGTCCTTTGGATACTTCTATACTGGAGGTGTTGAGGTTTATACACTTTACAACTTCCACTTCACCATCCAGTAGGGTGGTTTGTAGTCCAATCCTGCTAAATATTGCCTTTTCTTTTTTTATCTGTTCCAGCCCCAGATAGAGTCAACAGTGCTGTCTCATGCATCTCTCTGAATTTTAAAACAAACGCATAATGGCTGGACATGAGCCAGCAGTGTGCCCAGGTGGCCAAGAAGGCCAATGGCATCCTGGCCTGTATCAGGAACACTGTGGCCAACAGGTCCAGGGAAGTGATTCTTCCCCTGGACTCAGCACTGGTGAGGCCACACCTGGAGTACTGTGGGCAGTTCTGGGCCCCTCAGTTCAGGAAGGATATTGAGGTGCTGGAGCAGATCCAGAGAAGAGCAACAAGGCTGGTGAAGGGACTGGAGCACAAGTCCTATGAGGAGAGGCTGAGGGAGCTGGGGTTGTTCAGCCTGGAGAAAAGGAGGCTCAGGGGAGACCTCATCACTCTCTACAGCTACCTGAAAGGAGGTTGTAGCCAGGTGGGGGTTGGTCTCTTCTCCCAGGCAGCTCTCAGTAAGATGAGAGGGCATGGTCTTAAGCTGTGCCAGGGGAGGTTTAGGTTAGATATTAGGAAGAAATTCTTTACAGAAAGGGTAATGGACTACCCAGGGAAGTGGTGGATTCTCCATCCCTGGAGGTTTTTAAGATGAGACTGGATGTGGCACTTAGTGCCATGGTCTAGTAACCACAGCTGTAGTGGATCAAGGGTTGGACTTGATGATCTCAGAGGTCCCTTCCAACCCAGCTGATTCTATGATTCTAAGTCCTTATATCAGTATGTGATAGGACTAATACTTGCATTCTTAAAATAAATCTGTGAAACAACACAAATAAATCTGTACATTAAAAAAAAAATAGACAACCCAGCTGTCACAAAGCTAGTGGTTAAGTCTGAAACCTGCTTTGGTGCAGTCTCAAATTCCTGACATTTGTCTGGAGATGTATCAGCAAAATATTTTGCTATTTTCCTTCATTTTTCTTCTCTTATATTTGGTTCCCTTCATTCACTATCTACTTTCAAGGTTTTTCCTGGATCTCTATTTCTATTTTTTGTCCATTTGAAGATCCTGTCAGCAGTTTCCCTCAAAGCCAGTGCAATCCCAGGCCCCACAGAAAGTTTTTGACCAGAGGGATCCCATTTCTGACTAGTAATTCTCCTTTGTAACATACCGTCTGGTGGCTAAGGAAGCTAAAATCCTTCTGTCAACACTCTGTGCAGCCAAGCATTCTCCTTTAGCCTCAGCCATTATAATCTCTGGGTTCATTTCAGAGCCTCTGTTCTTAACCTCCCAGTACTGAGCAGCTGCTGGTCATGTGGATCCAGTAAATCAACCAAAGACTTCCCTCCCCCATCCTCCAGCTTCCCTCAACCAGGTTCTGGGTTATTTCAAGTCATCTTTCTTCTCTGATCCACCACTGCCCACTCTTACCACTCCTCTGTTGTGCACACATGTAGGGGCCTCCTGAGGTCTTCTTGGCAGCAGATGCTGCCCTTGAATGTCCCTTGCCTGGCCAAGGGTCCTCATGGCTTAGCTGTCAAAGTTGTCTCTCCCATGTCACGTTGCCATGTTCTGCTTCTCTCATGCAAAGCTGCCATAGCCTATCCACTTGTGTGTCTTCAGTCTGGAGACCTCAAAAGGCATTGCAGATTTTTTCCAGCAGCAGGTGATACTGGGGGCAAACTGGTGATGTAATTATTGCCACATGACCTCGTGAATTAAGAGCCAGATTAGAAACAAAACTGGTGACCTTATTCTAGCCAGCAGCCTCCAGTCATGTCTGAGTCATGGAACATCTGCTGAGGTCTAGTGGGTCTCTTAACTCTCCTGCAGATCAGGAAATATTATTAAGCCTGCTTTATACTCCAAATGATTTGTTCTGGGTTACTCAGCAGAAAATTTCCATTGCTTGTAAGCATTACCAGGCTGGACTCTGCTGCTTTCCATGTTCAAAGTTTTCTAATCACCTCTCTAATGTTTTTTTAAAATTGTTTGTTTTCCATGAGATGACATGTATTAGAACACTGTTTTTGTACCATTTCTTTGAGATAATAGGCTTTACAATTACCAAATTTGTTCAACAACTGGTTCAGTGCCCTTTGAGGAATCCTGTTGATTCTCTTATATGACTTCAGTCATATTAAAAAGATGAATTTATTGCTGAATGAAACTCAGGGTTTGGAGCCTTTCACTTCAAAGCTTTCTACAAAAGACATTACCCTTTTTTTAAAAAATTTTTAATAATGAACTCTTTCCATTGATGAATTTTTAACACAGACCATTTTGAAACCTTGTTATTTGAAACAGCTTGCTGATGTTTTCTTAAATTACATCCTCTTGTGGGTCCATAAAATCCTGAAGTTATTACAAATAAATAAACGAAGTTTCTCTTCATGATGTAAACCAGCTTTGAATGAAGTCATTGAGTGGAAGTTTGATTTGGATTTTTTTTGAAAAGCTGCTCAGACCCAGGTTAAAGTTCTACTTTTCCTCTCTGTGCTGCAGAAATTGGTAAGCAGCTGTTCTAAGTCAACTGAGGGGAGCAAACCCCTGTTGCTTAATGTCTTGTTTTAATTTCCCATGGGAAACCAGGTATCAGAAACCCCATACTCTCCAATCCCTTTCTTGCACTTACTTTTTTCAGGTAGTATCCTTCTGAGCAAGTTGTACAGTTTCACAGAGTATTCTGAGTTGAAAGGGACCTACAAGAGTCATCAAGTCCAACTCTTGAGTGAAAGGCCCATATACAGGAATCAAACCCACAGACTTTTGTATTACCAGCATTTTGCTCTAACCAACTATGCTAATCTCAGAGTTTTCAGTGTTACTGAAAGAGATCTGAGTTTTCCCTTCTCTCTTGCATTAGGCACCTTGTCCCATCCAGCCGTGCAGTGGGCCTCAAGCTTCCCTCAGATCAGACACAGTATTTAATGACTCTGTCTCTCTGAGATGGACCATAAAGTTTATGGCATCAGTATGAAGAGCAGACATCACAGTTCAGACTCTGTTGTGGGCCACAGTGCATGAACAAGAAGTGCTGTGAAATTACACCAGCACTTCACTTGGTTCTCTGCCCATTTCTTCCCACTGTGGTCCTCTGCTCTGCCACAGATTTCCGTGACTATCCTGGATAGCCTTTATGTCACTGAGAGAAAAATTAGACCTTCTCTGGCCCCCTGCAAATGTGCAAATCTGAGTCTGTATCACCTCAATGACAGTTTGCTCCCATGCGTTACAAGGAGACGCCGAAAAACTTCTGTTGATTGCTTGTGGATTCAGGAGATATGGTTAGTCTTAGCACAAAGTTGCACATTTCTTCAAGTAGCATCTGGAGTTCTGATCATTTCTATTGATTGTTTTGGCTTTCCAGATTTTATGCAGTTTTCACAAATACCCACCAACAACCCAAACACTCAAACAGATATGAATCATTTTGTGTGTCAAGCATGTCAGACAAAAGACTCACTTGTCTTTTTAACTATTTCATTAGCTGTACTTATAACTAAGCAATGCAACCGATAAACTCAGCAGTCTGTCTCATAATACTGACTGCAATGACCAGGACAACTCGTTCCCACTTCTCCTGACAGAGGGCCAGACTCTGACACCGGAGTTGCACACCGTGTTTTAAATGATGTCGCAATGTGAAGAGCCCTATGCAAGCGCTGAGACTATTTGTGGAGTGAGGTACTAGACTCTTGATGAAAATTGACAAGTATCTGCCCATAATCTTCACAGGAATCAAATCATGGATGAAAAAAATTACAAAGATGGCAGGACATCTGGAAGAGAAAATTAAAGCTATACTACAAGATACAGCTTGAATTAAAAAGAACAATTTCCTAACAGGTGAAAATCAGTATAAGTACAACATTTAACAGTATGATTGAGACCTAAGTGCTATTTGCTCCTACTCAGTTGATTTATTTTAGCCTCTTTTTCACAAGCTGGATGTTAGAGGGTTGTCATTCTAGTTCCCCATGGGCTGACAACTCACAGTACTGCATGCATCCGTGTCCATGGGCAGAGGTTAGCACTGTTCAGAGGGTGATGTTGTATTCCCACCCCTCTCTCCCCCTACCCTGAAAGCTCTGAGTTGAAAACCAAAATATCGGCAGATATTCCTTTGTACCTGGAAATGTTGCCACTGCAGCCTGTGGTGCAGTGTCCAGGTCCACCTCTCCCACTCCTCCCAGTGAGATGGGGAGATGGCCCACCTTGTCCTGATCTGTGGGGTGAAGGGGGCAGTGGATTCGGTCAGTTGAGCATCAGCATATTTTGTCAGATTAAGCATAATCAGACGTCCTGGCTGAGAGAGGCTTCCAACAACAGCTCACATGAAACCTTGTGGCACCATTTCAGTGTGGAAACACTTCAGTTTTCAGATATTAGGGGTTAGGGTACGGTATGGAAAAAGCTTGTTGAAAAATTGACACTGTTCACAGAAATCTGATACTTAAATAATTCATTTTACACATAGATTTTATGTTAATAAACAGTTCTAAAATATTCCTGATCATCTCTAGTTGAGTCTGCAACCCATACTGAGCTTTTCTATTACTCTGAGTACCTCTGAATTGGTAAACCCTGCTGTTTTCTCTTCCTCCACATAAGGTAGAGATTTGTTCATCTCATGGGATGCTCCGTCAGCCCTTGGCTCCCCACACTGACAGCCAAGTTACAGTTTCAGCTCCACAAAGCAGTGTTTATATAAGAGCTAGAGAGAAAAGACACCTATGAAAAAAGGAAAATAATTAGATTTGTTTGTGTTATAGATGTCTTCAGCAGCCCCACTCATGGTTGGGCCCCAGTACGCAGCACAGGGTAAGATCATAGTTGCAGTCTGAAAATGCTTGCAATCTAATTAAGACAAGATGTAACCCACTGATGCAATGAACAGTTGAGAAGGGGATTGAGGATGGGGGAAGCTCTCACTCCTTAAGAGGAGAAAGAAATGATAGATTTTTGCAAATCACCCAGTTCCAGGATTTGGGGCTTGAAAAATTTCACTGGATATCACAAAATGAACAAATAAGAAGGAGTTTGTAATAAAACCTGAGAGCAGGTAAAGGACTGACGTATTAGTTGACATTTTCTGTTTGGGGCTTTTGTGGGTTTTATTTTTCTTCTCATGGATACTTCATGTTGTTGCCTTTAACTGAAAGATGGGTTAACATGAATTACATCAGCCTGTATTGTGGAGTGCCATATATACTGTGATTGCCTACCCCTGGAATTAGCTGCAGAGGTAGCCTTCAGAAGGCAAAGGTTTGCCCAGGAGTCATAATTTCTAAGAAAGCCTTAGAAACTGGTATATTGTATACAGTCTCGATAAATCAGTTGGCTGAACCAGTAAATACAATGTTGGAGGAACAGACCAGAGGTATGGATGAAGCTGAATCTTAAAATTACCTGTAAAACCTCATGTTTCAGTATTATTACTTCCCCATGGATGGTTTTTTTGTAGGTACTCAGGTATTGTGCTTATCGCAAAGTCCTAGCAACTCTCTGTATCTTCAAATGTCCCACTTCCCATTAGTTCCTAGATACTTGTCCAAATTTCTGGACTTTGGAAGGGGTGACTGCACATTTTCCTATTTAATTCACCAGAACAACTCTTTTTTAACAACTGTATGGCATTGGTATGCTCAGTCAGAGCAGTTTTGGTTATTGTTTGAAGTCTACCTGTAATGCCTGGCAGAAGCAGAAGGTAACAGCAACTCAGTCTGCAACACTCTAGAACTGTCTTCAATAAAAAACTAAATTATGGCACTGAGAGAATCACAATTCTGTTTGAAAGAGTTCAACAAAAACAACCTTTCCTATTTTTTGAAAAGTTTCAGAGTAATAACTGGAGAAAAGCAAAATAAATCCAGTAAAAATTCTTTGTCATGATACAGTCAGTGATTGTTTGTGGTGGAAATTGGAAGAAGAACTCCAAAAATGCGAATTTTTCAGTAAGTTTTTGATTGAAAATTTCTACCTTGGAAGGAGCATGCTGAAATCCCATCACTTTCACATAGCATAGTCTTGAAAATGTGTAAATATATTAATTTTAAAAGTGTTCACAAAACTTTACAGCTGCTATAGGCAAGTGCTCTAGTATTTAGAATTGTTACAACCAGGCATATTTAGATTATCAATGAGTCATTTGTAAAGTACTGCAGTTACTAAACTACAGTTCAGTCAGCCTAGCCTGAGAGTACCAGTCTCCATTTCTAATGATTTCAACATCGTTCTTAGAATTGCACAGTCCTAAGTACCCCTCAAAACTTCACTCCAACTTGGTCTAATTCTTCAGAAAATATAATCCTTCAGAAACAGTACTGAGTTAATACTTCGACAGGATAAAAAGGGATATTCATGATGATGATTAGAATGGACTGACAGTCTGACAAGCCATGAACATGAAATACGAACTGCTTGTGATCATTTAACTCCTTGCAACACAGTGTCCCAAAACTAGGTTGTTAACTCAATTTTCCTGTTAAAGCAATTACAGCTTGCTCATGTACACTTCTTAAAAAAATTTAAACACAAATGTGATATATTTCTTCATTTCCTGCCCTGAGCTTAGGTAGCATTGCTGTAGTTTGTTAAAAAAGCTGCCATGTTCTGCCTCACCATTGGCTGGATTTCAAAAGTAATTGAAGTAATTGTTGAAGTATACAAAGAGAACCTACACCACGAAACCTGTTTACACAATTACTTCAAACTATTTCTCTTTTCTAGTGGACAAGAATACTATTCACACTTGTCTACACTTAACGTCTTTGCTCTTTAGAATAATAGCATCATTCCCCTTCAACAGGAATGTAAAATGGTAAAACATGACCACAGAGGTTGCCCACTACTGAGATGTGAACGTGCTCTTCTCCATATCTATTTCAAGATCTGTTTCCCTTTCAAATCCCAGCGATATGTCTCTCATGTGCCTCAGTAGGGCTCCCAAGCTTGCAAAGCTAGCATGAAAGGAACAAAGGTCCTCCCATTTACTGCTGGTAGAAACTGTATCCAGTAAACATGACTTAGTGATCTAAAATCTTTTGCTCATTTGCAGTCAAGGGGAGTTTGTAAACTTTAGACTTCAACAGTAATATTTTTCTGATAAAGTAACATCTATTTTTCTAATATACAGTTTATTAGAATAGTAGGGATTTCAAACACCAAAGAACAGGTAAGGACTAAACCATTTTGGCTGAGATCTGAAAATCTACAATTTTGGGGAAGAGGTTTTTTTTTTTTTAATAATGTTTCAGACATTAAGCCTTACCTCTCAAGCTGTCAACAGATTTTGTCCTTTCCCTTAGCCTGATCAAGGACTTTGTGTGCTTCTATGAAGATGGATTTTTTTCCCCAAGTCTTTACTGAAACTTCTTTGTGGCTTGGAGAAGAAATAAGAGATAGGCAGCCCTCATCTAATCAGGCAGCCCATGTTCCATCAGGTTTCTCCAGATGAAACCACTACCACTGGGACCTGCCCATGGGTAGGTCTGACTGCAGCCTGAAGAGAAGCGCTAGTGAAGAAGTGCCCAGGGAACATGGGGAAATGCCTTTGTTATACCATGAATAGTTTTTCTGCTCTACGAATATGAGTAATGTAAACAGGAGCCTTTCTGCATGTGTCATGGCAAGGAGACCAGAACTATCATGGAAGGTGCTAGTTTAATGGCTCTGGAACACAGTCAACAAAAAGGCCAGAAGGTCAGGCCCTTTCCAAATATGCAGGGTACAAGCTGGTGCTGCAGGAGAGGTAGCCATTATGTCTTCTAGTGTAAAACAGCCTCCCACCAGCTGCTCTGATTTATAGGAGCTGCGGCAGTGCAAGCCTACTTCAAAACTAAGGGATACAAAAAAAGCTTTATACCCCTCATGTTCCTATCTTTGTACTTGTGCATTCTGCTTGCTTCCCTTCTGGAGCCTTTGGATTTTCATCTAAATAGATGAAAAAAGGGACCTCCAGGTTCATGGACCAGCCCAGACTTTCTTTTTTTAGAAGTAGCCATCTGCTTTTCTAGCCACAGACTGGTTATTCATCATATTTTCACATTTTGTTTATGGATATTGCAAAGTCAACCAAGGAGATTACTGTCTCCTTTATGCAGCTAGCAAAACCTCAGATAAAAAAATTATTGCAATATATTAATCCGTATGCATCAGTCTCAAATGTCTGGGCCCATAGGTTTGAGCTACCTACTCATCAGCTGGCATCAAAAAGCCACTGTACACCTGCAATTTTCATGCAAGAACATACATACAGATAGTCCTGTACAGCAAGGAAAGAAAAACCTGCAGATCCTTCCTCATTAAAGTGTAACCTTAATTTGTGATATAGATATCAGCAATATAAACAGAAGTAGTCAGTTCTTGCAGACAAGGCCTCTTAGTCTCCTAACAGTAAAAGAACCGTGCTGCCCCCAGTTCAGCAAAACCCTTATTACACATCTGCACAGATGCCACTGTTTGCACACCAGGATGTCTTTCAGCCTGAAGGTTGATGCTCTCCTGAGTGGGGGGCCACAGGCAGAACCGCTCTGCGCTTCCCACATCGAAATGTTCGAAGCAGGGGGAGCCAGGCTCCAAGGCTGGCAGTCACAGTCCCTTTTCAGAGAAGATAAAAGCAGCAGAGGAGAGTTACAGCACAACCACAGCATCTCAGTTGTTAAACAGTACTTGAACACAATGTGTTTCTAGTTAGTTTAAGGAAGGATAAACAAGATTTAATATTTGGCAATAAACCGAAGTTTTTTCCTTGCCTTGTAAATGATATTTGGATTCATTCAGATTCATGTAGCTTCCACACACGTAAGACTCCATTCCATTTCCTAATTTTCCATCTTTCTTATTTCCTAAAACACGAGTTGTTGAGCTAATGAATTAAAACACTCTGAGGTTTGGTTTTGGCTCTGTGTGCATCTGTGCTCTTTTCCTACCATAATTCAATGTGACAAGTTTATTGTCCCAACAAACACTAGCACCTATTGTAGAACTATAATAAAAAAAGAAAGATTGCCTTAAGCAGCACATTTTCTTCAGAGAAGACCAAATACTACCTATTGACATTTTGTTTTCCTCACATCATGTTCCTCTTTTCATTCCGTGGTGGTCACTAAACATGCAAGTCTATAGGCAAAGTGGGCTAGATTAGAGTTTAAGGATCGGCTTCTGCAATGAGCTGGATCAGATGGAATTCATTCTTCTTATTAGCTTTCAGCTGATACTTATGAGCCTGAGCTCAGGACTTCGTTTGTGCAAGGCACATTAAACACTGTGAATGCAACCCCTGCCCCAAGGAGCTTGCAGCTCGAAAAGACAAGTATGCAAAGATAAGACAGATAAAAAGAAAAGCCTAGGACTTTGCAGAAAACAAAGCCAAGACCTGCCTTTGCTAAATCAGTGTTCAAAAAGCCAACACAAATGAGAGGTCAATTTCTCCATAAGAACCATCTTAAATGTTTCTATACGAATCAGTCACGTTCAGCACAAGGCTGGCCCTCCAGATGAATGCCTGTCCAAAAAAACACCAACCGCCCCGCCCCGTTCTACAACTAAGTAAATAAACTACAATGACCCCAAAATAAAATGTGAACCAATCTGTTTTTCAAGGCTCACAAAACAAGATTTTAATGACGCATATGGTCTTTATTTGACGCATAATGATTCTTTGATATATAGTGGCAAGACTATAACTTACTGATGGAATAACATTTTCATGTAACCCGTTATATTGCTAATGAAATAATCAAGCCTTCTCTAATTGTATCTGTTTGAAAGTTTATATTCAATAACAGGTCTTGGAATATTTTTCCAGCAGAGGAGTGACACAAGAGTAGCACACATAGAAACTAAAGAGAACTCTGTCACAACTTGTTCCCCATAAAAAGAAAATAATTTCTGCAGAGAAATGCTAATTCACTGGGAGACTGACTCAGTACAGGTAACAAGACAGTTGCATGCCACAGGGGAGAAAGTGTCCTCTTCTAAGCTATTTACATTAGTGATGCGATGCAAGAGCCCTGGCAAGGTGGACTTCCTACTGCAGCGGGATGTTTGGCATTGACCGTGGGTGGTGGTAAACACTTTTCAAAAGCACTCTTTTCTGCTCCCTTCCCTCCTCTCCTCCCTCAAGGGTAGCAAAAGTAGTGACCTGAGACCTCCAGGGCTCACTTCCCTTTTTCCCCTCCTTAGTCTTGCTGTGGTAGAAGCTATCTGATCCCAGTCAGGTACAATTCTTCATCTGCAGACTCAATCCGGCCTACACTACCAAGAAGTCTTGGACTGCCTTTCATGGGAAAATGGGGGGGAAATCTAGATGGGATGGAAACGTTGGCTTCTTCTCTTTCAAACCAGTTATTTCCCTGCAGTTGAGTGTTTAGGAATCTGGATGAGACAAATTATTTCATTTCACCTTATTAAGGACTTTCTCAAATTCCTCTTTCTTTTTACCTTTGTGGAACAGCTCTGTGTCATCAAGTGGCAGAGGTATGGTCTCTTCTTAAAATATTAAATACAATTTATTACATTCACCAATGCCAAGTGATACTTCATAGCCTTTCAGCATCTGAGCAGACTGCATTAAGCACTGGAGGGACCAATCTGATATTAACCTCAGGTTCTATGATATTTTGTTTAAATGATTATACAAATACAACTGGCATCTATTTGGAGTATCTTTGGCACGATTCAGAGAAACTATATTTCACTCAGATTTCATTCCTTATTTAAGTTAATTACTGCTCAGGGAAGGGGCAGGAACAGACACAGGTTTATACGATGCGTGTATTACGTTTCCATATTTTCCCTGATGAAAAGAGAGTGGTGGGGGTTGCAATTTTAAAAGCTTCCCACTTACCCTACTTCTTCTGCCCCAGTCTAACTATAGAGGCTGCACAGTCACAGCTGTTTGATGCAGAGAAATACCGCATGTAATCTGAGGAGGAGGAGGAAACCCTCCTCTCACATCCCTAGCAAATTCATACTCATCCCATGCTCTACTGCATTAGATGGACCAAGACGTTCCACTTTCAGCCCTCCAGGATCCTGTGATGGAACAGATGCCCACCTGCAGCGTCTAAGTGAGGGGAACCCAGTGGTTGCAGGGGAGCAGTCAGTAGCTAATTACATTTTTCAGCAGGGATACAGTTTGGCAGATCTGCATATAATGCTGAAATCCCTGATTAAGTTTAGGAGGGCAAGGAAGTCAGATCCTGTTCTCTCATTGGTGGGGAGCAGCATGGCACACAGCTCATAGAATTTATCTCACTGTACGTGAAACTGAAAAAAAAAATCACCTTATAAATTATTCATATTTTGTTTTGCAACTAGTCTCAGAAAAAGAAAAGTGTGAAATATGAGGGATTCACTGCATTTGTCAATTACTGAGAGAGAGAAAAACTTCTGCTAACAAAATGTTCTAGCTGCAGGGTATGCTGCGTTTTAGTATATCTATGTATACATCTGTATTTACAGGCATAATCGGAACAGAGACGAATTTTTCACATGCAGCAGTTTCCCAGGTGGAAGTTTGCTATTGAGACTTACAGCTAACATACTGAAATATATTAAGGGGGTTTAAGGCTTCCATTTATCTTCATTAAAACCAGTTTGAGTTTGAAAGCTGACTTGAGGATCATTTTTCATATCAGGAGTGAGAAGACAGAGGTTTCACCCCAGCTCTTCAGCTGACTTAGGCAGTAATTTCAGAAAATTCCCATCATTTGGGGACAAAAATATGAAGTTAATTGCACATGTCTCTCTCCAAAGTAGCCTGACACCTTTTCAGAAAAGCCTCTGTGGAGAAATGAGTATTGTAGGTGAATTGAGTTAATTTCTCTTGTCTAATGATTCAGAATCTGAGCAGATGATCTTTGTATAACTAATTCTTCAAGTTTTATAAACCGGGACACAGTGTGGAGCTCTTAAAAGAAATTAAGTGTTTTGTAAAAATATATGCATACTGCTGTTTATAATAAATGCTTTTCAAAAGTGTATGTAAGTAAGCACAATAATGCTAACTTTCATGTCAGACAATACATGAGAAATCATATCTTTCCTGTATTTAAAAAAACCCACACTAAATATATATATATCCTCACAGTCTTATGCAGATAAGTAGGGCAATGCAACATAATCCTGCTGGATAAAAGTGAAGAGGAAGAGTAATGTCCTCTGTGGTTTCATCTTTTCCCCTTCATGCCCTGCCATGTCCCTGGAGCCACTTGCAGCACCTGGATGGGAAAGGAACCAGGAGAAAAACGCAGTCCAGGGCACTGCAAAAGCCTGGGGTCATAGGGTGACAAGTTTATTGTCACCAGGGGTAGTGGTGTGGACTTGCGGGGCAGTGCAGGGGGCAGATGTAGCTGGGTGGGAAACTGCCTGTGCAACCACTCCCAACATTGTAGTTCTCTGTTTGGTCCTTAGCAAAGTGGAAAGAGTGTGCAGTCCTGTTTTTGGCTTACCAGTAAGATAGATGCAGCTGGGAACAGGCACCCAGCAGAGATCATAAATAAACACTTTGTCCCAAAACTGTAGATTTTTCATCTTTTTTGAAAGCAGATAATAGGATATTGCATTTTTGTTCTTCAGCTGCTGTGCCAGAGAGCACCACAGTGCCTGACACGAGCACTGCAAAATGCTGTTGTAATTTCTGTGTTGTAGATGACCCCCCATCCACAGACTTCACTGTTTCAACACCCTTGTTGGTGCTTAGCAAATCCTGCAAGACTTGTTACATCTTACAGGAACATCAGAGAACTAAAATTGGAGTAGAGGTGTCTTGAAATAGTCTGAAGTTAAAGGGATTTTTATTCTCTGTCTCCCATTGGAAGGGAGCTCTTGGACAATACAGCTCTTAGTGACTTAAAAATTTTCTATCTCCATTTTTTCTCCATAAAATAGGTATAATGATAGAGACTTCTCTTGTTAAATATTGAAATCTACATATGAAAATCCTATATAAAATTTGGGTGTTTTTGTTGATATTGTTACTGCTGTTGTTCATGCATTTGCTCTGAAAGTAGTTACTGTGCAAGGACATCGACCAAAAAATCTTACTACAAAAACACAAATGTTTGCATAAACAGTAGAAAGAAAATTCACATGCTCTAAGTTAAGCAAAATGTCTTGTAGAATTAAGTTAGACTCTGCAGACAATACTTGCAAAATTAGGGTTCCGATTTTTATTAATTCTCCCTTTAACTCAACTTAGTTTTCAACCGGTTTTCAGCAATGCTGTGAAAGAAGCCAAAACACCTTCTGAGGGATTATGCTAACCAGTAGTTTTGAACAGGTTTGGGGCAATATTCTGTAAATTTTTCTTTAAAAAAACTATAACTAATTATTTTCATCTTATCACCCACAGAGTCATTGCTTTGGAATGATGTTTGGCTAATTTTCCAAAGGACACATTTACTATGGATTGTTCTACATAGCTGTCAAGAATGACAGTGAGCCAAAACATACTCCATCAAGGGAAGTGTTTGGTTGATGAAATTATAAATAAGTCGTCAAACAAAAGTCTGTTAAAATGAATCATCATTAAATGTTTCTCTAAATACAGTGTTCAATATCAAACTCCAAAATAGGAACTGCAAGACTGTCTTTTCCTACCTCATTCACAGATCTCTCTTTGAACACATCATGAGAATATTAAGTCAGTTAATTTAAGCTATATGTGCATGCAAGCACATGCAGAGAAGCAAAGACTGTGATATGTTTTACATAAAGCAGGCCATTGTGCACTGATTATAATGTGTAAAGAGGAAATATGTTTATACCACAATCTGTTCGAAACTCAAATAGGCAGCAGTACACAGTGTTTATAAATACAAATGCAAAACCTATGTTAAGATAATGTTAAGGGTCTGGATTCTAACCACAAACCCCAGGAAATTCAGAGCAAACCTTGGAAGTTTGGGCCTGATTCTGATTTCATGCTCTTGCCATGTAACTGCAGTGTCTTTGGCAATAGTTTGTAATGGAGAAAACACAAACTTTTGTCTGAGGCTCTCTAGGTACGTCAAGCCTTGTGCAAAGTATTATCATATTTAGGTCTGAAGGCTAGATACAAGAAAACGATGTAGGCAGCTGTGACAGCATCCCCCAGGGCTTCTCTTAATCTAATGAAGTGTGCATGTGTATATGCATGTGGGTATGTGCAAGAAGGGAAGGATGGAAATGTGCAGTCTTGACAAGCACATGCTCAAAACTCTCTTTTGTCCTCCAGGACACATGTAGACATCACAGAAAGCTTGGAGCAAGCTGAATATTATCAGTCTTTCATGATGCATGATTTACAACATTATACTACTGCATTTTAAGGAGACTGTAACAAAGGAACACAGCCAGAGTTGTCCCTGTTGAAGTATACAACTGAAATATTAATCAAAATACTTCAGTGAGAAAGGAGGAGGAAATGATCTAACCCTGTGCAGTCCTGTGTGACATTTCAGTGCACAGTCATGACAGTAAAAGAAACTCTGATAAAGGCAAGAACAAGGTTGGATCGTTCCACCTAGACCAGGAAGGGGCATGGCAATAAAAAGCAGTTGGTCTAGTGGTAATCTCCAACAACAGGAGCACACACTGGCTCTTGTCTATTGGCAGAAGTGAACTAGTCATCCACATGGGGACACTCTGAGAAGGACGCCTACTGTTACAGTGCATTTCATGTTTTAGCATTCTGCAGCTTTGTTCCTCAAAATTCTATATATACATCCCTCAGTAAAAATGGTTTTGAATATCTTATCTTCCCTAGCAACAAGTCTGGTGCTCTGATGAATACAGCAAAGCCTTCCCTGATGTATAATCTTCTATGAGTGTCTTCTAGACAAAGCATTGTACAGTTCACAAATATTTGTAGAGCAGTCCAGTATTTTTCTGGAAGGGACTGAGAGGTGGCTAAAACAAGTCACCAAGTTACAGTGTGATGTCTCTCTCAGTAAATGCTGACCCAAGACCAGGGTCAAACTTGGAGGCCACAATGACTTTCCTGAAAGAGCCCTGAAAGGGTAGTTTAGGTGAAATTTAGGCACTAAAGAGAAAATGAGCAAACCACAAAAGTGTATCCAACTGCTTTGCTCTTAAGTAGCTATAGATATCCAAGTATGAAGCAGCCATGTAGCACAGACCCCATAAGCTCTGCTCACGTGGTGCTAAGACCTCTACTTTGACCAATATGAGTCTGCCTAAAAGGAAAAGTTGACATCCACCTTTCCTATAATAGCTGATGGTTGGTGAAACTCCTAAGAAAGAAGAGATATAGGCAGCACACCATCCTTGGCCTGTGGCAGTCCACACTCATGCTCTCCTGCAGGCCACATATCCAGTGCTCTTCTGCAGGTTGCACCAGGGTGCTCAGCTGTTCCTTGAATTGGAACTTGTGGGCTGGAAGGCAAACAGCACAGCCAGAGAGGAATGAGACATATCTGTGCCTTAATAGTAGCAGCACACTGCTGGCAAGACTGACTCTCACATCAGGCAGAGGATGGGCCAAGTGGCACAGTCTGACTAATGTGGAAACAGGTCTGTAAACCTCCACTGACAAATCCAGAGAGAAGAACTGACAGTCTTCAAAAAAAGGCTGTCTATCTCACTTCATCCATAAGAAAAGGAAGTCCAGCGCACAGACTGTGTGAAAGTGAGGAAAGGAAGTATGGTGAAATAATGGTAGATGCTGGTAGAGTCCCAAAACACATCAAGAGGAGTGGAATATACCTGGAGGAAATGTTTAAGTAGTGGTTAAGTTTGCTTAGATGTATATCCTTTTCAAAGGAATTACGAAAGTGGACCATGTTGATGAGTTGCTGTTCCCAGTTAACAAAAATTTCACTTCTGACGTTTCTCCTGCTTTTTTGTACTATTCATCAAATGATTCTTAATGAGACACAACTTCAGCTGCAGATACAGTGATCATCTTTCCATGAATAACATTGACACACAATGCAATCAAGAATCATTGCTTTACTAGCCAGTCCTATAGTTCATTACTGTAAAAAACCTGAAAAAAACAGGACCGTGTCACTTGCTATTAATTCTCAATTTATTTAAGCCAGTACTTTCCTTCAGATTAGCTTATTCATGAACTTTGTGTCCCAAGTAAAATGGTCAATGTTCAAAAAAAAGTTCTAAAAATTATCGTAAGTGTGTAAGGAAATTAAAGTATTGCGACCATAGTCCCAGTTGACATACCAGGCATCAACTCAACTAAAGGAGCCTTTCATGGGCAAAAAAATGATGGGAGAAAGCTCAGGATCAGTCCTTTGTTCCTACCCTAAGGACAACAAAGAAAATTCCAGGAAGCTTGTTATTTATTAAAAAGCCATAAAGAGACATACTGTATGAATAAGTGTGCCAGATGAGAGCATTTCTATATAAGGCTGGGTCTAGAAGCCAAATTCAGAGATAAATCCTGCTTCCAGCCAAATATATGAACACAGATCATCGCAAAAGCAAAGGGAAGGTCTCCAGTAAATCATATTGTCTCCAGTAAATCATATTATCCTTCACCAGCCAAGTTGACTAACACAAGTTTAACTTCAGCAAGACAGAAATTATCCCAAAGGAATAATATTCCTGTCTTCCTGTGAGAAGAACATGTTTGCATACACTACAACTGTTCTTAATATGTCCTGGAAGATCTCTACAAAATTTCTATTGCATCTAGATGGAATTGTCTCCTAAAGCATGTATTGAATTTTTGTAATATGACCTTTCTACAAAGGACTTAGAACCAAACCCACGTAATTCTAGATCTAGACTTAGAAGAGGTCTTGATGTTCCTTACTAATTTATATTTCTCTTAACAGCTTTATCTGACAAAGGTTAGATAGAAATGGTTAGGCTGACAGATCAGTAAATATGCTCAAGACAGAGATGAGCAAGTCAGATAGTCTACCTGGAGACCCTGCAAACTTCATTGCAATGCTTATCACCCTGTGCTGAAAGGAGCCCTCAAGTCCACAGTCCACAAGTTACGGTGATGACTGCCTGATATCATGTTGGTTGTGGTTTTCAGGCTTTATTCCATTTGTCATCGTGGTGATACAAATCTGAAATAGCTCCATTAGGGATTGCTATTTTAGAGGGTCAGCTTAGATTTGCATCTCTGGAAAGTGATCTACGCTCCCGCTGCATGAGGCCTGACTTACTAGAGAGTGGGAGAGCACATCCAGACTCCTCATTTACTTACCATCTACTCCTGATAAAAGGTCGTAAGTAGTCAACTACATATAGAGAAAATCAGATTATTTAAAACAAGTAATAAAATTATTTGCATGAGAACTAGTTACACCTGGAAATTAGTCTCAAAGCTTCTGAGAAGAAAAATATTTATTAAGAGCTTGGAGTTTTGATGGATTTTTATTACTATTGCAGCCACATAACACCCAAATCTTTATCAACTCTACACTTTTTTTTCCTTTGTGATATTTTTTAAAGTATTTTTCCACAAACTATTTGGAGATAATTAATTTTTTTTTATCAACTCTTTGATGGTAAAACTGATTTGAAGTTCCCGTGCCATATCCTAGATCACTTTTCTGTGGAGAATTGTTATGTATTTTGTTCACTGATAAGCCATCTGGTGGTTTATCACCAAGTGATAATATAGGTATTAATTTATTTTTTTTGCAAGGGTTGGACATTTCAGAATGCATGAGTGACATCAAGACAGCTCCTCCACCAAAGGAAATAGAGCTGCCATGGTGTTAAACTCTTAGTTTAGGTTCAAGATAATTTTGTGCTGCTCAAAGGCCCAGTTGGAGAAGAAATCATAAATTAACAGATGAATTTATTGAAATCACAGAGGCAGAGGAACAACATGGAACTGAGACAACATTGAAGGACTGTGAAGGAAGATTAGATGTGCCTTAGAGACAAGGGGGAGTGCAGTGCCCTGTGTCTTTCTGAAACCAAAAATGATCCAAAAAACATGCAGCCCATATCTGAATCAGGGAGCTAAACTAAGAGAAGGAAAGTAGAGAAGGGGCAAAGCCCTTATAAGCAATTGGGTAAATCTGAACAGGATTTTCAGAAAGAAGGAGGGAAAGAAGGTAGAAAAGAAGGAAAAAATAAAAGAATGAAAGAGGAAAAGAGATAGAAGTGTCCACAGGACTTCAAATATATGGGAGAGTGAGAAAGAAGAGTGTAAGATTTTTCTCCCAGTGGACCAGACAACTTTAAAAGGAACGTCTCATACAAGTGGACAGGCAGCATGCCTTAGATTTTGCCCAGCATTTTGCTCAGCTCTTCCAGCATCTCCCACGAAGTCTTGCAGACATATCTTAGAGATAGAGATATGTTTGTTCTCTGGGCTCATCTAAACTTTGAACTTTTCTCAGGTTAATCAGTAGGGTGCCACTTGCAGGCTATGTCACATAGACATGGTTCCATAAACAGCTGGTCTGTGACTATGAAGTCTTTGCCCAAACCCACCAAAATTCTATTACACTGAGTGGCAGAAGATCCAAGGGTTCAATACATCACCTCCAGTCAGTGATACATATTTCAAACAGCTTTCTAGATATCAAGGTGCTTAAAGCAATTGTAGATATAAGACCAGCCTCCAGATAATGTGCTTTGAATTATAATTTAGCACAGAAAGTGCTCACACCAAGCCATACATTATTCATCATCTGGAAAAATTTTTTTACAAATTGGTGTGACTTTTTGTTTGTTTGTTTGTTTTTCAAAGCAAGTCTGAAAGGCTTTTTTTATATTTCAAAATGGACTCAAAGTTTGTAAAGGAAGCCTCTGTCTTCAGGCAACATAATATTGTTCTTCTTTCCTGTTTTCCACAGTAGCGCACCCTTTTCTCTTTGATGTGGTCTCTGGCACCTTGAAAGCAAGTAAGCCCATATCAGCTTTTATGTGCCAGCAGTTCAGTACCTCCAGCCACTATGTCAGTACCTACAGCTGAAACCTGGAGGTGGAGAACAGGCAGAGGGGTGTGAGGGACATCCTGAGTTACATTCCTGCACATTCTAGCTTCCAATTCTGAAACCAATAGTACAGCAGTTAACCAGAAGCTTTACCATCAGAGTCAAATAACATTCAAAAACTGGAGATTTACGCACATGTCAGAGACTGATTGCAGTTTGTCAGACGCTTCAGGCTAAGTGATTTTAGAGCAATTTCTCCAATTACCAATCTTTTTGTTTGTGTGGACCACCATGAGCAGACACACAGAAATCTCACCACTCCATTAAGGACTTGGCAAACTATACGCACTTGCATATATACACACACGCATGCGCGCACACACAGAAGAGAAAAAGGACTGTAACGCCTGCAATTTCCTACCTTGTTGGCTGCATTACTTTTCTGAGACTGGTTAAACGGACACTATGCTGGGTGGTTAGTGATTATCATTTTTCTGCAGTGTTAGGGTACTTGACATTTTCATTCCTCAGTGACTTCAGTTAAAAACAAATAGGTCTACCTGCAGTCCACATCTGATCGCCAGATGGTTTCTGTGCCTATGAAACTTCCATCTCTAAGTGAATTCAAATGACCTCACACATACATCTTCAAACATTGCTATCTGACCACAAAAATGCATGGAAAACGCAACATCTGTACATGTCTGCATCTTAGATCCCTGTTGTTTTACAAAATATATTGCTTGTCACCCTGAAGTCTAAAGTCTCTTAATGATCTTCAGGGGGAGATGCAAATGGTAGCCTATGAATTTAGAGTTTCTTGTATTAAACTATTTCATTTCAAGAAAAGGTCAAAAGATATAAAAGTATTCATTTGAGTCCACTGAAGCAAACAAATATATCGCCATTAAGTATTTCAAATGGTCCCCAAAGCACAGCTGTATGTGACTCTATGTTTTTATGTTGTGTATATTATTCATGCAGCTGATCCATCCAAGCAGTTAAAATAAACTCGAGATCTTATGAAACCATCACTAAATGCAGAATTGTTTTTGCCTGTGTAACAAAGCATTATTGAGTCATTCTAGGGGAATACCTTGTCATATCAACATCATTGTTTGTGCAAACACAAAAAGGGGGTAAACACTGGTCCCAAGAAATGACTGGATGAAAAAACAGATGGAATATCACAAACATTTTCCAAACTACAACAGACTTGTAGGCCAATTAAATATGGCTAGCTTTGAATGGAAGAGGAAATAGTTTTCTTTGTTGTTAAATGTCAAAAAAAATTTTTCCTTGAGGCATAAAAGCCCAGTTCATTTTTGGAAACTTGTTAAAATCAATCAACCCTGTGCGAACTTTTAATCAAAATAAAAAAACAACAAAGACATAGAAATATATAAGGGAATATCACTGGAAACACAGAAGAGGAAAAAAGAGATTTTGAGTTATGCAGTACTTAAAAAAGTAAGAGCCTTTTCTCAAGATGACTTAACCAATCAGCACGGGAAAACATTTACTTGTTAAACTTAGTGGAATATGAAGCTGACAAAAAAAAAGGGCTGTTTTATTACTACTACACTCTTTTAAGTTTAAATACAATAACAAGAAGCCAGGCTGAGATATTTTTTTCATGACAAAACCAGTCTGCAACATTTACATTTCAAATTGTTTTCCCTTTTTTTTTGCTTACAAAGTAAACTTAAAATTTGACACCTGAGAACTGTGATTTGCCTTCTGTGAAATTCATTAAGATGACTGCTTACGAAGGAGGAAGTGCCAGTCTAAGTTATTTGTCCCTTATACTCTAGTGTGACTTCATTTTAAAAGGGAAGAAATCACATTTGAAAGCCTCAGAATAACAAACCACCCCAAAATTCAGGTATCCCACATTTCCTGCACTGATGCATATTTCGCTCCTTCGAAGGAAAAGCCTTCATCACAGAGCAAAGTCAATAGTGGCCATTAGGAAGTAAAGAAAACATTGGAGAAATTTGGTTAATCTATCCTAGTAGACGAGGTCACGACAGCACCACGTGCATAAATAGCAGAGGTATTATTTTCAGATGTAGATGTCCCAAACAGGAATGGACCAGCTGGGGAAAGGCTTCCTTCCAAGACCCCTGACTAAATGGCAGATTTTGGCTAGGAAGAGTGTGGGCTGGGATGTCATGGTCAGCTCAAGGGAAAGTGAGAGCAAAGCTCACATCAAAGATACAAAGAAAATTTTTTCCACTACAGAGAAAGAGCAGTAGTGCAGAGGAATGGGAGAGAGAAAGGAGAGAAACTGCTTTTGTAGTTGCATTTGTTTTCGTTCTTACTCTTCTCTCTCCTGAAGAAGAAATGGTTATAAATACTCAGTCTGCAGTTTGCAGTGGCTTTTTAACACTGAATTCAAATGGGCTCCTTCAGCCTTTGCAAATGAGAACTGCCTATTTGCCCTGCACTTTAATTCCTTGATTATAGGGATTAACCACTTACCCTCTAAACCAAATAAATGCAGTTAGACCGATGTCCTGAAGAATTTTTCAGTCATTCTGTGTTATCTGACATTTTGAAGTGTTTGGGCTTAGATTCCCTTCGTGCTCTGGAGGAGTAGCAGTAACCCACAACCAAAGCATTTCCATTCCCTTGAAGCCGCTATTGCAAACACTTTTTGCACCACTTGTCAGATGTGAAAAGAGGATGATATAATTGAGCCTGCTTTAAAAAAAAATCAAACTGACATAATATTGCTAGTAACTTGACAGCTTTATGTAAAGCCTTCCCCTGAAAACCCAAGCTGATCACACTGTTGAAGACAAGCAAAGGTTAGGGAGAAGGTTTAGGCTCTAGGACTCCTAGACTCAGTCTTTCAGAGGTTCGGTCATATTTAGCTTGCCCTTTGACATGACCCAGCCTTAAACAATAGCTTTGTGGATATGCTAAATGGCCACATCTTGCCAGTTGCTGCCAAATTAATGAGCCCATGTCATTTTTAGTTTACAGTTCAGTCATAAAGCAGCCAAGTGGAAAATGAGGCAAGGACCGTTAAGGAGTGTCACGCAAATTTTCAAAGAGTATAGTCCCTAATTCCTCACTGCCCCTTTCAGAAGTCTCTAATCATCATTTGCTTTCCTTCTCTTGATTTCTTCAGATCCTCTAAAGATCCCCCTCACTGTGCAAAAGAGGCTGGTCAGAGAAACTAGATACTGGTGGCTCAGTGCAGGAGAGTCAGGAAGGAATAAAATGCAACCTGCACTCATGATTTGCACAAAAGTTAAATCAATCTGAGTGATCACCTCAGTTTCCCAGCTCCTGCCACAGATATGTGCAGAGCTTAAGTGTTGCACAGCTGGAAGGGACAGAAGCAAATGCAAGCTTTCATGTAAAAAGGGGTTGTGTTAAAGGGAATCCTATCCAGAAAAACGCTTGGAGAAAAGAAAAAGCATAATTTTCCACTGTCTTACATCATTTACAGGCAGGAGAAACTTTCTCAGTGAAACTAGCATCCCACCCACACTCACAGAACTATTTCTTTGGTGTACAACTTGATCAAAAACCCAGTACTCAGTTCAGAGCTGAAAAGCTTTTTGCTTCAATCCTGCAATGATGCATGTCCTGTACAAGTGGTTTAACATGCTTTCAATCTGAAGCCACACAAATCTTGCCAGCTTTCCAGAGTGACTTTGAAATTTTAAACAGTTCTGCTCTTCCCTGTCTCGCTCAGTTCCCACCTGTGGTTTACCTTGTCCTTACTGCTGTACTGCCATATTTCCTCATTCTTAATCCTTCTTTTTCTGTATCTTCTGCCCTTATTTCTCATCAGCTGTGGACATCACCCTTCCACAGCCTGGACTGCTACCTTGAAAATGTCTCAGCTCCTCAAAATTCAACTGTTGGATTTTCTTGTATGTGGCCTTGCCTGCATGCACAAGATGCTCTCCTTTGCAATTGTCAGGGATCAGCGTTCACGTTATCCTCAGGCAGCCTCCCTGGTTCCCTATTCAACTCAAATTTGCCATTGTTTTTAAAGCCTGCCTCAGACATGTCTCAGGCTCCTTCATATGATTTTTCTCTATATATTCCTCTTCTTACTCTTCCTGATTGTCCAGCACTTGGTTTCCTGTGTTCCTCCAGGACGGATGTGTATTCCTTGAAATTTTTACTAGGATTATTCATTTGAACAAAAAATGTTTTCATTTCATGATGCATTCACACCCTTTTGGCTTGACCATAGAGAGTGAACTTGTTAGCAGGAATACTTGCAAACACAGCAAATTTGAAGAATATAGGTCAGAATATTCTTGGAATATGAATGGTGGAGCCCTAAATACAAGTATTTGCAAAGAAATTCAGTTCTAAGAGGTACTTTCTTCCAACTGGGAAGCAGAATGGTTGTCACATGACCTCTGTGCTCATCCAAAATTTGAAACACGTTTCACATTTTAAACACAGAAAATTTTCTTAGAATCTCTTGCAAACCATTTTCAGACCCTGGGTTAGATTGTGGTGCCCCACCACATGCCCTAAATAGAGAGCTGTTCAAGGACACACAGGAAGAATGAAAAAGATTGAGATTGTCTAAGAATAATTCTTCCCCAGGGTTGCTCCCTGTGCGTGCAGGTGAACAGTTATCATCTGCTGGAGGAACAAAAAAATCTAGGAATATACAGAAATCATTCCTTAGAATACCCCTGGCTGCCTTGATGTACACTTCAAGTCATCCTTCTCTTGATCTGAGCAAGCTTCCCCCGAAAGCAAGTATGGTCCTATCTTCCTGCTCCAGCCAGGAGCCCATTACAGCAGCACATCCCTCTGAATTTAAGGAAAACTCTTCCAGTTCCCAGCCTAGCCCTGTTCCTAGCTATTTTAGACACTTGTGTGCTTCTGATAAGAACATCATTAAGCTGTATTAAGCTATTTTTTCCTTCTTAAGTGCCAGTCCATGCGGTTGCTCAAGCAGCAAGCAGACCATCTCTCAGACTGTTTTGTTAGACTAAGTGCTGTTGAGAGACTGTAGCTTTCTCCTGTAAGATCAGTTCTCTTTTCTGTTAAATATGCTCCAAGTCGGGCCTTCGTCGCCTCTCTTCCTATTTAAATACTTCTTCCTGAAACAGAGGTACCCAGAAAGGATTATTTTATTTCAAGGGTTTCACTGGCATCTGAGGCATTAGCATCAGTCCCTTTTTATATAGTGGAAATGTCTCTTTTGACATGTACTTTAATCACACTTGACTTACTCATTGTTATATCATACCCATATATATTTTATATTCCTGTTATTTTCAACTGCCAAGCTTAATTTTTATTGCAAAATCTCTGTTACTTAGTAGTAAATGCATGATTTTAAAATTTACACTAATCAGTGTTATCTTATTTCTATTACTTCAAGCCCAAAGTAATCCTGGTTTTCATGTTACATATTCTGGCTCACCACCATACCCCCTTCTGCTGTGTTGATAACAAATGTCATTAGCACATTTCCATGCTTTCTACCAAGTCATTATTTCTGTCATTAATTAAATTCTTAAACAAGTTTAGCTCAAGATTAATCCTTGAAGTGCTCTCAGTAACCCTTAGCCAGCCAGGTGCTCCTTTGGTTGTCTTGTTGATCTTCCACTAGTTCCCATGTCTTCTTCACTTAAACTGATAATTTCTTGTGTAAGATCATGTGACAGGTTTTACTAAAGTTGAGATAAAACAGATCACTCTTATTTCCCTTGTTTAGTAATTCAGTTAACAATGAAAGTCATTCTTCTAGTCCTCCTTCCATATGTACAACTATTCTTGTCTTAGAACTTGCGTACTGCTGAGATCAGACTAAAAGGACTAGTTTTTCATCTTGCCACATATTTCGTAAAACAGTACGTACTACATTTGCTCTCCTCTAGGCAGATGCTATCAAATTTGATTTAACTCGTTTATTCAGGGTCCCATCATCACAAAGTGCAGTCTCACCTATCAGATCATTAGGGACTCAGGAAAAAGCTATCCCTTCACAAACATTTTGTGCTCTCTGTATCATGTTCCTTCTCAGAGACTGTGAATTTCCATGCTCATACCCTCATTCCTAATTGTCTTCACAAGAAAAGAGATCTTGTGGAAAAGGAGGGAAAACTCTTAGCTTTTCAGACACTATTTAGACAATGTGAAATATCAACGCCCCATTCTCTTCAGCAGTACATAGTCGTCTCATTTTTTTGTTCTTCCTCACCTTCTTTCCTCCCCTTTCATTTCCTTTCACATGGGCTTAGTTTTGAACTCAACAGTTTTCATTCCATCCCTGCACTTCCGGTGCTGCTGCCTGCCTCCTCACTGCCTCCCTTGATCTTGCACATGATCTCAGCACAATGTGCTAATCTCATGTCACAAAATGTGCCCTAATACCTGTGACCAGGCCCTGTCTCCTCAGCTTGTTGGCTTTTCCAAGACTTTCAAACACTCTGGTGAAGTAGAGTGTAACTCCTGCAAGAAGGTGCTCTTGAAGAAAGGAGGAGATATTGGCTGATTTAATCCTATTGTACAGCTGTGAAGACGATTACAATCTTCCTTCAGGGGCTGCCTTCAAAAGATATTGCAAGTAATGGACAAACTGGAGACAAATTGGGTTGAGTGCACGAGCTATACCCTGAAGAAGAAAGGTCAGTAATTTGCATGAATAAAACCATTGCTACAAGTTACTCACTGTAGTCTGTACAAGCTCTTTCTCTCCCTTTCTCTTTGTCTTTCTCTCTTCCTCTTTCTGTCTTCATTTTTCTTCCAGCTCTTCATTTCTCCATCACTATTAGTGGCCACCAGATTTCCCTACAGTTGTTAGATAGCAGCTTAGAATACCCTCTCAAGTGATGCATTTTGAAGTCATGGAGGTGTGAGGTACCGCTCTGCCATTTGGTGCAGACCAAAGCCAGTACAGGCAAATGCTGGCACTAATTTCAGCTACACCTCTTCAGTCTGGTGCAGGGAATAGTGGTGTCAGTTGAAATCTTTACTGCAGTAATTTCTACAAAACTATCATAATCCATGGAGAGGGAGGGGAACAAGAGAGATTGGCTTTGGGCCACTCAGAAAAGAAACAAAACTGGCCTCAGAGATGTGGCCAGGACTAATCATGGAGATACTGAAGTACTGCAATAGTATATACACCAAATAATTTTGATATTATTTGACAGCAAAGAAATTTAGACCTCTGCTGAACCAGATTTCTGTGTACTGCTGCTGCTGTGTCCCCTATGGAGAAACCCTCTTTCATAAGTGTCTTAACTGAGCTTTGCAGAGGACTTGCCAAGGGGTGGGCAAATGCTCTGTTTTGTTGGCTCTTCCTGCACCAAAGCAGAATGAGCAACTGGGAGCTGTAACTCTTTAAACAGTTGCCAGAGGAGGAAAAAGTAGAAACCCAAAAAACACAGCCAGGTCTCTGCT
Organism: Pseudopipra pipra; assembly: GCF_036250125.1. Classification (NCBI taxonomy): domain Eukaryota; kingdom Metazoa; phylum Chordata; class Aves; order Passeriformes; family Pipridae; genus Pseudopipra; species Pseudopipra pipra. Next base: position 23,056,479 of record NC_087581.1, on the reverse strand, counting down.
GTAAAATGCTTGGTGGAAGACTGACATTTTCTTCATTTGAAGCCAAAGACCTGGCTCTTACTGATTACACCATTCACAATATAGGTCTGTAATGCTGATAAAACACTTCTTTCTGTGCAGCTGAATTTTTAGATTAGTCACATATCCAGTAGGATGCAAATCTTGGCTTAGAAAGCGATAGGTGAAGATTTTGAAAGGAAAATGTGTTTCTAATGGCAAAAGCTCATACTTGAAGTTACTGAAGAACTGTTTATTATATTCTATTCTCTCACTTATTTTATCCCTCACCTTCTGACTTTGATCATTCTGCACAGCAGATCTGAAGCTACCGCAATTACTACTTAGGACCTAGGCTGGCATGGTCGAATTGCTTGCCATATACAGACATTCAGCCGTAACCTGAGCAGCTAGATTTGCTTTAATCCCACAAAAAGTAGGCAGGAATACAAATGTGCCAGTTTATCAGCTGAGGCAAACTAACTCTGCATTGCCAGGCTCAGTGATGCTGTTTTGATTGAATCCATTGAAGTATTTGGCCTCAATATATCCTAGAGAGACAGTCTTTCAGAAAAATAATCAATGCAAAACAGTGTTGTCATTGGAAAGCCTGGAACTGATGCAAGTTAGAATTACTCAAGTTCTTTGGTGTGATATTTAAACAGCAGTGTTTGAATGCCAGGGAACTACAGGCCAAAGAAAATATTCCAAGTTGGATTTGGTAAGCACGGGGTTTTGCTTTAAAGCACATTAGTGAGAGAAGTTCAGTCAAAAGTCATATGCGGGATAATTAGCTCTTGTGCAGGGGTTTTCTCATTTGTGTTGGCTCTTCTAATGCTGTAGAAGCCTTTTGTACTGAGCAAAACACTGAACAGCCGAAGATGTTTGTGCGGAGCTGTTTTTCCATACCTTCCTCACTCTGCTTCCACTTGCTATTGGAATGTCACAAAAAAAACCAAATTCCATTCTTACAATCACAGTTCTGGGAAAACAGTTCAGAAAAAGAGAGGGGAAAAATATTATGGTGAAGTCTCCTTTTTCTGGCTTTCTCAGTATTAGAGACAATCCACCCTGTAGTGTCTCATACAGTGAAATAAGGGAAGGGACCCAGCAACAATGAATAATGTAGCCATGACAAAATAATGTTTCTAACACTAGGGACTCCAAGTTGTGAAATGATCACACAACCTTAACTCTACCCCTTGAATATATTGTGAGAAAGGCTCTGATTCCCTTCTTACTTATCAACCCTGTCAGGGAAACATATTCATTAAATGAATTAGAACATAATTAAAGCCAAAAAAGAGCAGTGCGTGAAGCCCAGCAGGTGACCCTTACAAAACTAGGACCTTGGGCTCAAGTAAATGTGAGAAAGCTGCAGGGGCCAGACAGCTCAGGGACCCCCTCAACAGCATCCTGAGGGCCCCAGTGACCAAGGAACCAACAGCACTGTGAAGGTCTAAAGCAACTACAAAATCTGGAGCCTGCTGGGTTGCTTGTAAAGACCACAGAGACAGGGCAATCTGTGGTCAGTGTAGACTGGGAGGTGAGGTACCTAACTGAGTGCCTCACAGGTCACTTAGGCTCACATTAGGTCCTCCACCAATAACCCAGTGGCTGGAGCTTCACTTGGGAGTATATCTTTGTTCCCCTATAGGAAACTGTGTGGACTGGGTAATCCTTGTATTTTATGTTCTCATGAGTTTACCCCAAGTGCATCAAATAAATGGGTTGGAGCCTGACTCACTTCAAGTATAGCAGATACACTAGGAAAGACAAGCTATGGCATATCCCTCCTCCTAGGCAGTGAAAGAAAACAGCTAAATTCATCTTCCTGCCTCTGACACCATGTCTCTTCTGCTCTTTCTATTTTATTTCCATGCCTCATATCCCAGGTCACTTCTGAAGTCAAGTTCACATTCACATATGACTAAGTTATATTTCATTTATCTTTTTTCTAAATTGGCCCAAGGCTGAGCTGCTATTCATAAGCAATACTGCCAGCAGTCCTACAAAGAGAAAGAAAGAACAAGTGCCTCTCAGCCTGAGCTCCCTCTTCCTCCCTCTTCTCCACTGGCAATCTCAGCTTTCATCTGCGCTGACCTCCTGAATGGCCTGCGGACACCTTTGGGAAGAAAACCCGAGCAACCACCTTGAACATGGCTTAGGCATAGCAGCCTCTGTGAATCTCTTCTGTGCCAAGTTCTGCTTCTGTATTCAGTTACAAGCATTATTTGACACTAAAGACCAAAGATCTTGGAAGTTACTTCCTTCGTGTTAATTTTATTTCAAATTGTGTGGCTCCAGAACTGGATTTATGCCTTCTGCATATCAGTGTCTCTCAAGGCATAGCTGAAGCCAGAGTTATACTTCAAAGCAAAGTTAAAAGTGCATGCAAATGCATGAACATATGTGTTTTGCCTGTTTTCCCAAGCCCCCCCCAGTTAACTGTGATGCCAACACTAGAACCACAGTGGCAGGCAAGCATACTGCCAAGCAGTGGTTCAGAGCAGATCCTCTCACCAGGTGGGGAGTGGACCTGCACCATCCAGTTACAACACCTGAAGCAAATTCTCCTCCCATCCTGAGCAGGGAGCTACAGTTTCCTTCACTCCCTTTGGTCTGAGGATTAGACTTGCCTTGTTATATTTTTTAACCCACTCTTTAGCCGGCTGATGATGGATATCAGAAAATTCTGAGCAAGACGCCTCATGTCATGATTTCACAAACTGCTGCCCAATTTAACACAGAAATGGAGGCTGCAAGTGAAATTCTTGGATTAAAAGCCTATAAGAAATACAGAGAGAGTGAGAAAGAAAGATAAAAGGTGTTCTTCAGCTGTTTTATGTTATTCCATTTTGTATGGAATAATGAAAAGAATAGCTGAAGTTGTTAGAAATATGTGTTTCATAAGCATGAAAAAAAATCCCATTTTTTCTCTTCTGTCCTTCTCTGTACTCACTAGTAGTAACCAGTCCTAGTTACAGACCTGAAAATACTGATTAGCATCTTGAACTTGAACAAATACACAATGTACAAACAAGACTGTCAGTGTATTCTGAGTAGAGAAAAGTTAATGATTATCATGTTTATAGCTTGAGTTAAAATGAGAAAGCCATAAAGACAAACTTCTGATAAGGTGATGCTCATATCCCAGAGAACCGTGAGTTTTCTACTGGGCACCAAGATCTCCAGTCTCATTACTGAGTCGCTTGTACAAGCTGCCTAGAGGAGTGGGTATATGATGAGGTAGTTTTATTTAGCAGAACTAAATTTGGTAAGTGTCTGCAGGAACAATAGCATAACTCCTTGCTTTGAGCAGCTGCTGATGTACTAGACCTCCCTCTTTGGTGTAACTCTAAAGGAGCGTCATTTTTCCCTTCTGTTTACTTTGAAAATTCTACAGGGTCTATCTAACAAGAAGACAGCATCTCTAAATTACAGTATATAGTTTGTATGTACATTGGTGCAAACTATGTATTTGCTTCCGCTATATCATATTGTAATAGATGGTTCTATCATCAGCAGTATGAGAAACGGAAAACCTGCCAAAGTCAAAAAGGGACCTTTGTCTTCAGATCCCAGACCTTTACAGTAACATGTACCATTAGCTCTAATACTGCAACTGGAGTACCCATCTGCTCTGTAATCTGTTGCCACAGGTGTAGATTGTTGTTGGTTCTGACCTCTTACATATGCTCATCTAAACAACCAGACAAGAGTCTTTTTGTTTCATGAATGTTGTCAAGCCTGTTATTTACCCTGCAGCTAGAGTTTTGTATGGCAAGAAACTCATGCAAAACATTAATGAAATACAAACAAGGATTTCCAAAACTTAGCTGGATCACTCTTGCAGTCACTGAAGTTGGATTGGAGCTCAGACCTTGAAATACAGAAGAGGCTGAAGAGTGCCTGACCCATTTTGTCTGATAGAAAAGAAAGCAATAGCCAGCTGGATGGTATCTCCACTGTTGCCTGAAAAATTATAGCTAACTAATTGGAATGAATGATTACAGACAGTGAAAGAAAAAAGTCCAGATAAAAGGTGCAATTGCATCATACTTTAGGTAGAAATTAAGCCCTGTATTATTCTCACAAACATTGGCCAGTGTACACCAAAAGGACGAAAGCTCTAAACTCCAGTTTAGAGACTTGGAAGGTCTCAGGACACTGCAGAAAGGCAACAGCTGCTGGTATAATATTTGGTCCTTTTCTGTGTGTCAAATCTGGAAAGGAAAAACAACAAACACAAACAATATCAAGGTAAAAGGGAACAAACAAGCACAACTCTTCAATCAGTAAATCTCTAGGAAAAAAAAGGGCAGCATTGTGAGAGCATGGACAAGGAGATAGATGGAGTTATATTTTATAATATGAGAAAACCATTATGGAATTGTTTATAGTAGTGTTTTCTACTGCTGCTTATACCGTCATAACACTGACAAACAATAATACATTGACTGCATGGAAACTGTATAGGTTTGTGTATCAGATTTTCCCCTTGCCAGTCATTGCAATAAATGCCTAGTTTTGATTAATTTGCTCATGTGATTTTTGACATTAAACTACAAGTAAAATTACTGATATCTCTTAAACCTATAAAATATGTGTCACATATAACTGAGAACTGCATCTGTAACTAGAGTACTCCCAATAGTATTGTATTATTTTGCTTTTGACACAGCCGGGAAGTGGAAGTGTCCTAATTGGCAGAAGCATCTGAAGTCTTTCTCAAATGTGGAAGGGTTTAGTTACCAATTACTATTTTTCAGTTCCTAACTAATTAATGACTCTCCAAAAATAATCAGAGACAGCAACAGAAATGGTGTCTCCATATTACAAAATCAGCAGAGGTAGAAGAACAAGGTTTGTAATTGACAGACTTGTTTTTTCATGTGGTCTGATGACTAGACCATGACATCAAGCAACAGTCCAACAATTTCCAAGAGTGTGACTCCCAGCCACTTGCTAGGAGCTGGTGTGGGGTTAGTGGAACATGAAGTTCTTGCTGTCTTTTGTGTTTTGGATTGTCATCACTGCAGAGATAAATCTGGAGAACTATCAAGTCCAGCTTCACAGTCTCTTGAGGATTTTTAACACCCAGGAGTGGATCCAGCTTTTGGAAGTTGAGTCACCGGAGTGGCTGAATACCACAAAGTAAGGCCTGACATAGAGAGAATGGGAAATTCAACAAGGTAGGCATGAGAGATATACAGAGGAACCAAATTAGCCAATACTGAAGCAGCAAATTAAGAAACAAAGAAAAATAAATTGCAAGAAAACATACAAAGAAGTATCAAACATGTACTGCACTAGAAACAGCTACAAGTATACACTTTCCTAACACAACTTTGCTTTGCAGAAGTGCTATACATCTACAATAGGGAGTGAAAATGTCCAGAACTTTATTCTATTTAAGCACATGAACATGATAAGTGCAATACTGCTTGAGCCCACAGGTTTTTATGGCTGAGAGAGGAGTGTCTCTCTGCTTCCGTCTGGGGGAAAATAAAAACAAAAGGAGTATAAAATGCAGGGCAAGGATAAAGCGATTCTTCTCTTGCATCCTTTATCTTCTGGTAACCAGTACCCTGCGGATCCTTCACAGAGATTTGTGTGGCTGTTGCCATCTGTCCTGTGGGTAAGCAGAAATGACAGGATTTCAAAATTGAGTAAATAACAAACAAAATGGTAGAGATGACTTAGAGACTCCATTGTATCACCAATTAAACAAGGCAAACATAAAAAAAATGTCCCCTTACTTAGGATGCTCATTGAGACACCAAGATGCCTCAGGACAACCTTCAGAAAAAATGTGAACATGGGACCGAAAGACTGCCCAGGAAAAGGCTTGGGTATTAATGTTGTGCAAGGAATGCTCTTGAGACTCAGGACCCTGAGATCTCCTTTGATGATCTACTTTCCATCACCTCCTCTCTCCAGTTATTTTTGAAATCATGACATATTTCTGTTGCTTTTCAGATCACAGTTGAAGGTAGCTAACTTGCTGGTAGTTACTTCACAGAAAATGAATTCTAGAGCCAGCAGCATTAATACTGTGTTGTCTTTTGATCTCAATACATTTGGCTCTTTTTGATATCTCCTGTTGTTTGGAAGCTGGTCCATCACAGTTCTAAATGTATAAATCTTATTACCAAGATATTCTAGTAAATATGTATTCATATTTATACATACATTTATATGTTTGTAATTTATATATTTAGAAAATACTTAAAGTTGGCATAAACTCACATAGAGTATACCCAAATGACAATGTACCCAGCAACACTCAGCCATAGGTGTTTATAAAAACCCATACTATCTAAACTAATCTCTCTGTCTACAGTGCTCTGTTTCTCTGCCTGTAGAGAGCCTATCTGAAGGAATTATGGAGGACTCTCACAAGACAAATAATTATCAAAGCAATCTGACTGAGGAAAACTGTTTAACTGATGGCAAGTTGTTTCACACTGTGCTACATTATGTTTTACCAATCAAATGCCTCAGTGGTTAAAATTAATTCATTGAGCTCCACATGGATTAAACAGGCCAGAGTGCACTCATCCTCTCCTCACGCAAAAGGAGAAGATTTGGTTCAAATGTTGATCTGCAACATGTCAGGAAATGTTTTCTTCAATTAAATAATCTCATTTTAAAGTGAGTTCTATGCCAGAAAAACAAAAATTGAAACTTTTCTACACATGGCAGCAGTTGCATGCAGGATACAATCTTAAGATTTCTCCTCTAAGGCAACTCTTGAAGCCAGAAATTTATATTTATATCAGGATCACAGCTCAGAAGTATTAGGCAAATTTGGGTTTCCATTGCATCTATATACAGCATAGCCAATGCATTTCTAGTAGATGTATACAGATTTAGTGATCGTAAAAGAGAGAATCCATGGATTTCATATTGGTACTCTCTGTGAAGAAAAATTAACATACAGATGTTTCTCCACACAAACTTCATTATTAATATTCCTTATATGCAGCTTAGTTCCTCACAGAAGCTTTTTTTCCCCTCTGATCAGCAACTAATCAACTGAAATAAAAATAGGTAATTATTACTAAAAATAATAATAAATATGTCTTCCCCGGTCTTTACTGCTAAGGCGATCAGAGATACAAGATAATCACACTCCCAAGATGGATCAAACAAAATTAGAACACCATCACTGTTAGACAAAAGAAAGTTACGGAAGAATAACTGTGCTATCTGGTTTTATCTCAGCTTCAAACCCAATGGCTAGTGGCTCACCACACACATCCGAAAGCTGATGTAGTTGCAGCTGATTTTGGCCTTGTGTCACGGAGTTTGGCATAGATAAACTGGACCTAAGGAAAATATTTTCACAGGGTTTTGTGATGGCATAGCTGACCAAGAATTATGAAAAATCACTGCCATCATCCCATCTGAGAGTCCAAGCAGTGCACCATTATGCAGCTCATTGGATCTCCTGGGAAACTGAGAGTAGAGCAGCTTTACTTCTCTCTGCAGTTTTGATCATCCAGCTGCAATAACTGGCATGCAGTGGAAGAAGGCTAGGCTCATTACTCTGCTATGACACATACAGCAGTGGAGCAAAATCCTATGAAACAGGCTCAGACATGGTCCCTGATCCATGCCTGTGTTGATATTGGCCTCACAGTGTGCTCTGGCATACAGTCAGTGTCCTTCAGGAAAAGCCCAATAGTGTTTGTTGCCTGTATGGAAGAAGAGATATGGTGGCCAGCACTGACAGGCTGCAGAAGTTCAGGCTTTACTCTTATGTCTCCCAGTTCTGGAGTTTTCAGAGATGCTTAAAAATGGGCAATTATTAAAACACTTTGGACATGAAGCAAATTTGAATTTAAGTACAGGAAGAAGCTTGCATTCAAATGACAAGATGCAATAAAGTGGACAAGCCATGCTCCAGGAATGAACACAAGTATTAATGAGAGCATCTAATCAAGTTATGACATAATATACAATAATTAATTTCAAAATTACAGTGGATTTTTAAATTCAGGTTACAAAATAATTCTGCAAAAATCTTTATGTTCTAAAAAGAGGTAACAAATTCCTCACAGGAACAAAACTAATCCCTGCTGGTGACTGGATTCAAGTCAGTACCACTGCCCTGAACAGCTAATCTGTCTGAAGCAATATCTCTCCTTGATTCTGCTTTGCCTCTCATCAGAGGCAAAATCACTGAAACCATTCTGCAAGGACTGTTTTGCCCAGCATCACACAAGATTCAAGCAGGATCCCATTAAGCAACTGGCAGTGAACAGTGCAGGTAGTAGTGCAGTTGCCCCTTAGCAACCTCCTTCCCCATTGAATTCCTGTTTTGTTCCAGATGAGCTGGGTCCAGTAGGTACAGTCCTTTGAAGTTTACCACATGTACACACATGCACTTTCCATTTCATTTGCAATGCTGACACTCTGTTCCTACAGTTTGTAAAGGCTTTGTTTCAATGGTTTTAACTGGGCCACTGCTTGTTCTCAGTTTCCTGTTGCTTTGATCATGGGTTTCCAGGTCTCCTCAAGTAGGTTGTATCCTCCAAGGTGGATTTTCTCCTTTCCTGTGCTGGGCCAAAGCATCCAAGTGACCTTTGATTTTTTTCTTCTTCTCTCTCTTTTTTTTCCCTTTGGCCTTTTTTTTTGTTTTGTTTCTGACTCGCCATATGTGAGATAATTGTGCCCACAGGAATTCCTTTCAGAGTGCCTAAGCACAAAAGAAAAACACCCCGCCAGTTCTTTTTCTAGAGCAGTACAAACATTTCCTTAAACCTAAGTGTCTCAGGAGGGGCATTGACAGAAGGCTCCTTTCACCCAGAAAACCCGCTCTGTGCTGAGCTGCTGGTGAACCCTCAGCTGCCTCCTGCATTTTGACGTCACGGATAGAGCAAAAGTTTTGCCAATATAAGCAGTCAAGTTCTTTGATTCCAGCTTTATGACAATGGAAAGGAGGCCGGGGCCAATCATGCTGTGGTGGGGTTTATTAATGGAAAAGGACAGTGGGGGCCAGTAAGTCTTTGGCAACTTTGTTACTTTGACTGCTGTCCCCCTGCATTGCACTTGATGGATGGAAAAATACATGCCCTCCTCTTCAGTGGAGGGCATGTAGTTTTCCCATGCTAATAAGCTCCCCAGCAAAGAGGTCTGGACTAATGTTAGGATATTGCACAGCTTGGGAAGGGCAAAGAGGATCTTAAAACCACCCATGCAATTTGATGGCTGCAAGGAACCATGCTAAGAAAATATCCCTGTACTCTGAACTCATCTTATTAAGGAAATAAATGTGATTTCTTCTTTGAGCTCTCCTCCGCTGTGGTCTGAACTGCTGACCCCCTGGTTTTAATAGAGCAGTTATGTCCGTGGACAATGAAACAAAAATTTTAGTCCTATTTTCAGATCCCAAGGAAATGAATTGTGCCCTCTCCCCAGCACAGTTTCAGGATGTTTCTGTCTGTCACGGCACTAAAATAAAAGATGGGGTTGACAGTTAGTTTATGAGGGTGTCATTTTCCCCAGGTTCAGCATGGTTGTGTGCTGAGGAAAGGGATTTTGACTCTGAATCCAAATTAGTGGAAAGGGCAGCTAGGCATTGCCTTTCCTCCCTTCCCTGCTCTATCACTATCACTGCCCTCAAATGCCTGGAACTTGTCCTCCAAAGCAAGAACAATCCTCATTCCATGGACCACTGCATAACAATACTGACAGGGGGACATCTTCTGCCTTAGTGGCCAAGGCAGCTTTAGGAAGATCCAAAATCAAAGTAAGGAGCAAGACAGGCCGGAGCTTGTCTGGAACATAAGATGGGGGAAATGTCACTTAATTAGGAAAGAAGCTGGTAACTGGGCTAAATGCCTCCTTCTTACTCCACCAACCACATCATAGAACAAGCTACAGCAGAGAAGCTTTAGGAGCTCCTTTCCTTTCCACTTCGTGATGCAAGGCATTCTCAGAGCAGTTAGCAGTCACTCAAGCTGGATGGTTATTCACCGATCTTGGAGGACACCGACAAGGAGTCAAGCACACAGTCTACATCCTGAGCAGCAACACTCCTGAAAGCACCTCCCACGGAGACTGTGGCCATAGAGGATAAAAAGTTCTAGAACAGAAGAATTTTGCAGCACAATCTAATATAATGTTGATAAAAATTCTGAAAGAGCACAACTCCATGGGAGCTTTAAGGCAATCTTCAGGTGTGATGTTTTTGTTGCTGGTTTTAGAGGGGAAAAAGGAAATATGTAATTTGAGCTAAGCATCCCCAGCATTTGTACCAGTAGAAAACAGATTTCAGAGGAATCCTTGCTAAGAGGCTACAGATGAGAACACAACAATTTATTCCTCTTTTTCTCTGAGAAGGAATAAAACATCTCTCCTCAGAAGCGTACAGCTTTAGATAACTAGATCTTTTTAAAAGAGCATAGAAAAAACCTGCATTGAAATATGATGTATTAATTGACAACTGTGGGGGGCAAGGGTGGTAAATGTCTAGGGATTTGGAATTTTTATGGCATGGAGCCAGATTCATACAGATAAGTTTGATATATGTATGTTGGGGCCGGGGGGGAAGGGAAGATGTATAAGCACTAATGTTCACAATATGCCATTCAAGTTATTTATAGCAACTCGAAACCAGAATTTATAGAGTGCTATTAAAATGTCTTGGTTGTGTGTGTTAGACCTTGATTGTAGCTGGATTAGCCTTTATTTTTTTATTATTTTTTATAGGACAAAGAAAATTGTGGCTGTGCATCCCAGCACGTGAGTGAGTTTATCAAATACAAGGCAGCAGCCAGAACAACAGGAAATTGCATGAGAAAGCCCAGCTCCTGGTTGGCAGAAGGGCGTTAACCTCTCCTTCATGTCACTGAGTTTAATACTCCAATTTTGCAGTAAAAGCGTCTTCCCCGAGCCCGGGTTCATAAATGTGTTAGTGATCCTTGATGTTCCCAGCAGAGGATAGTAAGGAAAACACAGCCCTGAATAGCTCACATTGATTGCAGCAAATACAGAGCAGTAGGGTCAGCACCATTTCCCAGCCCAGAGACAGTGCTGTAGAACTGAGCAGCTATTCATAGCCACTGGATCTACTCCAAGCCGTGAGTGTAAATTTGCTTGTATCATCTTTGCAGAGAGGAATTGTGGTCCCCAGTGTCTCCTGCTTGATTCGGGTAGACTGTTTATTTGTTTAGTCCTGTAATGATATTATCCACAGGGCTAGAGCCACACAGGGAGGATTAGGAATTCCTGGAGGAGAAGCCATGTGTTTATTACCATGACAGCCTCGTGTGACACAAGCCAACAGTTACTTGTAGTTGTTCTTACCCTCTGCAAACTTGGAGCTTGCAGCCGTGGGGGAGAGGGTGTCGGATCGATGCAGCAAAGGCACAAGGCGAAGAGGCTGTCACAGGGAAAGTGGTGGGATTAGCATGCTGGAAACTCCTTCCTCCTTCCTACCCACAAATAGCTCTATCTCGGGTGCTTTTAAATGTAAATGACGGCAGGGGAATCATCAGCGACTGAAGCCTTTCCAACATTGATAACAGTCTCAAACCCGTGCCGTTAGCCTGATTTTCGAGAACATTTAATGAGCCATGCAACTCAGATTTTAGCCCTCTTTTAAAAGTAGTTTTGCGTTTCTAGAACAACAACAACAAAAAAGAACCGGCACGAAAGGATCTTACAAGTATTTGCACAATCCCAGTGAAAGGTGAAAAGGGACCAAGGGGGAGGAAGAAGGTTGTTGGTTTAGGTTTTTTTTCCTTTTGCTTTCCCTTTTTCAAATTTTTGTTTCCTATTTTAATAAATATTTAATCATGGTAAGGGAGGGAAAGGCCAAAAGTAACAAAGAGATGTAAGTTGTTTAGATTGCTGGGGAACTCCCTCTTTGCAGCTGACCATTGCTACATGTAGGTTAATTTCCACATGGCGCTGGAGAAATTCTATCCCCGGTTTGTGAAGTGTGGGTCAGCCGAAGCATGTTAATCTGTTTAGCATGTGTGCTTCGTGGAGGTGCCAGACCACCACCGTGCAAGAGCAGAAGTAGCAGCAGTCATAGTCCTTGGGGGTAGTTAATAAAGACTTTAAGGGAAACAAGTTTATAAAGGTTTCAGTTACGCACGGTGCCAGCTTTGGACATTTCAAGCTTACAGCCCTGCGGACGACAAAACTGAGAAGCCTCTGGGCTGTTCGTAGCAGGTCTAGAAGAGAGCGCGCCGATGCTGCAGGCTGCGCAGCCGGGGATAGAGCAGGGAGAGCTCTGGTGCTTCTTCTCCCCAGCAACAGGGGACACCAGCTAAGCCACCTCATCTCTCTGGGGGCACCCCGAATCCACCGCAGCCGCGCGCACAAGTGCACCTTCACTCCTTTGGGTAGTCTAAGGTGTTTCCGGAACCTCGGTTTTAATCTGCGCCCTTCCCGATGCAGGGCTTCACACCCAGCTGGAGGTTTGAGGAGTCGTGCGGGCCGCTAAACGAGATAATAGCAAATAAAACTCCATGGGTTTATTCCCATAAGCCCACACAGTGCAGACTAATCAACGTCTCGTCTCTCGCTCAGGGATGAGCTGCGAGACATGTGGCTCTGGGGCTGACACTCCGCTTCTCTCTCATAAATTTTTTTTTATTTCCCTTTGAAATTCTAGACACTTATTAAGGCATTTTTAAATAACCAAAATATTTGCTGATGAGTATTTATTTTGACAAGGGTTTTGGTTTGGCTTTCGACTTTACGTTCAACCATATAGACTGTAGTATTAATTTACTATAAAGCCAAATGTGGTTGAGATTCTTCTGCCTCGGCTCTGGATTTCAGTCATTCGGGAGAAGTTTTTCTAGTAGATGAAATGAATAGTCATAGGCACATCTCGTTACATTTTCCAGCGTGATTCGCCATATGTTCCTCGGAGCTAAAGGAAGCTGAACATTGCTCGACAGGAAAAGTATCCCGCGAACAGATACATACCGACGTCGTATCCAGAAAACAGTGACATCAACGCAGTCCCGTGGTGACCCTCTCTCACCGCGTTTAAAGCGGCCAAGCGGGCGCTATACGTCAAAGATCAGAAGAAGCCATGAACTGGGACGGGGGCAGTCTCGGCACCGGTTTACTGCGCCCCGAGGGGGGGTCCCGGAAGATGCCCTTTCACTCCCGGGCACTCAGACCCCAGTTAGGGGAAGGACCCCCGGGTTTGGACAACCTCCACCCGACAAAGTTATTTTCTGCCTTCAGGCCTGAGCGTTCACTTCTGTTACTTAAAGTATTGTCAGCGATAAGATCGCAAGGAAGGGGCCGGGGCCAGGAGAAGCTGCGATGTAAGTGCAGCTGCCCGGAGAAGCCTCTGCCTGCTCTCCCGATGCCGGGCAGACCGGTTTCCAGCCGTTCTTCCAGAAATAATAAGCACTGCACTATTTCCCTTGTTTCTTCTTCGCTTGCAGGAGACAGTGGCAGTGGTTACCCTCGGGTGTCGGCTGGCACCGGCTCGCCACTCGGTTGGGGTCGGGCTCCTCTCAGCGCTTCCAGCTCCCTCCAAGATACCGATCTGAGCACCAAAGGAGCCTTCTTTTAGGTTTCCTGCCCTTTCGTGACATCTGTAGAAGGCTGCTTTCCCTGCAAAGTTGTGGTTTTTTGGTTTTTGGTTGTTTAGGTTGGTGTTTTTTGTTTGTTGTTTTTTTTGTGTGTGTGTGGTTTTGGGTTTTTTTTTGTTTTTTTTGTTTGTTTGTTTGTTTGTTTGTTTTACTATAGCATTTTGGAGCTTTTGTTGGTTGATTGGTCTGTGGGCGTTGCTTGTTGCTTCTTTGTTTTACAGACTTGCACGTATTTTTCTCAGTATGCTTTTTTTATCAATTATGAAGGAATTGGCGACGACGTAAACCACGCTCTATCTTTTACGCTGGCACTCTTTGCCTGCACTGTTACCTGTAATCATGGAAGATACTTCCCCTCATCTTGAGACAGGCGGTAGCTCATGGCTTGAGCTCACTGTTGAAACCAGCCTAACACGTGAATAAAACACATTGACACTGAACATCGAGCGTCCTTAGGCCAAGGTGTGCAGGGGGAAAGCGTCAACTATTTCAGAACAGGATATCCCTCCCAGTTCACTCTTGCGGGGCCAACACACACAAAAACACAAATATTTTTAAAAATTTACTGGGGGGGTGGAAGTGTCTGCTCTGCTTTCCCCGTTAAAACCTTTTACAAAATGATATTTCCTGGGGAGGTATCCCTGGATTAGCTCTGTGTATTAACAAGAGAAGCCCTTTCCCACCTAGGACGTTTAATGCTCCGAGCTACCCTCCGAAAGCAGTGCTGTCCTCCTCGAGGGCAAGCGGAGCGCTCCCCTAAGCCATGGCATTGTTCCCGTCCTGAGTAGACACGCTCTGTCCCCGCCTGGCGCACCCGGGAAGGCGACACTGGCAATTCAAGCTACCAAAACCCGCTTTATTGCTCTAATGACCTACAACCTATTTTCTTTCCCTGAAGGATCAAGTAAGACCTATTCCATCTGAAGCAGTCACTGCAAAGCCTGACCACAGGCCAAGTGAGAGTCCTGCCAGAGGAAGTTTAACAATGAGTTTCAGGGAAATGTGTGTATTCTGCGCTTGAAATGTGCTCCTGATCAGAAACCCTGGCATCCCTCACACGGCAGCTCTGCTTCCGGGCATATCTGCTTCTTTTTGGGCAAGGCACTACCACTTTCACTTCGGTCAGCAATACCAAACTAGGAAAATGAGCCTGCACTGGCTCATACATAATCACGATAGTTTAACGACGTCTGATTTTCAGACCCGTTATATCCAACAGCCCCGTCAGCCTTTTGGGAGACCAGAAGCATGGCATAATTATGTGCAGATACCAGGCTGGCTTTCCAACAGTAAGGGAAGCTCAGCTGCCTTCGAGCAGCCTGAGCTCTTGCCTTCGCTGCCACAGGCGCAGCGGCGGACAGGGAGCTGTGTGAAGGTGAAGGTGCATATGCAAGGCCAGCCCGCACTGAGGGGGCAGACAAACGCTGACGGCGGCTTCTTCGTGCTACTGCAGAGCAGATGCGGGGTCGGGAGGGGCTCCTCAGAAACCATGCAATGAGGCCTGGCGCACCCTTCACACTAGGCGAGGGTGCCGTGGCACAGACAGTCACCCACGCAAGGAGGGCAAGCGGAAAGGGGCTGGAAGCCACTTGGCGTTGAGAACAGTAATTCTGCAGTTGCGTGCGTAGGCTCCGTGCGCATTTGGAGGGGAACATTAATGCATTTTACAGGGGAGATAGGGTACCACTCTTGGGCGATCCCTCTCCGCCGGTGCCGAGGCGAGAGGAGGGGAGGTTGACTCACGTGGAAGGGCGGTGGTTACGGGGAGAACGCCCGACAGCTCTCCAAGTGGGAGCACCCGCGCGGTGACCACCCCTCTGGGATGCTCCGCTCCCTGGCGAGCAAGACTATTTGGAAATCCGGGGCGGAAAAAACAAACAAATAAACACCAGAAAACAAAACAAAAAACTTACCAAAATGCACCAAGAAAACCCCCACCCAAAACCCTCCCACAACATCAGGATTTCACAGGAAGCAGGGCAGGCTATCAGTGCCCACGCACAGGCCGGGGGTCGACGCAGCCTCTCCGGGCCGCCCCACCGCCGTCGCCCGCGGGGCTCCTACCTGCCTGCTGGCTCCTCACGGGCGCCATAGACGGGTCCCGTCTCCTCTGCTTTGCCCGCCGCTGGCGGAGGGCTTCCGTGGTAGAACGTCGCTGGCTCCACTCTCTTGGCCGACGTGGGGCACCCGCGGGGCCGGGAGGACACGCGTGGGAGCAGGCGGGGTGCTCGCGTCACGCTGCCCGTACCAGGCCCACTTGCCGCGGTTTCTGCGCGTCTCATGGAGCGAACGGCATTACAAAATGCAATACCACGGGCCGATAAATTCCCCCAGAGCGATGCAGAGTAGGCTTCCCTACTTCCCTCCCTTTAGAAGCTTTCCTCGTGTAAAGAGGTATTTGGGTTGTCTCCGAAATAATAAATCCTAACAACAGACAATAAAATTTAGTATCACAGGAGTAACAGAAGCCTAAAATATTCCGAACGTATTCCTTGAACAAATAACATAATCCCTGGCACACTAGAACACATGGTTTGCTTCAAACATGTTTCATTTTGTCATCGCATTGAGTATACAGTATTTCTCTTTGGGTGCAAGAGTGATTGATATCTTTGGAAGAATTGTTTGCAAGAACATAAAAGTTGCCAAAGCAAACACGTTGGAGGGAAGTGTGCAGAAGGGGGAGCAGAAGTATTTGGAGTAGATCTGGGTTTGGGGAGTTCACACAGAGGTGAGACAGCTAGAAGTAGAACAAATAAAAACATTCTGCACACTTCATTTAAATAAATTATATACAAAAATTGCCCTTTTGTAGCTGGTAACAGCACAGTTACCACGCTTCCCTCATGCCCCTATAGAATGTGGGCTGGAAGCCAACTTTCTTCAGCTAATGATTTGTAACTTTTGCTCCACTTGAATGAGTCTATTAATATTTAGATCTCTCCAATCCTGCTCCATACAAGCTGTCAGCATTGTTAAACAAAATAATCTATTTACCTTCTGTTGTACGTGTCCAGCAGTGGCTTGCGTGGCTCGATGAAGTACGTTAATATGTTTTTCTTACACTCCACTGCACCGGTCAAGGGCAAAACTTCACATATTCTGATCTTTCTTTTGAAAAAATAATGTTTGACAAAACTCATTAGATAGCGCAAACTTTGGGGTGTTAATTTAATAACTTCCATTCCTGAAGGACAAATATTTATTTTAATTCTCCTTTTATCTCTTTCTGCCATCAACATCTGGGGAAAGCCGTTGTTCTGGCTGGTTGAGACAGCCAGATCACAAGGGTACTTTGGCGGGAGATGGCGAGGAGTGCGTGTTTTCAGACACGCAGATCTCCATCCCTCTGAAATTTCCATTAGTAAAGCTCCTGACCCTTCGCGCCCCACCATCACTGCGGCAGCGGCCCCCGGGGCCCTGGGAAAGGCCGTCCCCCAGCGGGGTGGGATGGCGAGGGGCCCCCTGCATCAACCTGCTTCTATCCGGAGGACTCGCTGGAAAAAAAAAGTGTCCACAGTTCCGAACATCCCAGAGAGTTCCCGCTTCTCCGCGGGGTGGCTATGACCCTGCGCCCCTCCCTGCGTGGGATTTTCACCGAGGACTAGATTTCAGAGAGGCCTAACCCATCTTCTCCTCCTGGCCTCAGCCTTCCCCAACCCCAAAACATCTATCTCCCACCACTTCCCTTCCTGACCAGCCTGGGGTGAATGACAGAACTACACAAAAGACATCCGAGGCAAAGGCACGCCCAGGACTACCATGAGTGGAAGAGTGGATCAGTGCCAGGGCACAGGTTTCAGCTAAACCACTCAGCCCAGAGCTCTGCCCCTGTGTCCCTGCTACTTGCAGAAATTTCACGTGAGAATTTATTAAAAGGAAAAAAAAAAAAACAAACAAAAAGAATAAGAAAAAAGAGAGAAAATCCCAGTGCTAACAAGGAAAGTTGCCCTATAACGCCCACGAGGAAAACAACGTGAAACATGTAAAATGTAGACAAACAGCTCCAGCCACCTGCTGATTGAGACGGACTACCAGGCACACAGCTGCAGCTGCCCCTGGCTCTGGACAGGAAGCATCCTCTGTCCTCATCTGCTTGTTTGCCAAAAGTGAGAGGTCACTAGTGTCAGGGTCTACCCTTGGGCTCGAGAAATGCAGACACTGGCCCTGGGAAGATGCTGCACTCTGAAATTAAGAAAACTCTAAAACGCAGTAAAACTCAGCAAAACTCAGAAAATTCTCTATTATCTCTCATGCAGATCTTTGACTCTGAAGTCCGGGCACTCCCTCCTGACTGTATCTTGGGCACCTCCGGAGTTGCGTTTCGTGATGAAGTGCCCTACATACTGTCAGTGCTGGAGGAGTGTGGGCACGGGCACAGCCCACGATCAGGAGCAAGCGACAGGCTTGCCTTCTGGAGGGTGTGTTGCGTGTATGCTCTCTCTTTACCTGCTCAGTGACCTGACCCGGCCCAGTAGCCAGGAGAAAGTCTCCTGCTCGCTCCCCAGGGCCAAAACCCACCCTCTGGTAGAGAGGCCTCACCTCTCACTCCCGCAGGTGAGTCCCAAGGGTGCCCCTTCACCCGCGGATCCCAGCGGAGCAGGGGTGAGATCCTCTGGGAGCATTTAATGCAGAGATACCCTCTTTACAGACGAACAAATATGTCCTCTGAGCTGGGCTCGCTTTTGAAGGGGGGGGGGGGGGCGGGGGCGGGGGCCGGGGAAGTAGATTCTATGTCCCTAAGGGAAATATTTGATCGGTTTTGTCCTTGGGACTCGTCCTGTTGAGTTCACTGGGATTAGATACGATACAGCGGGAGCAGCTCCCCGTATGTCCCTAAGGGAAATATTTGATCGGTTTTGTCCTTGAGTCTCGTCCTAAATTCACTGGGATTAGGCGTGATACAGCGGGAGCAGCCCTCCGCCTGGCCGACGAAGAGCACAGCAGACCCGGGACACCGTGGGGGCTGCCCCGCTTACCACTTGCAGGCTCATCCGGGTCACGGAGTCAGTCCTTTTCCTGCTGGTAACGTCGCCTGACTACGGTACGAAGAGGCGCACACAGAGCAAATCTGTCCCATTCTCTCCTGTACCCCTTCCGTGCAGAGGGGTTCTGGAGAAAGTGACTCTGGAGACTTGGAAGAAAGGGAAGATATCACTTTGGTTTCTGCGCCTGCCACTTCCTAAGGTCTTTCTCCCAGGAGATCCCACCCGTCAGCGGCTCAGCGGAGCCTTCTCCTGGGGGAAGACAGGGAGAACGGGATGTGGATACGTTCTCCTGGTAGATTGGACAGTTTCTCCAGAAGGCCCACCTGGTCGTGGTCAACAACAACAACAAAAATCACACACCAGCTTTATTCTCCTCTGCTGATACTTGGTGCTCTGCAATTGCGAAAGACCCCGGGGTGAAATCCGCACCACCACCCCCCGCCGGCCCTCCCCCCTCTGGGACCGTCGGGGTCGCAGGCGCACACTTGTTTGTCGGCACAAGGGCGGTGCGCTCCCCCGGGTGAGATCTGACCGTCGCGGGCTCGTCGCCTGCCAAGTCATGACTAGGAGCTTTTTCAGGCACTTTTGGTCATATCTATCCCGTAAATTAAGACATCTGGGTGTAGCAGGCTGGTGTTAATGAAGAAAACCTTTTCCTCATGCCTTCCCCCGTCAGCACCAATCTTTTATTCGCTTTTATGAGGACAAAATATAACTCTGTCGTAGGGGAAGAAACTGCTCCGCGAATTTACGAGGTGCCAGACACTGCAATGTTCGGCCGGGGCTGCGTTCCCCGGGAGCAAGGCGCCCCGAGGGCTGCCCCCGCCCCTGCGCACATCCCAGAGGGCTCAGAAACGCGTGTGCGCGCTTGGGTGCGCGGCGGTGTGCTCACCTGGAGGCACAGGGATCCTCAGGGAGGGATTTCCTACCTCCCTTCCCTCACTCCGCCCAGAGGCCTGTTGGAAACAGCGTCTCCGACTGGGCTTCCCGCACGCAGCTTTTGGGGGGCAGGAGCCACCACCTCGGCGGGTGACCTTTCCCCACGCTCCCTCCGCCCCTTTTTGTACTCCACCGTCGCTTTCTGCCCAAGGCCGGCGCGGCCCAGCGGGGGCAGCGGGGCAAGGAGGAAAGCCAGGCTCCGCGCTCTGCTCCTGTGGACGCACCGCAGCCGTGCGGCCGCTGTGCGAGGGGAGGACGACGACGGCCTTTCCCCTTCACAGAGTTCCCGACTGCCTGGCAGCAGGCAGCGGAGAAGGATCTAGGGAGCCCAATCCAGACCTATCGCTCCGCGGGGTGGGGAGCATCCTGGCCGCTTAAAAAAGTTAGAGGAAGGAGAGTCTACGCCTCCCGTCAGGAAAGCAGGGACCGAACATAACCCTTGGACAGGAAGACTTTGGCCTAGCGCCATTTTTCTGCCCTCCGTTTTTATAGCTGCGTTATCTTTTTCTCTTTTTTTTTTTCTTTTTTTTTTTCTCTTTCTATTTTTGGGGGGGCGGGGGGGAGGGGCGGGGTTGTCGGGAGAGAAGTAATTCTGCTGAACAGAAAAGCCAAGCCTGGGAAGGAGTTCCTTTTGACTGCTCAGGGTGATCTATCCAGGCCCTCTAATTAGAGACGGATCCAGGGTGGCATTAGTTTCCAAACATTTTAATCGAGCTTTAAGCAGAGCTCTTTTCAATGGCAGGAGATAAATGTAGCAACTGTTACCGTTTCCCTGAATGGCCACCTCCCATGGCGGGCATTCAGCCTTCCTTTCAGAAGCCCTAAGCAGTTTAGTCTATGGACCCAGCAACACTCCACATATCTTCTAATTAGTCTAATTAGAGAGGTGGATTGATAGATACAGGGAAGACACAGTTAAGATACGAAGATGCTCAATGCACCAATATGTGCCGGCGAATCTCTTGTTCTCAATGCGAGGAAAGAAGAAATAAAGGAAAAGAATTAAAAAAAAAAGGGGGGGGGGGAAGGATGGAGAGAGAGAAAGAAGAAAGAGAGAAAGAAGAAGAATCCCGGAGCCTGACAGGAAGAACAAGTCCTGAGGAATCCGAGGGGCAGAAGCTGCTGTCTCTTAATTGAAGGGAGACATAATTGAGGTGCCTTTCCTGGCCGGGTTTTCCCCCAGATTTTGACTGTTTTCCGTCCTGGGCTGGAAGCACTGCCCACTGCACGGCGCAGCTCTGGGCCGGGACTCGCCGTCGGGCACCGCTCCAGCACCCGCCGTCTCGCCCCTGCGCAGCTGGGCCCCGCGATCACACACGTGAGGAGGGGAAGGAAAAGAAAGGGAAGAGGCAGAGAAGCGGCTTCCTTCCCTGGTCCCCACTTCGACCATCGCCTCCTGTGCTGTCGTCGGGGAGACGGTACCTGCGGAGACCCGTCGAACGGAAGCAGAGCGGCCGGTTCGAGGAAGGCTGAACATTTAAATGGGCGATAAATCAAGGAGACGAGCATAGGGCAGTGCGCGCAGGTGTCAAAACAAGAAAAGTCAGTCGATCAGCACGACAGGGCAGGGCCTCCTCGCTCCCTCCCCCACTAGTGTCTCCCCGTTAACGCTGCTGCCCTCAGACGGGAGAGGAAGAGGACGGGTGGGGGACAAGGCAGTGCCCGCGGATCTTGAGTCCTCTCGGGCCACGATAGGGAACGGGGCCGCGCGTGCGGTATTCTACTCGCCATGTCCCGGGCAACCTGTGGGATTTCCCCTCCTCTTTCTTCCTCCAGGTCGGCATAAAAGGCAGCAGGAGAAGCATGGGAAATGCCCCCACCTCTCATAACGGCAACCTGTGGCAACTGAGCCCCCATACCCCTCCCTTCCCGCTCTCCTTGCTCCTTCTTCCCCTACCTGACTTTCTCTGCACTTGCTCGATTTCTGGCAGATTAAGCTTACGGATCAAATAGTGAACTATTTCAAATTCAATACTTATCTCGGGGAAAGGGTGTGTGTATGTAATTAAGATCCAACTGTCAAAGTCTCTAATCAAATTGCTGGCGAAGGGGATTCGTAGACAAAAGGAAACAATGGAAGTCTCGTTAGATCATTTTTCTGGACATTGTTTATGGTCTGGAAGGGATCAATCGTTTCAAAATGTTACGAGTAAAAATGATCCTGTGTGGAATGCAGCTAATCCTTTTAGGTTCCTGTCAACTGTTTCCACTCAAAGAATCCGATTTTTCAAATCAAAGGTGCAGAACTCAATTGCCGAGGGATTTATAGCGTCGGCAGCGGGCTCCCCTCACCCCGCACGCCCCCATGCGCCCCACAGTGTCTCCAAATGCCTTGCGTGGTTGCCGAAGGCAGGACCGGACCGGGCCGCGAGTTGTCCGCGTCAGGGCGAGTAATCAACCCAGGCCGCTCGCTCGACGGTGGCAGTGGTCTGCTCTGCCAGAGGGCGGCCCAGCGCAGCCCAGTCAGGGCGGCAGCGTACCTGAGGCCGGGAGGAGGCACAGAACACGGTTCCTTCCAGCCGGTCTGCCGCAGGGCCCCAGGCTCCGCCCCGGCGCGGCCGCGGAGTTTTGCGCCGCTCACCCGGGCGGACCGCGCCGTCTTGCAGCCGCAGGCGCAGCAGCATCTCTGGGACTGGTTTCAAAAGCTCTTGTGGGACCGCCAGGTTTGGCTTGCCCGCGTGTGTTAGCAGGTTTTTGCGGACTCCCTCTGGGGGGGGAGGAGGCTGGAGGGGAAGGTAGTCTGTTTAAAAGCAGAAACGTTCACTCCGCGTGGCTCGTCGGTAGCTCCGCTTCGGTGTGGGGGACGGGGTACCTGCCTCATGGGCGGCCGGGTGGGACTAGGGATTCCCCCGAAAATGGTGTCCCGGCCGGCAGATGTCTGAGCACCCGGAGAAGAATCATGGCGAGGGAAGTCGTGCTGAAAGCGATCTAAAGAGGTTAATTTCCAGAGAAGGGCCGCCCTTTGGCTTCTCGTACAGAAGCGGGAAGTAGAGGGGAAGAGGTCTGTGTTTGGTGTTAGCGGGGCCACCGGCTGCCGAGCGCTTGCGGGACAGTGCGATGATACACATTTGCGTGCGCTGCCCCATAGCCAGCGCCGTCTGCATGGAAAAAGACAAGTTACGGAATTCCAGGAAGGAGGGGAGGATGCTTGACAGAAACCACCGAGCTTTCCCAGACGGGATTTTTTGCAATCAGAGGCAGGCTGCAATGAAAAATTAAACTATTTTTTCCATGGTCCATTATTTCCAATCCCGTCTACTTTAGGGCAAAGTCACCTGACACATCTGTCCCTCCTCACTCAGAGCTGGACATTATTTTTTCCTCACCAATGGTTCTTTTAATCGTGAGTTATTGATTCGAAGAGACTGTCCTCCTCTATCCCTCTCTTAGTGCAGCCGACAGGTGGAATTTCACTGTATACACGTACATTAGAAAGCTATCTGTTTCGTCTAGTGGTTGCTGAATAAGCAGACGTGACAGTGTTTATTTTACGAAAAGAAAACCCAGGGAAGACACCTCATTTATCTTGATTGTGTGTATTTCATGTATTTCGTGTATACAGGTGTGCATGTACTCTGCTGTAATGAAATTAGAGAAGAAGACCTACGACCACCGCGGTACGAAGAGACGTATACCCGGGTTTTACAAGGACTTTCCAAAGCCTAGGAATTTGCCAGAGAGACCACTGCAGTGCTACAGTTGCTCGGGAAGGTGGCATCACTGGGTGAGGGGCACACATGTCTGAACGTACACATGCGTTTCGATGCATGCAAATGGTTTTCTATTGTGCGGAGGGAACAGAAATACCTTCGGATTAACTGTCATTAAGGCTTTCCCCGCTCTTAGAAAACGAATTAATGCAAAAGATGAATTATCTATTTATTCTTTTGCTTCCAACATAAATTGTATAACTTATCATCTGAATATGGGGTCCCGCAGACATCTGCATGCCGTTTGCTCCATCAGGGAAAGAGAAACTCAGAATCAATTCAACAGGTCTCTTATGACTTGGAGGAAGGGCAAGTTTAATTATTTTGATTGAAAAAAAATCCACAAGTTTCCTTCTGAATTCAGCTCAGCGGTACAATTTCTGAAATTGGCGAGACTCAGCACTTAAAAAAAAAGAAAAAGGAAAAAAAAAAAGTGCCTTTCGTATGCTCCAGTCCATATGTTTTTCTAGTTTTTGTGCACTCCGAGGCCTAGCCGGTAGGTTCCTCCGTGGAGCAGAGCGCAGTGTGTGCCTCTCCGTCCCTCGCCGCGACAGTCCGCGGAGCCGGAGCTCTGCACTTAGAACACATCTTACAATGTGCAGCTTCTGTGTGCCTTACGCGGTGATTCTCGCTGAGACGCCGCCGGGTGCCTCCCCGCTCCCACGGGCAGCACCGCCGAGGCCGCGGAGGCCCTGCGCCGCTGCGCGGTCGTGCACAGCCCTCGGTGCCACCCATGCTGCTGCAGCCGGGCTGGTCTGAGGTTGCTGAGGTGTGCACCCCCCAAGCCCCACAGCCTTTGCCTCTGTTCTTCTGGAGCGTGCCGGGAACTGAGCGGCGAGCTGGGCCGGGCGGCGGGCAGGGGTCCGGCGTGGCTCCAGTGCCGGTAGTTCACAGCACACCTTCGGGCGGGGGCCGGCGGTGGGGACCAGAGTTGTCCTGCAAGTGAAAAACAGGAACGAGAGGTTTACCGATTTGGGGCTCGCCTGCATTTCTCTGCCTGTCCCCAAAATCGACATGCACCCATTTGCATAAAGATGGCACTGAGATTAAAGAGGCATTGAGAATGGTTGTTGCCGCAGCATGGATCCGGCAGCAGCTTGTTACCTTCTGGAGTGCCATTTGCCTGCACACATATACACACACACACACACACATACACACACACATACACACTTGTGGCGAATGTCTCCTAAACATCTTTGTCGTGCCTTGCAGGGCAGGAACGGGCAGAGAGCAGAGAGCCCACGGCGGCTGCTCGACGTGGCTCTCACGGTGGGGGTTGCAGAGCAGAAAGGACTTGTGGAGAAGGGCGTAGAGGCTCTGAAATCACCTGCGGCAGATCATCGGAGCCTGGGGGTGAGGGGCGGCGGAGGCCGAGCAGACACCTACCTGCTCGTGATGCGCCCGGCTGCGAGCACAAGGCAGCCGGTTCCTGCCCGTGCCCGGATTCCGATGGTGCGTGTGGCCGGCGCCAAGGGAAGTGGGAGGAATACAGCTGCGGATGAGGGAGCCACTGGCAACAAGCTGAAAAACGGATCTACATTGGTTAGCAAGTTCCAGAGCGGGGAGCGTTTGGCCACGATCATAATTTCCATTATTTGTGTCAAATACAATATTATCAGAGACTACTGCAGTACTTACTGTAAGTACTGCGGGAAAGCATTGCATACAGAGTGGAATCTCTGGGCCGTGCCAAGGGACAGTTAAACTAGATCTAGTTTCCAACAGATACCCTGCAGAGGCCTCACTCTCGATGGGGGTGACCGTGCGCTTTGCCCTTGCCACCAGCGCTGAAAGAAAGGGAGCAGCTGAGAGCAGGTGAGGGCCTCGCACCCCACTTGCATCCTCCGGAATCGGGGATGGAGTTGGTCCTGGGTACTTGAAACGAGCCTACAAAGACGAGGTGTGCACCAGCTGATACCTCGCTGTCCCCAGGGGTGCCTCTCGCGGCACCAGAAATACAAACAGGACCAAAGGTGTGGTCCGAGGGAGCTGCGGGTGGGGAAGGTTTGTGAGGAGTGCAACTTTAGGGCCGGGGATCTGTGCACGGGGGGCTCGGGGCTCGGTCGGATACCCGGGCTGTGCTGCTCGCCACAGCCCACGCCGGTGATGACCGAGAGGGCACCGTGTCCGGACCCTCTGTACAAGGCAGCAGGAATGCTCCAGCAGGAAGGGCACAGCGTGCAGACGTGCAAGCTAATCATCTTTGAAACCGGGAAGGGGAAACCTCTTTTATAGGGGATGTGGGAAGGGACTTAACACAGTCCTGCTTGAGAGAAACGTTATACAAGATGCTTGAAAAGAAATATTTTTTTAAAAACCTAATTAAAAATATATAAATCACCCATCAGAAACAAAGAAATATGTGGAAGGAAACGTTTCTGGATAGAGACACTGTGTGTGGCATGAAAGACGATTGAATACATAAGGGCTTCATTAAATTCCCAATAGATAACATTTGGCTAAATCTATCCCTAGATTAAAACTCCGCATAATAGCACCATAAACTAAAAAGTTTCTTTTTGTGTGGTCCTTCTGGAGGAACTGACTGAAACATTAGCCCCCTCATAGAGCAATCCCCTCCTAATTCACATCCAGTAATTCGTGTCTCAGCCCTACTGGGATATGATGAGCAAGGAAACGGGTTAATGAATCCACACTTTTTCCGCTGGGAGGAGGAGAAGGAGGCGACACTATACTCCTTGTCCTACCAAACTGTTTATTAGGGCCCGGACTATTTTGGAGGAATTGTTCGTCCGGGCTAGGTCCTTGCGAGGACTACACGTCCTCTCTCCCAGCCTTGAAAGCCGTGGAGACCACGGTGGGCCATTAGCATGCGAATGAGGCGCTGCGGCCCGGCTGTGCTGCGAGCTCATCAAAAGTCTGCGGGGCCGGCGCCTTTTCTGGCGGCACCTGCTCCGGGGCAGCGGCTTGGGAACAGGGACCGCCGGAACCGAGGCCGAGGACGGGCAGCTTCCCCGTCGACTCGAGGAGAACAGGCGAAAAGGTCCTCCACCAACGCCACAAACCTCTTCCCCGATCCCCTACACCACGTACTGCAAATTGTTCCTGCCAGCTTCCCTACCAGCTCGCAGGGGAAGGCCCTGTCCGTATGGGATGAAGGCAACCGGCGGAAAGCGTGGAAGAAACAAGTGGCCAAGCAGTTTGCTTGCCATGCACCTCTGAGAAGACCTGAGGGACAGGCGGCGGGCACACTCGACTCCGCGGCCCGCCGGGCCGGGCCCGGCTCCGCGCAGGGGAGTCGCTGGGCTCCCCAGAGTCTGCTGCGGGGAAGCCAACAGAAATAAACACAGGGTGGGTCGCCGGAATCTACTCTTCCCATGTAACTGCTCGTGGAGAGTGCGAGGACTCGAGAAACCAGAATACAGACTGACGGCCGGCAGCGTCCCTTCCTGGGGAGCCGGGCATCGCTGGTCTCGGTTGCTACAGTTGCCTTCACCCCGGCAAAACCTTCTCCTGCTTGATTTTACCCGACTGTCCGAGGGGGGCCTCTGCCGAGCTCGGAACCCCGCGCTGGACCGGCCGTAGGCCCGGCGCATCCCCCTGGCCAGTCCCGCAGAAAGCGAGTTAATCGGTCTCTCGTGAAAAAGACGCGCAATCACCGGTACATACACTGTGCCTCTGGGGTATTTTCCCTTTAGTTTTAAAAATTAAAACGGACCCTACTTCGTCTTCTAATGGACCCGGGACACCCAAAGGAGCCTTCCAGTTGCAGACTGCAAATGGAGCCGAGCAGAGATCTTACATCCACTCTTTCTGCTTTTTCAAAGCTACTAATTTAACATTGCCTTGCTACAAACCAAACAGAAAAACGTCACTTTTCTATCTACGAAAACACTTAAAGCCAAGGCGACGAAGTATTTCGATATGTAAATGCATGTATTTACCCCACCTTTCCCTCCTCACTTCAAAGAGCACTAAAAGGCATCCCTACCCTTTATAATTCTTTTTATTAAGAAAATTCACATAATTGATCCCCGAGTCTCCTCAATTGTTATAAATACAGTCGTACTTGAAAAGAGCCTCCCTGGTTTGAAAAACGTGTATTCTTAGTCCACAAAAAGTAACCACATCCTTACTCTTAAAATCTGTGTTTCTCTTTTCCATGCCCAAGTTCTGAATATTTGAGGCCGGCTTTGTGGTTAAAAAATTTCTAGTCCATAAAATAGATATTGACATTATGCTGTTAAAAACGAGTGTTTGGAATCAGAAAAACTGCTTTCATGGTTTGTTCCATATACTTACATATCATTAATTCGACAGCTCATACACTTAATCAACTCATCACACAAGGATATTCCAAAGCTCATTTTATATTATATGTATTGAAAAGTAGAATCACTGGCCACTGTTATCATCACAGAAATATAAGTGTCTAGGGCAAATCTGTCTTAAGTTCAGTACGTGCCTGTCAGTAGTAGTATTTTCCTCTGGGCCTCTTGGAAACAAAACTGTGATGCAGTTGTGATTTAAAACACACCCAAAAGTATAAAAATAGTTTTAAACCGGCTTTTTCATCAATCCCCTGATTGGTGCCTTACAGAGAGACCTATTTCTATTTATCTTCTCTTTTGTCCCTGATGTTTTTAGTAGTCTTTTGTTTAGGGTTTTTGTTTTTGTTTGTTTGTTTTGTGTTGGGGTGGGTTTTTTGTTTGTGTTTTTTGTTTGGGGTTTTTTTTCTTTGTGGGGGGTGTCTATCATTCTCTGCTAGGGTTAACAACGCATTGACTGCAAAGACCATATTCTGATCTTCTTCTTTATGATTAAATCCGGATGTAATGAATTTCAAGCTATAATATTCCTTGACTATTGTGCTATTAACCCCGAAGAAAACAATTATCAGTGTCTCAAAGAAATGAGAAATATTAAGGAGGGAAGGATCCAAAGCCAATTATTTGGCTGGAATCCTTTGGTCTTTGGGTTTGGTTTTGATTTTTTTTTAAAATTAAAATTTTTATTTTTGAAAATGTGTAAAAATTTTACATTAAAATGGTACAATACTTGCCAGTAATTTTTAACAATATTCCTTGTAAAGAATAAGCATAAAGTACAAAATAAAAAACTCCGTAAGTCTATTATAATACAAAACACAGGTTAAAATAAGAAATGATAATCTTGACTTTCTTCTGTGTAAACACGTTAATCTTTTCTTTTATAAAAGTACATGAGACAAGTGTACTAAAATGAAAAAGTATTGCTCTGCTGTCCTCCCTCAAGCCTTTTTTTTCCTGTACATTACTGTTTTCAAGTTCCTAGACCTGAGAATCTCTGAACTTTAACGGTTTAGAGACATTATTTATCACCATTTTTTTTTTTTTTTAATTTTAAGGAGTAACGAATAACTTTCCGATGTAGTTACCGCCTGCCCGTGCAGTATCTAGATCTAGACCTGGCTTTGCACTCGTGCAGGTCCCGGGAGGTCCGCCGCTCGCGGCGGACGCCCCCCGATCCCCGTCACAATATCCCCACGCAAAGACAGGCAGCCCCTGCGAGCGGCGTCCGCCGGGCGTCCGAGCGGCGGAGAAAGGAGATACCCCAGATCCTACCTTCGGAAAGACTCCCAAACACTTAACAGTTAGAGATCCGTGCCGCGAAGCCGGGGGCGGCGGGCAGGGCGGCGGCTGGGGGCACACCGCCCCCGGCGCTCCCCAGCGAGCGGGCCAGCCCCGGCGCCGCGGCCGACTGCGAGGCGCAGCTGCTGCCCGCGCCGGGGCCGGGCCCCCCCCCGATGATGCTCTCGATGGAGAACGGCGAGCGGGCCAGCGCCGCGCCGCTGCCGGGCTTGGCAGAGTGCAGCGAGGCCGCCAGCGCCGTGCCCAGCGGGTGCGCGTAGCCGAAGGGCGTCCGTGCCAGCTCCGCCGCCGGCAGCAAGGGGCCCGGCGGCGCGGCGGCGGCGGGGGGCAGCGCCGCACCGGGGGCGCTGCCAGGGGCGGCGGGCGGTTGGCGGGGCGGCGGGGAGGGGTGGTGGAAGGCGAAGAGAGTGGAGTGGGGGTGGTAGGGCTGGAGCTGGAGACCGTAGCCGCAGCCGTAGGGTCCGTAGGTGCAGGGTGGCTGCTGCGGAGGCTGCGGCGGGGGCTGCGGGAGGAAGGCGGCGGGGTCCACGGCGCGCAGCAGAAGCTCGGGAGCCGGGAGCTGCTGCCGCTTGAAGCGCTTTCGGCGGCGCAGGAAGCTCCCGTTGTCGAACATGTCGGCAGATTCGGGGTCCAGCGTCCAGTAGTTGCCCTTGCCAGGATTGCCGGGCTCCCGGGGAATCTTGACGAAGCAGTCGTTGAGGGAGAGGTTGTGGCGGATGCTGTTCTGCCAGGCGGGGAACTTCTCTCGGTAGTAGGGGAAGCGCCCGCTGATGAACTCGCAGATCTCACTCAGCGTCAGCCTCTTCTTGGGGCTCTGCAGGATGGCCATGGTGATGAGGGCGATGTAGGAGTAGGGCGGCTTCACCAAGCTGTTCTTACCGCCGCCGCCCGCCCCACCGCCGCCGCCCGCCCCGCCGCCGCTCGCCGTCGCCTTCTGGGGGCCACCCCGCGAGGGGGGCCGAGAGCCGCCGGCACTGTCCCCGCCGCCCGCCCCGCCGCCGCCGCCGCCGCCACCTCCGCCGCGCACGGACGATCGCGGCAGCAGGGCGGCGTCGTGGAGATCGCCCACATCCTCCTCGTCCTCTTCCTCCTCCTCCTCCTCCTCGTCCTCGGCGTAGGAGCGGCGGCGACGGCGGGTCTGCGGCTCCTCGTCGTCCTCCTCGTCGTCCTCCTCGCCCACCACATCGATGTCGGTCTCCTCAGCCAGCGCCGACGCCTCGGACATCTCCGAGCTCAGGGTCATGGCGCGGCGGCGGGGCAGCGCATCGGTGGCGGCCGGCGCGGCGCGGCGGGCGGGCAGGCGTTCTCCCCGCCGCCGCCAGGCCTCCGCGTCGCTCCGCGAAGAGCCGCCCCGCCGCCGCCACGGGCAGGCGGGCCGCTCCGAGCCGCGCCGGCCCCCAGCGCCGCTGCCGCGCCTCGGGAGCGCTCCCGCTGCTCGCTCACAGGCGGCGGCTGGCTTGGGTTTTGTTTCGGGGTATTTTTTGCTGCTGTTTGGATTTCTCTGTCTGTCTGTCTCTCTCTTTTTTCCCTCCCCTCCCCCTTTTTGGGGATCCTTCTCAGCTTTTTTTCCGTTGGGGTCGGGGTTTGTGGGCGCAGGGGGACTGTGCCGCAGCTCCTGCAAGTCGGTTCCCCCTTCTTTCTCCTCACCTCAAAGCCCAGACATTAATGGATGGGGGGCAGGAGGGAGTGCGCCTAGTCCTGGGAGGAGGAGAGGGGAGGAGGCTGGCGAGGAGGGAGGGCGTAGGGGGTGGCTTGCCGGGCCTTAGGAAAGACGGTGAAAAGGCTGGGGCTTAGTCCCAGAGAGGGCGGCCTTCCTCCCCGCCTTATAGCGGGGGGGCCATCACATGGCTCCCAGCGTCAAAGCGCGACGGGGCGAGCGGCGCCTTGTCTCCCCCCACGAAGAGGGGCGCCTCGCGACCGTCCTGGCCCCCCGTCCTCACCCCGTCTAGGAGGGGCTCTGGGGGGCCGCGGGGCAACCAGGGCCATCTTTAGTGGAAAAAGGGGGAAATAAAGATAACATATGACCCCTGCGGGGGGGGGGGGGGTGTGGGGTGGGGTGTGGGTGGGTTGGGGGGAAGTGCAACTCTGTCAGAAAGAGCTGGAGCATCTTCCCAAGAGCCGTTCGGAGCTCCGCGTCTTCCAGGGCTGCCCTCCGAGATGGGGTGCCGCTTCCCGTGGGAAGGAGGAGAAAAAAAAATCAGGCCGGAGAGGGAGGTGGTGAGTTAATAAACTTCAGACTTCTGTCCGCGGAATGCTTTAGAGACATCTCTCTCCCCTCCTCTCCTCCTTCCCCCATCCAAAGTTTAACTTATTTAAGAATTAAATATCTCTCCAAGTCGACCTCACAAGCTCTCAAAGAACAGCCTCCAAATCACACCGCTATTCTCAGTTTATTTGTAAGGCTTTTGTTTTTAAAGGGAGAGAAGCAGCTTTCTCCATTATGGAAAACGCTAACAGAGACTTAGCTTACTTCTTTCGTCTGCAAAGGAAAACAATTCGCCTGCCTTTAAAATGCGAATTTTGCTCTAAGTAGGAGCAACACCCCTGAGAAAGTAACACAGAGGATTGTTAATTAATTGCTAATTAAGTCGCACGGGTTCCCGTTTCAGGTGATCCATGCGACGACAGAAGAGCGGGCCCCCCTTTATGTAAGGGCTAGCAGGGGAAAAAACAACCAAAACCCCCACCAAAGAACCCAAACAAAACAAACCCCCCACAAACTTGGAGAGAAATGCAATTACTGTAGTCTTCAAAAGAAAAGCTTTGAAAAATCCCATCGTTCCCAGTTCTGGCAGGATAAACCACAATAGGATTCGATTGGGACAAAAGTAAGGGAGCATTTCGTTCTCCTGCAGAAATCATCGTGAGAAGGGTGGGCTGACGCATAGAGTCTAACGGATCAAATCTCACTTTTCAAACAAAGCACAAACCCCATTTCTTGAAATACGTTTTGGATATATTGTCTTAACCCAAAATTACAAGCCACCCTGTTTCAAACCCATTTCCATGGATTTACAACATAATCCTTTCTACTATTTCCAAATAATCCTATTTACATTTTGTTCACTACTAAGACGCCTACAGGAGAATACCACCAAATGTTACAAAACAGGGGGAAAAAAAAGTAAAAGGGAAAAAAAAGGGAAAAAAAAGTACCCCCGGTAATTGACTACCATTTTTTTTTCTGTAGAAAAAGTGATGTCAATAGAGATTTACAGTTCATACAGTTCATAAAATGGCTCTTCGAATTAGTTTTGAGGTCTTAGGGCAAGCTACTAAAAGAAAGGTAGACAGAGGATTTTTCCTCTTCAAAAGGTTACTTCTCTGGACGAAGAGTTAGTATTTTTCCTTTTTACTCCTTCCCCCCCCTCCTTTTATTCTTTGTCTTCTCCCAGCCTGAAGTTTAAAAACCATCTTAAAAACAAAAAAACCAGCCTCTGAAGTATGAAGAACGGCGGAGTTTAAATGTCACATGGGGAAGAACCGCTGTAGCGACAAACCAAAAGAATCGGGTCTGCCCTCAGTCCCCTATTATCACCCACGCAGGATGCACGGGTGTTTCACTGAGCGAGTGACACCGGTGGTTCTTCGGTAGCACCGGGTCCCCAGGGGCCCCGGCTGGGTGTGGTTCCTCCTGAACGTAGCCGACGGGGGTGGCCTCGGAGGGTGATGGTGGGTGCCCCCCTTGAAAGACCTGGGCAGTAGTCCCAAGCCCTCGCCTATTGGTGCAGGGTGTGTGGTGTGTGTGTGCGGGGGGGGCTGCTCAGGGGATTCCTTTCTAGGGGTCAGTTGAGCCAGCCTCCAGTGTGGACAATTAAGACCTCGTGTTAATACAGCTCCTGATCGCGACTTTGAGCATCTTCCAGTCGCTCCCGTCCCAACTCGGCAGGTGCCGTCTTAAAAGGGCAAGAAAGAAAAGAGAGAAGGCGAGCAGCGGCGGTACAACCATGAGTGGCATTTCCCGTGGTAAGACCCGCCGCTCCCGGGGCCGCGGGCTTTGCCCTGTCCCCCACCTCGCGGCCGGTCCCGCTCCGCGCCGCTCCGCGCCCCTCCGCTCCCGGCGCTGCTCTGCCCGGACGGGGGATGCCATCTACCGGCAAGGAGCGCCGGCTGCGGTACGCTGTGCACCGGGGCAGGGACGTGTGCCCAAAGCAGCCCCCAGGAAGGGCAGGGTCGGGCAGAAACCCCTCATTCAGGTACTGAGTGGGACCCCGAGAACCCCAAAGAAAAAGAAGAATTTTGGAGGGGCCCTGAGAACACTCTTTCCATGAAATGGCTGGAACTTCCACGACCACCTTCCCACCTCCACCCTGGGGCTCTCCGTCCACACACCCAACCTTGAAAGGACCACCCGTGGCCCAGGACCTCGGGGGCTGCCCTCCGTGGCTTCCTGCTGGTTGTGAACGATGTGATGTTACATGCACTTAAAACCACGGTAGCACACTAGCCAGACCGGGAATATTCTGGTTCCCATGGTATGTCCGGGGACACTGGGCAGAAGCCAGACTGGGTGGACCTGCCATGACTTCCCCTTGATGTCTCTATTATGGGAGACAGCATCCCTTGGGACCCCCATAGCATTCCAGGCCATACACCTTTCTGCAGCTAGGGGCCCTGTTTCCAAGAAGGACACACAGGAGCCCGTGCTGGGACAAGGAATAAATGAGCCCATATACCTTCCCTGATCTTTTATTCAAAATCAAAGAACACCCTGGGCATCATTTAGGGCATTTTCAAGCAGCCATACTTGCACACTGACACACTGGCTGAGGTCCTTCAAGTTTTCTAGAACTGATCCTGACCATGCAGAAGGATGCCAAAGGCTTTTTCATCACCACATGAGTCAGGTGTCTGGTGGTGGTGTGCACCCCTGGCCGATATGTTGAGTGCTTGTCTGGGTGCAGCTAGTGGAAATCAAGCTAGAGCCTGGCCAGTAGTGACACATGCTGGAGCTGAAGAGTCTTTCCTGGGCCAACTCAGCCTTGAAAGTCTTCAAACCCAAAGGCTGCAGTTCTCCACACCCAGATCCATGTCTTAGCTGCAGAACTAGACTTCCTGATATTATATAAATAATAATTTCTTTAATAATTTACTTTTTCTGTCTTGGGCCAAAGATTGGACTGAATTCTGAGCTGCTTGTGTCATGGAAAGAATAAATCTCCAGTGATGCCCTTGCAAGGATGGTTTTATCTGTCACAGGAACAATGGCAGTGACAGCTGTGGTTTTCTTTGCCCAGTATAACAGTGCTCCATTTTAGCTCCACTTTTTTAGGGGTTTACACCCCTCTTCCCTTACCATGTACCTTTGGGGACGGTAACACTTTCTTTAAGGCTTCTGCAGAGGCTAGGATTAGAGTCTCTGTGTGACCACAATGCATTGGTGAGGGTTGGCAGCAGTCACCTGAAAAACTGAAGAAAAATCTGTGGCTTCCAGCCATGCCTAGTGCTGAAAAAGAGTTTGTCACCCTTGGAGATGACCCACCCCCTCTCCTCTTGTCAAACATATTTTTCTTCTTGACCAAGTTTGTTTGTTTGCTTGGTTGGTTGGTTTTTTATTTGAATTTGGTTTTTGGTTTTTGTTTTCCCTCCTTAGTTCTATAATTCTTATAGGTTGGTACATTTGCTCTGAGAAGTGAAAGTCACTTCCTTTCAAGCCCTTTGGGCTTTTAATTTCTTTTAAAATGTGTTTTAATGTTCTCACAACCCTTTTGAACTTAAGGAGAGTTTTCACCAGGTTAGACCAAGACCAGTGTAGCAGCATAAGCTGACTTCAACGTCAGCCAAGACCCGATGTCTAGGGAAGAACATAGGAACAGAGCAAATGTGTAAAATTGATTCCTACTTCCAGAAATCTAGTTTTTAGATTTGGGGTTTTTTTAAGCAAGAGATAATAGCTGAATTTAATAGCCTCTGATGGAGTTTCTTCTGTGAATTTGTCCAGTCATCTTTTGAAATCATGTACTTTTACACCACTAAACATATTCTGTGGTGGAATGTTCCCCAGCTCTAACCATGTGTGGTATGAAGTGTCTCTTTTCATTTGCTTTAAGCAAGTCACCTGCTCATTTAATATGATGTGCTCTCATTTTTGTACTAGAAGAGAGAAGGAACAACTGTTGTTAAACACCCTCTCCCTGCTGTTCATGACTTTGTACATTTTATGACAATTTTTTTCATTGGTTATCTCTTTTTCAGACTGAAGGGTTCTGCTTCAGAATCAATGGATTAGCACAGAAGTAATTCCGTACTCCTGACAATCCTTATAACTCTCTCTACCTTTTCTTGTTCAGCTCAGGCCTATTATTATTGCAATAATCCTTCTGAACAGCATGAGATGCCTAAATTTGCTTTTCCATTTTTAATTTCACTTTATTATTTCTACTCTTTTAAGCCAGTGCCTATGTCTAATGCTAATGGAAGGATATCAGATTTTCAAAATGGAGCACTGGCTGTCAGAACCAATACAGCAGAGTACTTTTCATATGAACAAATCACGTTTTTTTAGGTTACCTTTGATTTCATTACTTCACCAACTACCGAAAGTCTTTCTAATTTTTTCCACATAAGCCCTAAGTTCTTCTTTGTAGACAAGCTTTACCAAACTAAGAGGGAGATCCCATAATTAATATATCAAATATTTGAGATATTTTCCATTTCACTCTGTAGAGATGGAAGTAAGCCCCAAAGGAGTATGAACCCATTTGTAAATGCAGTGAATATTGGCAAGTATGCTCTTTTTTCACTTAGAAATCCCTGGAGATAAGCTACACTGTGAATGAAGATAGAGAAGAAAATTTTTCCATCTAGAACTAAGTGGGTGGTGGGTTCTGCCAGGACTTGAGCAGAAACAACAGCTACCTGCTGCAGAAAGACGAAGGCCTTTGCCTTGTCCAGCCTTCCCATCTCTGGCCACTTGTGCTCACCACTTACTTCCTGTTGAGCACCAGCTGGACTAGAAACTTGAAGTCAACTCCAGAATAAATCACAACTTTGCAGCTGCCAAGGCATTAGTCAAAGCTAGCACACTGACACCTATTCTTATTCATCCTGAGGTAAATGTGCTATGCCTGAGTGGAACTATGCTGACTTTGGGTTATGTCTCAACAGCATTTCTGACTTTAAGTGTTAACGGTTTAAAGACAATCCAAAGACCACTGTCTTAGCAGCAGTCAAAACATTTCTGTGGTAATGGCTTAAAGGATCAAGTCCTCTTGAATTCTGTGTATAGGATACCTACAGCAATAAACTGTTTGCTTGAGTCTCTGACATCTGTGCATAAATTTAAGGTACCACCTTTTTGACAGTGAGGAATACACTGACTTCTGGCTCTTACCTGTTTTCTAGCAAGATCTTCATTATTGTCAAAGATTAACAGGTAGGCCTTTCTTAGCAACCTTTTACCAGTCCTATTAACATGAAATCCCAATCATTCTGCAAAGCCTGTTTGAACCATGTACAGTGAAGGCAGGGGATTCTTGATATAGCACTTCCCTGACTGCTTTCCAGTTGGCCTCTGCAGGATGTTACAAACAGAGAGAGGCATCCCACAGGTCATGAAAGGCTTGTGACATGGCTTTAAGCCCAGTTATTTGGGTTGTTGAGTTTAAGAGCTACAGGCATGGTTGAGAAAAGGACACTGCTGAGGAGCACTCTCTCTTCCTTCACACTGCGTTCTATTACAGATCACTCCATACACTCAGCAGCACAGGGTACAACATATGAGATGAAAACAGCACCGGACTTACATTCAATCTTCCAGGGCTCCTATTCAATGTTTATATATTTAGTATCCCTTAAAAAGTTATGAATTATTGAGTGAGTGTTACGTCCAGATATCTGGAGGTAGTTTCTTTTCCATTTGTCTCTCTCTGAAGAGTTTTGCTCTTTTACCCCATAATGCAGCTATTTTCCTCCATTAAATTACTAACATATATGGATATTTTCCCAAATAACTTAGTGCTTCTCCCCCCTTATGTCCTGTTGTTAAACACAGTATTCTTCCGAACAAATGTTTCCAAATGAGATTTTGACTATCAGACAGATTTCTCTCACTCCCTGAAAACACATTTTTTAGTTTGTTGTCACTGGCTATCAGGACACTATCAGGACACTATTACTATAGCCCGATCACTTTTGTTTATGATCTGTGATTAGATACTAACTCAACACATCTCCTCAACATACCCTGTTGTTACTTATGCAGCACTGGCCATGACTTTCAGAAGAGCTTTACCATTGGCATTTTGATAGCAAATGTTGTCATTCTTCTGTCTTTAAAATTTCGCATAATTTAGGTTAAATTTTCCCACTTCTATGCTGCTTTTCTGCAGTTAATGAACTTTTCTTTAGCGATGTATATTCTTTGATGAGTTTGAGATCATAACTTTCACTCTTTTACAGAACTGAAAAGATGCTTACTGAGCTCAGGCTCCGTTTCAGTGCTATATCTTTTGAGTCTGTTTCATTTCTCAGTAGAAATTCTGCTACAACTAAATCCAGTTTTAGGGTTATGCTTTCCATTATGCAGTTACACAAAAACAACTGAAGAAAACAAGACAATACTGTTTAGCATTTTAAAATAACTTTTTCTCTGATGCAAAGTTTGTTTTTTGAAGGTCTGCTGTTTGAGATCCACAAAATGTAACCAAATCTTAGAGTCTCTTGAACTGTCATTCTTGAGCTGCTTTAGTTGATTCCTGATACAACTCAGTGATGTGGTTTTCAGTATAATTTACCTTCAAAATCTTGCATGAGGGAATATGAGATCATACCTCTAGATCAGTTAATCCCAAGATGACAGCTGGAACAGCATTTCCTACAGCATCTATCTTGGAATAATCTTTCTGTGACTAATTTTCACTTCAGTATTTCAGCCTATTAAATAATTTTGCATGTTTGTAATTATCATTTGGCCTAGTAACTCTAAAATCTTTC
Source organism: Pseudopipra pipra (assembly GCF_036250125.1). Taxonomy (NCBI): domain Eukaryota; kingdom Metazoa; phylum Chordata; class Aves; order Passeriformes; family Pipridae; genus Pseudopipra; species Pseudopipra pipra. Next base: position 23,018,737 of record NC_087581.1, on the reverse strand, counting down.
TTGTACCTTGATGACAAATTGTAATAAATCAGAGGCTGATTGAATTTTACTTTCAATACCTTGCAGTGATCCTGGTTAAGTTTGTTTCTTTTTTTCATTGTGGTTCTCTTCCCTTTTGCTGCAGGTACATTGCCAGTTTCATACTGCAATAAATTTAAAAGCTTTCTTTTTAGTTCATAACAAACTCTGTCTTCTCCAAACTATCCCCAAATACTCCCTTCTCTTGAATCTGTTTGTTTTTTTTTTTCTTTCTGAATTAGATACTGGGTTTGCTAGTTCAGGTACAGTAATACAGGCTTCTCCCCCCATCTTTTCTGCTCAAACTGATTCACTGCTTCAATTTTGCAGATATGCTGGACCAAATTTTTAGAGGTCCCTAACCATCCTTTACAGTTATTTGATCATCCTTTAATTTTCATCTGTGATGCATCTGCTGGGTGGCACAGGTTGCTCTTCAGCAGCACCTTTTGAATTGTCACTTCCTTGAGATCTGTCACCACCAGATGGAGTAATTTCAGGGTTATCATAAATTTTCAGTAATTATAAGTCTCAATTTTAACAGAGATCAAAATCTTTTGTAAAAATTAACAATCATCTCTGGAGCAGTGGAGAGACAACATAAGAGCAAATAAAATTTATAGGCACATAAAAAGCACTGCCTTGGCAGTGGGGATTACTCTGGGGATTACTAACAAGGGAGACTTAATATTAATCAACAAAATGTATAAATTATTAATATAGTTTTACAGAAACAAAAACAAAGAAATAGTTTATTGAGGATATTTCAGAGAAGAACTGGTATAAAAGGCATTAAAATACAGTATGAGTTGGCAACGTCAATAGTATTTCTACTGATGCCAGTGGGTGCATTGGTTTTGGTTGCAGTGGCGATTAGAGCAGGGTCACAGAGCAACAGATGCAACTCCTCTTTCATCACTCCATGAGCATGTGTAGCACTGATGGGAATGCCAGGCTTCTTCCCCCAAAAATCTACTCCTTCAGTCTGATACGCAACAAAGGTCCAGACCCTGCAAAGACTGCGTAGCTTTGTGTTGGAGCCAAACATGCAAGTTTCTGATGACCGTGAGATTAGTCCCACAAGACTCATGAGAGAGAGCAAACTCAAACACATTGGAAAACCTGTGGGGGCTGTGAATGATTGGTGCCCTGAGGAACACAGGCTGGGAACAGGATTTACATATATTCAAGTGCAACAGTACCTACTTGAGTTAGGGTCTGCGGGGGGTGTATTTGGCTCTCAGAACAGCATTTGGATAACATAAATAGTACTGGAAAAGAGCACACTAAGGTCTCAGTGATGGAAAACACGGCTATAGGAGAATAGATCTGAGAAGTCCAGCAGGGGCATGCAGAGGGTGTCCAGTGACCAGCAGCAAGAAGCCTGGTAACATAACAGATGAAGCAAAGCCACAGTGAAAACACCTGAGGTGGAAGGAACATGAAAGAGGACAAGGACTGACACATAAGTGGTGGTAACAGAAAAAGCCTCAGTAGTTTGGTTGGACAGGGGCAATGAGGGCGTCAGGGGGGTGGTTCACCTAAGAGGCCCCACTGTGGATCTTTGTGATGGCTCACTGGAAGGAAGGAGGCAAATCACTAGGGGCAGTGGGGAAAAGCACATTCATGGGTTTGGGGAGGGGGCCTGCACTGCACAGGTGAGAAACACAATGATTACATATTTTCTAGGAAGAGAAATATTAGTGAGGCCACATCTGGAGTACCATGTCCAGTTCTGGGCTCCTTGGTACAGGAAAGACAAGAAACTACCGTGGAGGATCCAGATGTACAAAAATGATCACTCTTATGAGAGTGAGGGAGTTGGACCTGTTTATCTAGAGAAGAGAAGACTGGGACAGAACCTCATTAATGCATATAAATATCTCAAAGGCTGGTGCCAAAAGGACAATTCCAGACTCTTTTCAGTGGTGCCCAGCAACAGGATACGCAGCAATGGCCATAAACTAAAACACAAGAAGCTTCACCTCAACATGAGGAAGAACTTCTTTACATGGCAGGTGGCAGAGCACTGGAACAGGCTGCCTGGGGAAGTCATGGAGACTTTCTCTCTGAAGACATTCAAAATCCACTCGTGCATGTTCTTGTGTAACCTGCTCTAGATGACCCTGCCTTGGCAGGGGGGTTGGACTAGATGATCTTCAGGGGTCCCTTCCAACTCTAATGATTTTGTGATGCCAAACTGGGGCTGGTTACACCTGTGGCAGGGAACTTCTCTGGCAAGGCTGCAGGTGGCAGAGCAGGTAGGAGAGCAGCAAAGTGCATGAGGCATGGCACGGCAAGGCGTGGTGAGTGCTGGATCCTGCCTTTGGTCACTATAACCCCATGCAGGCTGCGACAAAGTGGCTGGAAAGCAGCTCAGTGGAAAAGGGTCCAGGAATGATGGTTGACATTTGACTGAACAAGAGCCAGCAGTGTTCCCAGGTGGCCAAGCAGGCCAATGGCATCCTGGTCTGTATCAGAAACAGTGTGGCCAGCAGAACCAGGGAAGTGATTGTTTTCCCTTATACTCGGCACTGGACAGGCCGCACCTTGAGTACTGTGTCCAGTTCTGGGCCCCTCATTACAGAAAAGATATTGTGGTGCTGCAGGACATTCAGAGAAGTGCAGCAAAGCTGGTGAAAGGTCTGGAGCCGCTCAGGGGCAGCTGAGGGAGCTGGGGGAACTCATCCTGGAAAAGAGGCGGTTCAGGGGAGACCTTACTGCTCTCTGCAGCTACCTGAAAGGAGGCTGAAGCAAGGTGGGGGTCGGTAAGTAGCCGACAGGAGGAGAGGACATAGTCTTAAGCTGCACCGGAGGAGGTGGGCATTAGGAGAAACGTCTTCACAGAAAGGGTGATTAGACGTTGGAATGGGCTGCCCAGGAAGGCGGTGGAGCCACCATCCCTGGAAGTGTTTAAGAAAAGACTGCACGTGGCATTAAGTACCGTGGTTTAGCAGACACCGTGCTGTTTGGTCACAGGCTGGACTCGGTGACCCCGGCTGTCGTTCCCACCCCAACCGCCTCCCCGACCCCGTGGTCCGGCGGCCCCGCCCCGCCGGGCGGAGGGCGCCCCCTGTCGGCCCCGGCGGCGGCGCACGCGCGGCCCGGTGCGCCGCTCCTTCCTTCCGGCCGCCATCTCGCTGCGCCCGCGTGCGAATCCCGGCCCCGCGCCCTGCCCGCCGCTCCTGCCCCGCTCCGGCGCCGCCTCCGCCCGCCGAGGTACGGCGGGGGCGGCCCGGTGGGGCGTGTGGCGCGGCCGGGACTGCGGGTCGGTGGGCAGTGGTACAGCGGCGGCGGTCGTGGTGGTTAGAGGAAAGAAAGACGGTTACTGGCTGGGCCTGAAGGGAGGCTCGGCTGGGCTGGGCTGGAGTGGGCCTGGCTCGGCGGCCCTGCCCGCGATCTGAGCCCGCTCCCGGCCCTGTGACGGGGCGGGGGTGCCCGGCCCCTGAGGGTGCGTGTGGGTGTGCGGGCAGGGACGGCTGCGGGGCCCCCTGTGCCCACTTGCCCCACCTGCGTGCCACACCCGCCTGTGCCGGCGCTCTTATTGCTTTCGCAGATGAAGGAGACCATCATGAACCAGGAGAAGCTGGCCAAGCTGCAGGCCCAAGTGCGCATCGGTGGCAAGGTAGGAGCGGCCACCTCGTCCCGCCCTGCTCTCGGGACTGCGTGTCCTGCACCCACACTGGGCCTGGCACGAGGGGTCATGGAAATGGAGTGGGAGCAGACCTGAGCATTCCCAGCTCGGCTGGACTGCCCTTAGAGATAGCGGCGCTGCTGCAGGGCGCTCTGGAGTCACATGGCTAGGGACAGTATGTAGTAGCTGAATCTTCAGCTATTTCACTTTGTTTTTCATATGTTAAAGCAGACTTAACACCCGATATTAGGGCGCACGGGAATCTTATGCCGTTTAATAAGACCAAGTGCACGGTGCTGTACCTGGGTCGGGGCAAGCCCCTATATCGATACAGGCTGGGGGAAAAAAGATCGAGGGCGGCCCTGCTGAGAAGTACTGGGAGGTGTTGGTGGATGAGAGGTTGGACGTGACCCAGCAATGTGCACTCACAGCTCAGAAAGCCAGTTGTATCCTGGGCTGCGGCACAAGCAGTTTGGGCAGCAGGTCAAGGGAGGGGATTCTGCCCCTCTGCTCTGGTGAGACCCCACCTGGAGTGCAGCATCCATCTCTGGGGTCCCCAGAAAAGCTCCCTGTTGGAGCGAATCCAGAGGGACACTGAGTTGATCAGAGGGATGGAGCACCTCTCCTGTGGGAAAAGGCTGAGAGAATTGAGATTGTTCAGTGTAGAGAAGAGAAGGCTTCAGGGTGACCTAGTTGCAGCCTTCCAGTACCTGAAGGGAGCCTACGATAAAGATGGGGCAGGACTATTTACGAGAGCATGTAGCGACAGGACAAGGGGGAGTGGGTTTAAATTGAAAGAGGGTAAGTTTAAATTAGATATTAGAAAAAAGTACTGTGGGGGTGGTGAGACACTGGAACAGGTTTGCCCTGGGAAGTAGTGGATACCCCATCCCTGGAGGTGCTCAAGGCCAGGTTGGATGGGGCTCTGAACAACCTGGTCTAGTTGAAGGTGTCCCTGCCCACAGCAGGGAGTTGGAGCAAGATGATCTTTATGGTCCAATCCAAACCATTCTATGATTTTATGATTATTGTATGGGCTGTTTTAGAAGACATGAAAGATTTTTAGTGAGTCGACCTTAGAGCAAGTGAGCTTGGGTATAGTTTTCATAACAAATTGTAGAGGGATTTGTTACAGACTCTTGTCAGAAATATTAAGGTTGCTCAAAGCTGGTTTTTTGTCTTTCAGCACAGGTTGGAAATTCTGTACTTGTCACATGCCTGTAGTTTTAGACTAACATGCTCAGAAGACATTTTCATTTTGTTAAGACATCTGAATATATGTACCTGTGTGCTTACTTATAATCTGAAAAGATAAAAGAGATGTTTAGTATAGTCGTATGGCAGTATATATTTTAATTACAGTGTGAGTCTTAATTCAGGAATTTGTCAGTAATGTTTTTATACCTGTGGGAGCATACACAATATTCTAGAATACAAATTATTCAACAGAACTCTTGCTGAGGAGTTTCCAGGAGCTTTCATTCCTGTGGGGTTTGGCTTTGTTTTTTCTTCTTTTTTGGCTGATCGCTGGAGTTTTAGGCAGTCTTAAATCAGGATTAGTGTACTTATTAGTTGTCTTGGTGATTTTTGCACATTCTTTGTATGAGTTACTGGTTAATTAGAGTACTCCTGTATTATGTTGCTGATTTTGTGCATGTTAACCAGTGTATGTTGACTGTAGAGGTTTTTAATGTTTGTCACATAAGAGCATGTGTTCAGATTACAGCTCTCACAGCTCTCTGGTCAATATCAAAAAAGTCTTTTAGAGACATTAAGCAAAGCTTTGAATGGTGGTGCTGTAGTTTAGTTTTAAAATTGGCCCATGAAATATTTGGAAAGCCTGAACTAGAGTTTTGAATTTTTTTTTTTTTATAGTTCCAGATTATACCTGGGATTCTTCATGGCATTGTTGCCATGTAAATTGAGATGGGTGTGGAGGAGATACATGTTTCTACATAGTCCTTGAATGTTTTGAAATTTACTGAGGTCTTTGGTCCAGAGAGACTTAGCAAATACCTTATCTGTCTCAATTTCCGGGTAGACAAGGCACTAAAATGAAGCCATTTCTGTTATTTTTAATCATTTCCAAACCACTGTATGTGCTAACCTGACAGTAGCAGGGAATGAATATCAAGCTTTCTAGACAAAAACCTAAACTTCTGAGGTGTAGTCTTCCAAGTGTTAGTTTCATATGCATTTGTCATTAACACTCCTTGTTATTGGTAACTGAGTTATGTTAGAGTTGTTAGTGTCCAGTCAGTTTTCTGACTTCTGACAGTAAACTGAAAAGGTATTCCAGCTATTTGTATGGCTGGGCAGCAACACATTCTCTTAGTGCTATCATGTGGCAGATGAGCAACTGGAGTAGGAGGACTTAGATTTGTAGTTACAGGATGTAAAAGAGGAGCTTAGTTTCACTTATTCCTAGACATTTTATGTCATATTTTACTGAACCCTTATGAGTGTGCGAGGGAGTATAGAATGACATTTTGTGCTTTTTCATGGGTATAGTTAATCTTCTAATGTGGGACAGTAATTTCCCTGGAAAAATCTAGAGCTCTGCGTCTATAGGGAACTTAACCTTTTCTTGTTTGGATTATAAATCGGGTTGGTCTGGAACATTTTTTACAAATGAATGTACAAAATATTTTAGAAAAATAGGTGTTCTTCAAATATGTAAGTCCATCAGATGGTACATGACTATCTGGAATAAAAATGGAGTATTTTGAGTTTTCTTATATTCATTTATTAATCATGTGTTTATAACTTTATGGCTTCTGACTATTACCAAAATTTGACTAATTTAAGAAAGATGATCTAAGGAAAAAGTAGTAAGCTTCAGAAATTACCTAAAGCTGTTCATTCTTTAGTTTTATGTCTGTGATAGCTTGGGTTAACAATGGTAAACTTGCAATTTCTCTTTTCTAAGATGTTGCAGAATACTATAAGATTTGTGGAATAAATATTTTCTGGTACATTGCTTCCTAAAACCTCATGCTTCTCACAGACTGTGCAAATATTGCCTTGTAGCAAGGGAAACACTGCTGCAGTGCAGCTGGAGGGCGGGGTTGCATGCACTGTAACAGAAACACAGTAGTAGAATTTTATATGTTGAGTTGATTTGTCGATGTTGTAAAGTAGTTACACAGCCCTGAGGATTAGAGTTTATGAAGAACTACTTAAGTTTTTGGTTTTTCTTGCAAAGGGTACTGCCCGCAGAAAGAAGAAGGTTGTTCACAGAACAGCTACAGCAGATGACAAGAAACTTCAGTTTTCATTGAAGAAACTAGGAGTCAATAATATTTCTGGAATTGAAGAGGTAATTGCTTTAAAAGAAAAAACATTCTATATATAAATAGAAAATGTATTAAAATCGATTTTCTGGTAAGTAACATAGCTCCTAAACTTGTCTGTAAAATATCGATAGGTCTTCATAGGGCTTTAAGAACTTCAATTTCATGTTGAATTGAAAGATCTTGCTAAACTGCATCAAGTACTGGATTTTTTTTCTTACAGGTAAACATGTTTACCAATCAAGGAACAGTCATTCACTTCAATAACCCAAAAGTTCAAGCATCTCTGGCTGCTAACACTTTCACTATCACTGGCCATGCTGAGACAAAGCAGCTGACAGAAATGCTTCCTAGCATCCTAAACCAGCTTGGAGCTGACAGTTTGACCAGCCTGAGGAGATTGGCAGAAGCCCTACCAAAGCAATGTAAGTTGAAACTTGAATGCATTTCATGCTGGCAGCTGATGTGAGGCAGTGCACTCTTGCTGTTTGCAAGCATACTGTAAAATGCTTATAAAAAATGGAACTCCTTAGATCTTATTTATAGCTCAAATCCAATAACAAGTATAACTCTGTAGAGTCATCTGTTGGCATGTCTTGCAGCTGGTCTAGCACTGGAAAGCTGTAGCCAGACTTGATTTTGTAGTAGTTTACTTCTTGATGTAGCTACCATATTTTGATGTACCTTGTTCATTAAAGCTAGGTGGATGAATTACTTTTTTGAAGAGTTAGGTTTTAAAGAAAGATAAGCTTTGAGTATGTCTCTTTTGACACTTTGAATGGAAATATAAGTAGTGGGGAAAGGGACTTAAAAACATCTTGCAATTGCTTTTCTGCCTCACAGGTGTGGTGAAGGTATTTCTTGCGTGAGCTTTTTAATAAGTAGGAGGGAATTACACCGTATTTGTAAGGAAGTACATTGTCATTTCAGTATGCATAGAATAGTGCAGAGAACAGGACTGGCGTGAGCATCAAGCTAGATACACCAATTTCCTGTTCCATCCTTAAATTAGTAAAACAACTTGAACGTTTGTTCTTTCTAAAACTGTGTGGGAATAGTAGAGGAGGGACTTGAGTATGTGGTGTTTGGAAACGATGCTGCCACTAAGGATGAGAATTAGGAGTGAAAGACAGGCTTGTTGACACTGGGAACATTCCTTATGTCCTTCATGTACAGTCTTCCTACTTTGTGAAGTACCTTAAGCCTGTTCCTTTTAAGGTATGAAACATCCTAAATACAAAAAATTGAGGAATATAATTGTGTCCAGTTTCTGGTAATTCTAACTAGATTGTTAATTTTTTTCTTCCTCTTGCCAATGAAACCGCCTCTATTTCCATTCCTAAAGTTGATGATCGTTCCCTCCTGTCAACTTCCCACTTAAAAAATCCTGCTAGAAGTAACTGTCTTCAGGATGTGGGGTAAAGTGCTTCTTTCCCCATGGTCCTTGGGTCCCTTCTTCCTAATATCATCTGTGTGCGGCTTCCTTGTGATAGTAGTAGGCTTGAAAGAACCTCCCTGAAGTTCTGTCTTCTCATAACAAGGTGGTTATATTCTAAGATAAATTGTGTAGTTGTAATAAGAGGGAGGTTTGTTTGAAGTGATTGCTTTGTATGACCTAGTTCTTTTCCAGTTAGGGTGGATGGCAGAATATGCACAAAACTTTCCATTCAGTATTGTCAGCTAGATTTGGAAGCCTAACATCAGCGAGTGAAACATCTGTGATGATTGCAGGTGCTAAAGTAAACATGGAGATGAGAGACAATGCAGGCAACTTAGGAGGAAATAACATGGTTTGCTTTTAAAATGTCCTATTTGACACTAAGATGCACTTGAGATTTAAGAGCTTTCTGCTGTTAAAAAAGCAAATGAAGGTTAGTGGTGTCCTTATCCCGAGCCCTTTCAAACCAAAGTTTATACATTCATTGGCTCTGGTTGTCTAGAAATTATTGTACAGGTCTAGTATGAACCCGTCTTGTGCCTTATGCTTTTTTTGAAAACTAGGAAGGATGAATCAGAACAAAACTGAGGTGATAGAGAATATGAGACAGCTTACCCTTGGTAGTACAGCTAAGAGTAGCAGTAAAAGTAGTGGCACCTGAGATATCTGTTCTTAGTGTTATACTGCTGCAGTTCAGCAGATGCTTGTTGGTCTGCTACTGTGGATATGGTCAACTCTCTACCTCTTGTCAAATACAATGGGAATGGTTAAAGAAATTACTGAGTCAGCAAACTTGGGGACCAGAAGACTTGGTCACCTCAACCACCTAAGAAGTGTAAAACTGTGCATCCAGTTCCCTAATTCTCTGACTTTGCCAGGGAACAGTAGTGTCTTTTAAATACCTCTAAGTCATGTGTGTCCACCTGCAACTTCCCAATTGCACCTCAGTTTTCTTTGAATGTCTAGGATCATAAGATCCTTTCTTTTCCTTTAAAATGGATCATGTAAAATACATAAATCTGGAGAAACATGCAGTAATCAATAAACCAACCTACTTTTAAGAGAAATTGGTAAAATCAGTCTGTGCATCATACTTGAAAATTACTACCATGCGGGGCACTCAGTATAGTTAGATACAAGATGGTGATCAGTAAGCTGGTTTAGCACACATCTTCTGATTTCCCCACTGGACTCTTTGAGCATTATCAGTAACAAAGGAGTGTGAACTTCCTAGGTTAGTTGAAGATTTTTGTTCATCAGGGGAACTGGATAAAGCATTGTATCTTATCTCAGGGTCTTACATAATGCTTTCAAAAAACACAAAGCAAAACAGCTAATGAAGATGCTTATGGTGAGTTTGAATGACACTTTTGAACTTCTTGCTCTTGCAGCTGTGGATGGAAAAGCACCTCTTGCTACTGGTGAAGATGATGATGATGAAGTTCCAGGTAAGAACAAGCATGCAATGGAGGAAAAGGAAGTGAATTTTGCTTAGGGATCTCAGCATAAGTAGAGCATATAAGATCAGGCTGGGGATGGTAAAAGTATTGACTAGTCACTTGCTGCCACAGAATTTCTGCAGGCAGATTATTTCCTTGATTTCAGATACCATGAGAGACTTAGTAGTTTGAGCTAGTATTTTGGTCTTGTGTAGAACTAATAGCTTATTTAATATTCCATAAGAAGGGTGTGAAGAAAATACCTTCTCAGTATGATTTTGCCCAGTTGTGGGTATAGTGAAGTTAAATGCTTTTAAAATTGTGCTTTATAATGAGTCATCAAAAACTTCCTTGGCTGAGCAAAGAGAATGAATCATGAAGCTCTTAGAGGTTATTTGGTCTGTATTTTATAAGCTGAAAGTTTTTATGTTGTAAAAACTTGATATGAAGTGGAACTTCGGACAAAAATCCAAACCCAAAATGTTTGGAAAAGGGAAAGAGGGTCAAATTTTAATTCCAAGAATCTTCTTTTTCTAGATCTTGTTGAAAACTTCGATGAAGCTTCGAAGAATGAGGCAAACTGAACTAAGTGTCACTTTCTGAATAAAACTGAAACTTGAAAAAGCTACATGGAGCTGCTGTTTTATATTGTGACTGCTTTGATTTTATTTCCTGATGAGATCTCAAGATCTGTCATATTTGGAAACTCCTTGAATCTGCAGCTCCTTAGTTAATGCTTGTACACAATATTATTTTTGTGGCCTGAACAGACATATGCTTTCAAATAAGTCAGATTGCTAACAAATTTCTGCCTAGACACATTTTTTGAGTAACTTGTATACAAGCAAAACCCTATCTTTAATGAACTTTGGCATACAATAAAAACATTAAAAAAAGTTTCTGGTGTGGCTTTTTTTCAGAAAAGCAGAAAGAAAAATGACCCTAAGTATTAATCTTAAAAGGTTTTGCTTTTCTGCAGGGCATCTTCCTTTTGCTGTGTTAAAAAGCTGGCCTCTGAAAAAAAAAAAGCATTCTGAAGCACTTTGTATTTAATCAATGAATTCCCAGTGTGTGCAGGTCAGAGCTACCTATGCTGTAAGTCACTTTGTAACCTACTGAATTTGAGAAATAAATTTGTATTCTAGCCACAATTACTGGTGGCTTAATATAGAACATGCAAGTTGAGAAAGAAATTTTGGCCATGAAGAACAGCAGCAAGCAATTGGCATCTTGGCGAACTTTGAATGTTAAATTTTTATCTTCAGTGAGTGTTTAATAGATATTTGCAGGGCATAACTGTTAAATGCGTTAAACAATACTGTCCTATTATTTTAATTTTACTTATCTGAAAATATCAGTTTTGTGGGGGAATGAAGTATAGGAAGGGGGAAAAGCCTTAATAAAATTAATAATGGCTCTTAAGTCTGTATTTATCAGCTCCAGATCTATCAACTAATAATTCTGTTTGAATGTTTCAATGTTATTGCTCTTGTGTGTTACAGAGAAAAAAAATAACTTAGTTTTAGGGCACAGGAAAGACTTTTCAAATTCCATTCTGACCTTTGTATAGCTGGAGCTTCCAGGGATGAGGCCTAAACTTCATGTTTGTGAGTCACTGATGTTAATGATAGATCAGATCACTTTCATAACAGAAGGTAAGCTAGGACAGAAGAGCACTCAGCTACCGGCCTTCTAAGCTTATTTCTAGAGCAAGTACTTTTGGAAGTGGAAATTCACCCTGACTTGTCCAGGATAAAATCCAGGTAGGACTTTGCTATAGCCATAACAAAAGTCTACTTGTGCCTGGGAAAAGGTGGGTCTGTGTCTAACTTGCCAAGCACGTTTATCATGGTGTAAGTTATTACTGTTGGGAAACTGGAGGAGCTTATTCAAGCTCCATAAAACTCTTGTGGTTTGAGGTCAGACACAGTCTGATGTGAGCATGACATGGCTGAAGTCAAGTGCAAGAACTTAGAGTAACAATATGAGTGCACTTGTCTCAGTTTGCAAGTACTTTGTCAGTGAATTATACTTCTAGCATTGAATTAGTTAAAATTCAATTTGAATTGTGGAAGTATGGTAGAAAAACTAGACTTTGTGAATCTGTGTTTTGAAATGAGGATGGTGAATGTAATTGCCCTGTAAAAGGTAACCAAATTCTACAGAGTAGTTTACCAGACTTCCTGTGACCTGTCGAATCAATAAATGACATGCGGGGTCTTTCTTAGAAGTCAATAAATGTGTTACCTGTTTAGTGATTCAGATATGTAAGTCCTCATAAGTACTTTAAGCCACTGTAGCTGCTGTTAATGAAATACCTCATACTGGATTCCTATGAAGTGACTTAGGTGTCTTGCTTAGGTGTTCCAGACAGTGTTAGCTTTTTCCCCACTAACAGACATACTTGATGCTTAAAAAATAAGATCGTTACTAAAGCAGTGTCTTTGAAATGCAAAGTAAGGCTAATCAAGTGATAAACAGCCATGTGACATGTCTGAAGTCTGTGTGCAAGGTATGCTCCCAGCACACTCCCAGTCCGGAAATACTGGCCTATCTGCATCGCCAGGCTCTTGACTGAGGACAAAGATGCAAGCAAAATGTGTTCTTGATTATTGCAGATTCTAACTGGAATCTGGAAGTGTATAATAGTCTTCATGACTAACTTAAATGCTCAGTCCTGGCCTCAACGCTGTGATGATTTCCTCTTGCTAAGGAGAATTTGGTTATGGTCTTCCTAGTCTGTCATTAACTGCTAGAAATTGAGAATAGTTGTCATGATGTTTCTCATCAGGTTGAACTTCTATGTAACTATAATGTAATTATGTCATTATGGATTCACATCTGTAGTTTTACTCAAGGAAAATGGCTTTGTATTTCCATTCCAAATATTTTGGACTATGGAGAAATGAAAACAGATGCCTGTGTTTCTATTGAAATAAAGGTTTTTTTGAGTTGCCTGTGTTTCTAGTGAAACAAAGGTTTTTTTGAGTTTTCTATTTTTTACAAGCTAAGAGAATGTTCACGTTCTGTCACATTAAGCTCTGAAATAGCTTGATTCAATGCAGTAGTGGCTGCTAGTGAGATTTTTTTTCATAATGTTTGCAACAGGTTTTTGGAAATATTTCCAAAATTGTTAATCGTGCTTCAAGGGCTTTGCACTGATTTAAAATTAGTATATTCTGATATTAAAAAAAAACCAACCCTCTTGGAAGGTGGTGAAACTATGTATTTTATTAAGCTAGTGTGGTGCATATATAAAAATAAAAAGCTTCCTAGTGTTGTTTTAGAATAATATTGTTTTTAAAGCTCTAGAACGGACCTTGTGTTATTACAGGTTGGTTTGTTGCTTTTATTATTAAAGCCTTGTGAGTCTGTGGTTGTGTCTCTTAAGAAATCTAACCAGTGAGAATTTCACATAATTAGTAGTGCACGTTTAACTTATGTGACAAAGGAAGAACACTTGGTTTAAAATATTCACAGCTCAGTACCTCAAATGCCAAATCAGTACTTTTGTATCTTATTATATTGATTTGCTGGGGATGTGAGGGAAGTTCAATGTAGTTGCCACCTTTGAAATTTTGTGCTGATGCTGTTTTGTGGGTGACACATCATATACATGCTTTACTTTTCCTCAGGTGTTTTGCTGTATCTGCTGAAAACCTAAATATCAAGTTATGGTACGGATAGAGTAATAAGCTATTCTTTTCTTGATACAAAGAGAGTAGGTTGTATTTGTTATCAGAGGCAGTGGAGGAATGTAACGAGGAATACAATGCAATCAGAACAGTGGCTAGGGAAAAAGTTTCTGTGGTGGAAGGTGAGTGGGAGAAGTTAGTATTTTTCAAGGAAGGCAGAGGAAATGATTATAAGCCAGAATATGGAAGCTGTTTGATCATCCTGTTTGTGAGAATGGATTCAAACAAGTTAGGAAACTAGACAGTTAATATACAGCACAGATAGGAAAGCCTATAGGGAAGTCCATGTTGATGATGGCTAAATTACAGCCTTAAGTGACTGGCGAGATGGTGGTATATGTAAAGAGGAGGGATTTCTAAGCTAGATATTTTAAAATATTAACAAATACTAACATGTCTTGCCCTTACCTAATACATGCAACGTGGCTTCTGATTTTTCTAAGCTATTCTTTATTCCTTTTCAGATCTATCATTTTAGCTGCATCCAGAAATTTGTGAGAACTGCTGAAAACATTTTCTACTGGATATGATAATTGAAAGATCCTGACTAATAACAGAGATTGAACTTTGTTTTACAGAAAAGGAGCTGACAGTGCAGCTGAGCCAAGTTTACTTAGCTGAGGTGAACAGTCTATAGCACGAGACAGTAAGATGATTAGTTTGACTGTGAGTTGAACTCAGTAACTTTAAAAATGGATAAAAAGCAGATGCACATTAAAGCTCTGAGAATCAGATGTATAACTTTCTGTGTATTCTAATTGACTTTAAGCTATGGTTCCGTGGTAACATATGATACATGCAGTCTCATAATGAAAGTTTTAATTGTTCTGTTAATATTCTGCCTTCATGCATGAATTATCGTTAGAATAAAATGTTATTGAATAGAAGGAAGGCAGCTTATGTGATACTGTTACTGTACCATCTTGCTGTAATTTTTTTTTTTTTTGCAAGAAGGAGATATAACAAATATAACTTACTGCCTTTACATTGCACCAAAAATATCCTGGCAATGAAAAAGACATTCTAACAATGTTTGTGTAGTGCAGGGATTAGTACTTTTACAGGCAAGTTACAGCCCAACATTTTGAATTGCTAATAAATCTGGACAAATCAGAACAATTGTTGAACAATTAGTGTTGTAATGCTATAAGCACTAATCACTTTTATAGCGAAGGTCTATAATTTCTTACGTGGGCAGAAGGCAGACTTCTAGGACATCTTACTGCTATTCAGTTACTGGATTGGTTAAAGGTCAGTTTGATCTAGATGCAAAGTGTTTTTGCTACTCAATAACCAACATTTGCAATGTGTTTCACACAGTCAGGGATTTGATGTGCACTGCAGGATACTGGCAGATAACTGTGGAAGTATCTGCTGCACTTGAAATCCTTATTCTGCATTTCTATTGTTTGTTTCTGAGTACTGAAAAAATATAGTTGTGGGTTGTATCCTACTCCAAATTTTTAGGACATACCTGAAGTTGAGTTAAAAGTGCTTACATTCTCTATGTAAGCTGCACCTGAGTTAATAATGTCTTTTCGGGCTCATGCTGGAATCTCAAAAATTTCAGCCATGTACAGCTGATCAGTATCTTGCTTCGCAGCCAACATATAACTTGTGGCAAGTGTTTGCACCTGCATGTCATTGTTGAGTTTAAAATGATGCAATAAGATTAAGCAAGGTTTGGAGTTGTTGGAAGTATCTACTGAAACAGGAGGAGCTCTGGGTTTAGGCCGCAACTTCAGGAACTGTGGCTAATCCTGCTGTTCTTTCCTGTTATTTCCAGCAACATGCATTAGGCAATTACATAGGTAACTGAGTATGACTTGACAGTCAGATCTCCATTTTGTGGGCTTCTGTTTTGTGATGTAGTCCTAATAACTGTATAAGCCAGACTCCTGCCATCTTTAAGGGCCTAACTGAGATGCAGGAGGGCTTCCCAGGTGGCCAAGAAGGCCAATGGCATCCTGGCCTGTATCAGGAACAGTGTGGCCAGCAGGTCCAGGGAAGTGATTCTTCCCCTGGACTCAGCACTGGTGAGGCCACACCTGGAGTACTGTGTCCAGTTCTGGGCCCCTCAGTTCAGGAAGGACATCGAGGTGCTGGAGCAGGTCCAGAGAAGAGCAACAAGGCTGGTGAAGGGACTGGAGCACAAGTCCTGTGAGGAGAGGCTGAGGGAGCTGGGGTTGTTCAGCCTGGAGAAAAGGAGGCTCAGGGGAGACCTCATCACTCTCTACAGCTACCTGAAAGGAGGTTGTAGCCAGGTGGGGGTTGGTCTCTTCTCCCAGGCAGCTCTCAGTAAGACAAGAAGGCATGGTCTTAAGCTGTGCCAGGGGAGGTTTAGGTTAGATATTAGAAGAAATTCTTTACAGAGAGGGTAATCAGGCATTGGAATGGGCTGCCCAGGAAGTGGTGGATTCTCCGTCCCTGGAGGTTTTTAAGATGAGACTGGATGTGGCACTTAGTGCCATGGTCTAGTAATCACGGCAGTGTTGGATCAAGGGTTGGACTTGATGATCTCAGAAGTCCTTTCCAACCAAGCTGATTCTATGATTCTTGCACTCTTAACTTGTGACTGTGCAGGACAAAAATAATGTTAAGATCATTTTGGGGGCCAGAATATATGCTAGATGTGTGACGTTGGTGTTTGACATGACATCTGTGGTATTACATACACAGTGTGACTGGGAGTCACAGTAGAATAGTGTTAAAATGCATGTGGTGATGAAGATCTTCCTTGTCTCTTCAGTATTGTTGAATGTAGAGGACTAGCGGAAATTAAAAGTGGTAATGCCTCATTAGAGGCATGTAGGTGAGTAACATAGCAGTCAGCAGACTTGAGTGGGTAGGAACGATTTTTACAATACTTACTATGATCAACTACGTCTTTAGGACTTCTGCATTTGTGCTGGTTTCTAACATTATTTGGCTTCACCTATACAGGTCAGTTAACTCATTTGGTTGTGTTATAGTTGGGGAAGGAAATTCATCTGCCCCCCTAGGCAGGAGTCTTACCTAAACATACAGTGAGAGACAGCTACTGCCTCAAGGCTCCTGATCCTATAAAGGTAATGTGAACATGAGAGTTTGTAGGATTCAAACGTAAACTAAAAATGAGATACTGTGAAAAAATCAAACAGTTTTGTTAGCACAGGGGTAGACTTATTGATTTGAGGCATCCATTACAAGTTTTTGTTCCTGGGACAGTTGGTATCCAAAGAACCAGGAAGGAGTTAATTTCATAATTCATTTATTTTCCTTCTGGCTGCTTTGCACCAGTTAAGTGTTAGGAATCAGGAGATGGTACAGTTCTTTCTGGTTTAGGGAGGTTCCTAAACAGTGTGAAACCAGCATAGCCAGCTCATACAGCTGGGGTTTGCCTTTACCGTATGTTGGGACAGCATTTGGATAAACAATCCCCATGTACATCTGCAGCATTTCATGCTCCAGTAATTACTACCCGGGGGTGATGATCTTTAAGATTTGTGTGTATGTGTGTGTGTGTGTGGTTTTTACTGTGTAGAAGCTAGAATAGCCTACAGGTCTCAGAATTCACTGACTCATCATCTTCCACCAGCATACAAAATTCAGACTTGCGTAGATGTGACCTTGTACACGTATACACTGGTGTCGAGGCTGACCTCTGTCAGGAACTGTAGTCTAGATGGATTGTAATTCTGCTCTAGTGTGTCATTCAGCCCTTGTGTTTGCAGAACAGACCCTTTACTCCCATTATATTTGTTCCTCATATTTTAGCACTGTCTTATTTTAATAATTTGTACCTTGAAAATTAGGTGATTATTTCAAAACATGGAGTTGTTTTTACTTTCCATTTTTCAATTATGTCCCACATTGATAGCACTCTGGTTTCATCAGGAAATAGAGTATATTTGACCAACTATGTCAGCAGGCTGTAACTGAAATTTCAAGGGGGATGCAAGAGTTCAAGGATGCACCAGTATATTTTTCATATAGGCTGTGGACCTTCTTGAAACCTTTGCATTTTATGTGAACAGAAAAACTTCTAAACAAAAGCATTTTTGGAGACAATGGCAGTGTTGTTACACTTGTGATCTTACCCTGTATTTGGGATAGACATGATACCACAGGTGCAGAGTAGATAAGCAAGCTGGTTTTGCGATGCATTTTCAGAAACAACTGTGTGTTGAGTCGTATAGGTTGTAACATTTAAGACAGTCTAGATGTAACCTAATGGCTACAAAGGCAGGGTGCTGGGATTTATAGGGTTTAGGTAGAACTTGCCCATATTTCCATGGTTCTAGAAGCCTGAGTAAGTTCTGGCACATCAGGTTTCCCTGCAGATTGCATGTCATTCAGTGTCCTCTAGCTGACAACAACACACAAAGGCTGAGTCCAGTCTATGATAGGTCCTCCTAAAATGCTTGTAAGTGATATATACTAGAATTTGTGTGAAAATGATCCTATCCTGTAAGCTCTAATTTCTATTTATGAAATAGAAATGCTGATGTACTAGAAAATTTTGTAGGCTGTGAAAAGCATGTGATGGTGCTGTATTTGCTGTGCTTTGATTTCAGTGCTAAAAAAAGAGCATGTACAGTTGATTTGCATAATGAATCAAAACAATATCTCCCACAATGCAGGTCAGGATTTTTTTTCAGAGGATTATTCGGGGATTACTTAGGTTTATTCTTGCACTAAAAGGATGAGCTATACAGTGCAGTCCCACAGCTGTAATCCACCTTGTTGCTGTGTCCAGTTCCCTTTCTGATGGGCTCTGCAACTTTCCCTGCTGATTTCTGCGTACATGGTTGGCCTCATGACTGCTCATCTGCTGAAGACTGACTGATGTGCTTTACAGTCCTATATGCCTGGAGAGTTGCTAGCTTAATTTGGTGACAAATAACCCTCAACAGAAAGATCTATTCAGACGTCATTCCTAGGACTAACCCCTAACAATATCTTTGATCTTGAAAGTTCCAAGTGACTGGATTCCTAATTCACCCAGATATACATTCATTGCCAGATGGAGCAGTGTACTTCCTGAAAGCATTATGTGCTGCACAGCAGGAGGTGCATGCAAGCGGAACTGCTATAACAATACTAATGATGATCATTCTAGTGATGGGCAGTGTCTGCACTCCAGTGATTTATACTGTTGTTGTAGAGGAAAAAAGTCTAGTCCACAGTATTCAGGAAAAACTCTGCTGGAATGTCCCTAACAATCAGCTTACTAGTGAAAAATGCAGAACATATTTGAGTCTATCATCCCAGTTAATACAGTCTTTTTTTTTTTTTTTTCTATCCCATATTCTTTCCAGTTTCTTGAGAATATGGAGTTGCATCTGGTTGATGCTAGGGGTGGGCTAGAGCTGTGAATATGAACTGCTTAGGCAAAACAAGTTACCTTGAATTCAGATAAACTTTCATGTTTGCTCTGTTTCTGAAATTTTTTTTCCAACTAGTGTTATAAAACAGTTGTGTAAAATAAGTACTAGTTCTGGCTTTAGTTACAGCTGTCTTTTCAGGCTGAGAGCTAAGCAGCATCATCAGGGTTTAGAGAAGCAAGCTTCAAGATTGCTTAAAGACAGATTGTAGGACCAAGACAGTGCAGTTGCTTTGGAAATGCAAAGCTGGTGCATGCCATAAGTAGAAGTTTGTCTCATATTGTTTCTCAGCTGAGTAAGTGGCTGATTTTCATCTTGGAGCTGTGTAACATTATTTCTTTCTGCAGGAATACCATTGGGATACCAACTGCTGAATTTTCTTGGGAAAAAAAGAGTGCCATGGGGCACTTCCATCATAGTAATGGGACAGAGTGTACCTCTGGTACCAGAGTGGGGAGCTGTGGTCACCTTGCCTGGATCATGCAAAAGGTGAAGAGCAGAGGCCCCATATTCCATCACTTGGCTCCCTGCTGTGGGCACCTGCTCCCTGTGTGGCATAAGGAGGTGTAAGATACTGATTTTCTTTTTTTTTTTTTTTTTTAATACCAAGGAAAAACCCACAGGAGGGCTGAAGGGAGATTAGGCTCTACCCTGGGAAGGTCTGGCAGGAGGTTGCTGCTTTCTGTAACTGTCTCAGAAATACAAGTGGGGAATTCAAAGTACAAGACAGATGAACAAAGAAGGCAACAGAGTGGAACTAGTAACAGCCTCAGGGAAAACCAGAGCAGACAGGGAAGAGTGTTACAAAGTGCTCATCAAATTTACATGCAAATAGTAATGCTAACATTGTACATGATTAACCAGAATCCCCTGCAAAGTCAAACAGGAATGAATAAGACAAAGACTTTGTGCAGCTCTGAAGCATTTGGCTGTTACTGCTACATGAAACTGCTGGCAATCTGCTTTGTGAGCAGAGTTCATGGCATCTGTGATTACATGCTGCACATTGAATTTGTACGTAGTTAATCAGGAAAAGCAACTTGTTTACTAACACTCTGAAAGACAGTATACTGTCATTCAAGTTCAAATGTAAAAGATTAACATTACTGTAAGAAATTAGATTGGCAAGAGCTTTTGGTAAAATGTTTGGAGAGAATCAGTTGGAATTAAGATGTTGACTGCAGAATTTTCAAACTCCTGGTCTTGTGGCAAGGAAACACTGGCTGCCTTTGGACACATGGGTGTGGTTCAAAAGGTAAGTCCTAATATCTCCTCACTACCATCAAAGGCTACAGAAATCCTTCACTAAAGCAAAATCAGCAGACTGACATTTCAAAACACCAGTGCTGAATCAGGGGCTTTACAAATTTTACCACTGTAAACAAAGAAAAGTGAATACTAAGAAGTATTTACACCAAGAGAAACAAACAATCAGTGTTGTGCATCAGAGGAACACAAAGTATGTGGAGTGAAGCATGCTGTTAGTATTGCATAATCAACAGCTGTCTCTGCTCTTTTGACTGGGATTTTTTTCCTGTGAGTAAAGCTGCTTCTTCGCATAGATTTTTTTCCCCCCCCTTCCCAGTTGCTAACTCTTGACTAAGTTTTCCTCAAGGTGTCTGAATCATATCTTATGAAATAGTGCTGGCTGATCCCTGCAGGGCCAACACAAGAGATACAGAAATCTTCAATTCCATGTTAGCAGCATAATGTTAAACTATACAAAATGGAGGAAACACCTTCTGAAAGATTACCATTTTCACCTTTGTACTCACTCTTGTGGCAGGCGTGGTGATGACTATCTGACAATTGCTTGAATTTCTACAACAAAAAGATGGAAGAAATTTTACATTTTGTTTTCTTAATCTAGAATTCCTCTATTCCAATGTCTTTGCATATAATTAAAAAATGTATTTTCTAGGGTATGTTTTCAGGCAATAGTTAAGAAGTTTTATTTCTTATATATTAACTCATTGCTGACTGAAATTCAAGACAAAATACAAAGCAGATATTGAAGGTTTATTTAGAACAAGTACTTTCCTGTAACACAAATAATACAGAAAAAGGAAATTTTGTTCCTTATGCATACTTATGTAGCTTGTCAATATATGAGATGTCTTTAAGAAGAAATGGTTCAGGTTATGGTATTTCAAGAAAAGACAATTTGCATTTTATTTGCATTGCTTTTCAACAAACATGGCAGTTCAGCATTTGTTTTTAGAATGATTAATTTCAGTATTTTTAATATGCAACTTTATGGTAATTGCCACTTCATGTTATTTTATTTTAAAATTACTTACAAGAAGATGTATTTTTCTGGATTTTGATTATGAAACATTTTCCCTGTTGCTTCCAAGGCATGCCAGATTTGCTGTTTCTTTCATCTGATTTAATCATACAATAAAAGTGGTGTAAATGCTACATAAGAATACAGGTGTCAAAGCCTAGGAGACACGTAATACTCAATGCAGCAAGGATTTCACCAACACCTGCAAGGCCAGTTACATTTTCTAGCTTCATCTCCCTTAAGGTTTATTCCATTTCAGATTTCATCTTCGTGAAAGAAATGGATCTCTGGACTGACTCTCACACAACCTTTCAGAGGTTAATTCTGACCTGATGTAAACTTTCTATGCACCACAGATATATCAGTACAGAGTCAGAGAGAAATTTAGCCAGAAATTCAGGTTTAATCCATGTAGGTTTGGGGTTTTTTCCCCACATTTTCCCCTATTATATATTCAATCACTCTGTTATTTCAAAGTTAACATTTTTAATTCATTATTTCTCTGGCTCTGACTCAGAGAACCTGGCTGGATTGTTCTCCAGCCTTCCAGTATCTTTGGTCAGGATCACAGTGCATGTACTTTAAATGGTATTAATTTCTTTTGGGTATGGAATGCTTTTCAAATACAAAAACAAGCAAGGCAGAGACACTATAATAGGAATATAGTAACTTACTTGGGTTCAGTTATCTATTGTGAACTCTAAGTGAGAGCAAACTGGAGATTGGGCTCACCACCCATGGACTGGGGAAGAACGCAGGGATTCGGGGTGTATGGTTGTCAGTAGATTCCAGACCTCTAGTGGACACAATGGAGAAATGCTCATGGAAACGTGAATACTGCATAGGGAAACCCTATGTACTGTTGGGCAAAAGTTGCTGAAAAGTCTCTTTCAAAGGCTTATCTATTATTTGTGCAAAACTGCACAAATATCATGTCCCATCATTCACTGTAGCTTTAAGTGCAGGGGTTCCAGAAAATCTGTTAACATTACCTGATATTTTCAATTAATTTCAAAATCCTAATTGCTGTTGTAACTTAACAACTACAGTGAGACATTCCTGAAACTGGAGGACAAGAAGCTGGAGGATGGCCTTGCAGAAAGAGATCTGAGGTTTTGGGCTGGGAGCAAACTGAATACTCAGTGCCCTGGCAGCCAGGAGGGCCAACCGTGTTGCGGGGCGGGGGGAGCATCAGGCAGCCGGTCGAGGGAGGGAATTGTCCCACTCTGCTCTGCACTGGGGTGGCCTCACCTTAAATATCGTGTGCAGTTTTGGGCAGCACAATATAAGAAAGATATTGAGCTCTTAGAGAGTGTCCAAAGAAGGGCAACAAAGATGGTGAAGGGCCTTGAGGGGAAGCTGTATGAGGAGCGGCTGAGGGCACTTGGTCTGTTCAGCCTGGAGGAGACTGAGGTGACCTTATGGCAGCCTACAGCTTCCTCATGAGGGGAAGCAGAGGGGCAGGCACTGGTCTCTCTGGTCACCAGTCATAGGACATAAGGACATGGAATGAAAGTGCATCAGTGAAAGTTTAGACTGGACATTTGGGAAAGGCTCTTTGCTGAGAGGGTGGTTGATCACTGGAACAGGCTCCCCAGGAAAGTAGTCTCCAAGCCTGTCAAGTTCAGGGAGCATCTGGATGATGCTTAGTCATATGGTTTAATTTGAAGTAGTCATAGAATACCTCAAGTTGGAAGGGACCCATAAGGATCATCCTACAAGGAGCAGCGAGTGTGACTCAGTGATCCTTATGGGTCCCTTAATCATATTGTATGATCCAAAGGACTACACTGTGGGTGAAGAAGGCTGGAATGCAGTAGACTGTGGCTTCTCTTCCTATACAGCTGATGCCTCCTTTCAGTCACTGCATGAAAGATATTTAGGAGCTAAGAATTTCTGTACTTGCAATTAGGCTTTCTTATACCAAGGAAATTTCTACCTAGGATGCCAGTGGTGTTGTCACTTTGCTTCCTTGGCCTCCAGCTCATACTGAAGTGTTGCATGTTGGGCACAGCGACACTCAGTGGAGGTGTGACTTTGTTCAGGCCATGATATTTACTGTCAGTCTCCACTCTCCACTGGACTTACGCACTGGCCATATAAGACTGACTATTAAAGGGTGAGCGAGCCTTGCTGACCACCCCCTGGCTCTCCAGTTCACAAATTGTTTCATGGATGGGGGTCACAGAGCCCTGGTTGGTGCAGTATTGCTGATGGGGCACTGATAGGGTAGTGATTGGTACCTGTTGTTCTTTCACCCTCAGCAGTCCCACAGCAGAAGGGTCCTCTGAGAGACCAGACAAGGTATTCAGCTGTCTAATTTTCTCTGTCTCCACAGCAGCTATCTCAAAAGCCCAAGAATGCCCTTTTGGGTCCTTGAAGTACCCTCTCCTGAAGTAATCTTTGCCAAAGATGCATGGGGCCTCTGGGCCAGTCACAATGGGGTGCTCTTGCCATTCACTCCCAGTCAAGCTCACTTGAGCTTCCAGTACAGTCAGCTGTTGGGATCCCCCTGTCACCCCAGAAATAAAGATAGTTTCTGCCCCTGCATATCTTGATGGCATCAAGCATCTTGATGGCATTGTGTGCCAGTGTCAACTAAAGCCTTATACCCTTGTGGGTCTGATGTGCCAGGCCACTGGAGCCCCACGGTCCAATAGATCCAACTGTCCCTTTCCAGTACCTGGCTGGAGGCATGGCCTCTCTAGTTCTGGTTTATAGTACTTGTTGCTCACTTCTTGTAAATAGGAACTGGATGTTCTTTCAAGAGGACCGGAAATAACATCAACCCTTCTATTCCGTCAGAGGACTTGCCCACTGGAAACTGGAGCAGCATTTATCCTTGAAGAATTTCCTGCGGTAGTTGTTCTTCCTCTCAATTCATGTACCCATCTGCTAGGACAGAGGTGAGTTTTCCACCCCCCTTCCTCATGTCCTCTCCTTGGTCATGCAGATAAAAA
Organism: Pseudopipra pipra; assembly: GCF_036250125.1. Classification (NCBI taxonomy): domain Eukaryota; kingdom Metazoa; phylum Chordata; class Aves; order Passeriformes; family Pipridae; genus Pseudopipra; species Pseudopipra pipra. The sequence goes on along the minus strand of NC_087581.1, from coordinate 22,994,607 downwards.
CACAGATTACCTCGTGGTGTGTACCTACTCTCTCAAACAGGGGGGGTACTTGCTCCCAGTAGCAGAAACTCTGGTCCATACCGGTGGGGCATGGGACATTTCCTCTCGTTTGTGCAAGTCTTTCAAATCTGTCCAGTCTTGGACAGTCTTTCCACAGCCAAGGTACAGATTGGTAGGGAGGAAAAAAGACGATCTTTATATTGCTGGAGTCAGGTAGTCACTGGAGCACTGTTTTTCTCCTTCTTTCACTGATATTGCGAAAGACGGAAATGTTAATGGTTAATGACTCAAAACAATCAGCCATTTGTGGAGGTGGCAGGGTGTTTTGCTGGGCCTGGGTTTGCAGCTCCCAGCCGAAGGGGAGAGGAGAGTTTTGGGTGTGTAGTGGTGAAACCTCTGATGCAGAGGGCATGAGCAGCAGAGGATAATGATGACAAATCAACCTTTGTTTAGCAAGGAACAGATCAGTTTTAAACAGATCAGTTTTAAGTCAGATAAGGGAAGAGGCTGATCCTTCAAGGTGGGATGGTGCTTTTCATCATGCCAGTGTCCTCCCTTCTACAATTGGCTCAGTTGTAAAACTCTCCCCCAGGGGAGATATTGGGGCATTCATACATGGGCCTGAAGGTATTCATCCCTTCTGATGGGGCATAATTGGCTCAAATACACTGACATGAGAGGCAGCTGTCATGTCTTAGAAGATGTCATAAACCATCAAAGACCCCTAAAGCACCCCCAGACTCATTTCTGGATCCTTCCACTACAGGACCGCACATGATCTACACTGCTGAATCAGAGTGTAAAGCTCCACCCCCAGGGGAGTTACCAGGACATTCCCAAGTAAACCTAAAGGTATATTAACCCGCTGAACTCTGTGTTTTGTGGGCTTTCTCCCATCCATGATGGATCAAGACTGCAACCATCACTTTGACCAATGGACATTGAAATACCAACAATCAAGTCTTGTCACTGGATCCACGGGTGGTGACATCTTTCTACTCTTATCCTTCCTTTCTTGTCCTTGTATTTTCTTAAGTGATATTTTTATGCTTTTATATTATTATATTACTTTAGATAATAATAACTAAAAGGGCTACATACCTGCTCTCCATTGCAACCAGACTGTTCTAAAATAAACCCTACATACATATATATATACCTACATATTTATAAACACTGGTCATTCAGTGTGTTTTCACTCTAATCTGCCCAAAGGGATCTATTAACTTGAATTATCCTTGTCCTCAGGGGTGGGTTGTAACAGACATGAATGCAAATAAATTGTTGTATGACAATGGTGTGCTCCATACAAACTTCTACCACATGGATTGTGTACACCTCTGCTCATTATTTGACTCTCTGTAGCTTACCACCAGCACAGCTGATTCTCTCAGGACTGGATACGTTGTAATGGATACCTTTCTTCATAGTCTTCCACCTGCTTGGGTGCACTATTTAGACCATCCTTGAGAAAATAACCTTCCCTCCTGCTTGACAGGAGTTGCCTCCAGAGGCTGAGAGATTCCTCTTCCCAATCCTCTTTTAATTCCCACATCCCAGGACAGGGATCCCAGTTTCCTGGCTTCACTACCATCTAGTGTCATATCGTGGGCTGCATTGGAGCAGCCAGGTCACCAGGGGCTCACCCAACTGGTGACTGAAATATTTTTGCATACCTTACAGCTCACCCAGGGATAGGGATCGGACAGAAATCTCTAGCCCTGGCTCTTCCTCCTCTCATGAGGGCCCTGCTTCCTCTTCATCCCTCACTTTGATTTGGTCTTGGATTTCTTCTGTATAGGTGGGACTGCTACTGGCACTAGTTGTTCCTGTGGTTCAGCTGCAGTTTGAGTGGCTACAGTGCCTATTGTTCTGCTTTTCCTCCTCCTCCCCCTGAGGATGCCATCTAATGACCATCAGTGTCTCATAAATAGTAGCCAGGGCCCAGCGCATTGCATAACTCTGTGCCTCTTTCAAGTTGCCACAACATTTTTCCTTCACATATTCTACCACTTTATCAGGGTCCTGTAATTGCTCAGGGGTGAACTTCCAAACCGTTAGAGCAGAGTAATCCTTCAAAAGTTGGCCATTTTATCCCCATGTCACTCATGACTCATTGCAGATCTCTGAATGACCTTCCTAGAAATCTCTACCTTGATTCTAAACATTATGTGGACTGCTCTGAGGAGACCTGGCAGACTTAGCAACAAAACCACGCTTTCCTCAATATCCAGAGGCAATTTACAATTCTCAAAAGCTGTTGTAACAGGCTTGAAGTAGAAAAAGGGGGTGAAAAGCTGGGGAAAATCATCCTTCCCTGTTCCACCCACAGACTGGGTACAATTAGTAATGGGCTCCCACAGGCAGCACCCAAGGTAAGGATAGGAGAGCAGCACTGGATACATATCCCAAATGACCCTCACTGCCCTTGATGTTATCCTGCCATAAACTGATATCCCACAGTACAATAACAAAACAATCCTGATCCCTCTTCCTACTCTAAAAAGTATCATCATGAGGGGCACAAATGAGAATATATACAGGGTTAGGTACCCCAGCCACACGAACAGACTAAGGAACGTTGTGACCAGTGTCTCCGCACCCAATACAACAAATGCTTAAAATCATTTTTATTTCCAACCTGCTCTGGCCAGATCTGTTGTTATCTCAACCCTTTGTGCCCCACATTGGGTGCCAAATAAGGCTGTCCTGGTTTAGGAAGGGTACTCCCCAATGTAGTGCTCCTGATGAGACCCTCCAAACCATGCTGCCGCTCGCTCACTCTCCCACCCTCTCCCCCCTCCCTCCAAGGCCAGATGGAAAGGGGAATTGGAGGCACAAAAGGTAAAGATCACAGGTTGATAAAAAAAGCAATTTACTAGAAACAGCAATGAGATACGAAAACGAACAGTAACAGCAACAATATTAATAACAAAAGTATACAAAAAAAAGTATACATGCAAAAATGCTCACCATGGAGCTTGACCCGACTCCACCGCAGCCACACCACTGCAAGTGAAAGGAACCCCTTCTCTCTGAAAGAGACTCCCCCGCGCCCCTGGTAATGATGAAGGGTCCCAGCCATGCCCCCTCCTGCCTACTGGAAAAATTAAACCTGTCCTGGCCAGAGCCAGGACAAATATGAACTGAGAATATCACAAACTATCACACACACTAGTTAGTATTAATAACAATAAAGACATCTATCTTCTGTGGTGATATATCTCAATACCTAAACACATTTCTTCATGTGAATATGTATCAGTGATGTCACGAAGTAGGACACTTGGCACAGTGTCACCCACTGCATTCAGTGTAAACATTTAGATGGTCAAAACTGGATTTATTTACAAAGATTTTCATGCATGGCAACTGACTTTTTCTTCTAAAATTATATAAAATATATTTAAGAAAAGGATGACATTGCATATTTGCATGAATAACAATGAAAGAAGAGGAAGAATACTAAATAGCTTAACTAAAATCAGCAAATAGTTGAACTGAGGTAAAGTTACAAAACAACCAACCTTTGTCACCTATTACAGGGCTAAAAAGCAGTTCGAATCTCCAAGCCAAGAACTGACACCCGAAGAAGAGCCAACACTTATTCCTTGATATTTTGAAGTAGCCTTAATAAATGAGACTCAATAACCTGTTGAACTAAAGCAGAGAAAAAAGATGAGGTTAATCAGTGTTCATTTTTTTTCATTTTTTAGGGTTGTACTGTTTTTTCTGCCAGATCCCTGCTTGTCCTGTATAATGATTTATTAAAAGGCCAGACAGGAATAATTTACTCTGTGAAGAGGGTTTGCATCCCTTCAGAAAATAAAAGCCTTATATAATGCAAAAACAATACATCCAGGAAGGCAGATGATGGGTTTTGGGGGTCCTCATCTGTTCTGTGGTTTGCATAGGTTGATAGCATACAGAAAGCAAATTTTTAGCCTACAAATGGAAAGTAGGGAAAAAAATTATTAGGAATGTCTTCTGTGGAACATTCTGAGATTGAGCTTTTGAAGCAGTCCTACATCTAGACATCTGTGAAGTTACTGGCTCATTCATAAGCACAGGGCTTTGCTTGGAGAAGCAGCACATCCAGTGCTGGGAGAATTTTTTGGTTCAGTTCATTTCTGTGATGGCAGACATTTCACAGCTTTCAAAATGAAGGCAGCATGAGGAAAAACACCAATGAAGAGTCCCTTCTTTGCTTCTGTTTTCCATAACCAAGTGAGGTAGTATATTCACTACTGATCCTATTACTGTGTGCCTCCAAGACAAACTAGAGATAGAGCTGGTCTGACAGGGGAAGAAGGTTTTGCAAACTACATCATTACATGCCAGTCAACCAGAGTGAGGGGTTCAGGACAGCTGCAGGCCTCTTACAATTGTCCAGTGCAACACACTGCTTGTACAGGGATGGGGGAGCAGCTCGGCTCCCCTTGTCTAAATCATGGCTGCATCAGCCCTAAACACCGATATTTGTGCCCACTGATACAGATCCAGGTCAGTGACATTTTCTTACTAGGTACCTGGCTTTCTGAAAAAGGGATGGAAGCCCCTACCCATTTTGGCCTGATTCATTTAGGTGTATTAAGACTTGTAGGACAGGTAACATGTTGAATGCTGCAAAACCTCTACCAGGCCATTACAGCAGCTACATATACAAGGAGCTGTAAAAACTAAAATTTTTTTAGAAGAGTTTACATTTGCAATACTCACCACTCCTATAGCCCAAGGCTACAGCCAAATCCATGGAATTATAGCCAGCATCTGTTTCGATAGTTGGATCAGCACCATTTTCTATGTAAAATAGGAACAGACTTGTATTTCTGACAATGACAACTGATAGTACATTATTACTGGTAATTCTGTTTGGACAGTCTGCTTACCAAGGAGAATTTTTACACATTTCACATGGTTCCCATGTACTGCATATAGTAAGGGTGTGCCTCCATTCTGCAAAAGCAGAGAAATGCCTTAAGACACTTAGTGATTAAACAGTCCATGATTTTAATTCCCTAACACACCAATATGCTTCTATGTATCAGTAAGAGACTTCATAGATTTTATGAAAATGAGGTTGTTTTGGATCTTCACAACTTCCAGCTTTTTTTGTCTATTTTTTAAACTTTAAGCTCATACTTCTACAAGGAGCCAGCATTAATCTCATTCTCTTTCTCCCAAGAGGTCAGAACTAGTAGAACCAACTTCTCTTATCCTATGCAAGTTTTGAAACTCTCAAATATTTCAGAAGAAGTAGAACAATTTTTAAATCCAAGCCAGTGCTATGTCCTGCTTCAGTTTTCTGACCAAAGCACCCTCTGACATAAATTTAAGCTAGAGTATTACCCAGTCATACTCATTGACATCAACTCCACAGTCGAGCAGCATTTTGACAATATCTGTGTACCCTTTACTGCAGGCCAGTGAGAGGGCACTTTCTCGCCCCTTCCCCAGGATCTGAGGATCTGCACCCTGAAATAAAAGTATCAATTTAAAAACAAGAAGCAAATTTGAGGTTTTACATAGAACTTAAATTTAAACCATTTAACTCTATAGCAGCATTGACAAACTTAAGAAGGCAAAATGAACTAATGGGTAAATAAATTTAAAATGTAGTGTGGTTTTTTTCCTTACATTCTGGAGGAGAAATTCCACTACTGCTATCTGCCCATGAGCTGCAGCCCACATCAGAGGGGTAAATCCTTCTTCATCCTTATGATTGATTAAATTTTCTGTTTAAAGAAAAATATATAACTTAGTAATCCCTTTCACTAATGCACTGTGTGAGCTGGTGAAATGTGTTGATGTATCCATGGTGAATACCATATATTCACCAGGTACCAGTGTGGCCTAAAAGTCATTCTCATCTCAACTTTAAAAACAAAATTCTCTCCCATTGGTGGTGGAAATATCTTTGTCCAAGAAAAAAAAACCACATCCAACTGACCACAGTAAAATTTAAACTTTTAGTTTAATAGTTTAAAACTTAAGTTTTTAAACTTTATAAACTCTGGTTTTATTTAGAAATGTTACAAGTTGTTTGTAATCTGGGCCTTATCTTTGGAAAGAAGAGAAAGGATATTTGAAAAATAAAAAGGTACATTCTGTATTATACTGTAGGCAGTGGTTTTTTTCAATACAGTGAGCCACACAATCTTGTAAAGAATGTGCCCATACAAAATATAGATAGAACAACTTCATTCCTCTCAAAGTTCATGTAATCAATAAGGTGGTCTGTGAAAACAATTAAGGTCTACATCTAGTGAGCTAGGAAAAAAAAAAAAAGCTTTTTTTAACAATTGGCTGACTGAAATAGTTCAGCTGGATTTTAAAAAAAATACCTATACTTTAAAAATCTCATGCTTATAATAACAAAATAAGCATTTTTAATAATTACCAACACTCCAGAATTGATCTGCTTGTCATATACATGGCTCATTACAAAGTATATAGACTTAGTTACTCATTACCTCCTTTCCAGTAAACATTTCAACGAGGATGCAGTGAAAGGATGGCTAATTACTATTAGTACAACAAGAATATACTATTAACTAAATAGTACTAAATTCAATATGTTATCTGGAGTTGAAATTTTGCATATGTGTTGTGGACAACAAATGCCACACTGAAGACTACCACGCAACTCAGAATGTATAGAACTATGATAGTGCAGGTGTGAGCCATGGCTTAAATTAGCAGCACACAGGTCCTTATGCTGATTGATTGAACAGAATTGGAAAACCATCGTTAGAAGAAATGTGTTTTAAATTACAATGAAAATCTAAAAATAAAGTAAAATTAATTCCTCTAATAGAACTAAGATTCCTTTCTCATTTCCATGGATTACCTATATAGCTTGAGAGGAGTGAGAGGAAAGGATTTACCTACTACTCCTATTACTGCTAATGTTTTAATTTAAATGCAAATCATAGCACTGAGTGAATAACAGACTGATGCGAAACCACAGTCCACATCTGCAAAGCACAGATATGTCAAATATCCTTCAATTTGTACCAGAACTGAGGACTTATTTTTTTAACATAGCTTTAAAGAAGTGTCAAATACAACAGCATACAAATGGCCCAAAGGAAAAAGAAAGGCACTTACTCTCCCTCTGTCTTACCTTGTTCAATACGTGTGGCCAGATATAACATTTCTCCCTGAGCAGCCAGCTGATGGACTGATAAAGCTGCAGAAAAGGAAGCAAAAGCATGTGTTACACACACCAGTTTTCATTCTACTCTAACTGAAGCTGAGTATAACATATCCGTTGGCTTGAGCACCACTGAACTTGGATTTGAGGGGGTAGATAGGTTTCTCTGAACTGAAATCACTCTCTTAAAAACTGAAGTTTTCAAAGAGTTCTATAGGTTTAGGTAATTTTTAAATCATTGTAGAAGTCATACTTGAAAACAAAGATACATACTTCCCACACTGACTTTTTACAAAGCAACACGATCTCTTCTCTACTGCTTGGTCAGCAAACCAAGATCACATTAAGACCATTTATCAAATGAAAATAAATGTATTTTGATAAATTAAGGATGTGTAATTTAAAAATTACACCTAAGACACCGCATATCATCAGGAGAGCTCTCCTGCTATTCAACAGACAAAACCTCTAGTGTGACTCTCACTCACTACAATGTGGAATAGATCAGACGTTACAAAACTGTATACAACCTGACATACAAAGGGGAAGGAAAATATTGTGGGATTTTTTTAAAATTCCTTAATATAAGGTACCATGTCTTAAAAGCAGAATAATTCTTAAGAGATTATGAAGAAAAAAATCTCCAATCCCACAGCAAGCTGCATGGGTTCATGGTTTTCCTAACTGCAACTTGGAGCAGGCCTGAAAGATTCTCAGGAGGGAATATGTAATAAATTATCCACACTATATAATAATGAAATCAGCTCATGTTACATCAGTTGTAAATGTTGACTGTCCTCAATCACTACACGAAAATTTCAGATAGACGTCATATTTTATTCAGAGGCCTACACTGCAGCTCCAGCTTAATTCTTCCCATGCAAGTGGCTTTTTGAAAAAAAAAAAGGCCTTTATTTCCTTTATAAAGGAAATAATTTACAGATCAAGTAAATTACAGCAAATTAATTTATAAAGAAAATGCTTGAAAATTCAGAACCCCCCCCCATAAATAATACTACTTTCTTGATTTTCAAGATCCATGACAATCACGATATTTGAAGTATTCTGTAGCACTTACCAATCATCTAATTTTAATAAATTTTACGAGACGCACAAATTCTGAAAACGTGTATGAGGCACATTAACTTACAGCTTAGAAAAAAATTAGAAAAATCTTTACCTATATTATTTAAATCAATAATTAGATTCTTTCTGGAAAGTAAGCTTCAGTCATTAATTCAATGCAAAAGGTGGATGACTATTTTGTGGTTGAAACCATGTGATATTAGACAAGACTAATTTAAATGTTTTCTTCCTGTGTTGAAGTTCATTGCAACACCAAAGAAAAAATTGGAAAAATCTGTCAAGCATTCAACGTACAGTTCACAAAATAATTATTAATAGTAAGGCAGAAGGATACTTACAGTTTACAAGCAGAGGTGTTGTAGAGACTTCGTTTCCCCTGTGTTTGTTAGTTAGGGTAGTTGATTGTTTTATTGGTGAGAAATGCTTAGTAGTTGATGGAGTATAAACATGTCTTACTTGGATACCAGGGGAAGGAGAAGTGTGGCTGTTGCATTCCGCTACATTGAACAAAAAAAACCAGACAGGATTTCAGTACTAATAAGAGCATTAAAAGCAAACCATAGATTCTAAGTCAAACTAGAAAGCACCACTATCACAAGACCTTTAAAATCCATGTTAAGAAAGCTTTTGACATGTGCTTTTTCCACTGTGTATTGTGGAAGTTGAATAAAAGGCTGCATTCATTTCTAGCATAAAACAATGCTGCTACCACACACATTCAGTATGGTATAACGTCACCCAAAGACAAGTTGATCTCTAAACGAGGTAAGCCTTTGTCTAGATTTTTCAACATGCCTGCATTGGATTTATCTGTAGGAGGGCTCCACTCAACCTGTCATATCCTTACGGACACTCCAACACAATGACATGATGCACCTCTGGTCAGACATGCAGTCTGGTAACTGCTCAGATCATGCCTCTGCCTGCTCCTAACCAGTCCACTGCCTGGGTGGAGATGACCTTCACTAACTTTCTTTACCAGGGCTTTTCCCACTCCTGGGTAATATTTTGACAGCATTATGAATGCCTTATGAATACTTATCCAGCAGGAAAAGAGATGTTCCACACTAACATATAAAATGCAACAGCATTTTATGTTCACATATATTCACCACTTAGAATTCAGGAAGTCATTCAGTGCTAATGTGTTCCTTCATACTAACTTACCTTGCATTCTCTTGGAAGCTAATGGCATTTTACTACATATATTTATATGTTGCCTTGGCTTCTAATTCTCAAAAGTTGCTTTTGGTTTTGAGATGTAGCTGAGAAGCCAAGAAATTTTTAAGAAGCTAACTGATTAAATATTGGAAAGACATTGAAGGATTAAACTCTGTATTGATCTGACACCAGTGTGAAGAAGTAATTAATGCCTGGAAGCTAATTAACACACACACTGAATTAACACCATAGAGAATTTTGTGATCATAAACCCATGCACAAATTCTGGGAAAGAACCAACTAAAAGGAGTAGAGCTTCACAGGATAAAAATTAAATTACGTTTTGTTTGCCAATCAAATAGCTACAGCTGACTTCACTGAATTAAGTGCCCTACCACAGATTTTGACCTGTGGTCCCTGGATCTGCAGGACTACTTCTAAGATAGCAACCTGCTTATTGCTGACAGATCTACATTTGCCACTCAGACCTGCGGGTTTGCTGGTGAGCACTTAGGGCCTCCAAATCAAAAAAGTCTGAAAACTACAATGGCTGAAGTGCAGCCCAACAATACCAATCAGTGAAACCATCAAAATTCACAATAGGCCTGTGTTTGCATTTGTTTCAGGAAATGGGTGACATTCAACCTCATGAGAAGACACACCATTAACAGTTTGAGATATGACAGCAAGTGCCAGAAACCCTAGTTGTTAAGAGGAAGTAAATGAAAGACTTAATTTTGTTCTGTATCAATATCCCCAGTTGTGAAAAAGCATGGAGCAGTTCTGATGAAACTGCCCAGCAATGGCTGGATTAGCTGCAGGCATTCAGAATTGGAGCAGCTTTTGCTTTCAAGTAGCGTGAAGCTGAACTGACAAGCCCATTTCTACAACCACAGGCCTTGTACAGCCACATTGATTAAACAAGCAACCACAAGACCTACATTATTTTTTCCTCATACTAGTGAAAAGATAAAACATGCTGCTAAAAGCTACTGAAATTAAAGTGATTGCATAGTGCTTTCAGTAGTGTTTTGTGAAGATCCATACTGTTGTAGGACATGCTATACAAATGTTCCCATGATCAGCATCAGCTCTTGTTAACTTGGGCTTTTTGTGCCACTGCTTTTTCAATTTAAAAGAAAAACTGAAATATGATTTGAAAAATAATCTTGGTGGAAATTAATTTTACATTAATAATTCATTAATCATATAATAAAAAGGGGAATACCACATATAAGGTAGTGGATTTTTTTTAAAGAAAACATAATAGTTTAACAGTATGACACAGTCCACAGATAACAATTTGTACCATAAATTCAACCTTTAAATAAGACAGATGCGACTTCAAGGTCAGAGTTGACTTGGTCTTGAATATTTTTACTGTCCTCCTCATTCAGAGATTTCACAAATCGTGAGCAGACATTCATATCAAATCTATTGGGCAAAATGAATTTCATCCCCATGGTGACACTCTGAGCTGGGCCTTCCTCTGTGCTGGAGTCTAGCTGATGCTCCACTTTAATGTCTGGCATGGGTGGAAGGCTGTAGCTCGTGGTACATTCTTCCACAATTAACTGGGCCCCAACGTCTAAGTTTGTTGACGACGCCATGGCTTCAATCACATAAAAGCTTCATGCAAAATGCTTCTTCACAGTTTCCAGCTAAGTCCAATTCTGTCTAGCCAAGTCCAGTTTTTTGAACAAGCTGCAACTGAACAAACGTAACACAGGTTAAGAACGTTCTGGTGAAACAATGAATAAAAATACACCAAATTTGGCTTCATTTAATTTTATGGCATTTAGTTTTGACAGTCAAAACATTGGTGAAATATCAATCTTGTTGCTGTCACAAGCTAGTGACTGAATTCTCCACTGACATTTTATCACGTGGATGCTTAAACCAAATTCCATAATGAAGCCAGTAGAAGTTTCATCTAAGTGATGCTTCAGAATATTTGTCTGGTTGCAACAAAAACCCCCTCACCACAACCAATCTGGTTTAAACCAAGCCACGAACAAGCTCATAAAGATGATTTTATTTCCTAAAAACATCACACTTGAATGAAAAGCTAAAGTGACTTTAAGCCTCTTTGTGTCTTTTTGCAACCTGCGTAAAATAAACGGCTTCTACCACACACGCAGGAAAAACCCCAAATCCCTTCCACACCGACGGCAGACACCCCGGGATAGCAGGGGCTTGCTCACAGGACCGCGGGAAACCTCCGATCGGGCCGGGATCCGCCGCAGCCGCGGGCACGCCTGGAGCCCTCCCTGCTCCCTGGAGGGGGGCGAAGCACCCGCCACCCAGAAACTGCTCCAGCCTGGCAGCCCCACAGATGCCGGTACCTCCAGCACCGCTCCCACCTTCCCGCTACCCCACATCCCGCCTCCCGCCGGCCCGTCCCGGCCTCACCCGGGCCGCGCTCCCTCGGCCGCCGCGGGCGGGGAAGTGACGCGCGATGACGCGCAGCCTGTGCGCCCGCGCTGCCTCTCCTCGCGGCCGGCCCGGTGCCGCCATAGCGCGCCCGCAGCGTGTCCCGATCCCATCGCGCTTCCCGAGCCTCTCCCGCACAGCCCCCGCCTGACCCGGAGAGGTCAGGGGAGACGCGGCGGCAGCCTTCGCCGTGCCCGGAGGCCCCGCGCCCGGAGCGCCATGGCCTCGTACAAGCCGGTGGTGGTGCAGGCGTGCCCCAAGCTCGGCGAGAAGATCACGCAGGACACGCTGTACTGGCGAGGGTACAAGGTAGGAGGCGGCCCAACAGCCTCAGTTACTACCCTGGAAATTTTTTTTTACCGCTTTCGTGCAACTAGTCGAATTATTTTGTAAAGACGCGTGAGTTAGGTTTTTTTTGTTTTTCATGAAAACACGTAATGAATGGGTCAGTTGTTATGAGTGTATCGGAAAAAACCTACGAGAGCCGGAATAGAGACTGGCAGAAGTGAAATTCGGTATCGTTGTAATTAAGAAACGATTTGGTTCTAAAGGAGTTTTGAACTCTCTGTAGGAAGTAGTTTTTATTTTGCTATTTTCCTGTTTGATGGTGTGGTAATGTTTTTTTAATGATCTTTACTACTGTTGTTTTAGACACCCGTTCAGATAAAGGAATTCGGTGCAGTAAGTAAAATTGACTTCTCCCCAGTCCCACCATACAACTATGCTGTCACAGCCTCCTCGAGGGTAAGTGGCTTTTCTGAGGTTTTTATGATGCTGTCCTTGTGTTGATATGATGCAAGAAAATTTAATGCCTTGTTGTTTTTCCAGATCCACATTTATGGCCGTTACTCCCAGGAGCCCATCAAAACATTCTCTCGCTTCAGAGATGCCGCATATAGTGCCACGTACAGGGACGATGGGCAGCTGCTTGTTGCAGGCAGTGAGGACAGCAGCATCCGCCTCTTCGACGTCAGCGGGAGAGCACCACTGAGGCAGTTCGATGGGCACACTAAGTAAGACAGTATTGGCTTTTCCCTCCATGACTTTCCTGGGCAACCCGTCCCACTGCCTCACCAGCATATAGTATTTATGTGCCTGCTTTGCATGTTGCTGAAAATCTGAGTAATACTGTTGCATGTTGCTTGCAACTGTCTCATGCAGATCTTAACTGAAAAGTAGATTTTACAGTTAAATTCTAACTTGGAGGGAGGTGTTTTTTTTAAATGCTAAATATGCATAGAGTATAGAGAAGAGTAAATACATTTTTTGTTTCCAGTAGTTGTGTAGATGGAGTCTTGCGACTACCTGGCACTGATAAGTATCTTATATTTGATGCTGGCAGGAAAAGAGTTCTAAAAAGTGTCTAAACAAAAACAATGAAGAAATATGCCAGGAAGAGAAGGGATCCCTTAAAAAAACAAAACAAAACAAAACATAAAAAGTTCATTATGATAGGGTGGGGTGGGTAAGGAGTTAGAAGTTCTGTGTATCAGTGAGGAGAAGACAATGCTTGAACAGGTTGCTGTGCTGTGGAAGACCAATGTGTATTTCGTCTATGTGGAACAACAACCCCCCTTTCAGTGGAAATACCCAGGTTGATGTTGTGAGTGTTTCTGTTTGAGGTCAGTGTTTGTAGATCAGGTGTTACCTTATAATGACGAGGTTAACTGTAGTAAGATCTGTGTATCTGTGTTTTCCGTAAAAGTCATTCTCTGTTGGGGTGTTATGTTGGCAATAAAGATTTAAATAGCAATTTTAAAGGATGGGAAGATTGTCCAAACCAGTCGTACTTAAAATTTACTATAATAAATTTTTCTTAAAATTCACTATTGTAAATGTTTTCTAAAGGACAGTGCTAGCACACAGACCTCTAAGTAACAAGTGCAGAATTTAGAGCTTTTGAATGAGTTTTCAAGGAGACCTGTAAAACATTTAAAGCATACCATATCAGTGCTTAGGTAATCATCTGTCAGCATGACCCTTTTCTGCCTGGAAATACAAAACCTAAAATATTTTAACCTCTAAAGTAAGGCTTTGTAACTTCTGATGTAAAAAACCACCTTGCACTTCTAAGTTAACATACTTTATTAAACTCTTCATACAGACTAACTCTTCTTGAAACACATTGTATTTTGACTTTGGGTATTGTGGACTTTGTTTTCTAGACCGGTTCATCTAGTGGGTTTCCTGTCCGATAAATACAGGATATTTTCTGGTGGTGATGATTATTCAACAAATTTGTGGGATATTCCAAGTGCCACAGAAATTGTCTCATACAGTGAGCATACTGACTACGTGAGATGCGGCTGTGCAAGTAAAGTGAATGCGGATGTCTTCATAACAGGTTCAATTTTATTCTGTATCTATGCTTCTTTTGGATTGAAGAAAAATGCAGAAAGAAAAATTTTTCATTCAGTAGGATCTTGTTTATTATGTTTTCATAGTGGAGGGTTAGTCTTTCTACACATTGCCTACTTTGTTTCCTTTTTTTGCTTGGTTTTTAAGCTTGACACTGACGTTTTGGGGAAATTCAGCATGAACTGAGTTTTAACATCTTTTGTTTTAGCCTATTAGGGTTAACAGAACTGTTCTAACTAGCTTTTGAAAGTTAAGAAAATACTGTGAATGTATCCTTTGGCTGGGGTTGACTGAGGTATTTTATCAGGTTTCCAGAGCAGGACAGTAGTTCTGGCTCCAGAATGAAAGGTCACATGAAGAGTTCTTTGAAACCATTCCTTTTGGTTTTCTTGGCAGTAGCTTTCTATTAATCTGTGGTAAGCTGCTGTGAAAAAACCCTAGTATTCCTTACATCCAGAGGCACAAGAGTCTAGGTTTCATCACGTTGCCTAGTATTTATTGTTGTAAATACACTTCATTAATGGAAGTGAAATAAAATGAAAGCAAATTACTTTTAACGGCTGAGATGAAGCTAGGGCTAGAATTAGGAAGTTTATGTTGCCTGAAGGCTATAAAATAACCAAGGTAAACCACACAGAGTTTTTAAGTATGTGGTTTAAAACGTTACTATTAGCCAGGAGCTCCTTTAGATTGTAGAACATGGCTGTTTTAGTTCCTGAAGTAATTGAAATTATGAAACTGAAGCCATTTATGGTGATGTTTCTAGGTTCCTATGATCACACTGTGAAACTATTTGATGCACGAACAAAAAGTAGTGTCATGACAATAGAACATGGCCATCCTGTGGAGAGCGTGCTTCTGTTCCCTTCTGGTGGACTTCTAGTATCTGCAGGTAATTCAATAAAATGAAATAAATCAAATATCTTTTCTGTGGTCGTAATTTGAGAAATACTACAGCTACTTATTTTTTGTGTGGTGCTTTAATTTCGTAATGAAGTGGTAAGTGATGTAACAGCTAGATTTCTCAAATATCTTCTTTAGGAATCTGTGTTTATTTGGAGGGTGTGAGTAGGAGTCTTTTCTTTTTGTCTCTGTTTTGATATTCTTGTAGTAGGCCCACCCAGAAAAAGACATTTTTAATGACAAAATACAGACTTTAATTAGCCCAGTGCTGAAGTGAAGGAATAAACATACTTAAGAAGTTTTGAAAAGATGGGACTGTGTCTTTCTCTTAATGTTGACAAGGTTTTTTAGTCTCTTCTTGCCATTGCATCACAAGTCCTGTGACCCAGTGGTTTACAGATTTTTGGTTTTTTTGGTAAGGAATATGTTGAATCATTCAGCTCCATTTAGAATGGCCTAAAAAGGAGGAGGCTTGTAGTGTGTTTTGTCCCAGGAGATAGTCATAATGGAAGGGATGGTGAGTAGGTACAGAAAATTGTGACATGAAGGAGGTACTGTATTATTCTGTGAGAACTTCAGAGAAGCGTAAATGTGTACATATGTAAGACTGTTTTATGTGCTTCCTTTTCACAGGAGGTCGATATGTCAAAGTTTGGGATGTACTAAAAGGCGGACAGTTACTAGTTTCACTTAAAAATCACCACAAAACTGTAACTTGTTTATGCCTGAACAGCTCTGGACAAAGGTTATTGTCAGGATCCCTGGACAGGTTGGTACATTTTGTGGCTTTTTGAGATTTAAATTCTTTAGAACTTTTGTTCCTTTGAAAGGAAAGGATTTGTGAATCTGTCCATGTTTTTTGGGCTTTACTTGAGAACAGGTTTTGGGGCCAAGGTATGTAACTAATGTCCCTGCTTATTACAGGGGGGTTGGTCTAGATGACATTTGGAAGGTTTCTTCCACCTTGAACTGTGCTATAATTCTGTGATATGCCTTAACCTTTTCTTCTTACTAACCTGAATGTCAGTAAGGATTGCATGTGCCATATGGGAATGCACATGGACAACTTCTGAATAAGTGTTTTGTTTTTTTTTTAATTTCTGAATTGACCTTTGCAGTCTCTGTAAAGTATCTATTCTTTAATACAGTTTAAATAGCTAAAAGTGTATTAGTATTCACTTTTAAAAAGCCTGAGTTTTCTGTCTCATGCTGTTGCTTTTTGTACCTGAGATGACAGGTGAAAGATGACCTCCTTGCTTTTTTGTTTGTTTGGTTTAAGTTGGTGAATACTGATACTTGGTCTGTTGTCTCCAAAACATTAGAAATATGAAGTGGTCTGAAATGACAGTGGTCTGTTTCCCTCCTTCCTCCTGTACTTCCTAGGTTACCTCAGGCTTTATGATTACATAACACTACAGTTCATCCTTGTAAGATAATGTTTTGTTTTCCCATTTTTTAAATATTTGATACTTTCAATGAAATCATTAAGGAGGAGCTGGATACAATATCTATGGATTTACTTCCAGAAATTGCTAATAGATCTTACATTTAAAATTTAAGAACAAATTTGAAGTGATGCTGTTTCCTAATAAGCATTTCTGAAGTCAGATAGTCACTACATCTGCTTTCAGTTTCTTCTCTTGTCCTTGCCCCATTTTCATCTTTTCTGGGGTAAGAGCAATCCTGTCTTGACTTGTGGATATCTTTTAATAGTAATAATTAAGAAGCTCAGTGGTAGTCTGGGGAATGCATCGTATCAATACTCAGTTTCCTTAAATGATCTATAGAAGTTGAGAGTGATGAAATTCCTGTAAAGTGACTATGATAAGGCATTACTAACAATAGTTCTATCATTACTCTTCTGTATAGGCATGTGAAGATTTACAGTACTACATCCTACAAAGTAGTCCACAGCTTTAATTATGCAACATCCATCCTCAGTCTTGCGTTATCGGTAAGTACAGTAGACATCTTCCTAGATAAGGTAATTACTGATACCTTTTAAGTCACTAAAGTAATTAATTTTGCTTTCGTGGCTATTGGAAGTGTTTCAGAAGAGTGCTGTTGGATGCAAAGTGGGATGACTGATTATATTCCTCCTGAGTAATAAATACATGAGAAATTAGCTCAGCAGAGTGTGATTTCTGTGCAAGTCAAAGAATTTCTCTTACATAAGCCTGCTCAGTCTCTCTTTGAGCTTCGGCAAACTTGAAATTTTGCCTAGATTCCTTGACAAGGAGTTCCACATTTCTCATACTTGTTGTGTGAAGAGTTGCTTGTTATTGTTCCACTTGAACCTTCATTATCTTCAGTTGATGCCTTTAAATGAGACACTGGCCCGCTGATCTCCATCATACCTGTCATAGCCTTTTATTATATCATAGTATGGTTTGGCTTGAATGGTATCTTAAAAAATCACCTAGTTCCAGCCCCCCCTGCCAGGGGCAAGGACACCTTCCAGTAGACTAGGTTGCTCAAAGCCCCATCCAACCCGGCTTTGAACACTTAAAGGCACAGAGCATCCACAGCTTCTTTGTGGAGTGAAATTTATACCTACTTTGTTGTGTAAGTGACCAGTGTTTTGAACAACTTTCAGATGTTTCTCAAAATTCTGCTGTTCCATGATAGCTTTGCTTTCTCCTAGATGGTGGTCATGCCTGTTGTATGGCATGTAATAGCCAAAGGCAGTTGTATGCCATTGAAAAAAACAAAACCTCGTACTTGCAGAAGGATGTTAATGCATAATTGAGCTCGATTCACTAGTTAGTCTGTAATATTGCTTATGAACATAGCCTTGAAGCTGTCCCTGTTTTGAACAAAGTATTTGATCACGGGACCTCAAAGAGGTATCTGTCACACTATTGTTTGAGCCTTATCACAAAGCATAAAAATTTAAAAATCTCCATGATGGAGCAGCAAATAAAATACTTGGGTCCTAACTCTGTGATTTCTTTGTTCTAGCCTGAAGATGAAACTATAGTTGTAGGCATGACCAATGGGGTGCTAAATGTTAAACACAGGAAACCTGAAGAAAGAAATGAAAAGTCACAAAAGAAGAGACAACCAGCATATAGAACCTATGTGAAAGGAAGAACTTACATGCCAAAACAGGTATGAGGTGGTGAGAAAATATGTACTGAAGCCCTTGTCAAAAATTGTTTTTTCGGAATGTGCTGGGTTGGAGAAAGGGAAGGGAGGAAATATATAAAGACATACAAGCTTGTTCATGGTAATACGTCTAATCTATTATGTGTGCGTATTTGTCTAATTCTGAACTCTTCTTTGAATCCTAGGAAGATTTCTGTGTCAGTAAACCTGTAAAACGTGTTTTGAGGAAATACGACAAGCTGCTGAAGAGCTTTGAGTCTTCCAAGGCTCTTGATGCAGTCCTGGAGGTAAGGCATTGGTTTTTCTCATCAGAGTTGTGTGATATCACCTGATGTGAATTTTTCCTATATGTCAAACTAATTTTATCTTAGTGTGTAACTAGAAAGGAACCAAACTTGGGTTCCATTTTGGTTTTGCTGATATCAGCCCTGTGTTGTGTGTAAAGATACTGCTTTGGTACTAAACTCTTCTGTATATGTCCAGCCACCCATCATGCTTCATACTCCTGAAGTTACGGTTGCAGTTATGCAGGAACTACATCGCAGAGGAACATTGAGGAGTGCACTCGCAGGCCGAGATGAGAAGCAAGTTAATCTCCTCCTTACCTTTGTGGCAAGGTATTATTTTAACCTGAGTTCTCTCTAACTATTTTGACACTTTTATTTTCTAATAACTTGTCACAGAGTTTCAACAGATCACAGGTAGAACATTGTTGCTCTCACAAGCCTCTTGCATTCTGATCGCAAGCTGGGATAGGTCTGAAACAGTTTACCGGTTAGCACAGAACAGTTTTGCTGATAGTATGAGATATTCTACTTCTTTGACAGACATTCAACCCTTGATCTGTTATGTCCTCATGTACCTGAGACTTTTGCCAGTCCTCCAACCCCCACTGTCTTCCCAAAAGGAGAAGGGTGAATACCACATATAGGGGGTTTTTTTGACCTGCATCTGTGTCTGCTGTTCTGTGCTGTGTCTTCATGGAGAAGTTGTCTGTATGCCTGTATGAAAAAGCTGCTTGTTGGTGGTAGAAGTGCAGTGGATAAAAGCAGTAAAACTAGAATGTCTTCCAATTTTGCAGGCGTGTGATTGAGCCACGATTTACTCCTGTGCTGGTCACGGTTGCAGATATGATCACTGGTAAGGACAACACAAAAAAGATTCTCGAAGTTATATAGCTCGCTTGGAAATAAGGTTGAAAGTGGTACATTTTAAAGAAAACAAACTTTTATGGATTTGTTTATAAGTATGAAGTCTTATAAATGATCCAAAAAGAGACATTGCCAGATAACTCTAACCGCAGTCAGTATCTGATTTGCACTGGCTGCAGGAAGCTCCTCGTGGTCTCTAAGTACCTTTAATACTTCATGTTTCTATGCTTACATAGTACAAATAACTTCTTCTGTGAGGTAAAAATAGTATTAGAGGTCATAAAAACATGTTTTTATTAGTTTGACATACTGTTACATTGAGTACATATGACTACTGTTTATGGAACACCATTAAAGTTGTTTTATTTGTCCACAGGGTTGGACTTCCTTAAAAGCATCTCTAACTAGTTACTATAATTTTCACCTTTTTATAAATATGTGGATTTTTAAGTGATTTTTTTTTTTACAGATATTTATCAGCCTGTGGTTGGGCAGTCAGCGATTGTTGATAAACAGTTCTTGAAACTTCAGGAAGCTATAGGAAAAGAGATTGACTATCAAGAGGAACTACTAGAAGTTTTGGGAATGATGGATACACTGTTTGCTACTTTTACTGAGAAAAGAGATACATATCTAGAAGAGAACAAAAGTAATGGTCTTGCAGAGGCCATGGAAACAAATAGGAATGACTGACAGCCATCACAGCAAATTGTCACAAAAATATTGTGGACTTGGAATATATGATCTGTTCTCCTTGTAACTTTTAATAGTGACTGTCAAAATAAGCCTTTCTAGGTTGAAGATCTGTCTTCCAAACTATGTTGCTGAATAGGCTTGATTGCTGAAGACAGAGAAAGAAGGAAGTTTTCAAGATTTTCCTTGCAAAATTTTTTGAACAGTTGAATTTTAAAGTTTTATTCCAGAGTTATGTAACTTTTTAAAGTGTGTGTTTGGTATCCAGTACTATAATGATTTGATTTTATTTACTAGAAAATAATTGATTTTTGTCTAATTTTAATGTGTCATTGCCCTTATTTAAGGTTAGTATCCTGTCTCACATCCTTGGAAACAGGAATAAAACGGCATATGCATTTGATACATTGTGTTTTCTCTCCCTGCTTCATCTTCATTTCAGACTTCCATGAATTCATTGGAAATCGCAAAATGACTCAAGAAGAGAAGTACATGCTTATGTATATTGAAAAATATGAATTATATAGAAAGTAGATAATACTTCTAAAGGGAAATTAATTCAAATTAAATTATTGTAATAAGGAAAATACACAGCAGTGAGAAAATATTCAGTTAAATGTCAGAACTCAATTTTTGTGTAATTCTATCACTTTCTGTCTACGTTGTTATCAGTATGTGTTTGAATGCTAGGGTATGGTTTATTTTAACTTCAGGCAGTGCTGTATCACTATGTACACATTGGAAACAGAGGTGTACTAGAGGCTATTGAGTACATTTAGGATGACACTAGGCTCTTCCTAGAGCTGCCTTATTCTGTGAACCAGTATTGCTTGGAGTTAAGGGCACACATTTGTCTTGGGAGCGTAGTGTTCCATGGCTTGAAAACTACTAACTTTGACGTAAAACGTATTCTCAGTTCTTACTGACAATATTCATGTCTAAGATATGTATCCATTGTAGTGTCTCAAAGTTTGATGTGTGGCTAGCAGAAGCATAGGAAGAAGTTGGATTAAAATAGCGATTAGTTTGATCTAAGTTGGAGAGAGATTTGATGGATGGACTGTTCAGTGGATGAGAATTTGGTTAGATGGTCGCATCCAGAGAGTACTGGTCAATGGCTCAATGTTCAGATAGAGATGAATGATAGATAAGTGGTGTCATTCAGGGGTCTCTACTGGGACCAGTATTGTGTAATGCCTTCATCAATTACATTGAGAATGGATTGAATGCACCTTCAGTGGGTTTGCAGATGACACAAAGCTGAGTCGTGCAGTTGACAGACCTGAAGGACGGGATACCATCTAGAGGGATCTGGACAGACTTGAGAAGTGGGCCCTTGTGAACCTCATGAAGTTCAACAAGTCCATGTGCAAGGTCTTACATCTGCATCAGGGCAATCCGAAGCACAAGCTGGGAGCTTTGAGTCAAAAAACTTGGAGGTGTTGGTGGATGAGAAGCTCAATGTGACTGGAGCTTGTAGCCTGAGGTGTCGGATGTGCTTGCCTTCAGCCCCTGGCCTGGGTCGCCACTCTGCACATTGTTAACAAAGCAGACTGCTGATTGAGCTATAGGCACCAATAGTCCAGTGTCTTACATTGCCTGGGCAGTCACTATATATATGGTCAAATGTTTGAGTCAGTAATCACTAGCAGTTCAGTCTCTTTAAAGAAGGAAAAACACCAAAAAGAAAAAAAAAAAGGACATATTTGGGGAAAAGAGAAAAGAAAAGGTGGATACCAGAATCTGTGTAACCCAAGACAGGTGCTCAGTGCAGGAAGGATATGGACCTATTGGAATGAGTCCAGAGGAGGGCCATGAAGATGATCAGAGGGCTGTGGCACCTCTTCTAGGAGGACAGGCTGAGAGACTTGGAGGGTAGAACATTGGGGTTGCTCAGCCTGGAGAAGAGAAAGCTCCAGGGAGACCTCACGGCCTTTCAATACTTAAAAGGACAATTACAACCTTTTAGCAGGGCTTGTTGTGACAGGACAAAGGGTAATTTTTATAATCTTAAAGAAGGGTAGATACAGACTAGACATAAAGAAGATTTTTACAATGAGAGTGGTGAAACATTGGAACAGGTTGCCCAGAGGGCTGGTAGTTAGAGCTGGTAGTTAGAGCTGGTAGTTAGAGCTGGTAGTAGCTCCATCCCTGTAAACATTCAAGTAGTTGCAAGAGGATTGGACTAGATGACCTTTAGAGGTCTCTCCCAACCCGAACTGTTCAATGATTCTCAGATCTTAGAGTAATTTGATGTGTTATGATGTTTACCATTCAGGATATTCTTCCAAGTGAGTTTGCCAAGGTAGACATGAAAACAGATGTTAGATGTTGTCTACACAAATGGAAATCTGATGAAAACATAGAGAAACAAATGCTATTTAAGATCTTGATGTCTAACAAGACTAGTAAAATGTAATTTGGAAGACTTATTTGACTGACCAGTTGTATTATGAATTCTACTGGATTTACTACCTCCGCATTGAAAGCTAGTATTTGTTCAGGTGACAAACTTGCCAAAGTTGTCTAATCTTTGTGTCTCTGTTATTCTCTGTAATGAAAAGTAATAGCTTCTTTTTCCCATTTAATAAGATTTTTTTACATTATGCAAGCTTTTCTTCAGTACTAACATAATCAAGTTATCAAGGAGCTTGCATAAGATACTGTTATTACCACTGTGGTGCCTGTTGCTCATGTTCTCATTTTATATAATACATAATAATTATATAATGCAATATAAAACTTCAAATTCTGGCTTTTTTGACAGGTTGATGGTTGAATAAAATAGGAAAAAAAGTTCCAGTTTGTAGTGTGCTGGTGCATGTTTAAAATGCTTTACGTCAGCGCTAAGCATGCACGTTTTTGTTCTACAAGTGAAAAAGTAATTTATTTTTATGAAAAAGTACTTATTTTTTCAGCAGTCCATTACCAGAATATAATATTTTGAAGTATTTAGATAGACTGTCGTGAACTGAAATAGCTGAAATAGGTTATTGCGCATTAGATTGGAGGAGATGTAATGCTGAGTGTCCTGTTTTGGGAAAGCATATTATTCTACTTATATGGAAAAGTGGGGATTTATTGCATACGACATGTTCCTTTACTTGTGGGTCATTTGGGAATAACCAGGTTGATTTGTGTTTAAAATATAGTTAATAAATTACCTTGCCCCACAGCAGATAGTTACCTACAAAAGCATGTCTGTTATTAGTTTTTTTAATATACTTTTCCTAGGAAGCATTTTTGTTGGAAAGAGGGAATAATCACTGAATGTTGGGTTCAGGAGCACAGTTAGTGTGGAGGCTTCTCTAATGCACCTAGAATTAATAGTAAACGTTTCCCTTTCCTGTGTTCGGGCACCTGAATTATGTGGGAGAAATGGAGAGATGGTCTGCTTGGTCACTGTTGATTTTGTCAAGCCTTCAACTGAACATTCCCCAGGGAAGGCATTGATCTGTCTTCCCTGGACTAATTCAGCTAATGAGTGAAACTTTTATTGCTAGATCACTTACATATTCTAACTTCTTCATGGTAAATACCTTTGTATTTCAACAGATTTGCATGATAGAAATGCAAGAGGTGGTTTACTCTGGAACTGAGGCCTGTCAGTATCTTATGGAAATACTACATCCTGTTGGAAATTATGTTAATTCAATTACAACCTTTAGGTAATAATTTTTCTATCTTTTTCAATTGTGAAAATTTGGAATTGAAATCCTGAGTCTCCAGCTTCTGCAGATGCACCTATATTTGTCTTCTTTTCTAGGATAACATGCACTTGGATAGCTTGCTATATTCAGTTGTGAGTGAATATGGCAACTGAAGTAAAGCAATCCCTCTGTTTTCAGTAAAGTATGCTGGGGCTGGATGTAAAGGAAAGGTGCTCTAAGATGGTTGCAAGCCACCCTTAACCTGGCTGCACCCCGTCAACCTGTACCTTTTCCTTCTGATATATTTAACTTTCCAAAGTCCTGATCACACCGTAACCAGCAGGTTATCTCTGCTACTCAGAGTTGTGGACTTGTTCTGACAAGGACAGCACAAAACTCCCTGTTTCCTTGTACTATGCAGAGATGTTTTTCTGTGTGATCAGCTACCCAAAGTAAACCACCAAAACCTTTAAACTTTAGAGATGAACACACACCTATGTAAAGCCATGAATCTCTTGCTGAAACAGTCAGGGTGGTAATGGGGTTCTGCTGGCTTCTGTCTCTCCTCCAGGGCAGTACCTTTGTGACCTGTGCTCTGTTACAGCAGTCTAATATGCTTAATTTTTAAAAATGCTTGTGAAGCTATAATGCATTTAGATGGTTCAAGGTAAGTGAATTAGCAGAGTTTAATTGTGTTAAGGACATCTGGTAAGAATACATAACTGAGAAGCTTCAGTTTTTTATTATGAAATGTGAGTCAGGTTGTGATCTTGTGCTATTAACTAGGGTCTTCCAGTGCATTTACCAGCTTAGATACAACTTTTCTATTAGTTGAATAGGCAATATGTAGGCCTTGGAATATCAGCTGTCAGATGGATTTTATTATTCTATGTTCAATTTTTTTAAACTATCAACACACTGTTAATGTGCTTACTATTCTTATTGCAAGTAGTTTTCCGTTTAAAAGTCAGGAGCTGCAAGAATCCTTGTAGGTATGGGAAAAGAGTACAGGATGGAAAAATATGGCAATAGAGCTTTGATCTCAAATGACACCACTGGAGGACTTGGATAACATTTTTACTATTGGCTTAGTTTTAAAGTGGTAGCATTGCTCAATAAACTAATACTCAGACCTTACTTAAACTCTGCTTCTGGGCTGAACAGACCCAGAATTCTTATGCTTTCTCACTCTCTCTCTTTGATTACTTTTCATCTCCTGTGTTTCCCAGATATTTGGGCTACCAAGGAAATACACACCTTTGTTGTGTATCAGCCACCGTCTCACAGTAAAACACTAATTCTTTCATGCACTGCTTACAGCACTTGGGTGAACCTTTTTTTCATCCCCATGACATTGTGCTAAAATGCTGCTGTTATGAAGAAAGTATGCTGATCATCAACAGCAAACCGGTCACGAATTCAATTACAGTGCAGTAAGAGGGAGCTTGGGAAGTCCCTATCCGTAACTTGGTACTCACAACCCCACACCTTCAGTGCTTCACCGTCATTACCAGTGAAACGGGTTGACAGAAGAGGCTTAGGGAATCAACATAAGATGATTTTAAGAACAGCTGAAATTATGTATTGCATATGCTTGGCAGCTGAAAAGCCGAAATGCGGTGTGGTTTATCGGGATCAATGCACTATGCCGCACGAAACACGCCTGGAGCGGCCGGGAAGCAGCCTGATCAACCAGCGCCTTGCGTGGGCAGATCCCAGCCGCGTACTGCCGACTACGGGACCACCGCCCGACGACCGGACCGGAGCGGAGAGGACGGGACGGGAAGGCTCCGGCTGCCTTGAGGGAGTGCCGAGGCTGCCGCAGCTCCTGCCCCGCCGGCGGGCTCACACCCTGCGCTCCGGCCGGGAGAGGGCAGCGCGCCCCTCCGAAAGTTGCCGGGGCCTCCCGGCCCGGCACCGGGGCGCAGTCGGGGCAGCGCAGGGCTCCCCGCCGGGCTCCCGCTGTCCCTTCGCTGTCCCTCCAGCTGCCAGTGGGGAGCTTGGGCGGCTGCCCCGGAGTCTGCTTCTCAGGAGCACCACCCTGCCATTGCCCGGGGCCGTCACACAGCTTTGTTCCCTCGCCCCGAGGGCTTCCGAGGCCCAGGGGCGGCGCATCCGCGGGGTCGGGCGCGCCCCGCCGCGCTCCCGCAGGCGGCTCGTCAGCGCTGCCACCGCCTCCCGCGGCGGCCGTGGCGGCGGAGCCTCTGCCGGGACGCTCGCTGTAGGTAAGGCGGCCTCTGCCTCGGGCGGAGCGGGGAGCCCAGCCCGCGGCACCTGCTGCCCAGCAGCCCCGGGGCCGCCGCGTTGGGCGCGGAGCGCCGCGTTGTCCTGAACCTTCGCCGGGGAGCGACGTCGAGCTCCAGGGAGCTGCGCGGATATTCCCCGGCCGGGACGGTGCGCCCGGCCGGGCTCCGCCAGTGTCCCGGCAAAGCGTGTGCTTGGGCTGTCATTTGCCTTTCAGCTCCAAAACGGGGGAGAGGGATTTGTATGTTGTAGGATTTTTTTTATTGTTGTTTGTGGGGTTTTTCGTTTGGTTGGTTTTTTTAAATATATGTTGTGGTTTTTTCTTAAGGTCATTATTTTGCCGTAAAAGCCACTCATGGTTTTTTTTCCAAGTTCTTGCCCCAGCGTGGACAAGGTACTCAGTTTTGATCATAAATGTGTTTGCCTTTCTCAGACAGAGCAAAAGTTTTTAACTTCTTTAACTTCTTTAACACCCACAAAATGTAAAGGAAATGAAAGCTTTTCTAATGGTAAAATAATAAGCAACTTTTGAAGCAGTTCTTGGGTGCATTTTGTTGGGACACTGGTTTGCAGAGCTTAGAGATGGGCCAGTTTTCAACCTGCACAGTGATTTTTCTATAGAAAAAAGGCTCTAAAATTCTCTTTCATTTTTATGGATTTATTCCTGTCTCTGTATCTGGTCCTGTACAAAAATGAAGATACTTCTCCTCATAAGTCATTATAAGGCACACAAATGTGATTGAAAATCTAACAGATGTTTTCTTTTACAGAGATAATAGCTCTTCATGACATATTGTGGGAGTAGGATTTGAGTAAGAGGGATTTTTCTACGTAGGTAAAAAATTAACTGTATTCTGCGAATTCAGTATGAAAAATTGACCGGACAAAATGGTGAAAATATTTTAGTACTTAAGTGCTTTTATTTTTCCAGAGTGGTGTTTGAATATTGACTGTAACTAAGAAAGTGATTGTGCAGATGTATCTTAATAGTCTACCAGGAAACTCATCTGGCCTTCTTATTTGACTTGCAAATTAGACATTTATGCCAACATTTTCTTCTGTAATATCATGAATGAATATTCCTTTTGCTTGATCTGAAGGTGCTGCTGTTATGCAGCAGTTCCCATTCTCTCCTCCCAAGAATAGTTCCTTTGTGGGGTCATTTCAAAAGGATACAGTGTGTAGTGGTCTGACGTTCTTTGGATCTGAATAACATGTTGAATTTGCACCACAATATAGGAAGGATACCCTATGACTGATGTAGTGACTCAGATTTGCCCAGATTTTGGCTTTACCATCCAAAAAGCAGCTCTTTGCATGGGCACACATCAGTCAGCACATGCATATCTTGATTTCCCAGTTATACATGGGGAATATGGTAATCTCAAGGCAGGAATATGTGTTCTGCAAATAAGTATTTTAGTTTCCAAGATGGTGCCCAGAACAGGAAGGAGAATTTTTATCACAATGCATGTTTGTGCCCAAGTATTGAAGCTGCAAAAGTCTTTGCTTGTATGAGGAGTTTTTGGACTTTTTGACTGAAGTGCTCCTTTTTATTTTTTCCTCTTCTGTATTGGCTTGAATATTACTACATCTGTAGCATCTTCTCACCACCTGTCTGGGAATGTTTATGGAATTTTCCTCAATGTTGTCTGTTGAAATTCTTCAAAAATTACAGAAATTTCAAAATTTCATAGATTTCTGTACCAACTAGTTGAGCTCTGCGAGTTGTATCTTTCAGGTTTAGCATAATTAAAACAAGTACGTACCACCAAACTACATGAATAATTAGAAGAGGGCTATAAAGTGGAATAGTTGCCCTTCTCAATAGAAGCTGCTTCCTTGAATATCAGAATTATGTTTAATGACTTTTGGTATCAAAAATTTTTTTCTAGCTCTTAATGGCTTTAGAGTTTGTGGCACAGTTCTAACTGTCCACGAAAGTGGAATACAGGTTACAAAGGGGTCATTAAACACACAGAATATTCTCTTACCTTGTTAGTTATAGCAGTTTGGTGGATGGCCAAGCCTGAGTAATGAAGTGTCACAGATAGCACTGGAGCATGCATTTGAATGCCTATGTAGAACCAAATATTTCTGATTAACTTCTTTTCTACCTTGCCAGTAAACTGTACAACTGTGCTACATGAACTCTGTAAAGGGTTTGCTTTTTCTCTGGTCCCACAGTTTCATAGGGCCCAAACTATGGAGTACTAAATTCTAAAAGCTGTTAAAACTTTCATAATTAGATAACTACTATCTCTGTCAAAATGGGTGTTGAAAGGCTAAGGGATGTAAGACGGGTATCTGGCAATATTATCAAACATATTTTGTTTGTTTCAGTAACCTTACAGATACATTTGGGAGTTGTTTTGTCTTTCAGTAATGTATAACCAACTTTTAATTTTTTAAGGTTTCTAAAATCTAGAGCCCCATTTCATTTTTAGTTGAAATGAAAATGCTACATTAAGAATCTTAATTCAGGAATGGATAAAGAATGTATTTTGCCAACCTCAGGAGCAGGTTTCTGTTGTAAGAGGCATTTTTTCCTAGACTTGTTTCTGTGTTTTAAAACCCAAGCCTATTTTTAAAAGGTTAAAAAATGTGATCCTTTTTTGGAGACTCTTTAAATATTTTCCCTTCTAAGGAACACAAAATGGCTGTCCCTTTAACAAATTAAAGAAATATGATAACCATGAATGGGATGATGTTGTTTTGGAGAAAGATCTAGGTTTCTTTTTTCCTCCAGTTGTTGAAAAGAGCGATGTTTTAAAACAGCTAAAAATGTGTAGAGCTGCATTTCTTCTGTTCCCTTGCTTCAAGAGCAGCTAATGTCTGGTGAAGTAATCAACACTGCTTCATGATAAATTTAATAGGCAAAGGCTTATTTTACCTCTCAGTTTGAATACTGTCAGAAGGCAGTAATTGAATGTGCTTGTGTAGCTACTAGCTGAGGGTTTTGCTTTGTCCTCTCTCTATTCACTGTGCTTTAAATGTTCAGGAAACCCAAGTGTAAAAATGGTGTAAAAAGGTCATGTCAAAATCTTTGTCTGTAAAGTTTAAAACTTTAATATTAGGAATGTGGTATTTACTACCCATGTGTTTTCACCTTGCTACTTTTTTCTTTAATTTATTTCTTCCAAAGTCTGTTAGTCAGGTCCAGACCAAGGATCTGCACTTAAAAGAACATTCTGTACCACTTTTATCCCAGAGGCAGTTCCTGGTTCTTGGGAAACTGTGAGCGAGCCTTCAGTGTACTAATTTAACGTAAATCAGATGGAATCTGTAAATTCAGAAACATAGTTTGGTTCTGTTGCTGTGCTTGTTTACAGGAATCTGTGGGATGAGCATTATTAATAGAAACTGGCTGGTCTTAGAAACTGGCTGGTCTGTGAGCACCACACTGAAATGTCACTGGTTTTGAAGAGTATTAAGATCTGAGAGATATAGAGAGAGTATTTACAGTAATTCGTGTCCATCTTAGAGGCTGTCTTTTGGCAGGTCTGTGGCAGGTCTGTGGCACAGAGGTGTGGGATTATGGTGCGAAAGGAGAATATAGTGAGCAGAGCACGATCAAAGACCTCATGTTTTGTTATCTTTGAATTGATCCACGGAAGTATGAAATACATGTCTTGTACTGCTGCTCTTGCTTTGCACCTGCTTGCAAGGCTTGCAGAGACTGTGGTCTGGTGCTGCTTAATGAGCTATGGAGGCTCATTCTGGCAGCCACAGGGCCCTGAGTTAAGTGAAGTCTGTAGGGGTGACTGCTGGATCACAGAGCAGCATCAAAGCCAGAGTCTTCACCTTCTCTGTCTCTTTCTCCCACAGTGATATGCTTTATTTACAGGGAAGAGGAGAGAGTCAAGTTGCAGGTTGTGAGCTGGATTGTTGTAGGATCAAAAAGTGTTCTTTTGTGTTTAGGAAAAAGCTGATGATAGACAGTAGGTGCTAAGATAGCCAAAAAGTAGTCACAGTGTTGGCTGGAGGGTCACCTTGTCAACTGGTAGAAATGCCTTTCTGCTGAGATAATGCTTCCCCTTATCTAATTTATGTAGTAGGTACAGAGTAAAAATGTTTGATAACTCGCATCTTAAAATGCAGTTAAACCAATACTGGGTGTTTTTATTTTCCATTGGTTTATTTCCATATATCCTTCTAACATATCTTGATAATCAGGGACACCATACTGTAAAATGCTAAAATTTGTAATGTTACAAAAATCGGATATATGACAGTCCCATAACTGACAACCAATAAATAAATTATTGGGTGAGGAAAAGTGTTTGAGGGATTATTGAAATCTCTTGCATCTTTGATAAAATCTAAATTACATGTTGCTGTTTGTCTTAATAACTTGAGCTGGTGCAAAGGCAAATATACAAAAATGAACAAAAAATCTATAATTTTATTTAACTAAATATTTTTTTAATCTACAAAAACCTAGTGGTAAATGCTATTGCCTTTGCTTGAATGAAATATCTGCTGCAAGTCTCTCCAGTTTGCAGCACATCACAGTAAAAGATTCCAGTAAATTTACTGCTAAACTGGATGCTGAAAAGGGTTTTTTCTGTGTATAGATGAATCCTGCTACTGCTGTCATTGGTAATGTGGGCAGTGCCTGAAACTGGACCTGTTTGTCTGTTAGATGCCCATCCTGCTGGTTTCTGTGTCAGAGATGCATATATGAGCGGAAGGGATCAGGTGTCGCTCTGTGAAATTACATGCACCCATGATGTCAGGAGCTCGACCCTCCCCTTGCTGTGTGGAGTATGACTACTCATTACTGGAGAGCATTTGTCTACGTGGCACCTTGTGTGCATTGTGGACCCCGCTTTTTGGGGACCTGAGCAGCATTTTGCGGTACAGAGGAGGTGAGTGGTAAGATGCATGTGATGGTGTCTCCTTCAGTCCCTTGCTCTGAAGTGGAGTTTGCACAAGAGCTGCACCATAGCCAGAGCTGAGTATTTCCTCCCTACGGGCATCCTCTTCCTGCCTCTCCCAGCCACTTCCAGCAGCCAGGCTGAGTTACTGTAATCCCCAGCTAGAGGAAAGACGTGAGCCATTCATGTAAATTTTTTTTCTAAACAACAAGGATAGTGTGAGAAAAGCAGAAAAGACCACTCAGTGCTATGTGTGGACATTTTTTAATTCTTCTGCAGGAAGCAACGAGTACCATTAGGTACCCCTTTGTATCCAGGAAACACCAATATAAACTGGTTTGTCAGGGCATTACATGTGGAAAGTACTGATTGTATTTCAACATGGTTCTAGTCAGTGCTGTATAAATAACATTGATTGCTTCTGATTAGCTAAATCTTCAGGTTATTTATCCTCTCAGGATTCACACTGAGCTAGGCACTTACTATTTCCAATTGCACAAGCTCCCAGGGGATCCACGGTGTGGCACAAGCAAAGAGTGAAGAGAACAGAAGCCAGGATGGCACCATCTCTCCAATAAGTTGTGTTTGTATTACCCAACACAAAAAAAGTTTGTTGTACTGGTGATGCAATGATTATCCTCCAAAGGAAGAGCTAAGTTATCTTTTCTTGTGCACACTTGTAGAATAGGTAGACTAGACTGATATTTGCCTTTCTTATCCTTGCAGAGGAGGAAGATGTCATATGACGGAAGTAAGCAGCAGTACTTCATGTTCTCTTCGTGTGGCATAATGATTTGAATGTGCTCATGATTTCTTGCAGTGGAGATGGTGGAGTTTAGTTTGCGTGTGTTCCATTAAAGATTGAGAACCACTGTAGGTGAAGGGATTTTATAGAGTAGAATAGAGCAATGGTGTAAGACAGCTGACTGACATGTCTTGTTTTAGCCAACCATGAAGAGATGCCCTGTGAGTAGCAGTAATGGTGAGGTCTGGGATAGATATTAATGTGCTTCACTGGTTCTGTAAGGTAACACTTATGAAAAACTCTACTTTAAACTACTCCTTGCAGAACTTACGTTACTGTTTCTTAACTTACATTGTAACCCTGTTTTCTTCTGTACGTACGAGTCTGTGCTACCCGTGCTGCTGCTTTTAAGGTTGAATTCAGGATGGCGCTGCTAGAAACTGCAGAGCTTTGTCTGGTGGTGTGAAATGCTTTGGAGTCAGCTGCAAGATACTTCCTCCCTCCACAGAAAATAAGAAACTCTTCTCTCTCAATTTTACTGCTGATAGACTGGCTGGATTAGTGTTTACCTTGATACTCTTTTTGTACTATATGAAAGCTTTGGGATTTTTTTGGCTGAACAATTTGTGACCAGTGATTTTGTAAAGGATTTTGCCTTCTGTTTTAAAACTGCAAGAATGTATGTCCTTGTGAATGTAGATAAATTGAAGGGCACTAGGAGATGAGGATTAACAAATTCATGGTTTTAAAGGGAGTGTATGCTGGGATGGTGGGTGTGTCATTGTAGGCAGGCAAATTCTCAAATCCTATCTGACTCATAGAAGGCTGTACTTATGCATTAACAAGCAATGAGCTGCACAACTGTGTTGTTCTTGGAAACTTCAGCTGTAAAAACAAGGCCATATCTGAGCTGAGACAGCCTTCTCTTAAGACAGATTTTTTCGTGGCCTGTTTTAGCAAGTAGAAGACTTGTGCATAGCTGGTGAGCTCAGACCTTGCTGCTGTAAAGATGTGGAGTTTTTACTGGTATGCTCTTCTTATTTGAAAGGAATACTACTTTTAGACTATGAATTTAGAGGATGTAGTGCATCAGAAGTATAATAGTAGAAATCAAAGTTGCTATGATGACTATAATTATATTAATTCCAGTGATGACTTGTATCAGTAGCTTGCTGTTTAGCGTGGTTAAGGCAACCTGCCTTGGGGATAACTTCTATGAAGTTGCTAGAAAACCAACACCAGACACTTAGGATGTTGGTGTGGAGTAAAAGTTGCTACAATGTGTTTTGTGGTCAAACATAATTTTTTTGCCTCTAGAAATAAGAAATTATGAAATTCTCACTACTTCATTTGCTGCAACTACGAGTGTATCATGCTCAGCCTGATCTGTTTTGTTTATCCTGTCTATTATGTGAAATGCACACAGCATATTAACTAAGACCAGCCACCCCTCCTCCAGCTATAACATAGACATTACACCAGTGTTTCCACATTCTAGGGACATTTGGGGCAACTGGGTAGCTGATAAGCTTAATATCCTTTTTTCCCCCTAAATCTGAAAGATGTTGACCTAGTTTACAGACATGAATCATGTATAATGATATCAGTACCTCCTGATGGGTGTGTAACAATTCCACTGGTTTATTCTGTTTGCAGATGCTGTGACAATGGAGTTAAGCTGCGCTGAACTACCTCTTTATGTAAGTCCTACAACACTAGGCTTCTGCCTGAAGAGTCACTTTCTTTTGGGTAACAGCTCATTCAAAAGCAGGGTGAATGAAACCAAAAACCGTTCTTTGTTTTTCCTGAGACTGGAGGCTGTTGAATGTTGCTGTCTGATGCAGGGATGTCTGGAGGTGATAGTTTTCAATACTGTGACTCAGGTCTCTGAAGGAAGTTTCAAATTTTTCCCTTCCTTGTGATCATTATTTTCTTCTCCTTCAATAGTCTTAATGCCTATGGATTTTTTTGATTTTTTTAGTTTTTTGTAGATTTTAGAAGTAGCTGTAGTTAGCTCACCCTTTAGCACAGTAGTTGACACATTTACCCAACCCTATTACCCCATTTCGGATCTAACTTTCTAAATTCCTTAGTTTGTTTAGACTTCTCTTAAGGTAAGCCTTCTTTCTGTTTAAAAACATTTGCACCCTGGCTTGAACAAGATACCCCACAGACAAAGCATCCTTCAAAACCCAGAGCTTTGGAGAAGCTCCACGGACTGGATGTGCTGTGACGAAGAGGAAGATGAGGAAGAGGGGGTCCCAGAGCCCCCTGCCTCAATTCCCAGAGAGGCGTGCCAGGGGGAGGATGTGGGGGCTGGATAGATCTGGGGTTGTATGGACAAATACCTTAAATTGTAGAAGCCTCAGGACATGGGCGCGTGTGTCTGTACTCCTGTGGTAGGTGAAGGCATTCTATTAAAACTGCTCTCTTATCTCTATAATAATTGCCTGGTGAGTAATTTTTTGGCTGCTGGCTGATCGTTTAAGGCAACAGTCTCATTTGCAGTTTTCAAAAGCAGAGCCTGTGTAGAGACACCTTTCACCCTCTTTCCCACAACTTATGGCTGCTTTTTCCCTATAAAATCCCAAATTACCATTCTCCGTGCTTCCACAAAGCAGGAGCTTGTGTGTTATGTAAAAAAAGAAGATGAAGTTTGCAATCAAGTGGATTCTTTTTCTGCAAATCCTGAAGTGATTGCTTAAAATAGATGAACTCGCAGTTAAAAAAGAGGTACTAACAGGAGTGAGTTTTTTAGCTTTGTTTACAAAGAAGGTCTGAGGTGACGTAAGTGCAGCAAGTGTAAGAAAGATGTGGTGAAACACAATCCCATCCAGGTTTCTTAGATCCTAACCTAGGATTCTAGGATGGAGAAGCATCCCTCCGTGGTAACCGTTTAGGAAGTAAAAGATGCCTGTATGAAGAACATTTTTCTGCGCAGTAGCTTGCTTTGCTTTGACAGCAAGTGGAAGCTACTCCTAATTTGGTTTGCTCTTGGCATGCCCTATTATCAGAGAAGGTGTGTCCCATCTCATTTACTCTTCCAAAGAAAGGAGTGCAGCTGCTTTAGATGGAGGCAGAGAGGAGGAGGTGCATTCAGTCTGCATTCACAGCTCTCTCCCCTCTGAGAATAAATGGGAGCCAGAGGAACCATGCTGCCAAAGCTCAGGCAGGAGCAAAGGAGGGGGAGTGAGTACAGCCTCGTGGCCATGGTTGCCCTTCAAGGTGCTCTGCTCTGAGCAGCTTGAGATGACAGTGTAGCTTCCCTGCTGTTTCCACATTAACTGCTGACCCAGGAGGCTGGCTCTCATGAAAGACAGTGGGAGTGCAACTTGGAAATTAAATGCTGTTGTGGACACAATCTGGCCGCTTTTTTATCACATCCAATATACCTGTAGCCTATCCCTACAAAGGCATGTCTGTATTACAACCTCAGTTAATTGTCCCTTGCATCCACACTGTTTTATTTACTTTTACTACTAAATAACAATTTTGAAGTTCTTTTGATCTTTTGTTACTTTTTCACAGGATATACTCTCTCTGTAGCAGTTTTTTGGGCAAACACCTGGCTACAGCCAGGTTCATTAGCATCTTCGCTGTTTTCTTAATCTGTGATTTTGTAGTTTCTCAAGGATGGGCTGACATAATACCTCAGGACTCAGTTGAAAATCCAGCTATGAATTCACAGGTACCTTGGGCATAGAAGGAGTTTGTATTTCCATACAGAGAGGAAAAAGTGAAACAAGGGATGTGTTTCACACCTGAGGGTGCAGATAACAACAGCAAATTCCCGGTGTGATTTTTAATGTTCTTAAAAACAAAGCCTGCTGTACTGTTCAGCTACCATCTACCTGGATTTTCCATAGGTGAGAAATGTGGTGAAACAGAGTTAATTCTAAGATGTCTTAGTTGACAAATAAGTTAATTTTATTATTCATGGGAAAAAAAAAGACATAAGCCAGTTGACACTGGGCAACGAATGAAGCAAGCCAGCAGCCAGAGGCCATCTTGCCTTGCCCCATTGCTGGCTTTCATGCTCCCTTAGTGTTCTGTCTGTACACTTGACAGCAGTGACATGGAAGGGGAAAAATAATTGCGGAATTCCATAATGGACATCTGCATAAACTACTTCCAGGTCAGCTTCAGAATACAACAGCATGGCTGTTATACAGTGGAGAAAATTAAAGACGAAAGTTTCAGATTAGGAGTCAAAGTCCTGTTGTAAAGATCAGAAAGCAAAAGGTGGTAGAAAGTTCAAATTGGAAAGAGGATTTTAATGCATATGCAGGGATTGGACTAATTTGGTACTCTGTCAGCATCTTTTAGTTGTTTGGGCTGTAGTGCGACAGTCTTCCAAAGTGCTCCGAGTTGGTTGCTATTGTTCCAGCTGAAGACAGGTTAGAGTGCACTGTAATATTCATGCAGTCCTGGACTCTTCTGAATTCTTCAGTTCTGCACTGAACTCCATGCAAAAGGTGGTTAAATAAACAGGGTTTTATTTGTACTCTAGCAGTGTGTCTGGGAATAATATGAGCATATCTGCTGAAAAATGTTCAGAGGTTCACAGGCAGAGGGACTCTGAAAACACCTGGTTAGGCAGTTAAAAAGTTGTGAATCATCTTGTTTGACAGAAAGAAATTCCAATTTTTTTTCTAAAATATGTTATTTGTATGGCTAGTTAGAGCTAGAGGGACACATAAGCAGTAATTGTTACCTTCCTCACAAAAACATGAGAGAAACAGAATGAACAGAAATAATTTAACGATGTTATTCTGTTTTCTAAATGATTGAAATTCAAACTGATACATGATTCCAGTATGGTTTTGCATGATTTGAGTAGGAAGTGGCAGTAGGACTTATTGATTCTAAAGTGACTAATTGATTGTCTACCTTGCCAAGATGTTTGCCTTCCCACTTCACCCATTTTGAACTAAGAGTTGATGTGGGAAGAAGGGATAGTTTTCCATGGTCACATACAGCTCATGTACTTGCTGCTCTTGCCATGTTTTCAGTGTCTTCTGGCCAGCCCTTTGTGGAAAGAAGACAATTTCTAGCCTATCTTGTCCATTCTGTGCTTTCATGTTCTTTGCTGTTGCAGTAGGGTTGGCCATAATTCTTAGCTCATCTGTGTGTTCATCCAGGCTGAAATCACTTAGAGGGTGATTTCATAACACAGAAGAGAAATGTGGTTTAAAATGTAAATATGTGTTGGCCTTTCAGCATGCATTTGCTAATGCACAGAGCTGTGTTCACTGGCCTGATCCAGCGCTGGCTGGGGTCATGAGTATTTTGTTGTTGACCCCTGTGGAAGCCTGGTGAGGTCTGTCATGGGTGGTTTGCATGGGGACACACAGCAGAGCGTGCACTGGCTGGCTTCTGTTTGGATGTAGACTTGCTGCCAGAATGAGACTGAGGAAATACATGTGAAAGAATAGGATCTATTTTAAAAGATACGAAGGAAAAGAACAGGTGCTTCAAATCATGTCCATCAGCAGGCAGATAATTTTTGTTCCCATGGTGTATTATTTCTCCTCCACTTTTTGTTTTCCTGTTCAGTCCCTAAACTGAGATTTTTCTGGGCAGGGACTTTGTGCTTACATGTGTTTGTGTAGTGTCTGCAACAGTAGAGCTCCGATATCACATGGGAGATGAGAATAATAAGTAGATTTGTGTATTTTAAATCAAGTCAACTGAAAGAGATCATTTCTCTTAAGTCAATGGTTGCATGTCAGAAGGGATGGTAATTTTCTATTAATATGCCTTATTGCAGAAGTTTTTTTGACCTGTGTATGTTGAGCTCATTCCCAAGCTTTTTAATTCCTCTGTATTATTTTATGGATGGAGATAAATTGTGTTGTTGTTGTTGACAGCAAAACACTGAATGATATTTTTAACAACAGACCAGCAAGAATGTTAATATATGTTTTGGAACTGGGCTTGAAGAAAGTTTTTTTAGTTCTTCCTTCCCTACTCCTCTGCTTTCTAATAAAAACATGCAGGATATTTTCTTCTCATTTTCTCCCTTTGCCATATGGGAGACTGAAAACTTTTCTCCACCTTACCTGTTGTCACAGTTTGATGATGGGCTAAACACAGCTTTAAGATTGGTGGTGATAAGTTAAAAAAAATAATGTCAGTTTGATGCAAAGTGCTGACTTGCTCTATGGTTCAAATTGTTTAAGAACACTGGTAGATTAATTCTGTACCAGCAGTCAGATCCATGACTGTCTCTTATCCTGCTGCTGACATACAGCAGGCATAAAAGCACAAAGCCAGCATAAGCTCTGTATCATGTGCTAATTCAACAAAAATGAGATTGTGTTCCCAGGTCTGGCATGGGTCATTAGTGTGGCTGGATGTTGCTCATGGTGACATCTAAAAGGTCTTGCTGCCAGCTGTACCTTAAACTGAGCAAAGGGCTGACTGAGAGAGTTAAACAGAAGAAACAGGACTGAAGAGGACAATTTTTTGTGATAAGATGATGCCATAGAAAATAAGAACCTGGGCATATTGCATGTGCACTGAATGAAGCGCATCAATATGTGTAATACATGTTTCTTTTTAAAGTGGGTAATATTAGAGGCAACTTAGCCTAGAGTGGAATAGCATAGAGACTTGCTGACATATGCATGTTATTACCCGTTACTGTGTTTTTATTTTTAGAGGAAATATATCTATTTTGCAGTAAATGAGAAGAATTTGAAGTATTTTAAATGGCTGCTGCTGGTGTTTGTTTGTTTGTTTGTTTGTTTGTTTGTTTTTCCTGGAGGCAAATCTTGCAGTTCTCAACAAAAAACTTGTTCTTCTGCCTGTGTCTGTGAACGGAGTGAGCCTAGGTTGAGGCTAATGATGAGGCAGAAGGTGTAACTTACTTTGATGCATCAGCTTTGGGAAAATCACAGCGTATGCAATTTCAGAAACTCTCAATACGGCACATGTATTTGAGTGTGTCACTGAGGGAGGAGTATTGCAATAAGCTTGACTGAAAAACCACAAGGTTTAAGGCTGATCTCCTATTAAACCCCAACAAAGTAAACCACAAGCCTTCATCTCTCCTCTCCTTCAAAACAAAACGAAAACCATCCAGCTTCTAAGTAATAAACAGGCTGGAGCTCAGCTTGTGGCTGAGAACAGCTGTGCAGAAATGGAGGCTGTGCATAATTATTTAGTGTAACATTCTGGCACATCTCTGGCCATTTTGTATCACTTGGCTACTGTGTTATCAAGGCCAAAGACTTGTTAAGCCCTTAAAGAAGCACGAAGTATATACCAGCTGCAGAAGGTGGGAGAGGCCAGACCGGTATTGTTTGGGTGGGAGGAAGTTCCCTGTGTTGTGTGTTAGGGGACCATGTGAGGGGTGCTTTCAAACAGGGTGGGCAAAATTCATCTTTGAGGAGTAGCTTGGGCACTGTTGATTCTGCCTTGAGGCACGGGAATCAGCTAGTTAACATCTCTGGATCTCTTCTGTCTTTGTTCATCTTTGCTTCAAGTGTGCTTTTGTCATTGGTTTGGGTCTAACAGAGTGCTTAATTTTTTTCCAGGTTATGTGGGCTACTTAGCAGTCAAAAAGATGGCTATATCTTCTACCAGCACTTCCTTTGGAAAAGGCATATCTAAACCAAAGTGAGGAACTTGCTGATATTTCATGTCAAAAGAGAGCAGCTTATCTGTCTTCATTAGGAAATTTCTCTGTTAGTGCTTTTCTCTTCAAGGTTGTGCTGGGACCTTTATAGAAGCATCTTTCAGATTATATCCTAGGACTCAAATGGTCATGGAATGCTTTTTTCTTCACTCTTTTGACATCCTCTGCATTTCTGAAAAAGCTGCTTCACACTGAGAAAGTACCTACAGGTAGTTGGTGCCTAAAGCTGAGGTGTTTTGGAGAACCTGTCATGGTGTATTTCCCACGTGCGGTCAGGGTCTTGTCCACAGGTTCAGGGGCTGAAGAGTGCAAAAGAATGAGGTTCTCAGGGTGCCGCTTGAGTTTTGTAGTGTAAATGAGCAGAGGACTGGCTCTTCTCCAAGCAACTCTGTGTGTCCACTTAA
The DNA here is from genome assembly GCF_036250125.1 of Pseudopipra pipra. Classification (NCBI taxonomy): domain Eukaryota; kingdom Metazoa; phylum Chordata; class Aves; order Passeriformes; family Pipridae; genus Pseudopipra; species Pseudopipra pipra. Next base: position 22,954,993 of record NC_087581.1, on the reverse strand, counting down.
TTTTTATAAAAGTGTGTGTATAGGCTTTTGGGCAATATGTAATACTAAATATGACCCTATCATTACATACTTTGTCTCCAGTCTGTAGGTGGAATTCTGCTTGCCTTGTTACTCTGAATAGAAAAAACTTTAATCATACTCAGTTGCTTCTTCTCTCAAATCATTAAATAGGGGGAAAAACACCCTATTTTTACTTTGAATGTTATTAACTATACCATTAGAAAGCTAATGCTTCTAGAGAAAAGTTCAGCTTTTTCCTCCTGTCTTGTTTTTCAGTTTTTTACTCCTTGCTTGTGTGTAGATACTGTTTCATTGTGTGCTGAATCCCATTGCATTCAATTCCATTAGGGTACATGCTTTCTTAAACAAGTCCATTACAGTGCTTACTGCAATCTGTCAACAAGAAATGCCTAGTGGACATTATAAAAATATCACTGAACATTAAGGCATGTTTAAAACTGTTTCCCTGTTATTAAGGTTTTGAGTATGGTTGATTTGTGTTCATTTAGAATTTCCCTACTGCTTTTTTGCATCTTTTGTGTAGAAGTGTTCTAAGTTGCAGCTAAGTTGCAGCAAAGGTCATTAAAACTGTATGGCTACCACTATTCTTGTCTGAGCACAAGTAAAATATAAAGATTTTCTGAAGCGAGACTTCTGAACAGTGAAAAAATAATGGTTAAATTGTAGTGGCTAGTAGCAGCTGACATAGAGGAAAATAGCCCCATTATTTCTGGAAATACTTGGCTATTTACATTTACTTCGATGTGTTGGGTCTTGCATTTTGGGAACAAATAAGCCATTATTTTACCTGAGCACATAAATATTTTTCATGGAACGAGTAAATACAAATGCGGTGTTTGTTTATACCATTACATTTACAGATAATGTAAATTTTCATGGTAAAAATTTGGGAAAATAGAATTATCCAGGCTGTGTATGCAAGAATAGAGAGCAATTGTTGAAATGTGAGTGTTAGGCAGCACGGTGGCCTGGATCTGGAAGCCCACTAAAGGTCTTTTCGTATTGCCCTTGTTTTGCTGGGGCAGGTTGCTGGTGAAGAAGATGGTGTTATCTAAATGATTCTGAAGTGGAAGAAACTTAGTTTAGGTTAATGGCCAATAATTAAGGCATGGGCTGTCTTGCTGCAGAGTAGTGATCAAGCACATTGGAAGTGCCATGGTCATCTCTTCAGCTCCTCCTGCCTGCCTGGATGCCGCCATGCTTCAGCCATGAGGGATTGCTACCTACCTATCCCTCTTCTCCTTATGAAGAGTCAGTCCCTTACTGGGATGCAGAATAGGGTCAGACTGTGTGGAGATAGGAGCTCTTGTCCCAGGGCTTTGGGGAGTCTGGTCTTTTCTGCTCCCCACCCAGGTTGTGAGGTTCAGGAGACCCTGCTGCTGTGTGCTGAACACTGTCAGCTCTCAAGTGCTCTGGAGAAACCAAGAAAAAATATATCTAAAAACCTGTTTGGTTACATTAAAAGAGCTCATAGACCTATAAATCCTGTTAAAAATACAAACCTTGCTAATCTCCTCCCTGGTGCAGTGCCAGGGCAGTGTTTTCACTGGTAATAAAAGGTATAATTTACTTTATGGATCACAGAGAGGTAAATACTAACTCTTGCTCAGCCACGGGTTTAATGTGTTTAGAGTTGGTTCAGTGGCTCTCTTAATGCTGCCATAGCTGCAGCCTCCTCTCCCTAATCCTCCAACAGCAAAGTCCTCTGGGTCCATGCTCTCCCAGCTGCCTTGTATTCAGTCCACTTGACCAGTTTTCCAAAGATAAGGCACCTGTGTGACTTACCTGGTTTGAGTTTTGGTACCTAGAGGATAACTGTTAAGCCTAAATTTTGTATTTAGAAATGCAGAAGAAATATGCCAGTTGGGATGTGTTTCCAGCTTCAGTGTCTGGAACAAACTCAGAATAAACATCACTCTGTAGAAGGACAGCGTTCCCATTTCAGATAGTGTGTATATTATAATTTATTTCTGTTGGTTTTGCTGTTTTGAACTGATACGTGAATTAGGGTTTAATTATATACTTTTAAATGCCAATAACCATAATTTTAGTTTCTTCATGCTTTTTAATTAAAATTACCTGCGAATGCCAGAGCTTTTTGCAGACCAAATTACCCATCCACATTATTACTCAACAGACCAAAAGGGTTATTTGCAACTAACATAAAAAGATTTTTAAAAAGATGATGAATTAATAACAACAATAATAAGAACAACTACAATAACAACAACAACAACAACAACAACAACAACAACAATAATATATTCTGGTTACAATAGTGCAAAACCCAAAGAGAAATATGAGAAAACACTTGGCAATTATAATAACACTTCAAGCTACTAGAAAAGAGGCGCATTATCAGTTTCTGGGGATGACAGGTATGTTTGCTCTTGATATTGAACTCATAATGTTGTTTACACCTGTTCTTATGGAGACAATCCTATCTGAGGAAGATTTTGTGCTGGAAACTAGCCTTTGTCTCTTCACCCCAGTTCATTAGACTCACTTATATTTAAGAGGAAAACAAATGCAGGATTCACATTGTTATGAGTGAGGAGAATGATGTCCTTGGGGAAGGCAGGCTAAGATGTGATGTTGGGGGGGTGGCAACAGTCACACTGAAGTGAAGTGTGTGTTTGCCATATACTGAATAAGGCAAGGACGGTAAGGACTGTCAGGGGCATAAGTGTGTGTAGTGGGTTTCTGTGGCTGGGTTTTGGTAGTAGGGGGGCTACCGGGGTGGCTTCTGTTAGAAGCTTCTAGAAGCTTCCTTGAGCTGGTAGAGCCAATGCCAGTCAGCTCCAGGATGGACTTCCTGCCGCTGGCCAAGGCCAAGCCAATTAGGAGTGATAGTAATGGCTCCGTGATAACATATTTAAGAACAGAAGGTTGTTGCGCAGATGAAAATTCCAGCCAGGGAAGAGCAGAGTGAGAACATGGGAACAACAATGCAGACACCAAGGTCAGTGCAGAAGGTGGGGGAGGAGGTGCTCCAGCCGCTGGAGCTGAGGCCCTGCAGCCCGTGTAGCTTGATCTACATTTCCTCCCTCAGACTTGTCAGACATTTGTTATTGTTTGCTGCTTCTCAGATCCCTTTCCTGTTCTTTTTTGAAGCTATTGTATGACAAGTTTTTCTTGGCTGGTTGCTTTCTATTTACTATAAAGAAACCCATAAACAGATATCTGGGAACTAGTATTCTTTGAAAGCAGCATATTCATTTGTAGAATTACATTGGTGCTTTTGTTTTGCAAACTGAGTCCAAGATCATTTAAAGCACTTTTGAATTTTTTATTTTTTAAAACAAAACTTACTTTAATATTTGGGTTCACTGACTGAATTATTGTGATGCATTTTAAATAAAAAGTCAGTTACATTTTTGTGGGTCAGGATGAAGGGAATTAGTTGAAAGACATTATTTAAAATGCAGTTTTTAAAATCAACCTTCGCTTGAGCAGGCATAAAATCAGCATTATTTTCTAAGTGGAAGTAGAAAACTGCAGGTTTGTCATTGTATCATAGCCTCTCTATAGCAGAGTTATAAAGGTTATAATAAACTTGCATCTGAACTGGACGTCAGTGGATTTGTTGAAGATGAGAAATTTAGTAGATGTTTCTCAATGCAGTCTCCTTTTTCAGGGACAGGTGACTATACATGCAAAATTTGACAAGGACATTTACCTCCCAGAGGACGCCGAATTTTACTTTGTTTATGGTGGATCCCTGAAAAGATACATAATGTTTGCTGAGCGAGTTAGTGACAGTGCTCTTCAGTCCATAGTTCCAGGTGAGCCTCAACTCCTGTTTACATTTTTCAACTCTTTCCTAAACTCAAACCCCCTTTCAGAGCTGCACATAACCAGACGATTTGGTATAACTCTTTTATGGCTCTGTATTGGAGAAAATGCAGGAGTTCGAATGATGGCCTTTGACCAACCAGGGGTGATCCTGCCTTTTGTAGCAATCCACGCAAGTGCAGTATCAGATGTAGACAATGTTACTGGACTTGCATAGTTAGCTATGCATTAAAGTGCAGTCTTCAGGGGTGGCATAATTTTTAATGCGTTAATTCTATGCTGTACCTGTTTGCCTCTGGGCATCCTAACACCTGCAAAAGTCCTGTTTTTCCTGAGCCTTCTCTCGGTGTAGCAGTCAGCCTGGCTTGCAAGATCCTTCTGCTGGAGGCTTGCAATGCTTGGAGCTCTGCTGGAGCTGGACATGGTACAGAGGTGTCTGCGAAACCATTCCAGGGCGCCTCACTGCGAACAGGGGGATATGTGTTGCTTCTCAGTTGGCTTTCTGCCTTGACATTGTCTGCTTCAGGGATGTAACATAAACCCTACTTGTCACCTCTGTTGTGTGCTTTGTGACCTTTTCATTTGTGTGAGTAGGTGGCTACAGATGTGATGTACCTGTGCAATAGGATCTGCTTGTTATTTGTTCGTGTGTTCTAAAGGGGATTTAGAGTCTGAAAATAAGAGCAGAGTATAAAAAAGGAAAGTTCATCACCATTACGTGGTGGCTTCTTTAATCCTGTAAATGGTAAATGATTGTCATGGATTACAACTGGAGAAAAGGCAATGCTAGGCTCGTTCCAAGGCTTTTTAAATTTTCCTTTAAAGTGCCTGAAATGACATTGTTGAATGGTTGCTTCTGGGCTAGTAATAAAAACAGAGGGCTGCAGGCAACACTTAATCGTGGCAGAAGGCATGAACAGATGAAAATAAAATGTGAGGTTAAAATATAGCCTGCTGATGTTAGTGCTATTTTCTGGTGGCCAAATTAAACATAAGGGAACACAGAGCACTTTAAAAACAATTGCAGTTGTGGTAAGTACTGCTTCTTTCTGCAGTTACTAGATTGCACATATACTTGTAGTTATACAAGGGGTATACAGGAGTATGTTGGAAAATATAGATTTGTACCCTTAGTACATTATGGTTAGCTCTCCAGTGAGACGTACAGCTTGCACCTCTTTTAGATATGTGACATCCACCCTCCCTTAGATGTCAAAGCAGTAGGAGGGAAACACAAAGTCCTGAAGAGGTTTGAGAGACAAACTCCCTCGGACTTCAAGGGTCCCAGCTGTAAGTTAGAGAGTTGATACAACATTTAATCAAGTCTGCCAAGATCCTGAAACATGCATTAGTTAAAATCTTTTGGGTTTTGGCCTGGATAGGTACAAAAAAGGATGTTAATAGATATTTTACTCAGAGTTCATGTTGCAGGCCACTCCCCCACTCTTCTCATGAGCATCATATTTTTCCTAATGCTTATCCAAGAACCTTCAGTTCTTTCTGTTGTAGTTAAAGAACGCTCACCTAAAAAGACTGGTTCTAGAATTAATCATGTTGGTATAATTTAGAGGAATGGCATTTCACAGTCTAGTTGAATCCAAGTTCATTGCTAGAAATGGTTGGTGGATGCCCTATGACAAATAAATGTAATGAGAGGAAAGAATAAAATAATTCTGAATGAGCAGTCACAGCTCTTAGAAGTGAAGTGGAATAAAAAATAACATGTATTTTCTGAACATAGATAATGTTAGTGATTAATTTAAATTAAAATTACAGGCCATGGACGCCAAGAAGCAGTTTCTGTCTCTATTAATGTACACAGGGAGTTACTCACCTGTGGTCCTCAGCAGCTGTCCCATCACTTACAGAGAGAATCTGTCTTGCAAGTTGTCTTGCTTTCTGGTCAGTCATGCAGAATGTCTCACTACCACTAATCAAAAGCTGTTGCTGGATAAATTTGGGCTAAGGATGAAAGATCTGCAGTTGCTGGATGGCCATTACTTATGAAGAATTGCCATTGACCTGGAACACCCTTGGACACTGCCCAGAAGGTGGTAGGGTTTTATTTTAAGTCAGAAAGCTTTTAACAGTGGTTTGGTGCACAGTTCAGGGCAGAGTATCTCACTGTTTTATCCACGTTCTCAATCTTTGTGCTTTATTTTTTGGTTAACATGAAAAAATTGTTCAGGTGTGAGAGGGGTAATCAGAGATTTGGTTTGTGCCTGGAGAGTTAAAAAGGATAATAATGGTTATTGTAACTCTGTCTCTCCAGGAAGTTTTTCTGCCTTGACTATCTGTGAATGTAGTTCTTTATTTATAAATGGACTCTGCCTTTGAAAGGTTAAAGAGCTTTAAAAGCTTTAAAGGGCTGCTTAAAAAAAGCAAAAGCTGTAGCAGTGAAGTTTTGCTGCTGTGATTCTAACCAAGTGACATATTTTATCTACACAGACAAAAAGGAAGTGGTAATAAAAGAGAAGAATATGTTACTGTAGGCATTCTGATATACAGAGTAAATGTGATTTTTGTCACTGTTCTGTTAATGTTTATGCTTTATTCAGGACTATGATCATTCTTTGGGGAGCATATCATTAAACAAGTTTTCTTTTGTGGCTTTTTTTTATTGTAGAAGAATGGGGTGAAAATATATGTGAAACTTTACATTAGGGTATGCTTTTGAAATTTTTGTAAGAAAACCACGTGAAATTTTCCAAGTTTCAGGTTTCATTGCAAACAAAAAGCTGTAGTTATGGTTTGCTTAAGAGTATAATTTTTTTTGCAGACCCAGCTGATTTATAGCTGAGATTGGAAACTTGATGGCTTCACATGTTTTTCATTGAATATTTGGTGCTTTTAGCTGCTTTTCTTTTAGTATTTTAAATTGCTAAAAATTGGAAGACAGGCAGCTTCCATATGAGCCAAACAGGAATAGATATTCATGCAAGCTTTTGGGAAGTAAAAACACAGCACTTAGCCCATTTCTTTGGGTGAGCACTTTTTTCCTGTCTTAAATATTTCTAATTCTTAATGGCATATAGCTTGAAATCTGAAGGATGCTTTTTGTCTGTCTGTTGTAAACCATTCTTTAAACAGATGTGAAAACAAGTACCAAGTCTCATTCAAATATTGTCTAGACAGGAGAGAAAAAAATAAAAGGCCATTACTTGTTTCATTTTGATGTGTAGTAAATATTTGTTCACATTACTCAACTTCTGGAACAAGTGTTGGATCTTAGGAATGAGTACCTTAAGTCAAAGCCTGAAGAACTCAGCTGTAGTTTTGTTCACAAGCTTGGCTAAGTTTTTCATTAAAACAAGTTGAAACCCAACCCAGGCGTGGTAATGAGAGATGCTTGGGCATAGCCAGCTGGGTACCTTCTTGCTTGAAACACAGGGAAGAGTTATCCTCGGTGTGTTGTGAGTGCAGAGAGTCAGAGCACATCTCAGCTGGTACCAGAGTAAGCTCTGCCAAGGCAGCTGCTATCCACGTAGCAAAATTCTCTAATTTTTAGTTATGCTAATTGTTAATTTTCAGGTTTATAACAACATTTTTATGGAAAAAGAGTATGTTGCCCTTGTGAGACTTTTACAGGTCTTGTATTTTTTTGTTTCCATGTATTTTTCATACTTTTTCACTTTTCAGATTTAAATATATATATATATAATATGTATTACATTATATATTTATATATATGTATACATAAACAAAATTTGAACACAGTGAAAAAGCTGAGATGTGTGCCCCAGTTGCTATACAGAGCCTCTCTGAACATTTGAAGTGTTAGATGAGCATGTCTTCATCATGCTGCATTGGGGTTGCCTCATGGGCACTGTTGCACTTGAAGAGATTACATCTCCTTTTGTACATTGCTGTTAAATTAATGCTATTAAATGAAGGTGCAGTCTTTTACCTTCTCTCTGAATAAAACAAAACCTGATCTGACTTCCTGGGGCCTGGAAGCCAGCTTTGCCACTATTTAGTTATTTTCAAGAGGAAGACTGCTCTTTTAGGTTTTTGGCTATTAATAGAAGCAATACAATTAGAACCTGAGTTATGAAAACAAATTGTGGATCTCAGGGAAGGGAACAGTGTCTGTACATGTTTAGTTCCCTCTAATGAACAAGGAGATTTTCCATTTTATTTCATAAATGCATTGTAATTGTTTTCTAGGAATAGGTCTTGTGGGGTGAACTGAAATACCCAAAGTTGCTGCTTTATAGTCTGCCTTTGGGGGACACCTTCCCTTTTTCTATGGCATTTTTCACTTTATAGCCCTCTCCCTGTCCTTTTCATTGTAAATCGCATTACTCTTTCCACTTAGTGTTAACACATTCCTGCTAAGGTACATAAGTTCAAACCTGGCTGATGCATGTTTTTGATGTAAATTAAAGAAAATTCTGTCTGTCTTTTCCTTAGTGAGAATTTTAGATTACTTTTTATTCCTGTGGAAGGAAAGGGAGAGGACTGCCTGTTCTCCTTCATGGAATTAGGAAAATAGTGGGAACAGTGGATAAGTATGTATAGGTCTGGTAAGATTTGTGAGGAGAGGTAAGAGTTTTGTGGTCAGAATGCTCAGGGAGTTAGAGAAACAGACAAATCTTTGTCCCAGTATGAATTTGCCCTTTTGGAAGCTGTGCATGGCAGACAGAGCAGGATGCTAGCCTGTGCATTGGGAAGCAGATGAGTGTCTTTCAGTGCCTGCTGCTGACCCAGAAAACTGTGACATGGGGTAAGATATTGGCAAGCATGCTTCAACCTGTGGGTCCCCAGCAAGTGCATGATTCTCATCTCCTGGACAATGGTAGTAACAGCAGAGAGGAGGCATTTGAGGTTCCTCTGATCACAAAGGGGCTTTTTGGGAAAAGTGCTGAGCACTTGGAGATGATCAGAGTGTTAAGAGCAAGTACTGTAAGAGATACGAGAGATAAAGTTTCCTATTTAAGACAATACATAAGTAGTGGACTCAGAAGCTGGCTCTGTTGCTCAAGAGACCAGATATGAAGCTGTGGTCTGACCTAGCCTCAACTTTCAATCAGCACTAGGTTGGAGAAGCCTGCTTTTCTAGCTGAAAGGGTGTCCCCACCTGTCATTGGGTGGTGCTCAGTAAACAAGTGCTTAAACCAGACTGCTGGAGAGAGCATTTGGCTGCAGTACTAAAAAATGAGGAATACCCCTCCAGAAAGAATATCCTGTGGTGTTTTGCATCTTTGTTGGGGTCACCAAGCAGCAGAGTCAACTGAAACTTCACATGATAGTGTAGGTGGGGCACCACAGGCAGCCTTTCCTGTGTGGAGCTGGTGGATGGGAACCTTTTCTAACCCTCCTGCTGCTAAAACTGCTGGAGCAAAACTCCTTTAAGCCCACCTTTGTGATGGAGCTTAATCTTCCCTCATCTCCATTTCTTCTGTAGATTGATGCCAGCCTTTGAGTGTTCACACAGGTGTGCTCTCAGATGGACTGTCACATACCTGACTTCACGTGTCAAAGTGGGGTGTACCGAAGACAACTTTAAAAATAATCTCATAGCTAAGGGAAAAATGGAAAAATTAGCAGTAATGCATAAAAGTATGAAGCCAGAAAAAAATGGAATTTTTCAGCCAGCTTTGATGTCTCCCCCTGCTTGTCAAGCCTTGAGGTTTTTAGTCTGCCTCCAGGAAATGAATGAGATTCAGAGCCTGGAACAGGCTTAGTCATTTCTGTCAGAGAGAAATACTTGGTTTTAGTTTATTTTTTTGGACATAGGAAGGGATTCAGGTGCAAGGAAGAACAAAAGGATTCTTTTAATGTTTTAAACAGACTGAGTTCGGCTCAGCTCTGTGTAACTCAAATAGAATGTTTTGGCTGGAGAACTGGGATGCAATGCAAAACAGTATCTTGATAGTGCATATTTACAGCACCACCTGCCTTGCAGTAGTCGACCTTGTATGAATCAGCCAGCAGCAGTGGCTTTCAAATCTTAAGAATTGTTGGGTTTGTATATTGATGAAAAATGGCATTTTATACCATTTGAATATGAATATGTTGTAGAAGCCTTGTGTTTTCCTTTTTTTCCTTATTCTGTTTCAGCTTTCCAAGAGTGCAGTTAAATTAATTACGTTGGATTTTTTCCACTATTGGGGTGGTGGTGGTGTCTATTTCTTAACGGTTTTCTTTCTGTTGTGTTAGTTTTTTTTGTTTGGATTCTCCCCCCCCCCACCACTGTTGTGCCACATTTGAAATCTTCCTCAAGGGAATGGAAAAATAAAGTGAAAAGTGTGGGGAAAATGCTATTTATTCTGTCACAGTGAGGAGCTATAAGAGGAGGTGGTAAAAGAACTGAAACTAGAAAATGTTTTTAAGAAAAAAAATTACTAAAACCCTGTTATTTCCAAACTTTATCATTCTTTAATGCAAATCTTTTCTTTATAGGCAGATCTATTTAAAAAGCTTATTATCAGTATCCTGTCTTTTTTGTTCTTTTGCTTTGATATTGCTGATCCTGGAATACAACTGCAGCAGATTTTGGGTGAAGGGATCCCTGGTCTTATCCTCCTCTCAGAGCAGGGCTTGCTTCAAGGTTGTATCAGGTTACTTAGGATCAGGTTTTGAACACTTCCACAGACAGACAGTTTGTAACCTACCTGGGTCACCTATCCCAGCATTTGACCATCCCTGTGGTAAAAAATACTTTGCTTGTATTGAAAGAACATGTTTACTTTTCCATTTAGACTTCTGACTTCACAATTTGTATTTCAGATTTTAGTATCATGAAGCTATTAGTTATCGCTTTATGTCATCAGGTTCTGCTCACTCTTGGGTAAGCCATGTGGGAGTAGTAAGAGGGTAGCCCAGCAAACATATCATCTAGAGAAGTAAAGTATGGAGAGGAGTGTGAGTGCTGTTTCTAAGTTCACTAGAGGTGAAAATAGCCAGTGAAGCTTCTTGGTGGTTTCGCTACTATGTGTGTTCCAGCTGGTCATAAACAAATCTAGCATAAAGTTAGATGAAGGTTGTTAGGGTGGGCAGATAAAAATCAGTTACTAGACTATTTGTGGTGAGATAATAGAAATTATTGTTGTAGATGGTGTTTTCAAATGACAAAGATTAATTGTAGCAGGCTTATTCATACTGCCACCAGATTTGGCCACCAGAAGGGTAACTTTATCTGCTGCAATGTCAGAGCAGAGGGAAGGCTATCCCTCATCAGGGAAGGCTTCCTACAGGCTTCGTTTTTGCTGAGTGAGAAAGTCCTAATCTTATCATGCTCAGAGCAAGCTTACCTGGCTTTTTTTTGTGATGTTACAATATATGTTGAAACCCAGTGGCCCCAGGCCAAAGTTGAGAGTAAAGTTTGCCTTTTTGTTTCTGTGTTTTTAATCCGAGTATCTGCTCAGATGTTTAGTGTGTTTGATATTGGTTGATGTTTGAAGTAGATTAATTTATCTGCTGTCTCATCATTAACAATATATATATATATAAATATATAGTTAATATATAGTTGGAAGCATCTAAAGAGCCCACTTTGCTGTCTAAAGTTGGACTTTATCAGAATTTAAGTACTCCAGATCAAAGAGCAATCCTGAAATATTTTTTTTAGTGAATATTTTAATCTTTGAATGCATAATGTTTGCTCAGGGTCTTGGTTCTGGACCACAGCATTTCCTGTATATTTCAGCTCCCTAGTGTACATATAAATGCACACTAGGGAGTGCTAGTGACTTTCATCACTGGCTGCTGCTCTGCTGGGGTCCAGACTGGCATAGAGTTGAGTCTGCTACAGTCCTTGTGAGGGATAGTCTCTGAAGTACAGAAATAGCACTGGGGCCAGTGCAAATCACAAATGGTGTTACCAGTCTCTATTCAGAAATATAGCTTGGGAAAGGGAAGACACTAACAAACATTTTCATACTGTAACTGAATGTTACGTCATTCTCTGAGCAAGTGAGACATCCAGGCTTTGAGCATCGTTTTTCACTTCTGATGTGTGTCATGAGAAAGGCATCCATGTCTAAACAGCAGAGGCTTCTCATAGCTGATTGATTGTAGTCAGTCTGCTGCTTTCTTGGTCTTCTGCTTTGCATCCCTTGGATTTCCTTATGCACCATAACCCATTTTCAATTACTCTGCAACAGAGGGGGCAGGGTATGCTTCCACTAGAGGAATGATCAGAGGAAATTTGAAGTTGTGTGTGTTCAAATCCCATCTAGCTGAGGAGGAAGTTGTACTGAGGGCTCCCATTTTTTAAGTGGCACATCAGCCACATGTTTTGGGAAGCCTGAGCCCTGTTCATTTAAATGTTCTTCCCTAGAAGAAGGTCTCAGATCCAGGCACACCAGGGTGTTTGATGTGTAGTGTTTGGCTGGGCTTTGAAGCTGTGAGTTGGAGTCGAATCCTCTGGGTTGAATTTGTTCAAGGACAGGTTGGATAGTGCTTTAAGTAAACCTCGTCTAGTGGAAGGTGTTCCTGTCCTTGGCAGGGTCTTTGGACTAAGTGGTCCTTGAAGGTTCCTTTTGACCCAAGGCTTTCTGTAGTTCCATTTAGCAAAGCATTCTGCAAAGGCTTGAGTTGGATTCAGTGGACTTTAAGGTTGCACATGCTTGAAAAGTTTGAAACATACATGCTATCTCGTTTAATAGTGGTGTAAACACTATAGTTCATATTAAAGTTGGTAACTAAAATATAGCAATGATCATTGACTCCAAAAACTGAAATCAGAAATGTTTTGTAGACCTTGGAGGGAAAAACCCCTGTGGCCCTGGATCATATGCCCAGCTGGATGTATTTTTGCCTAGAACATGAAATGGGAAGACCAAGAAAAAATTTTATTGCCCAAAACCTGGGGAGAAAATTGTTGCATAGGCAGGCTAATGCACCAGGTCACATGTTGGCTAGCCACAAGTAAGAATGAGTTTGAACGTGATTTTTTTTATAAATAATGACATAACATTTTGTATGTGTGTTCTAGAAATACTTAGGTACATTTTCTGTATATGTTTAGTGATATTCTGGTTTAAAGAATTTTTCCTGCATCCAAATGTTAATGTTCTGTTTCTGTTAGAACTGCAGTGAAAAATGGGTTTCAGATAATACATACCGGTTTGCTGGCTGTTACAGTGCTAGAGTCCGTGTCCTGAAGCTCCCTTTTACTCTGATGTCTGGATTTTGTTTTGTTTATTGGAGGAAGTGTGGCCTGGTTTTCTGGGATTTGACTGTCTGAAACTTTTAATTACGCTTGAAATGGAAGGTAAAACATCTGGATGGCTGTCATCAAATAGTCAGAGCAAAAACTTTATCACCAGTGGAGATCCTGCAGTAATTTTCTCTGGGGAGTGGTAGAGCAAATTCCTCAGGTTCCTTGCCATTCTGGCCTTATGCGATGTGGAGATAAAGGATTCTTTTGAATATAATAACACTTTAAATCCAACATTTTCAAAAAGGGGTTGATGACTTTCCCCCTGTCCTCAGAAAGGTCTTTGCAGAAGGCAGCTCTCCTGTTAAGATGTTAAGAGGATGTACTCAGCTGAGACATGACAGCAGCCTTCAATTATGTGAAAGGAAACTGTGAAGGGAAACAAATGAAGCATTTTTCATTCAGATGGGAAAAGAAGCAGCAGGCTTATACTGAGAAAGGGTGAGCTAGATGATTGTTGTTATGGTGAGGGTAAAATTTTCCCTGGTGAATATTGCCCAAGGAAGTTATGTTGGAAGGTGTTTAAAAGAGATGAGACAAAAATTAGGCTAAAGGCAAAGAATGGACTAAAGACCACTTGAGGATTCTTCAGGATTTTTTTTTTAAATTAAATATACCTGACACTTTCAGAGGGAGTACTTAAACTGAATAGGAGTCTGCTGTGAGCTACTATATTTGAGTGTAAGTAGATGACAGCTTTGCTCAGTGTATAAGTGTTTCTGAAAAAAATGCTTATTGGCTTTTTGACTACATAACTAGTCTCTCTGCTAGGGGATTGCATTCTGTCAGACAGTTTATCTTGTAAATATCGATATAGAGAGGAAATTTGGCAACAATTTTGCCATTGACTTCAATTCTTATTATTTACACCAATGTGTGCACATACCTACGTATGCTTCGTGAGCTTCACCTTGCCATTGCCTCTGGAGTGTATAATTTTCAATTACTTCTTCTGAAGTGGTTGGGTACAAGAGAAGAAGAAGTCTGTTGAATAGGGATCATAAATTTCAATGAAATTTCATGAATAACTGGAAGCCTAGTAGATTTCAGATGATTGTTCTAAGAGCTGTAGGGTAACTCCCCTTAAATACTTGACCTTGTGGAAGCACTCTCATATTTAATTTTATACTAAAATATCAGTGTATAGAACAGGTTGAGTGGCACTTGAGAATATTTTATTTATCGCTTTTAAATTGCAGAGACTTTTTGTTTGAGAATATATGTAGACAGATAAATCTTTCTTTGAATAAAGGCCAGGGAATTGCTTGAATTCATGATCTAGTGATAAGTGAATGATTCATGATCTAGTGATTAAGTAATTGTTGTATATCTTATTTTAAGCTTCATCCCATTGCACTTGATGATTATTTGCTGAGAAGAGAGGAGAGGAATGATTGGCACAGGAGGTCACCTTTCTGAGGGGAGAGAAACAAGAATTTTGTGGCATATTTTATGCATGTGAGTGTTAGCTTAGCTTATAGCTCTCTCTGCTCTTACCATCCTGATAAATAGCCTGCCTTTAAAAATCATACCACCTTTTTTTTCTTTTAAATTTTTTAATTTAGATACTTGGCTGTGTTGCCAGATGTTTTGTGTTGCTGGGACAATACAAAGCAGCAGGAAAATTGCCCCTTAACAGTCTTCTGCAGTATATTGGGGCATTTACTGGTGCTGAATACTATACTATATATAAAGAAATAAATAAATAATGGATTATCTAATTCAAACTGTTTTCTTTGACTGATGAAATTAGATGGTATTTGGATATCCTTTAGCTCCGCATATGCAATTAAGTATCTGTTGATTTCAGTGAAAGACCAAAAGTGTTTCTGCTGAAGTAATTTTTTAAGTCTGAACCTGAGCTGTGATATTTCTGCAGATGATAACAAGTGTCTTTTAATGCCTCCTAGCAAATAAAATGCTGGTTTTTGTTACTGATGATTTTGTTTTGCTTGCTGTGTTTTTTCAGAGTCTAAACATAAAGAAACTCTTCTCCAGCTTGTGATCAAATTGAGCTTGGTTAAGCTTTCGCTGTTCCTGGAAACCCAGCCTGGAGGGTCACTGGCATTAGCATTATCTAGTGAGGAGGGAGCAACACCATTAGATTTGGCTTTACAACATGAACACTCCAAACTAGTTGAGGCCTTCGCAAAGTGAGTAAAATGGTTTGCTGCTTCCTCTGAAAATGTCCTGTCAGTTAAGGAATGTGGGTAATGCTGTTGTTTATCTTGAAAGAGTTGCCTATTTTGTGCTGGTTTCTGCTGCTTTTTGCCAGTATTATCATTTTAAGTGGTAAACTTGTGTTTACAATTAAAGGAAGTTTGTTATTTGCATCTTTCATTACATTTGCAAGTCAATTAATAGTCAGTTAAATGACAGAGGACCAGCTGCACCATCAGGTACCTCTCCCAGAACTATTGCAGCTGAATCCTGATGCATTACAAACAAGAAAAGACATTCCTTAAAAGATATACATAGAAGTATTTGCTATAAGCAGAATCATAGGACCTGACTTTCATGAAACTTTGGTAGACTGTGATTTCTCTAAAGCTCAAGTTTGAACAAATAAAGGAGAGTCAGCAATAAAGACAGTGCTGCATTTATGACTGTTTTGCCAGAGAGCTGCCACACTGATAAATGACTTACAGGACAAGTGTTTTCTGGCACCTTTCAGCTGTCTGGAGTTCCGTCTGTACAGTCCTGAGGACCTGCATGGGGGGGGTGTGTGTGTGTATGTGTCTTGGGATACCAAATATTCAGCATCAGACACCCCTTCTTACTCTTGGCTTTTCTTTGCAAATAGAGATACACAAAAATTGGGATACATTTTTACTCTAATATATGACTCTTTTGGTTCTGGCTCCATGCAGCCTACAGTTTATGTGAGACTTATCTATACTTCAGTATGGTGAATTCTGTTATGACTGTCTCATTTGTTTGTAATGTCCAAACAATACTGTATTCCCTTGAGATACTTTGTTTTTCACTGTTGTGGGATAACAAATCTGCTAGCTGCCAGTTGTGTCCTATGGCTATATATGGCAGCATTTACAGGAAAAGGTACTATTGCTCACTTATAACAATCAGGAGAAATAGGTGTTGTCATAGCTTGCTCTTTCTGGCTTCTTTTACTAGTGAGTAACCATCTAGAGCTAATATTGTTTTTTCCCAGTTGTTAGCTAGAAGTAGCTGTGTGTTCTTAAGGCTCAGAGGAGTAATTGGTATTTGTTTGTCCAGCTGTGCTTTCAGTGAATGTTTCGGATTTTCAGCCTCTGGTTTTTGCAGTGGGTGTGTTGGGGTCCTGACGGGTTGTGCCGAAGGTGAGCAGGAAGCTCACTGGGGCCATGCTTTGCTTCTACCTGTGCACAGAGCACTTTAAAGAGTGATTCGTTCCAGCTTCCAGGGCAGTCACTTGCTTGACATTTCAAGAGCAGAGATCTGCGATGGTGCCTGCGTGCAGTTTGTTCATGCATTGGGAGCTCTGATGCTGACATTTAGCCACGCTGCACAGCACTTGCTGGAGTTGCACATTAAGCTCTTCAGAAAATACTTCTGGGACAGACCTCCTCTTTGCCAGGTACTATAGCTTTTCTTCATAATTTCCAGCTCTAAACTTTTCAGATTGGATTTGTTTTTTCTCAAGTAGCCCGTTAGTTTAAGCTGCCCGTGTCACTAATCACCAGCATAATTGCATGATTAATGTTGTGGGCTTCTATTTTGTGTAAGTGTAGCACACTGTATGACTGAAGCTGGAGCATAAGAGATGTTGAAGCTTTGTCAAAGCCTCCTTTGCCTCTCAAGTTTTTTTTTAATTATGGTGGACTCTATGGTGAGTATCTTTCCCTGAAATCTCTGTGTCTTCAATGGCATCACCACTGTATTCATTTTAATACTTTGAAATATTTAATTTAGTTCAATTTTTTTGTTTGGTACTGTAATGCCTGGGAACCTTGATCAATTATTTACAGCAGAAATAGAGTATAGACTTTTGCTATAGAGTTTAGTTATGATATGGTTGGTCTTATTTCAGTGTAAGCTGTCTGAAGCACTATTCTGATATCCTTCAGGACATCTCAATTTCAGTAAAATAAGGAGGAGAATGCTTGCATGTACAAGTTCTTTAATAGCAGTGCAGAACTGAGATTGTACAACTATATAAAACTAGTGAGCTAAAAACGTACTAAAAGTTGGCTTTTTTCCTGGTCTTGAAATTCAGCTTTTCTTTTTCATGCTTTGCTTCAGGTTTCCTTGTTTGTGCACTGATTTTCTTGAGTTATCTTTATTGCATTCTGTATTTTTTTTTTTAAACTTAGAAAATGATTTGTCTATTGTGTATAACAGAGAAACTTAATGTGTGGTATGTTGTATAGTCCTTATGTATAATCTTGTGTAACTACATTGTCAAGAATTTGACTTGTTCCAATACAAAGAAGTTGTTCTGTGTAGCTTGCAGAATCCCTACAACTGTGTGTGGCTTTTCCACTGAGACAATAGTAAACCCCAAAGGAAAATCAAGACTATAATCAAGAATGCATTCTTATTTTTATAACTGGATTTTTCTTGCACTCATAAAATCTTCATTTTTCCTTCAGTCTGTGAAATGGGAAAAAAAAGTGTGGTATGTTAGATATTCTCAAAGACAAAGATTCTTAAAGGCTAAAAATTCTGCACTTGGTATTTTCAGGAAAAAACCTGCTGCCGTGGATTTGTGAGTTCCCCTTTTGCTCATTCCTCTGGTCGCAGCAGTCTAGATTCTATTGTGGGGACCCTGCTCCCCTTCTGCTCAGCATCAGTGTTGCACCACTTTTAATAAAGCAGAAAGAAACCAAAATAATTGGGAAGATCACATTTTTATTTAGTCAATTTCTTATACACCAGATATCATCCTGGATTATAAGTGAGATGATCAAACTGTCATGTTTAGACTATGTATTATGTCCAAAAGGAAAGGTAAAATTAATTTTATCTCTATTGTAAACAAGAGTTTTGAGCACTTTAGTTATATGCAAAGCACTGGTAGGGAATTAGAGATTTTTGGTGGGCATTAGAGATTTCACAATACATAGTCTTTTTAAAATAGAGGTAGAATTTACTGCTGTACTGGAGTATTTATCTCGTCTGCAGCGGACTAAGGCTGTATAACTGGTATCTTGAGACTGCATAAATGACCACATTGCTATTTTATGCTTGATTCAGAGAGTCATGAGCTTAAGAGAAGGAGCTCGTCTCATTTATGGTGGCATGCAGCTGTGGATTTGTGTGAAATGGCTGACTTAGGGAGGAGCACAAAATATTTTTGCATTTATTCCTGCAATAAAATACTAATTTTTCTCAAGTGTGTTCTTCATTCTCTGCTCTGTGGGCTCTTTTAGTTCCTTGACTATTCCTTAGAAGTCTAAAATGGTAATGAAAAAGTTAAAACAAGCAAACTGTCAGTAATCTACAATCACCTATAGGGGAGCCATGCCTCCGCTAAACAGTTCAGAAAGGGAAAACTCACCGGTTTTGTGGCTGTGCCAGGCAATACAGAAGAGAGATTTCTGAAGATGGTGAGGAACAACGTGAAATTGCTTGAACTCTGTGTGACATCCTTGGGGCAGAGATTGCTGTGGTGGTAGTGGTGCCCATCAGTGGGGCTGTATGGTTCATTGTGCCAACCCTGGAGACCTAGACAGGGTGTAAAGGTGATCCACTTGGCTGTCTCAGCTGCTGGGCAGCACAGCCAGTGCAGGGGAGAGGTCAGAGGAAGAGAGATCCGGAAGAGAGATCTGGGGACTGATGGACACGTTTGAAATGGTGTCAGAGTAATGAAAAAAACCAGAAAGGTCAAACCAGGATAACAATCCGAAATTATTAAGATAATTTATGATAATTTAAGTAATTTTATTACATGGTTGTGAAGAGATTTAGTAGTTTCACAAGGAGGAGATGACTTCTGCCTGGTAGGCATGGGAATAGGAAACTGCCTAGCACACCAACAGATGAGCAGAGAAAAATGCAACTAGCCCCACTGAGGTGGGGATCATAGATAGCTTGACAGTTTCATGGCTTTCAAATCAGTTTGGCTGCAATATTCAGCCCAGGGTCATCCCTGACTGCTTCTTTTCTGTTTAGATTACCACGTCTTTACTCTGCTGCTCTTGGTAGGTGGCAGATACATAGGCAACGCACTAGGAGCAAGCCGAGCTGTAGAGGAAACCACACAAAAGGATACATTATTTCTTCCTGCTCCCTTCCTTGTAATCTCCGAGGGTAATTCCTGAAATAAGAGTCTGGATCGTAGTCCCCAGTTTCTTTTGAGTAGGAGTGATATAGGCAGTGTGCATATGAGTGAGGGGGCAGACTGGCCAGGGGCCACGGACATGGGAGGAGAGTGGCTCCTGCCTTCCAGGCTAGGTTTACCATAGAGCTAGTGTATAGACCTGGTTTATTCTCTTTATATTGCCTATCCATCAAAACTGCTTGCGGATGCTTTCAACATAAAGTACACTTCTGAACAGAGCTGTTGTGCAAAGGCGCAGTGCTGCTTTTCTCATAAAGAGGTTCTAAGCAGTGAAGTACAAATGTTAAATCTGATCCTTTATATCCCCTGTGTATTGTAAGCAGGAGGTAACTTCTCTCTGTGGTTAGAAATATTTTATTGGTTTCCCTCTTGAGGAATTGCTGTCGGTTTCCCTTAGAAGGTAGCCAATAAAATATTCCCAGTGGAATCTCTATCAGTGATTTTAGTATTGCTTATAACATATTGATTTGGTAGTCTTTGATATTATTCTTGAGTTTTCAGATAATGTCACGGGCATCAAATACAGTTACTGTAATTTTTATTTTTTTTTTAATAGAGTATTAATTCCAACCAAGTTGAGACAGTGGAAGGTCCAAAAATGCCCTGCAGTACAACAAGCTCTGTAGAAGGTACAGTTTTTTTTCCGTAATGTTGCAATCTTTAAAAGCTCTAGAAAGTCGGCACAGATTTCTACACCATTTATTTACCCAGGAAGATCACATTTCACGTGATGTTAGAGACCTTTAAGTAAAGAACAGTGGAATATGTACGTCATACATTATGAGAGTTGTGTAAGTTGTGATATTCCTTACAGAGCATCGGTTTTCCAATGTCAGACTGAACTTGTTCACAAAATATTATGGCATTTATAGTGACTGGAAAAGCCTTAACTGATTTCATTTAAAGAGCCAGAAAAATGTGAGATAGTTCCAGGAGAGGGCAGTATTTAACTGAACGAATGCTCCAGCCTGCGAATTCCAGTAAAGCCAAATAAGTTAATAAAGATAGGAGCAGAGTAACGTTTTGTATGGGTAGTTTTGGAATCCAGCCCAGACTTCTTAATGTGGCACAATTTTCATTTGTTTCCATTAGGCATTCAGTATTTTGGTGAGTGGTTTACCTCTAAGGGTTGCAGGACTGTACTTGTGAGAAAGCTCTTTCATTACCAGAATATCTCCATGTGTACTTCAGAGCAAGCGTGCTTAGATCTGAGGAGAAAATCTCAAAAAAAAAAGTTCATTCTTCAGTGTCAGAAGTGCAAGACTTGGGGGTTTACATATTATAGTTAGGAATGAATTAAAAGTTTTCATCAGTTGTCCATTTGCTTATGTAGCTGGAAATGTATATTTGGATGAAGCAACAAGCTGAAAACTGAGAGCTCTGTGAGAGAGAGGCTCGATCTTGCTTCACTTACTGAGCGCAGCAGAAATGTGAGCACCTGCATAAACTACTGACAGCACCAGGACCGGACTGAGGAAAAGAAAAGTGACTGTAGATCCAGGTGTCATTAGCTAGTAACTTCAAGTGAATGGGCAAAATAGGGACAAAGTCATTGTGTATTTAAATATGTATACTGCTATTGTTAGTATTGGAAAAGGAGTTTTATACCCAACTTCTCTGGCAGTGTTGAGGCAAGTGTTCTGCCATTAGAAGTTAAATTTGCAAAGAAATGTTAAGCAATTGTTAGCAATTACATCTGTTATTGTAAGTGTAAGTGACTATTTATCATATGAGGTTTGTGAATGACTTTGGTGACACAGTGTGTAAATGCATTGATTCTAGGTGTTCATCTGAGAGCTGTGCTCTGACCAGCATGATCTTTATGCTGCATCTTGGGGATAGAAAGTGAATGGCTTGCATTGATAACACTATATGTGGTAGTAGCTTGGCCAGTGTGACTCCTAGGTGATGATTACTTCAATATTTTTCAAAAAAGCAGTTTTTATTCAGTCTGACCTGATGCAAGCAGAGTGCAAACATCATTGCCCAGAAAGAGAATTGACAGTTCAGGATGTCTACTCTCATTTTGGATTCTGGTTGTTAAGCTACTCATCCTCTTTGCCAAATACATTTCTCATAGAGGATGAGCAGCAAAGATATTTGGCATAGATAGTGGCATAGGCACACCCACCTATATGTGTTTTCTGTGGAAGCTATACGCTTTTGTGCCTTCATGCATCAGACTTATTTTGTGCCTAGTTTTAAAAAGAAAATACATTTCAATTCAACAGCAGGAAAAGCATGCCACGTTTTGTTAGTATTCAGGACCTATACAAACAAATGGTAGTAAGCATACTTGCATGTTTTACACTTTGTTATTTACTTGTAGACATAAGAAGCCTGTAACTACTGTTTGTACACTGTTAGGCAATGAAGTTTTTCATCTTCTTGCATTTTAATATTGTCATAGGTTTCCATATTTCTGTAAACAAGACTTCTCTCTAGCTACCACCAAATCAAAAAACCTAAAAAAACCGTGAATGGTGATTACTGGTAACTAGTAGCTTGTTTTATACTCTCCACCGGCCAGCATTCAGGAGATCAAAAAACCCTTTGTTTGAGATTGAGTTAAAATTGTTGCTTCTAGAAGCAGAAATTTTATGAAATGACTGCACTTTTTGCTATGTTCTCAGTTACATTCTCCTTTATAAAGTGACTGCTAAGCTCAGGACTTTATTTTGGCATATTCATATCATGAGAGTATCCCCCCCAGATTTCAAAACTGCTGCCATTCCTAGAAGTAGCAACCATTCGCTTCTAAAGTCAAGATCAGCAGACCTTTAGAACACAATGCTATCAGAAGCCCTGACCTGTTATCGAGAGGAGGTTGCTATAGCAGTATTTTGCTTCTTGTGAAATGCAATCATGAAAGCAGTGGGTCAGTGTAAGGTGGTGCTGCTGGCTTAGTGGTGAATCTCCCATAGCAACTTAATTAAATTCAAATACATGGAGTGAAATATAATCCAGTGAGGATGCAGCATAAAAGGTGAAATAAGGTGGTAATTCTGTAGTTTGTGCTTTTCTTTTTTTCTGTTTTCTGAATAAATTTCATTATTTAAAATAGATTGACTAGATAATGTGTTCCTGAAAGCCTGAGTGATGCTTTTGTTCATTTGCATTCCTGTAACCAGGTAGCCAGATTACTCCTCTTTGCTGTTTCACAGTAGTCCTTCAGGGTGCATTTGAGCAAAACTTGGAAAGCATGGGGGATTTTTTTGGCATATACTGTGTCCTTCCCCACAGCCCTTCGAATAAACCATAAAAAAGGGGGGGCGGGGAGGAAGAAAAAAAGTGACAGAAGTGAAGTTATTTTTTATTTTTTTTACTTTTTGGGGTTAAAAATATGAGGTCTAATTTCAGAAAAACTGCATGAAACCCCTGCAGAAGAAAAGCAGAGCTCATCTGTTCAGCAGTGTTGGTGTGAGGCACAGCACTGGAACTGTTGGTTTTCTGAGCGTGTGGGGGTTAATCAGCAGCTGGCTGACAAATTGCAGTGCTTCATCCTTGAGACAGCATGGTTTATTACATCTGAGCAGTTAGTCTCTGAGAGAGACCTTGTGGGTAACTGTGAGTCCTTAACTGGACTTAAGTGGGAAAAATGCTTGATGTAAAAAATACGGCAGGTCCCATTGTTGGCTTCTTGGAGGTATCTAAAGAGTTTTGGGAGAGAATATATGTGAGAAGTCCCATTACAGTTTTGTTTACAAAACCAGAAGATCTTGGCCTTGGTATTTTTTAATCACCTGTTAAAGCAGCAGCTTGATTATTACCTGGGTATGACACTAAAATAGTAATTCAGTAATTGAGAGAAACAAAATCTGATCAAATCTGGAAAATTTGGTGAAGATTTCTCAATGCCAAGTGACTGCTGCTTTTTCTTTTTTTTTTTTTTTAAATGTTTGAATTTAGTGAAATATTGCTGAGTGACACTTTTGTTAGGTCATTTTTATAAATGTGGTGATGACTGTAAGGGTTTTTTTTGTTTTGTTTTGGTTTTTTTTCTTGTTTTTAATTTTAATTACCACCTGTGTGGAAGATTGATCCATTTGTTCGAGATTCACGTTTTTCTCTGCAGTATGCACTCTTTTGGTGTCTATGTTGAAAGTGTATATGGGAGCAGGGTGTTGTAGCTGAACAGTCTTGTTAGGGGAAAAGATTCTGGTTCTGTATTGACTGCCTCTTGTTTTGATCTAGCAGAAAGGCTGTAGCTGACTTTGTAAAGCATGAACCGAACTGTGACAGATGTGAGCAGATCAGGCACTGGAAATAGGCATCTTAGACACATTGCTGTTTCCTCCAAAGCACAGTATATTGGCTAGTTCAGAGTACAATTAAACTTGTAAGAAAACAGGCTGAAAATTGAAGTTTGTGGTGCATATCTTAGAGTCTGGAAATAACATACCATGTCAGTTGCATTTATGAAAATGGCTAAAATGAAGTGGCTGCTGCTTGACAGTGTTTGAACTAAATTCTGAAAGCCTATAGGACAGCTTACAGCTAAGCACAAATACAGCTATTTATCTTCAAAGATAGAGCTCAAGTTTTCTGTTCCTAGCCTTTCCAAGACTATGTGGTTCCTTTGAAAGAAAATGAAAATCATGTCTTGTTGGGCATTGGTAAGAAAGAATTAATAATTTTGACTTCCAAAAGCATACTGTGATGCCAATTACACACAAGGCAATTTCTTTACAAGAGGTTAAGGTAATTGACATTGCAGCCTAACTTGGCAAAGGATCAATCAATTATATCTATGTCAGTGGGGGAGCATCTTTCAAACTGTCTCTAGCATACATTGGTGGTGTATCCGACAGTATCATGATACCAGGATTTTTCAGTAGTATATTAGCTGTTGTAGCAACAACAGTCTTGAAAATACTATCTGATAAAGCCATGTATGTGACTGAAGGTGAAACGAAGCATGTGGAAATGTTTTGATGCAACAGTGAGTTGTGGGGCTGGTAGGAGAATATAGCCAGTACATATAGCCAGTATAAACAGTACATTTAGAGACTGAAACTCAGCTGGAAAGGTGTTTTCAAGTTTTGCAGAAAGCTCCAAGAGCAATATGCAAACAACAGCTCGTGAGAAGCACAAGATGGAAAAAGATGATGAGTAACTAAGCTCTGCTAGTGGGAGCTGCTGTGCCAGGCACAGACTGACATCACTGGCCTGTGGTTCGGTGTTGAGCTCAGAAAGAGCAGCCCAAATGGTGGCATTCAGAGAGCCTGTACACAGACTTTGGTGCTGCAAAATGAGGATTTGCTCTGTGTGTGCAGAAAGGGTGGGATATATGTGCGTGAATGGGGGTGGCATATGTTAGAGGGAAATGAACTGACATAGACGTAAGATAAGAAGCTGGCAGATAGTTATCTCAGTAAAATCAGCATCTATTAATCAAGTTTTTTAGTTATTATGGCAAATACTTGTACTCCAGCCATTTAATCGTGTTGTCTCACTGCTTGTCTCACTGTCCCAGCCAGGGAATATGAGAGCTACATAAGAGAATTGGGGCTAGTAGCCAAAATATCAATATTCACAATTAGCCTAACTTTAGTGCTTTTGAGAATAGGACACTATCCTCAAAGTGTCACAAGGAAAGAAGTCCTGTCTTGCTCCATAATGTGATGTATGTGAGATGTTAGTGCCCATATGTTCAAATCTCTTTTGTCAAGCAAGACCGAAAGGATTGACCTGTATCTCAGTGTAGGAGGGAGCCACTTGGGGGTGATTATGGTTTGTTAATCTGAAAGCCACATTTGCTTCAGTCTCTGCTCCATTTATACCATCTGGACAGAACATACGGTAGCTTAGAAGCTGACAGAGTGGAAGTTCTCCACCCTGAAATTATAGCTGATACTTCTTTCTTCTTGCCCCTGAAATGCCTTTTCCTTCTAAGGCGTTATTTGCACAGCATTGCTTGTGACAGCTGGAACAGGAGCCAGGTCCTCTGGCTTCAGACCAGCTTGTTCTCTGATGCTTGTTCTCTGATGGTGGGCAGCTGCATCAGATCCCGAGTCCTCTTCAAGGAACAAGCAAGCGACTTTGGCCACAGTTCATAATGTTAGGAGTGGTAGAGTGTATATTCTTAGAGGAGATTTTTGGTAAAAAAAGAATGGTGAATTTGCCTATGACATGGACAAGATTTAGGTGCTTAAAACTTGATTTAAATATATTTTCTTAGGTGTCTTAGTTATATATAAATAAAATTATAAATATATACATAAATGTGTAAATACACATGTATCTGGTTATGCACCTGTGTATATGAAATGTGTCCTGAGCACAGGATCATCTTGTATTAAACTAAGGAGAATTCCTTGTTGTAATTCCTGTATGAAAAAGAACCAACTCTCTGTCTCTACCCTAAATTCTAATTACTTTATACTACAATTAAGAAGTCATTTGTGGAAAAGCTGCAGTGAAATTTGGTTCTACTTGTTCTAGAAGGCACTGTAACCGAAAATTTGGCTGTCCTGTGTGGGGGTTGGAGCATGGACTTGCTGCTGGCTGCACCCTGGGCCCTCCTCGCCCACTGGGTGCATACTCAAATTGGTCAAAACACTCATCACATAGACATCCAGTGGGATTTTGCTATTGACTTCAGCAGGGCCTGGAGGGCTTCCAGTCAGTACTGTGTATGAGATCTGATGGGGCTGAAGTGCAGGCTGGGAGGTAACTGGGCTGTTGGGTGTGCAATAAAAAGTGGAAGTGGGGAGGATGAAGAAGGATGGATATAGAGTTTGATGATAGCCAGAAATTTGTAAGTTGTCCAGAGCTGGTTTTACTGGTTTGTTTTGACTGTAAAAACGAGCATATATTCTAACCTGACTCGTTTAACCTTATTGCTAAATATCATGGTTCCCTTACCCTGGATTGTTTTGAACTATTTCTAAAAAAATGTTAGTTTGGCAGCGTTGTTAAATGGCAATGTTTTTGGCAGAAAAGCACACAGTGGGGGATAAGGAAAGAAAAAGAAATAGTTGTCAGTGGGGGAGAGGAAGAGAGAAAGCAGCTAAGGCGGTTTGAATGAAAAAGAATTAATAGAAACAAGCAAACTCTGGAATCTCACTAGTAGCTGGATGTGTAAATTAAAGAGGACTTCTAAGAGTGACAATGTGAATGCTCTTTGAATGGGTGCAAAGTCTCCCACTTCTGTTTCTCACTTCTTTTTCCATGTGGCTTTTACTTTTAGATTCTGTACCAAGAATCAGTGTTGTCATGGAATGGTTTTTGTTGGCAGGGACCTTTGAAGAAGTGGCTTCTGGAAGGACTCTCCTGTTCCTGCTCTCTTCCTCAGATTGCCCTTTCAAGCATCTTGACTGTTATGGCTCTTTCCTCACACTCAACAAAGTCTGGGGATTATCTTTGCACAGGGTGCTTGCAACATTTAGTAGGATGCTAAAAGGGCACAACTCTCCTTGCTCCTTGTCTTCTTCATCTTTGTGTTGGGACCTGGCTGCCCTAGGCATCAGATTTAGTAGTGAGACTTGTAGTTCAGTTTTGAGAACTGTAGTTCAATTATTTGTGCAGGAGGTTTCTTATCCTCCAGGATCTTTGGAGAGCCCCTGGAATCCCAGCCCTGTGAGTGTGATGGGCCAATAAGATGCCAAGAATATAATGGGTTTTGGTTTTGCAGTATTCAAGAATGGAAGCAATAGGAGTGGGGCACAACAGGCTGCTAGACCATGCTAAACAGGAGGCTGTACGGAGACATCTCAGTGCTGATCACACTTGCCAGTGTTCTCTCCCCTCTCTCGGTCTCCTTTGAAAATAGTTAGAGATCTGTTTTATGTTTACAAGAGAGAAAAAAACCAAACCAAACTCAAAAAAATCCCAACACTTTTTCTTTTTCATTGAAGGAAAGCATTGAGAGAAACATTGAGAGAAATATCTAGTTGGAGAGAATGAATAAAAGAAATAAGCGGAAAGCACACACAAAAAAGGATTTCTTTTCCTTTCAATGTTATGCCATATGTATTATTGCCAGACATTGTCATCCTCAGACTCAGCAACCCTGTACATTTTGAAAGAGAGTCTAGGAGGTGACAAATGAATGCTGTTACTGTTGGGCATGTGACAGTGTGAGCTGGGTATGTGTTTTTAAACATTTATAATTCCTTCCTGTTTTGCCTGGCTGGTTTGGAAAGTGGGTGCCCACAAGACCATTATAAAGCTGCAAACGTTTTTCTTTTCTGATAAGAGAAATCTAACCCCCTAATTTGTTTTTCCTCCAAGTACATACAACTTTTTTTCCCCCCCTTAAACTTCTGGAAGGCAGGATGATGATAATTTTCCAAAATATTTTCCCTGATCTCCTAGTTACAGTGCCAGTGACCTAGTGGTGTCTGTCTTAATCTATTCTGTTTGCTCTGCCAGTGGTGAAAGACTTCTGCAAGCCATGTTTGTAAGAGATAAAATTACCCATGCCAAATTTTTGGCAGTTCACTCTATGTGACCAGGCAGCTACAAAACATTTTTAGTAGAGTCTGCCCTTTGATTTTCATGGTTCCACAGAAATCCCAGTTTAACCACGGATCAGTTTAAGGAACAGAACATAATGATCATAATGATCTTCTCTGTAAACCAGTGGGGCTGTACTGTAATCTGCAGAAAAATCTGGTTTTGATGTTGCTGTTTTGTTCTCTTTTTTGATTATATTCCTCAGCATGGTTGGTAAGACTTCACAGTGGTGGGGTTTTTTTGTTTGGTTGGTTGGTTGATTTTTTGTGTTTTGTTTGTTGGTTTGATTTGATTTTTTTGTGATAGAAAAAAACCATAGTCCTGCTGCCTCGAGTCCTACCTTTGTGCAGTTTTTGTTAGGTCTGTAAAATTATTATTTTTTTGTACTTACTGCTGTCATATCTTTTGCTCCTTTTGTTGGTGTTTGTTTGTTTGCTTTTGAGTTTTTTTTCTGGACATATTTTGACTCAAGTGTGGTTATATTGACATTAGAACTATAGGAAATAATTTAATGGTTATTGATAGATAAGAGTGAACATTACCTGTTAAGTGTGGCCTATCTGAGACAGTTGCAAGAATCCTGTGATTCAGGCTATGCAGATTTTTACTTTGTGGTCATTTTTGTATTTTTCTGGCAGCTTTCAATCCTATTGTTCCCTTATGTATGCTTTGGGAGAGGCTGGGTGATCCAGCATAGCATCTCTAGTCCAGGAACTGCATACTTTTGCTTCAGTTTCTCTCCTTAATGGATTTACAGCAGGACTTTGGGTATGTCATTTATCTTTCCTCTGTAACTCAGTTTTTCGCTTGAGAGAAGTAGGAGCATAGAGAGCAAGGTAATAAAGAGGCACTGCAGTACTTGGGTGATTGGAGATGTGCAAATACTCTGACTGGTTGTGCCAAAGAAGCTCAGTTTGTGGTAAAGGATGCTTTTTAAAAACTCATTTTTAGCCAAAGGCTAGATGATATGAAAGTTGCAGAGAAAAATAATAACAGAAGAACACTGCAGGGTTACTGCTGCAGCTAATGACTGTGGCAATTGTACTCTGCCCTTTTGGGCTGCAGCTTTGACATCTTTATGCTACTGCTTCTGCTTTTGCAAAACCTTTGCATGGTTCCTCTCACTAGGGAGACTTAACTTGGGGTTGATCTGTCAGAGTACTGCTAGCAACAACCTTTAAACAACATTTAAATGTAACAGTAGTTTATTTCAATAGATAAAAATTATCCATTTTTTTTTTTTAAGTGTCTATAAACAACTAAATAGTTATTTGAAGACTGCCAAATAGTTAAGAGCTACAGAAGATGTGGGAAGTAAAGTCTTCCTGGGATGTGAGCCTGAACTGAGCTTAATTAAAAAGCTGTAGAGAAATCTGGAAGAAGCAACATTAGGCACTAAAACAAGCTTGTTCTTGTTTGTTGGGGTTTCCTCCACTCTTGATTTTCTGAGACATTGTAATTCAAGTTAATCTCAAAAGAAAGGTGGCAAGAAAAATGAACAAGCTACAAACATATGCTGTCTGCCTTCCCAGAACTTGTTCTCTTCCTCTGCCTGAAATCCCAAACAAATTTGCTCAACAAAATAATCCTTCAAAAAGAGGCTCCCATTCCCCCCCCCCCAATGTTTACATAAAGTTTTTGCTTGTCTTGTGCCCAGTTTCATTTAATGTTAACATAAATAAACAATCTGGAATATATCTAATGTCAAGTTATTCTTTAAATGTGAAATATAATCCAGAAATACATTGTGAAAAAAACAAGTTGTAGTCTTGAAAGTACACACAAGAAAACATTTCTCAGCTTTCCTCCTCCTTGAGAGGCAGCCTTCTCCTGAAGTCTTCACTGAAACATAGAAAATTGAATATTTAATTAGATCGTTCTTTGGTGAACTCTTTGGCATCAGAGGCTGCTAGTGTGAGTGCAGATTCAACAACTAAGTCATTGGCACAGCTTTAGTAGGAGCGAGGTCCAAGTAAAACCTGGGTTTGCTTTCGCATGAGGAGATGTGTATCCTCCCAATTGCTGCTTGCACAGGCCTCCATGGAGCCGAAACCAGGAAGACTAGCCCCTTAGTTCTCAAGCTTTTGCAAATAAACTCAAGGGAGCTTTTCATCAGGGTATTGGAAAAAAACAACGAGCTTTCCATCCACATTTGTGCAGTATATCCCAGCTAGTCTTTTGATGTGAATAGATACTGGTCAAGGAGAGCATTTAGGCAAATTGTTTCTTTATGTACTTTGTTGGAAGTGCTTAGAGGTTGTTTCAACGGTCAGGGCATACTGACCGCTGTCACGTGAAAGCAGTATTAATGAGCTTGTTATCCTAAAGTGAGCTTGCTTGTTACCCTAGAGTGAACTTGGTGTTGTATAAAAAGGAAAAAAAAAGTTAATATCTGCCATCAGTAACAAACCAGACATCAGAAAGGTCTGAGTTGGAGGAACACTGTGAAATCCTGACAGCAGGACAGTGAGCTGGACAACATGAAGAGTTTGAGACAAAGCCCGAGATAATGCAGTGTGCATGCCCACAGGGTCTTTGGAGTTACATTTATGCAGGATTAGGGAGAGGTCATGTTTTTGCCTCGCTTTTGTAAAGATTTTGAGCCTTTCTTTATCCCAGTCTGATGGATGATTTCCAAGGATCTTGTAGCACTAGTATAGTTTTTGCAAAGCTGTTTCTCTTAATTTTTTAAAGATATGCTGCTTTTTAGTTTATCGAAGAAACAAAATTTAAATACCACCACTTACTAACAGTTACTTTTCAAAAAAGATACCTACAACTGCTAGCTCTTAGTAGGATAATGCATAATTCACTGAATATCGCAAAGATCTTTTTAGCATGAAAGCATTATTCTCATTATAGCTGTTCTAACTGTAGTTGTCGCCCTGATTTTGAAGAAAGCATTAAGAGAACGGTCTTAACAATTCATTTAATAATTCACATTACAATTAGAAATATACCTGCTGGGGAACAGTAAGGAGGTAATTATAAGTTTAGATAGCATGGTCTTCTCTCAGTCTGAATGGTATGCCGTAATACTGTGATCCTATGTGCCTTGTCTGGGGTTGATAAAAGGGTATATCCATGTGGAAGTAAGTGCAGTGAAGCAGAAAAACTCTTGAACTGGCAGTCTAGCTTAAAGCAATCCAGAAAGCAGTGCATACAAACTGTCTCCGCTTTTCCTGCAGCCTGCCATGACTGTAGAGTGTTTCAGTAAACTTGTTCTCTGTAGAACAGCATTTTCAGAGACTGTAGGGTGGTCTGCTGCTCCCAGCAGAGTGTCTGTGAAGGCAGCAGCTGTTCTGTGTTCCTTTCCAGGATAGTGTCCCAAGACATTCCACAAATAAGTCAATGAAAAATTGACCCAAATTTATAGTACTGTTTGTTACATTGTATTTTTCATTAATATTTCTGTTATCAGTCTATGCAACACCTATAGAAGACACTTGTTAAGGAAAAAGGTGTCCCTAATGTGGGTGAGTTTTGTCATCAGCTATTTGAATGGAAGAGTGAAGAATGGAGTGCGAGGGGATGTGTGAATGGGAGGTTTGTGGGCTGGGGGTCAGGGCCATTTAATCTCATGTCAGAATGTGGCTAGGTTTGATACCTGATTCACCCAGGAGTGTGCTTTTCTGGGTGTGCAAAATTTGCTGCTTTAAAGTTGTAGTTAGAGGAAGACATCATGCAACGCTGAATGCAAATGATCCTTCACCCTGTTCAAACCTGTGGCTTCATCAGGGTCGAAATAGTAGAAAGCAGGTGTGTACTTCATTAATGTGTATAAATACCTGAAGGGTGGACGTCAAGAGGATGGAGTGAGGCTCTTCTCAGTGGTGCCCAGCAATAGGACAAGAGGCAATGGGCAGAAACTGATGCATAAGAAGTTCTGCCTTCTGAAGAACTTATTTACTGTGCAGGTGACTGAGCACTGAACAGATTGCCCGGAGAGGTTGTGGAGTCTCCCTCACTAGAGATATCCAGGAACCGTCTGGATGCAATCCTGTGCCATGTTCTCTAGGGTGACCCTGCTTGAGCAGGGAAATTGGACCAGATGACCCACTGTGGTTCTATCCAACCTGACCCATTCAGTGAGTCTCTTTGCAGGCAGTACAAGAAACCCCCTGTTCCTCCTTCACCTGCCCTGCTCCATGCCCTTCTCAGAGCTATTACCCTCCAGGCGATGCAGGATGGGTAGCCTGCCACAGGTTGTTACTGAGGGAGATGGGATCCACCAAATACTGCCATAATGTCGGGCAGTAACGATGGGCAAGTGACTGCTTGCCTGGATCTTTTGGGATCTACTGCTGAACAGTTTAAATCCCAAACTGTCATGTTACTCGTGGGAGGCTTCTGTTCACAAAACAGGAAAATAATGGGCCACTTCCTTAAACTAAACATATGAATCACTCGTAAGAAATTTAGCAATAAGGAACACGGTAAAAACAAGTGGAGGACGTCATCTACCAAGATCTTAAGGATCTGGGCTTGGTTCTTTGTTTTTCAGTGATCACTTTGTCAATGATTTGGGAAAGGAAGGGGGAGAGAATAGCGATGTGGCAAAGTTTTTCTGACTATTCCTGTATAAAATTTTCGTAAGAAATACCTAGGTCTTTGGCAGAGAAGCGAGGTGGTAAAAGCAGTAAAAAAGCAAGGTGGTAAAAGCTGTATGTGACAAGCCATCCTACAGGACCTATGAGGCTGTTGCCAGCTCTTGTCTGCACAGCCATCTCATCATTTTTGGGGGCAGATGGAAAGAGTATTAGAGCTGGAGGGTGTTTGGTGTGTAGGATCTGGTTGGTAGTGTTTTGCTTTTAGTTGCCTTTAGTTCACATTTGCTGAGATTTCAACATGATTGTTAACTCTAATGTGGGGTAATGCAGTTAGTTTGTCCTGGTATATTGGCTGATCCTCTCTGTGGGAAGAAATGCTTTAATTAGTAAGAACAGTGGAGTGAAGAAGGTAGGAAAGCCACATGTGCCTGTGGACCACAGAGGCTAATGGTGAAGGTCACCTAACCCTTTCTACGCCATCTTACCTCGTCAGAGCCTTCTCAGGGCCTTGGAAAAGGATTGCAGGCCCTGCTGGGAGTGGGGCAGAATCAAGCTGGGGCAAATCAATTTCATCTCTAATATCAGGGGAGACCCTGCCTAGAGCAAACTGAGCAGGGTGTTTTTGGCAGGGCTGTTGCTCAGGCAGTTCTCATCCTACCTGTGACCGACAATGACCTTCCCCAGCCCCATTTCTGGGGTTGGTAACCCCCTTTTCTGTCCCTTCTCAATCTGGGGAGGTGCACTAGGCCCAGCAGGGTTGTCTCCTTCTGATCTGCCTGAGAGATAGAGCTGCTAGCCCATGATTTAACAGTGTGGGGAGGAGGAGCTCACTTGCTTGGTAGCATGGTGCTGTCCGCTGAGTGTGCCGGGGCGGCAACAGTGCTTTTCCATAGAGACTGCAGATGCTGGTGACATAGCTCTGCTTCCTTCCGTCTTGCCACAAGCCACAGGAATGGTCAGACAATAAACAATAGACTGTGCTATCTCTGAAAAACATTTAGATTTTATGGATGTGTTTTGGCAAGCATTGGGTGAAAGAATTTAAGGCATTACATTATTTATCAAAAGCATTAGCCTTAGTACACACAACCCCCCCATTTATTCATTATCTTCACATCTATACCTTGGTATATATAATTGAAAACATTTTTTCAGTGGCAAGTGAGGTTAATAATTTTCAGCTAGAAAGCACCTTTTATCTCGTAAGCAGACAGATCTCTGTGGCAGCTGCTTGCAAATGCCCCAACTTTGGAAAGGAAGAGTGGAAGGTGAAAAGTGAGTTGGATGGTCCTACGAAGTGCAAGAATGGGGAAGCACAATATTTTTAGCAAAAGACTGTAAGGCAAAGCCCTTCTTTGTGGCAAAGAACAGCATGATGTCTTTCACAGTTGTACAAAGGAGTTTTACAGACAAGGAAAAAAAATTTTTCTCAAGGCCCAAACAGAGCAAGTAATGTGAGTGATATTCAATTAACCCTTCAGAAACAGGGGTTAAAGTTGATAATTTATCTGTACTTTCAGACTGCCATCGACAAATTCCCATGCAAGATTCTGCTCAGGAAAGATTGCAGTAAGCAGGTGAAAAGCCTAAGAACTTAGACAAGAAATAGATGATAAACGGCAGGAGTAAATGATAAGGCTTTTATCACTGTGGAAATTTTGTATATGGATTCTCCAAATATTGTGTAATAGGGCTGCTGTTGAAAAATAGTTTAACAATCCTTAATTACTCATTTGTGTTAGAATGTTGTAAATGAATGCAACTGGTTTAAGGGAGGGAGCAGACAACAACTGAGCAGTCAGTGAAAACATCTATGCAGTGTACAGAGGTCATTCAGCAAAGTAAATGTCTCGGCATGTAAAATATTTTAATGCCATTAAATGCACTGGGTGCATTTCTGCATGGTGGGTGTTTTGTTCAGCTCTAGTTATCCCTCCCTGGACTAAACAGAAGTCCAGGAAGACCAATGGAAGTGAGTTCTTTTACTTGAATGTATAAGTGAAAAAAGCCAGAATTGGTTAATTTACAGAAAAGATGTACAAATGGAAGTACTGCAGAAGTAAGCAAAATTTACCACTTCTCAAAAAGTAGAATAAAAGAATAGTTGATAAAATTGAAAAGTGAGAAATTTTAAAGCTCGTTTAAAAAAAAAATCTTTCTCTTAAACTGCTATTTGTCCATGGAGCACTGCCATTTGTGCATGTCTGAAACGAAGACTTTTATTCTGGTTAGCATTAAATATAGCAAGTGAGCAAGAGAGCACACTTGTGTAAGTAGAATTGCTGTGTAGAGGGGAAGTCTATTGTGTTGGGGCAGTTGGGAAGACATTCCTTAAGCGAACAAGTTATCCAACAAATACACTGTCCTTTCCTTTTCTCAAACTGTGACCATGATGGGAGGCAGGCGAGTTCCCTGGGTGGTGTGCAGATGGGAAGGTGTACGTCAGTGCCTGTGTTCCTGTATGCCCAGGAGACTTATCAGTACAATTTAACCTGACGTTCCAGGGAGTAGAGATATTTTGAAGTGGATGATTAAAGCAAGGATTTATATCCTCTCTGTATTTTCCATTGTCTGCTGTAAGTCCTGGGGCTGTTAATTATATATATATATATATCAATCAAACAAAGTGTATGTGAGTGTCTAATATTTAAAGTGAAAGTCTAAGGCTTCCATCATCTGGGGGGAATTATTCTTTTCAGGCCTAACAAAGCTGGCAGAACCTCAGTAAAGGGAAGGGCAGAACAATGATGTGTTTCCACTGTGTTTTATGTAATTTGTGCACTTTATGAAGGGCTTATATAATTATTTTATCCCTGAAAATATGATATTTTTCTAATGGGTTTTGAATTAAATTTGCATTTGAATTGCATTATTTTCTTTCAACAAATACGCTGTTATCTCTGACTGAAATATGGATCAAGGAATCACTTGAAACATAATACAGAAGTAGTGCTGCAGACCTTAGCAGCCTGAAAAATAATTGAAGTAAGGAATGTTAACAAGCTCAAATGTCATCATCTTCCAAAAACTGACATTTAAGCTGATCCACATTCCCTCTCCTCCTTTATGTGGAATACAAAACTGCATACATTGTGGGGTAGCTAAAAGAAATGTTTGTTAGAGTTGGTTAAGAAACAGTGGACATGTTATTTTTGTATTAGCTCTTGTATAGCCACATATGAGCCTGTTTAAAAAAACATGTAATTTGTGTAGAGTAAAGATGTTGGGGGAAGGGATAATGAGTTCCTACTGAATACTAATTGCCTACAAGTTGTTCAGGGAGACTGAACTGAATGGAAGATTTGTTGTAAATTAGTCACTGGCTGTATTGTGCATTGCAGTGAGGTTAGAGCAGCGCTGTAAAGGTGCCAGCTCTACAAAATCCTTATGATTCACTGTCTAAATTGGTGACTGTGTGAAGGAAAATATACTGTGCAGACTAAATATTATTGGAAAAAATGCTCCTCTAATGAAAGTGTAATCTTTCTTCATGACACTTAAGCTTTAAGCTCATTTGAGCTTAAAAGATGGGAGCAACAGATTTTGAGTGGGTTATCTCTTCTTTTCCAGCTGCAACGTCCCAAAGTCAGCCAGCGTTATAAACACTGAGAGGAGGGGTATTGCTCTGCACTTATATAGAGTCAGCAGATTGATTAGTCTTCTTAGCTTGGTGTTAATCTTTGGCTTCTTTAATTCCAGCATTTTGCCTGTCCTTAATTTGAGATCTTCTAAACCCCACTTTTAACGTGGAAATAAAGCTTTGCAATAGTTTGTTTGCTTTTGAGAAGTATTTTCTCATTCCTTACTCTGCTTCTATTGTTTTCATTTACATCAAAATGGAAAGGTGAGTTAATGATTCATTGGCAGGCAGTGACCTTTCAAATAACTCTGGACCACAATTCAACAGCTCAGCTCATACTTTAACCTCCTTGCTTCTGCCTTGATATTTGCAGCCTGATCTGTCTACATGCCTGGACGCCTGAAGAGAGCAAACATTTACAGCTTCTCCCTCCCCTGTGTTTAGTGGGCAATTTGATCCGTCTTTGTCCATTCCTTTATTTCACATCACTCTTAGGCTTGACTTGCTATTGAGAACAACAAAGTGCAACTTTGGGAATCTACTCTCTGTTTATTTAGCACAAAAATGGACTCAGACTCTGATTCACCTTTTAATTACTCTTGGCCTTCCTTACCTAAAATGAGGATTCGAAGAAGGGCATCCAAACCAGGTAGAAAAAGTTATCTTCTTTTAAATGACTCTTGCTTTATAGTTCTACATCCTTTTCATTGTCTGATTCTGTGCAGGTGGCTGTAAACAGCTTGTGTGAGGTAGATTTTCTTCCTATCAAAAGTCCACCTCACTGTTTCTTATGCTCTTTTAGATAATGGAGTTGGAATGTTTGTAAGTAAAAAGGAAGTATTTTCTACAGATTATGTATTGTTCTTTATAACAGTTTGCATTTCTTTACTCTCTTAGGGCTTTTTTCCCCCTTTTTGTTGTATATGTAGCTCTCACTGAACAATTCTGACACCCTGAAGCTGTATGGCACGGCAGCGGCTGCAAAAAGCTCTGCTGGTTGCAGTTATTTTCATTTAGGGAGAATTTGGTAACTCAACTGTCCTCAACAGCTAACAGGGTTTTTTTTTTTTTTATTATGTACAAAAATCTCACCAGAATGAAGAGAAAAAATTTTTGCTATCTGCAAAAGAAAAGGAAAAGGGTCAGTTACTAGTTTTGGTGGCAGGGTCAGTTACTGCCTTGGTTAGACATTACCCTTCTTTATGCAAAAGTCTTTGGAGGTTAGCATTATAAATGCTGTTAGTATGCTAAAGGGGGTTTTAAGGAGGCTGAAAGGCACTAACCAGCAAGTTATTGTTAGGAAGAATTATGACTGGAAGCTTTAATGGGGAAAGACAAATTTTTACTACATTTAAAAGAATAAAAATGAAGAGAAAGAATTGAAAAAATATAATTTGTACTTCTCTTCATAGAACTGGTGTTTTTTTGTATTTCAGAAAGGGAAAAAAACAAGTTGGAGAAGTAAGATGCATCACTGTCATTAAACTCAGTAAGCCAAGAGAATCATGTTTACACAGACTTGAGACTTTGACCTACTTTTTAGAGTGAAATATGTGTACAGGATGCAGGTTTTAATGTGCAAGAGATTTCCTAGATTTCCTCAACTTTTTACGTTTATGCATGGGGAAATCCAATATTTTCTCAGTGCATAGGAGTTTCTGCATTATGTGTGGATGCACATACGATTTGCAAAGAAGATGAAATGAGTTGCAAGTTGCACAGTGTGTGTTCTTTCCATTTCTAACAAGGACTCATTTTTTCTGTAAATGCTGTAGCTGTGCACCCATTCTTCATTCAGTTTTGTTTAGAAAGCTTTTTTTTTTTTTAATACTTAACCTGTTGTAAAGAACTGGATACAGATGTGGCGTTTGCATATTACAGCATTGCACCTTGTTTTCCATCCCTGTTAATTGCATACCAATATATGTGGCTTGTATGTACAACTGAGCATATCTGTGGAGTTGTTGAAGAAAGTGCTTGTTTTAGTGGTAAAGTTCAAGGGTTCACTTGAACCTTGAAGGATTGAAATTCTGGCTGCCCGTGGGGTGGGAGAAGTGCCTCTTCAAGAAGACAGCAGGCTCATGATCTAAGCTCACGATCTATGTTTTTTTCTGGTAGGATCAGAACATGCCCAGCTGATCATGGTATGCAGGTGTGGGGCGCATAGCTCATGGTTACATTTCTGTCATGTAGCGGCTCAGGTCTCAGTGAACAAGAGACTTTCCTGCACCGCTGGAAATGGTGCAGGGTTCTTCCAGCCCACTCCAAAAGCCATGAAGTCGAGTACCTGTGCTGGGTGCTCCAGCTAATCTGGACAATGAAATTTCAATTGCCTCCCTTCCCCGCTGAAGCATCAGGCTGTGGTTTCCTGGCCCATGGTTGCTCCTCATGGGAGGCAGGGGAGCTGTGCAGACTGTCCCACTCTCTGGAATGGAGAGTCAAAAATGTAAAGTATCACACTCCATTTTGCACCATATGTATCAGTGTTTTCAGATTTTAACTTCCTTGTGTGGTGCAAGGTCAGCTTTCATCCCTGCTCAGGCACCTTCCA
Organism: Pseudopipra pipra; assembly: GCF_036250125.1. Taxonomy (NCBI): domain Eukaryota; kingdom Metazoa; phylum Chordata; class Aves; order Passeriformes; family Pipridae; genus Pseudopipra; species Pseudopipra pipra. The sequence continues at coordinate 22,916,587 of NC_087581.1, read as the reverse complement.
GACCGGTTGGCGAATCCCCCGCCCTTCCTCTGAACTCCTGGAGGCTGTCAGGAGCCAAGCGCAGGTTCACACCTTTGGGACACACACTGCAGATTACCCACTTCCTGCTGAAGCTGCTGTGCATGACATATTTAAAGAGTAATTGGGCTCAGCAGAGACTGTGGCCATGACTCTGTCTTAGTGATTAGGCTGGGGAGAGGACCTAGTTTTTTTCCTTGCTGCAAGACCCTAAATGCATTTATTTTGTTATTTTATGTGAAATTGCCACAAGGCACCTTTCTTCTCCCCTGCCTTTGCTCTGCATAGTTCTACCTATTCAGAGGCAGTGACTCTCGGAGCCTTTTTTAGGGTTTTAAAAACCTTTAGGAGTGCTGAGAATATCTGTCTCTGACAAGTCTGTCCCACTGCACGGGGAGTTGAGAGCTATACAACAAAACCACTCATGCAGAGTTGGGAAGTGAAACCAAGAATCCACAACTTTATTTGTTGTGCTGTTGCATAAAATGAGACACCAACTTATTTCTGTTTCTATACTCATTTGTATAGTAGGCCAGGTGCCTTCTTCAGGGAGGGAGTCAGGACTGTGAATCCCATGTTGGAAATGGGTGCTTTCTTACAGCCCGCATTTAGGTGACCAAGATCAATGTCAATGATTGACAAGTGCCATTATTCTTAGTGGAAACTTTTGGACCACATCTTGAACATGATGGCCTAATTTTGTATCGTCTGTATGCCTCATCCTCCTCATGCAGTATAAAGGAAACACAGTGCTTTGGTTTCTGCTTTATAGATTTAAGACAATTAAATTTCATTTTTATGACAATAGCACTTTAATGTCCACCTTGCTTTACCTTCCATGTGGTGTTATTCTTATATACTTGCTTAATTTTGTTGTCATGGGTAGTTGCACTGTCTGAATGAAGACCTAAACCACCTGAATTAGGGGTGCAGATCCCCCATTGAAACTGGTTGTATGATCCACATCTACAGATATGCATGTCACTTCAGTTGTCCCCTTGCTAGGAACATGTGGACTTCTTTCGTCAAATTCAGGTAACATCTGGATTTAGAGCAGTATTTCTACAGTCCCACATGATCCATGTGCTTAACTGTCTGTGTTTTTCATTGACTTCCAGTTATATATTAACCTCTGCTCAGATTGCTGGGGGTAAATATGATGAGCTGTCTGAAAACTATTCATTGTATCTAGAGAAGGTAATTTGTAATCTCTTTCCTGGCTCTTGGCTTGGTCATGTTGATGAATTTCACTGCTGTTTTGTTGTGTTCTCCCATAGAAAGATTTAAGTTTTGATTTTTGTGAGAAAACAGTGAGTGTTATGTTCTTGCCATTTTCCGACACAGGTCATTCAAGGCTATACATTTTCTTATGCCAACATAAAGCATGCTTTAAATTATTGCTATGATGAGCATGTGTTTTTTAAAGTTAAACTGTAAAGTATAAAAAGTTAAAGTATAAGCTTTTGTGCCTGGTAAAATGTGCAGCATTTGCTGTATAACTCCACAACATTACAAAAGATGTAGAGAACTTGTGCCTAGTTATTTGTTGGTCAAGTATTTTATTTTATCCAAGTTTGGAGATTATTCTTCCCAGCACTGCATCTGAATAACACATACAACTTTCTTGACTGTTTATCAGGCAGATGGCAGAAAGCCATAAGCTCTGCTAAAGGAGGCATGTCTTTGTTTTATTCTTTTTCTGTGATCACAGTGTAGAACTAGAAAGCCTTCAGCTCTAGCGGGAGGATCAGCTTGTTGAGCTGTGCTTGCTAGGTTGTTTCAGTAGCAAAGCCATTTCTGCTGTGTTGTGTTCAGGTAACTTTTACCTTGGTAAGCATCTTGAAGTGCATTTCCAATACCTTACAGAGCCAAAAATCTTATGGAACACCATTGCCGATTTGCTCCAGCAATCTTGTCTGTCTTTTCACAAGCTGTGTTGGATTTTTGCATCTGCAATGAGAATAAGCAGTTTGAATGCCTATGGGAAATTTTTGAGACATTTTGCTGGAAGATGCATTTTGTTAATATTCCTCATCTTTCAGACAAGGACAGTCTTGCTGTATATTATTACTGATATCCAGCACTGCAAGCTATAATTCTGCCAACATCAACCTGGTGGGGAAGGTCTGCTGATGGTCACTGTAAGATCAAGAGAACGTGTAGTCAGCAGGGTGAGCTGGAGAAAGTTAGTGAGGCTGTAGGAATGCAGTATGTGATACAGACATTTGTGAGAGTTTTGTCACTTTTTAACCTATGTGGGCCTGTCTGGTGAAAATAAGTTACTAGCACAGTCAATGTGCAATTAATATTGCTCTCCTCTGCATTCAGCAAAGTCTTTAAATACTTCTTGTGCTTCAGAGTTAGTTTGATGTAGTCGTCCCTTCACACATGTTTAAAATGGAGGGGGGAGAGTGGGAGTAAGGAGGTACAGCGGGGTGATATTGCCATTGGATTCAATGATCTTGAACGTCTTTTCCAACCTATACTATTCTATGATTCTGTGAAGCCCAAGATAATTTGCTAGCTTTTATCTGTTAATCTTAAACCCCAATGAATAAACCCCATTTAGACATCTCACTTTTAACGATAGACTAACTGGAATATTGCCAGGAAAATATATGGCATTTAACAGTGATAAGCTGTAAAGATCTACAGACTGAAAATACTACAGATAACATATTCTGATATAGTTTGTTGTATTTGCAGTAGCTTTCTCCAGAATTTGTTACTTAGGCTGTTACTCTCTTACAGAATTTTAAAATAATATAAAATGCATTATTAGAAGTTGCTATACATATATAAATCAAAATCTGAAGTAATAGGGGAATTTGTGTTGTTTCTGGTTTGGTGTGTGTAATTAATTGAGCAGTTAACTAAGTGACTGTGGAGACCCAACGTGGCATCCCACCCTCAAGGGGAAGTGAGCATCCGAGATGCTCATAGATGCTCATGGTCAAAATGAATGGAAAACCTCAGAGACTCCAAAAAAGCTTACGAAGTTTTATTAGTAAATTAAAATCTTGTCATGAAATTGTTGTAAGCTCGTTCCTGATCTCCTCCTATAAGTGCATAGCAGTGAGTTTTGGGTAAAGGAGTAGAGTGTAGGGGAAGAGAGAGAGGGAGATGAATGAAAGAGGGGGAGAGAGAAAGAAAGGAAGGGAGAAAGAGAAATCAACAGTCCTGACTTCAGAATGGATCCAACTGATGGGATGTCCAGGTTGTGGGGGTTCTTTTTTATAGATAGGTTTTTCCCCACCCTGGAGCTAAGTTTCTTACTTTCTATACAAATTAGTTATCATGCACAGTCCATTCTTCTAGACCTTTCTGGAAATGGATGGGAGGGCTTTGGGGTTCTTGAGTGGTCTTGATCCTCCCCTATGGTCCATATCTGTTTCTTAACCTCATTTCTGCATCTGCTCTGCACTGTATTGCGTTTGACTCCAGGATCCAGAATATTTGTTCCAGAAAAGTGCTGCCCTACTTCCTATGGCCCCCCTCTCCAGCCACATCCTGTTCTGTCTCACAGTGTTTATTACCAACAATCCTTGGTTGTCTCCACAACCATCCAGCTACCAGTGTTTGAGACACACACATCAGCCCCTTTATCTTCTAGGCTTCTACATCCCAGCAGTGGCGACTCTTGTTGAAGTCAAGAAACTACCTCCTTAGACTCAGATTTACACCACGATGAGGGAATCCCTGATGTTTGGGCTGTTTTTCAGGGGTGTGCATTGCAAGTTTGCAACCTAGCACTGGAGCTGTACACCACTCTTGCCAGCTGTACCCAGTGGGTTTATACACAAGTGGGAACACAGGCTAGGGTAGGTAGTAAGCATAGAAGAAGAAATGGAGAGCCTCACATTTTTTCTGGGTGGTTTTTGGTTTAAGACCAACCCTTGGAAAGCTTTACATCTTACTGTTCTTGGGCTTTATGTGATAGCATCTTAAAATTAAATAAAAGCTGTGGTGTGTAGCACTGTAGATTTGGCCATAGTCTGGGACTTTTTTTTTCAAAGCAACAAATGCCCCAGACCATAATAAATGTAGTTTCTAATCCAATTCTGTTTCTTCATTATGAATTTTCTTGCAGTATGGTGGCTATAAGCATCTTGGATAGCCTTTGAGCAACTTGATCTAGTAAATGGCAGGGGGATTGGACTAGATGATCTTTAAGTTCTCTTTCAACCTAAATCGTGCTATATGGCCCTGTGATCTTCCAAAAGCAGTTATGTTGCTTTAGGAATATGGTGTGGGGAAAATCTTTAGAGGTATCTTTTCCTTTACACCCTTGCAGAAAATAAATTTCTGATACAGACTAAGAAGGATTTGTTAAATAATATTCAATAACAGATAAATTTGAATTAGGTTTATTGAGAGTTTTGATTTTAGATATTTTGCTGGGTATGAGACTTTTCTCTGTCACATCATTCTTATGCTAGTCTGTCTCACTTCACTTCCAATTGCTATGCTTGACTTACAGCATCTTAAAATAGGCAAAAATTAGATTACAGTTGTGATTTTTTTTTAACCTGTTTTCACACAGTCTAGAGTAAGACTGGGTTTGACTTTGTAAAATTTTGCTCTTTTTGCAATCAGAAGATAATCCAGCTAAAATGCTGAATTGGTGCATCCTCTTCATACTTATAAACAGCTTTAAGAGAAGTGGGCCTGCAGAGCAGAGGATTTCTGCTGCTCAAAGGCATTAGATATTCAGCCCATGCAGCTTTTTATAATATTTGCATTCATGAGCACACTATTGAAAACTAAACTCTGGATTTCTGTTAATGATTCTGGTGAAACTGATCAGTAGCAAAAGCAGAGCAGATGCAGCATCCATCCCAAGCATCCTGTTCATGGTTCAAATCTTGATTGATAGCAGTTATTCTGGGGAGGCAATATCAGTAGTATTTTATTTATATCCCTTTTGCAATTTTATTGGTGTTTTTTGTTTTAACAACAGTAATCTGATTTACTGGTTTAAGATTAGTATTTATGTGGCTGCTAATAGGTAGAATGCTTTAGGGGAATCATTATTTGACTGAAATTGAACAGTATTTCAGTCATATAATGTGTCAGATGTTAGATATTTAATGTATAATAATTATGCATAGTTCATCCCAGCCCATAAATCTTGCCCTGTCTTCTTCTGCAATCACAAATCTCTGCAAAGTTCTAGGTTAGGTGGAAAATAGAAGCTTTTGCTAACCAAGCTACAAGAACACTTGGTTTTATGTTATATGAATGATTCTGTGGTAACTTTTAGAGTCTTGTCAGCTATAGGCTTCTTGGAACATGTAGCAACTGTTAGGCATTTATGAAATGAGCAGGTTTTCTAGTGGTCCTACCAATATTACTCAAATTGTAATGCTAAGATTTGGTGCTTAATGTTTGACTTTGCCATTTTTATGACAGTATATATACATGAGAAGGAAATGGTTTGAGATGTAATATCATATTTTCCACATTTTTTTTTTTCCAGAGCACAGACACTCTACCCTTGATCTTCTTAGGAAATTGAAATATCCCCCTACTTTCTTTGCTGCAACCAGACTTTCTGCCATGCTGAGTGGAAGTGATGAAGTATATGCAAACTGCATGGTAGTAGACCAAGTAAGCTTATATTTGAACTTTTGGCATATTTTTCTTCATCTTCTGTTTATTTGCATAATAGTAGGATATTCTGGATGTGCCAACAGTGGTGTGCTGTCAGTTAGTGAAGTTCTAAAATAAAACCAGTAATACCTTACCCTTCTCAGCTGTATTTTGTAACCTATTTATAAGATCCCTTTTAACAATTTCAGTTGAAGACAGGAATTATTCTTCATAGCCTATAGGGAGAACCCTAAGGCAGCTCTTCCTGTCTCTTCTGTGTGTTGGTGAGCTAAACAGCGTGTGCTTCTTTCTAAGAAACATCAACCATATTACTTACTCGTGTGCACTTCGATTTCTGAATTCTGTGTACATTCATAGTAGAGATGAATTTGTTGTTGCTGGATAATTTCAGAAGTTAATTATAAGCTCAGAGCAAACCTTATATGCTCAGTAAAAATAAGATATTGCTGAAGAGATGAAGTTGATGTCCTGCAACTCTCATGGAAAAGTCAGGAGATTCTGATTTAGTATTCGTGTTTCTGATTTGTCACCAACACTGGAGATGACCCAAAGTGTCCAGAGCAAATTGTATTTGACATCACCATGCTGCATCTGAAATCATCCTCCATGGTCACACTCAGATATCATAATTTGGGCAGGGAAAACTAGTCTAACTCCTGGTTGTGTCTAGCTAAACAGATGCAAGATTCTGGTGGCACATAGCTATGTTTCAGTGATGGTTTAAGTGATTTATTTATTTGTAGCTTGCTGTGGGCTCTCCCTGGGTTGAAAGATGGAATATAAGAGTAAGAAATTACCAGATCATAATGTTAGAAGTCTGAGATTTTGCAAATGTGATTTTTTTCTTTCTTTTTATTGTCTCCCCTCCCACTCCCATTCCCTCAAACACTTCACCCACTGCGTTCACTGTAGATCCAGCTCGTTGTGACAGCTGAGATGGAAGTTTAAGTCAGAGGCCAAATGTGTTCAAAATGCACTGAAAGTTATAGAGAAATGCATGTAATAATGACCGAGGAGTGAGCAGCTGTCAGGAGGACTATAATGTACATTTGATTTTGAATAAGGAGGTTGGAAAGATAGAGCTACAGGACTGCATCTCCATTACAGATGCATATGTTACCCAGGTGTATTGCTCAGGGGTCCTTCAGCTTGGATTGCTAACCTTTGCTTAATATGTGGCCACATTAAACTTTGTTAGATTGCAGATTTGGGCCAAGTTCTCCCTTAAGCACTACTCAGTAGGAGCCAGAGTGGCTGCTGGAGAAGGTCCCTCTGGTGCTGAAGGGGAGCACTGCCCAGGCAGGAATAACTTGCCTGGAGGAACAGCTGCATAAGACCTGGGAAAAGCATTTTAGTATTGTGCATCTCATCTGCACAGCGCAACAGGATTATTTCCAGATCTGCATGTGCCATATCTTTGAATGAAAATGTGGGCTGCTGTAAAAATGCCAGCAGGTCTTTCTGTCTTTTACTAAGAGAAACATAATTAAGATGGAGATGAAAGCACATCTCAAGAGAGATGGGAGAGGATGAAGTCAGCAATCTGAAAGACCAGGGCTTTGCAAATGCTTGCAATCCTTCCTTTATTCTTACTTTTATACAGGTGCTTTTCAGAGATTGAATGTTTTCACTGGCAGTGTGACTTTTCAGTATTATTCAGTATGGGTTTAGATGACAGTAGCCTCTACCTAAAAGACTAACAGTGAACTGTGTTTTAGTATCTTCTACAGAGTCAACAGGAGAATTCAAAGAATTGTTACCGGAGTCTAAATTCTAATTCCTGTACCTGAGAAAATAGAATTCCCAACTCCATTTTTGTCTTCATGCAACAGGAGGGGTGCTTCATGCCCATAATTACTTAATGGCAAAAAATAAGAGTCTTTTCCCTTCCTGCCCTGGAGAAACTCTGTTCCAGGTCATTTTTGTTTATCTCAAAGCTTAGGAAACTGGTGATAAAAATTTAAAAGTGCTCGATTTGTAGGCTGATTTTTCCAAATTAAATTGCACAGTGTTTGAATTTTTGTTCGTCTCCCACACTAATATATTATGCATATTTTTTACTTGACTCAAGGTTACTTTTAATAAAATCTGTAATTATGTGCATCAGTACATTTAGTAAAAGGTGTAGGTATGAGGGAGAAATTCAGTAATAGTAATTCATAGTAATAGCATAGTAATAGCAAATAGTAATGCCTTGCTATTCCAATTAGGGAAAAAATAATGAAAGGTCTAGAATCTCTTAGCCATGTAACTTGCCTTCAATTCATGTTGTATAAAAAGTAATAGGGGAAAAACCCCACAAAACATATACCCATAAATAAAATGGCAGACTACTCTGGTTCTTGTTTCCTGACAGTACATCTTGTTATTGCCTCTTACCAGCATTCATTTTTACCTACAGACTGGAAATTTAAAGACTAACTACGTTCATGGAGATGGTGTCAGCAGTGAAATGTGTCTGAATCCCACCAGCTCAGTCCCGATGGCTAAGAGCTCTTCATCTCCCTCCCTTGAAGAGAATGATCAATATATGTATGTTCCAAATGAAGGAAGTCAAAGACCAGGATTAAGACATACCATTTCACGTTCTCATCTACATGTAGCAGATTTGTATCTTCCATTCAAGACCCATGGATTTATTAAAGATCGGGGCCAACTTTATGCTGACATGAAAAGAAGGTATGGAATTGACTTGATAATATGGCCAGAATAAGGAATATTTATAACACCTTTTATTTCAAAAGATGAAGCAGAATCTGGAGTAATAAATATTTTTACTGAGGTGAAATCACTGTTTTGTATCACTGATATTTATTGTCCTAATGATCTGTTTCATAAAATAGCTATGAAGACATTTTTAACAAATAAAACTGTCCATGCAAATGGATACTTTTATACCTTTTTTCCTTGTATGCACGTACTCTTTACAAAAAAACAATCAGCCCTGTCACTGCCATTATGTCATTTTTGTCAGAAACCAGAATTTCACTATGATTTTCCATAGTAATATTTTCCATTAAGAAAATAGTCCCAAATTTGTGGAATTCTCTGAGAATCTTTCTATTCTTTGCCTTGACCTGTGGGAGGACCACGTTATTTCTGATTGCATATATATTTTTTATCTCAAAAGACACAGTGCAGAGTACAGCTGTTTCTGATAGGTTCAGATTGTTTTATGCTCCATTGCTGGTACACAAGGATTGCTGGCAACGGAGCCGTTTGTCTAAGGAGCCTCTTCCAAATGGCTTTAGCTTATGGTGAGAACTTGGCTTCCAAAATTCAGGGAATTTTGAAGATGAAACTATAATTTTGGTTTTAACAATTGAGTTTTAACAATTAATTTAAAATTTAAACAATTTAAAAATAATTTTTCTTGATGAAAAGGCTTTATTGCTTCTCTGGATAGATAAGACACAAAATCAGTTCCTTCTTGTACAGGAGGAAATTTGAGTCTTGTTCCCAGCTTTCAAGAGTGTTAGGACTTGTTGGAGATAGTCTATGTAAAAACATATCAGATCTATGTAAAAACAATAGGGAAGCAGTGGTGTCAGCCAATTGTTAATTAAAGTGGGCAATAAAATTTTCTCTACCTTCATTTTGAGTTTCTTATGCAACTATAAGGTCCCACTAGGAGGAGTCTTCAACATAGATAACACAGTAAGTGTCAGACGAAGATTTTTTCTTTCCCAGTCTTCTTTTTCTTTTCTTTTTTTTTGCTAACTATAGGGATATCATGCAGATTACTCTTCCTCTAGTAATCTATGTGATCTAAGCTTCCTCTGCCTCTAGTCAGAAGTGTTTTTAACCTATACATTTTTAGGTACTCCCACTATTTTAAAGACCTAGATCAGGTACCTGTATCAGAACTTTAAGAGTGTATATGAATTTCCAGACACATGTAATTGAGCTTAATATGTCATATGACATGTGAGTGATACAAATATTACATATAAAATAAGACTACCAGTGTGTAATTCTATTTTTAAACCAGCTTTTTATGTCAGAAAAATTCCCTGAGTGAGTTACCTCCAATAAGTCATGGATACTAGTCTGTTAGTGTAAGCATGTATTGCCTTTTCAATTTTAACTTGTGACAGTAACTGATAATGCATTTTAATAACTTGCTTCTGAAACATCACATGGGCTATTACTAGGCAACATTGTGAAATACTGTCTTTAGATTTGTAATAAGGAAGCGGTTTCAGACAGTATTGATAGATCTGTGCTTCAACAAAGTAGTGGTGTGTGAAGGAATTTTTATGCTATTACTCTTGGTAGGAAATACCACACATAATTTAAAGTTTTATGTTTGAAGGTTGGAATGTTATTGCAAGCAGTCAACCATTCCTTCCAGTTACTCTGATCAAGAGACCATGAACTTGGTCTTGCAGGTAACAGGACCCATCCTGGGAAACCCTGGTGCTGCTGAGAAACCTTAGCACACTCTTCTGTTCAGGATCTCTTGCCAATCAAGTAGTCTCTAGGTGTTTGGTGTACTGATTTAACCAGAGATTTTTCAGTCTGTTTGTAGTCCTATATCTTTTGAAATGAATCTTATAAACTGTCTTAGACCCTGCTTCATCTCTGTTGTTGTTTTTCTCTTTTATCCTCCATTGTAAAGTCACAGATGTAGAAAAAAATATGTCTGTGAACAGCTGCATCATATCCTTCAAATATACAAATGCACAAAATGTCCATCTATACCCATGTGTCTTAATACTGAAATCTGAGCTAGTTGTCTCAATTCTGCTTGTTGTCTTAGTTCTTATTATCATCTATATAGAGGGGCAGGTGCATGCATGGAACAAAACATTATATTTTAAGGGGAATGCTGAACATGGGTCTAAAAGTAGTCCTTCAGAGATGGCTGGCTGTGGTGGGAGTCTGCAAGATCGTCGGTGATATTGGCATCTGCACTGCAGATCTACAAGGCTGAGTCAGAGGAGTCCTGTAGAGTGACTGAGTACCTTGTCCAGGTGATTGCAGACCTGAGAGAGGCCTCAGAGCACGACTTAACTGACATAATGATGATGGTTTGGATTGTCATTGATGAGAGCATTCAGCAGTATCTTTGCTTTTTACATTAAGGTTGAGATAAATTGTTTATGAGAAATTCAGTGAAATTAAAGACTTTGTTGTCTGCTTCAGTTCAAGTCTCGATGACCTTGAAGTAGATGGTGGAAGTGGAGGTGTTTTGGACAGATCCCATGTTTATTACCCTCCCCTCGGCTCTTCAGAGGCCATGGCTTCTAGCAGAGATGGATTAGATTTATCTACCAGTCTGCAACCCAAGGTATTTGATACTATGTTGGTTTGAATTGTTTTCCTTTTAAGTAAATCACTGAAACTATGTGAGAAATATCTGAATCTGAAGAGGAAAAATGAGTTCCCAGTTGGCACTGCTAGTGTCACCAGAGAACACTCATACAGGGTTGTGAAGCTGAAACTCCCTGATTGTGGCTGGGCTGGACAGCAGCTATGGAAATGGTGCATGAGATGTTGCTTCGAGTTCAAAAAACCCAGTCATTTATTGGAAGTATTTGAAAGGAAATATCTCAGGTTCAGTGAATCAGCATTTCCTAACAAAGCTATTTAGTGAGGAAATTTTTAACCAGCTGTAGTTGTGTGAAAGAGTAACAGCTTTGTAAAGTGTAGAACTGTCCTGCTGCCTGTTTTAAAACAATTTCTACACTCAGGGAAATTCAGTTGGGTTTTATACATTGAGCAATGCAAATATCTCCTCTTTGTTACGGTTTTCTGAAGTATCCTGTCTATGTTACCTTTCGTTAGACCATGGTGCCATTTCTGAGATCTTCAGACACATATAGAGTTATTTTTAATTTGTAGAGATTCTTTATGGGTTTTTTTAGACACACTTGTTGCCACTGTAGAACTTTATCTGACCTTTAGTAAATGATTACATGAAGGAGAAAAAGAGTTCAGCATAAACACTGAATTCAGTCAGGGCTACTTTTAAAAACAGTAAGATGATCACTTTACAGGAGTTTTAGGAGTAGGCTCTGTTGAAATGTAAATGGTACATCAAAAATTATGGGATTTTCTTTCAAGCCTTACTGTTGACGAGTTTGGGGATTGGAAAATGTTTTCATACACAGTAGTAATAAAAGAAACCAACCAAACAACACAGAGGAAAGGGAAAGAGGTCAACTCCTTTCTTTGGAAGCTCTGACATTAGTAATTGTCAAAGCATGGCCTTAGTCTCCATGAAATGTGTTTGAGGTATTAAAGTACTAAGATTAATGCCTCCATTGGTAAAAGAAGATAGTTTCGTCATCAGATATAATGGCCAACAACACTCTTTGGATGTGGCCTGTCACCAAACTGGAGAAGAATGTAAGCTTTCTCTTAGTCTGACTTGCACCCACAAGTCATTTCCTCTAACATACAAAAATTTATTGTGATGGAAATATGACAGACTTCCTAAGAATTCACATGAAGTCATCAAAAATTTTACTTCAACTCAAAGATTTAATGAAACCAGAAAAGTGTATGTGTCTGATCAGCTGCCTTTCTTTCAGAAATTTTGTTTCTGATTTTTTTGTTTCTGTTGCTGATGCATTTCAAAATGACAAAGTTTTAATTTGTTACAATTTCTTGTAGGAATGCACAGTGTTTGGGATTCGGTCACGCTCCTATTCCTGCTCCTCACCCAAAGGTTTGGTAGGAAGACCTCGCATTCCTCGGGACTTTGCAGTTCAGGATTCAAATCAAGGTCAGGTCTCTGGCACAGCCTCATCCCATACCTGCCTGCTTCAGTCCCAGTGCTGACGGCTTTACTCAGGCCTGTCCTGTACCCAGCTCACCAGTGTGTGGGTCTAGTAGCCTTTAGGTAGCCCTACTGTTGTCCCTCACTCTTCTCCTGTCTGCAGCCCTGTCATGCCCTCCTTTGATACATCTGCTGATCCTTGGGAGGGCACACAAACTGGGAGAGCAATAATCACAAAGAATAGTGCAGGCAAGAGCAGTAATCTTCTCTTTGGAAGAGTCTCACCCCAGCCTCCTGCTGAGCACCTGACAAAGACTAGGAGGAAGCTCAGGATGACACAGAAGAGATGTCAAAGAGGGCAGGTGAATCCAGCTTCCCAAAGACCCTAGGGAATCTCCGAAACACAGATGGGTGGTGGTCATCTCTACAGGCTGGGGAGCAAAATCCACCCTCTTCATCAAGTGGAGTCAGAGACGTCTCTGCAAGAAGCTTGTAATTTTTCACAAATTGTTTCTGACATACGTTATTTCTAGACACAGTTTCATATTTAGAAGACAACCCACACTTTTTACAATGAGTGTATGTTTTATGGGTTATGTTTGAAAACCATGTGAAGTGTGAAATACATACACTGTGCTTTTCATACAACTCACATCAGTTAAAAACCACCTGCATTTCAAGAGGCTTGTCCTGTATAACGCTGTCAGTTGTTATACTTCCAGCTTGTCTCTCACTCCAGTATACCTTAAGTGGTCCAGTAGTCCAGAGCAAGAGGGAGGACATGTGAGTTACAGTGAACCAGATGGGATGGACACCCAGAGAGATTGTGAATGCCCCATCACTGGAAGTGTTCAAAGCCAGGTTGAATGGGTCTTTGGGCAACCTGGTCTAGTAGGTGGCAAGCCTGCCTATGGCAGGGGGCTTGGAACTAGGTCATAGAATTGTAGAATTATTAAAGTTGGAAAAGACCTCCAAGATCGTTGATTCCAACCTTTCACTGAACACCATCATGTCAACTAAACCATAACATTAAGTGCCACATCTAGTTGTATATTGAGCACTTCCAGGGATGGTGACTCCACCACCTCCCTGGGCAGCCGATTCCAATGTTTGTCTACACTTTCAGTGAAGAAATTCTTCCTGAGGTCCAACCTGAACATCTGTGGCACAGCTTGAGGCCATTTTATCTTGTCCTCTTGGCCATTTTGTCTTATCTCCAGTTGTTTGGGAGAAGAGGCTGACCCCCACTTGTCTATGGCTGCCACTCAGGTAGTTGTAGAGAGTGATAAGGTCTCCTTTGAGCCTCCTTTTCTCTGGATTAAACAACCCCAGCTCCATCAGCTGCTCCTTATATGACTTACTCTCTAGACCCTTTACCAGATTCATTGCCCTTCTCTTGACGTGCTTCATCAACTCCAATGTTCTTCTTGTAGTGAGGGGCCCAAAACCAAACACAAGATTTGAGGTGTGGCCTCACCAGTGCCGAGTAAAGAGGAACAGTCACTGCCCTGGTCCTGCTGGCCACACTGTTGCTGATACAGACCAGGATATCACTGGCCACCTTGGGCACCTGGGCACACTGCTGGCTCATATTCAGCTGCTGTTGACCAGCACCCTCTGGTCCTTTTCTGCTGGGACACTTCAGCTACTCCTTCCTCAGCCTGTAGTGCTGCCTGGGGTTGTTGGGACCCAAGTGCAGGACCCGGAACTTTGTCTTATTGAATCTCACACTGTTGGCCTTGGCCCATCAATTCAGCCTGTCCAAATCCCCATGCAGAGCCTTCCCACCCTCCAGCAGATCAACACTCTCATCCAACTTGGTGTTGTCTGTGAACTTACTGAAGGTGCACTCAATTCCCTCATCCAGATTGTCCATAAAGTATTAACCAGCATTGGCGCTGCTACTGAGCCCTGGGGAACACCACTGGTAACCAGACACCAGCTGGGTGTAACTCCATTCACCACCACTCTCTGCATCCAGCCAGTTTTTAACCCTGTGCACAGCCGTCCAAGCCTGTGGGATGTCAGCTTCTCCAGGAGAATGCTGTGGGAGATAGTATCAAAGGCTTTACTGTATGTCCAGGTAGACAACGACAACATCCACAGCCTTTCACTCATCTATTAGGTGGGTCACCTGGTAATAAAAGGAGATTGGCTTGGTCAAGCAGGACCTGCCTTTCCTAAACCCATGCTGGCTGGACATGATGCCTTGGTTGTCCTGCACATGCCAGGTGGTCAGATTCAAGATAATCTGTTCCATATCCTTCCCTGGCACTAAGGTCAGGCTGGCAGACCTGTAGTTCCCTGGATCCTCCTTGACTCTTCTTGTACATGAGCACCGCATTTGCCAACCTCCAGTCATCTGGGACCTCCCTGGTTAACCAAGACTGATGGTAAAGGATGAAAGGATGGAGGATGACTTGGCAAGCAATTCTGCCAGCTCTCTCTGTACTCTAAATGATATTTAGGGTCCCTTCAGACACCAAACATAAACATTCTATGATTCTAGGACACTGAACATGAAAACATGCAAAATTGTGGAAATATTATCATTAACTTTGAAATCATTTAGTTTCAGAAACTGTTGTCAAGGTGAGACATACAATAACCGCAAACCTCTTTTTTCCTTAAGAAACCATGTTGAGCTGTGCAGCAAATAACTTCTTTGCTGTTGCTCAAATTCACTGTAAGATGTCATGTCAGCTTGTAAGGAGGAGTATGTACTCAGCATGCAGCTATGTTGTATTTTTCCCTTCACCTAAAGTGTATGTAAGCATTTGTATTCAGCAGATCAGGGGAGAAGTCTCTGCCAAAACAAAGCAGAAGAAAAAATAGGAGGCATGTCACAGACTTAGAAGATGACAGATCAGCAAAACCCTGTGGCATGTGCTTAAAACAGAATTCCTTTGATCCCGCAGCTAAAGGTGTCACAACCCGTTAAGCTTCACCCAGTCACCATTATCTGCCCTGACCTGATCTGTGCTTGGACCTGTTTCCTTTTCATCCTTTCTCCCCTTCCTCCTGGGACAGTCAGTGCTGGACCTTAACATATCTTGTGGAGAAGGTGGAAACACTTTCTCGTCCATACTTTGGAACCAGGCTGTTCTGCAGCCTGCACTACAGATGTGGTGTGATGCTGGGAGGGAAGGTGGCCGTCTGCTGAGATTCCTGCTGGCACTTCCCTGCCACCAGCACGTCCTGCCTTGTCCAGCATTTTGCAAGGATGGGAGCACTGAAGTGTTTGGCAACTGGCAGCGATGATCAGTGTCTGAGGCAGGCATAGCTGTATTCACTTCAAGCACTTGTATCTGCATACAGGACTAGCCCAGAAGCTTGGTCCAAGAAGCTAGGTCAAATAATTAATTCTGATTTCTGTGGGTTGTAGTGGGATTGTGTCTAGGTCTGTGTAAGAGACTGAACACAGAAAACCTGCCCCTTCCCTTCTGCCAGCTGCCAGCACTTTTGACATCTTGCTCAGGGCTTAGCTATGCAGGAGGGAGGCTCTGCTGACCTTGTACCTTGTGATGAAACATAAGCCAAAGCAGATGGATACAGGATGGCAACAGGACGGTGTTCTTCACACAAAGTATGAGAAAAAAAGTGGGAAAGGACCATCCATTTCTGATGAAAACTTTCCAGTATGCTCAGGTTTAAAACAACTACCTGCTTTTCTTTGAGAGGGTATTATCAGGTTGTAACAGTAAAGGATTTGTCCCTTCTCTGTAGATGGTATGCTCAAGAACAGTGGTCCATCCCTTCTTCAGGCCCTTACACTCTCTAAGTCAGTGTCTCAACTCCACCCTTCTAGTAAGTACATCAGTGCCAACGCCCCAGTGCTGTTTTGCACAAGACTGTCATGTCCCATGGATGCTTGGTGTTGGTTTCTTATGAAAGCATCCTGTAGCACAGGTTATGCATGATAATGAACTGAAATGCCCTTTTATTCTTGCTGCTTCTTTGGTAAATATTCTGGTTCTTACTAACCTGAAATCTACATCCATCTGAAGAGATGCTGATTTCAGTGAAGAGTGTTTAAGTTTGTATCTAAAGAAAGATAGTCTGATTCTTTGATTTAGGCAAGTGTTTGGGAATGTTTCTGAACCATATCTGTGATAGCTTTCCTAAAACTGTCTGCAAAATGCAGTGGCTTCTAATTTGAAAATAGTCTCTATAGATTTGGGCTTATTTTCTTCCAAAACAACTCAACTGAATATCTTATCTTTTTTTCTTTTACATTTTAGAGAGTTTGTGAAAAGTATCTCCTTGAGTCCTCTGTTTCTAGGATCATAGAATCATAGAGGATACAAACACATTAATCATCCTGTGCAGTACATAGAGTAGTAGTATTCCTCTTTGCATAGAGGGATTTAAATTTTTTTAATACTGTAGATGAAGCTGCATAAGACAGGTAATTACGAATGTTAGAAGAATGTCATTAAGATATTTTACAACAAATTATGACAAAAAGCAAAATGAAGCATCAACCATTCAAGTCTGTGTCGTTTAGAAAAAAAAAAAAAAGTGTTTTGTTATTCTTAAAAACAGACTGTTTGCAGAGACTGGCATTCACTGATACCCAGTGGTATCAGTTCTGGCAGATTCTGTCAACTAAAAGCTAGCTAACCTAGGACAAGCTGTTTCTCATGTGTGTATGTTTTTGCTTTCCTAGTTTTCAAATGACATTGCAACCCTTTAATGGCGAGCTTATGGCTTGATGGAGGTTGTGAGTTTCAAATAAACTTGATGACCTTGCAGTCTGAGTGCCTGATGGCTGTTTTTGTCTTACAGAGCGAGCGTACAGTCTGCCCGAGCAGTCCCGAGAGAAAAAGTACGGGTATGTGTCGTGGAGGTGCGGGGAACAAGGTGCTGCGCAAGACTGCCATCTAGGGAGCCGTGCGGGGAAGAGGCGTTGGCATCCCTTCTAGCCAAGATGTGAGCAGTGATTTAAAGGAGCCCTCCCTGTCAAGGCCATCTGCGGGCACGTGCCTAAACCCTGTGCCAAGCTCAACCTGGCTCTCACTGCACACATCCTGTAGCAGGGATTTGCTGTGCACCGCTGTGGGATGTGCTAAGTAGGGATGGGCTCCTGTTCACTGTGCGGCTCCTGTCCACTGTAGGAGCATCCAAACACCACTGCAGTAAAAGCAATGGAGCTTTTGATACCATCTATAATCTAGGCAAGCTTGTTACACCTTGCACAAGCAGAGTGCTCCATGGGCGAGAGTTCCTCCTTTTTATAGACGGATTGCAATTTTTTTCATAATGTCTGCTGTACCCACAACAAAACATGTAATTATAAATGTTAGGTGACACAAGCACCATCGAGATTCTGCTGTGTGTTAATAAAGGGGCTGTTCCCTCTGGAATGAGTTTTTTTACTGGTCTCTGTTTTAGGATTCAGGAGGAGGAATGGAATAAATATATTGTACCCTCAAAAAATGAGTCTGAAAAATGTAAAGTGAGTCGGACTTTCAGTTTTCTGATGAACAGAATGACCAGCACACGAAATAAATACAAGGTAACTTGGGATTTATGTTTATACTATTATGTATAATTATGTCACTGTAATTAAATTAATTATAGATGAGAATCTAAATTTTCATGTAAAGATAATTTGTTTATTACAAAACCACGAGAGTAATAGGAAGAATCTTTTAGCTTTATTTTTAAAATTTAAAACATATGCAGGATACCCTGAAATGGCCTTCATATTAAAACCCAGCTTTCCTTTTAAACAATAGCCTTAGCTGAACAATATGAAGTATTCCCCTGCCATTTTTTTATGTTACTAGTAATTTCATTTGATGATTTAGCAGAAGTTTAATTCTATGAATTGCATTTAAGAAATAATTTTCTTTGTTAAATAAAATTAAGAGATATGGACCTGTTCTTGGAATTGCTCGCAATAGGTAATTAAGTACGTAATTTGTTGAATTTGACTTCTTTGAAGTTAATGGGACTTCTTGCATGAGTAAGCACTGCTTAGCATTAACAAGTTGGAGTTTTGAGGCCTGCACAGCCGAACTTACATAGTATGGAAGGTACATTAGAACATTTGTAATTTGATTTTGAGACATCTTAGATTAATGGCATCACTTATCAGCTTGAGAGATGGATTTCACCTACAGGCTTTTTCCAGTTGGCCTTTTGGCATTTTTACAGGCTCCCTATTATGCCCTCCTGTGCCCCAGGATATCCTAATGTTGCATGGATGTGAAGATAGTTGTGTGAGGTGATATCTTCAAGAGCATCAGCACTGGCCATGAACATGCATTTCTGGTCCTGCAGCCATACACTGGCCTGTGTCTGTGTGTTTTCCTAAAGAATAACTGTCAGTAACTACAAGTAGACTATATGTATACTTATGCTAAAAAGAGTACTGTAAAAATAGGCAGAATTTATCAACTTCTTTACTGCTCATTAAAAATAGATTGTTTCTAAAGTCTTCTAAGATCTAAAGACAACTTGTATAGATTTACATAACTGTAGCTTTAACTACAGAGGCATGAGCTGTATATAGTAGGGGATGTAGGCACTGATATTTGTTTGTGTGTGCAGTGAGTCAATAACACTGCGTTTAAATTTTAGTTTCCGGCCCTCTCCTTTTTTTAGGTATTTAAATGTGTTTCTGCCAGGCTTCCTTGATAATGCTTCTTGGCTTAGCTGCCAGTGAAAGCAATGCCTATATCATTTTAGGACTTCAGCAATGTTGGATGTAATAGTACAGTATGCTGTTGCAAGTCTTCCAGAACAGGGAATAAATGTTTTATAATAATTTGCTCTTAAAAGGGAGTATTTTACTTGTTTGAAGATTGAATCACTTTATCTTTTTTTTGAGTATCTTTTTTTCATTTATTTATTTTTTCCTGCTTCTGCTGTTGGGGGTGAAGACAAAAAATAAAGATACCAAAGATAAAGAGAAACTTAACAGACACAATTTTACAAATGGAACCTTCCCAGGAGTTATGCCATGTATGGTCTGTGAAAAGGCCCTCCTAGGAAAAGAGTCACTGCAGTGTTCTTGTAAGTAGCTGCTGGCTTTTGCATGTGAATTTACAGTGTTCTGACTGCTGTTTTCAGATCCTGGTTCAGTGTGTTGTTTGAAAAAGAAACCTTGTCTGTATTTGGATGTACCTACTTTATGTATTGAGCTGAGGTTGACAAGGGAGAGGGAGAAAGGACAGCAGGTGGCAGATTCAGTCCATGTTCTAGCTCTAGCTCATTAGGCAGAAACCTCTTCCTAGCCAGTGTCTGCACATCAAAGTATCCTCCTGACTACTTTAGTAACTGAATCTGGAGAAAAGAAAAACTGAAGCCTCAGGGTACATTTTCTGCAAACTGGGGGCCTTGTTTGTTGCCAGGCTTTGAAATGTCCCTTCTCTTTCAGATTGCAACGTGATTGTACATAAAAGCTGCAAGGAGCACGCTCCTGTGTGCACCAAGGTAACCTCCTATCTGATCTTACTGGGGCATACGTGCTTTCCAAGGGGTCTGAAAACATCATGAATGGAAAAAGAAAATACAGACAGCCTGCCCAGACTCAGTATGCAAAGGGCTGCAAGGGTGTCAAAATGTCTAATGTGAGCAAACACTGTGCTTAAAGAAGAAGTTTTGGTAGGGCATCAAAAATTAATTTGAAGAGGTATTTATATTTTTGAAGACTTCCAAGCTCAAATTGTGAAATGGTGTGCCTGAAGGGTTACGAAAGGGATTGAAAAAAAAAGGTCAAAACCATAGAGAGATCCTGGTGTAGAAGGGGGGGGCCCATATGTTTGGAGCAGTGGAAAGCACAGGTGACAGGGGCCCTGGGAGGTGACCTGATCCATCTCCTCACCCTTGAACAGTATCACTTCTAGGCAGCAATGTAGGCAGATGTTTGTTTGACCCATTCTAGAAAATCTCTGGAGAAGGTGGTTCCACAGCTACCTGCCTAGGTAGTCATTCCCAGTGTTCAGCTGCCACTACAGACAGGGCAAAATCAGTGCTAGATCTGATGGATACTGCCTTAATTGTTAAGTAGAAATGCATACATGGTGAGATTATCATGACAAAGACATAATTTTAAAAACCAGATGTGTAAGGCTTCTGCCATCTTGAAATAAAATGGGACTTGCAGAGAAATATGCCACAGTGACACGAGTCATTTTTCAAATTAGTGGAGTGAGTCTTTCTGATGTGGCAAGGTTTTGCATCATGGTGGCTTGCAAGGAGAGCATGCTTCCATACAGATTATTCAAGACAAACAAGCCTTAAACTGTCCATAAATCAAGTGGTTTTAATTTTGGTTATAATTGTCGTGTCATAGCCTTGCACAAATTTCTGGGCAACTTTAGGACATTAAGGCAGCTGAACTGACAGCTTTAGTTACTGGAGCTGGTGGGTTATTTGCCAAGAGGTGCCCCCACCACCTGTCAACATCTCAACAAGAATGAGATGCAGAAAATGTTCACTGACCCACTTGAAATGAAGTACATGCCTAAGCACAGCAGAATTTTTCTACGGGTTTTCCAAAAGTCCACTTTGAAAGGGAGATCGATTCTGCCTTTGGTACCCAGGCTTCCTTAGATACCGTCCTGCCACAAATGCTTTGAGCTTATTTGAATATAAAGCCCTGAATGTGTACTTTTCTTGCAGCCTTCACAAGCAATACTCACATAGAGGAAGTAGAATGTTGTAACTCAGTGACTCTGCTTAGAATAAAGTTTTGTATTGTAGTACAAATAGTATTCTACTTCGAATATTGTTATCTACCAATAACTAATAAAATTAGTTATTGGAAGAAATCAGGACCGTAATTTAGGACTACTTTTTTATAGCCCTGGGTGTGATGGTATATGGAAGAGAGTTACTGACTTAACTGTTAAATGTGTTATCAGCTATACAATTTAAAAAAATTCTCCTTCTTTCAGAAATCCCAGGAGAGGTACCGTAATAAAAACAAGCCCCAATCTGGTGTAACAAGTAAGTTAGGTGTAAACCTAACCCTTCTAAGTTAAACCTTGGTTAAAAATCATGGGACTGACAGCACAGACTTTGCTGCATCATTTGTGTTTTTATTTTTCATGTCAATATCTATAAGAAACCATTTGTGTCTCTAATATGAACAGAATTTTTGAAGAGATTACTGTTGAATTAACTCATCTGCTACTAAAACAAGTGGAAATTTACCACATTTTCAGTCAGAACAAAAATAAATGTAGTCGGTTCTGTCCGAGTATGTAATTTACTTTGTGCACAAATATTTATGCACCTGTGTTCAGATTGCAATGTTAGAACATGTATGATTTGAGATTATTTTCTTATCAAATAATATCCATGATGGAGCTATTGCACTTTGCTTACAGGCTTATTGTTATATTCCATGAGAGAGCATTGTGGTCTTGTACCTCAGCAAGCAGACATTCTTGATGTCTGGTGTAGGTCAATATGAACACCCGATAACATTTTCCTGTATGAGTTTAAGTGTACTGTTGATGACATACTCTTGGTTGTTTGTCAAAATGTTGTGTTGTGCTTTGCCTCACAGATTCCTTGCCTGGAGACATTCCACAGATGGTGCTCTCCTCGGTGCATCCTTCTTCCTCTGTGCCTATTGGACTCTCTTATGGAAAGAGGGAAGCCTCACAACAGTCCTACTTCTTGTCTAAAAGTGTCCCCAGTGCTAGTTTTGAAAGGTAGAGGGGCAGCTGCTAAGAGACTATGCTAAATACATTACTCAGCACTTCTGTGAAAATTGAAACCACAAAAAATATGTGATTTTTTTTTTCTGCTGTAGAACACCTACGCAATTTTCTGAACAAGACTCTGAGACTAGCCCTTGGAGGTACAAGTCACAGTCCGAAGAGATGTTACAAGCATTAGGGACCTTTTCGTCAATGGATGCTTTTATGGCGGAAGGTGAGAAGAATTGCACAGATATTATATCCTGTAGCCTGTATTGGAAAGTGCAAAATAGAAAATCCCTTAACTGATATAGGAAGACACTTCATCTCCTAAAAGAAGGGCGCTTATTTTTGATAATTACAATGGCACTCCTCATTAAAATGATAAAATAGACATATTAGTCCTAAAATAGAACTTTTCTTCCTTATAACTATTTTATAACTTTTAGAATATTTTAGTATGTTGTTCCCATTTTAAAGTAACTGGAATAAATGTATTTGCCACTCTTGCAGAACCAGAACAGCAATATACTTTTCTTCTCCACCCATCCAACCAACTCTTTTGACAGCGTCCATTGCAAAATGTAGACCTACAATACTTGCATTTCCTCAGTAGCCCCAAAGTCTTTCATCCTACTGGTGAATTTCCTCTTACAATAGTTACATAGCCTTGTGAAGTGAATAGAAATAGGCTTTTTCTGTAGCTAGGTGTGAGACTGAATTTCAAAGCTGAAGGGAACTCAATCACATAGAATGGTGTAGATATCACTCACTGGACATCTGCTGTTGGAAATGTTGGGTTTTATTTTTAAATTTTGAAAAGTTTCTTCAAGCAAAGAATTATAAAAAGGATTTCATCTGAGAAAAGAAGAGTAAGGTGTTTTTATTCTCTTCACTTCCTGTTGCAAAAGCAGTTCAACACTTTGTTAATGATATTAACATCTGGTAAACTTCTTTGTTGTAAAGCCAGTGCCAGTGTTTGCAGAAGCCTTATCTATAGTTCAACCCTGTGATGTGTTCCTCTTACTATATGAATAGATCTGCCTGAATAAGACTTCCTATACTCTTCATATGCATGGTGTTAAACAAATATAAATTTTGTCATAGATGATGTGGATTTGTCTCAGTGGACTGATCTCCGCACAGATGCAGAAGAGTTTGAGGCAGAGTCTTGGAGTCTTGTTGTGGACCCAATATTCTGCAGCAAGCAAGAAAAAGATGTCATCAAGCGTCAGGATGTCATATTTGGTCAGTATTTCAAAACTTTGTGTTGGTTTAAAGCAATTTGTTGTATCAAATAGAGAGGGAACCTACATGGTTTATGTCCAGAAAAATGAATTAAGCTCAAAACAGTAAGAAGATTCAAAGAAAATTTTTGCCATAAAATTTATGATGTGTCTTAGAACTAAAGAAATGGGTAGTAGTGATTACTAGAGACATACCTAATCTGTTTACAGAGTGCTTGGAGTTGAAAGGTACGTCATCCAATCCCCAGCTCAAGGAGTTGCAACCCCAGCTTCAGTGGGATGCAGTTGAGAAAACTGGGCCAGAGCCAGACAAATTAAGTCTTTCTCCTGACATAATCTGTTCTGTTCTAAGGTCACACAGGAAAAGGGATTATAATTGTATATTTGAATGTTACTAAAGTCTTAGAAGGTGTGCAACATATTCAGGTTATTACTACATTATTTTGTTTTCTTTTATACTTCAGAGCTGATGCAAACAGAAGTACATCACATCCATACTCTGCTCATTATGTCTGAAATATTCAGAAAAGGGATGAAGGAAGAACTGCAGCTCGATCACAGTACAGTGAACAGAATATTCCCCTGCTTAGATGAGCTACTGGAGATGCACAGGCAATTCTTCTGCAGAATGAAGGACAGGCGGCAGGAATCATGTGAGGCAGGGAATGAACGTAATTTTGTCATCAGCAGAATTGGAGACATCCTTGTGCAGCAGGTAGACACATCAACTCTGTTAATCCTTTAAATGCTTAAGGTTCCCAATTTAAACAATTTTTCGATTCTAAATATTTGTGGGCAAGAAGACAGCTATAGTTGCCTCATAAAATTCAAAAACTGTCCCGTCTAGATTATTCAGGGTGAAACAGCAAAAAATCATTGCTGTCAGGGTGACTGTGACGAACTTGGGATGAACTTCTACCTATGCGGTATGAGTGACAAGGAAAATGATGAACTTAGTCCTGTTTGTGGTAGAAGGCTGCTGTCATACCAGGGACTGCAAAAAATGGATTCGTTTTTTAAGGGATTCACTTTTCCTAACATCTGAGTAGAGGTGTGAAAAATTGACTGATGATGGAAAAGAAACTACCCATTCATTTCTTGTAGTGATCTCACCATACTGATCACTAGAGAAGGAGTGGTCACAGTGTGTTTGTTGTGGCTGAAGAATGGCTAACTAATGGCTTGCCATTCCTGCTTCAGTTCCTTGCAATAGGGAGAATGTGGCTTCTCACCTTCAGTCAGTCAGTTTTCTCTCCACTGAAATAAATAACTGTCTAGAAGCAGTGTGGAGATCAGACAAAAAGCAAATAAACCTCAGAGAAGTTATGTTTGCAAAGAGGTGAAGGAAATGCTCTTATAATAACTGTTCTAGCTGTTATTGGCAAGACTGTAGTGAGGTCGCTTGTGCTTTCTCCAGCTTATATTCCCCTTCTTGCTCCTAGAAACAGATAGGTCATTTTCATTCTGTAATGACAGAGAACTTGAGAAACAAGTAGCATAAAATTCCTTATTCATACAAAATACATTAATTTATGGTATACAGTTTCCTGTCTGAGTCAATGTTGAGCACAATTCACTTAATTTCTTCAGTTTTCAGAGGAAAATGCAACTAAAATGGAGAAAATATATGGAGAGTTTTGCAGCCATCAGAAAGAAGCTGTTAATCTCTTCAAGGAGTTGCAACAAAACAAGAAGTTCCAGAATTTTATCAAAGTAAGTTAATGTGGAATCATGGTCACTGTTGACAGAATGCCCAGGAGAAAGATACATAGGTTTTACTTGGGTATAGGATTGGAATTATATTCCATACCTCAGTTTTAGTAGCTAATCAAAATGGCAAAGGTTTTTCCTCATTAACTAGTGAGCTGATAAATCACATTTTTCTTTCAAATTTTAGAGTGCTCTGTCATCCAGCGTGTATTACACACATTCCTATTATAGTACACCTCATCCCTCAGTGCAGCAACTGTTCCTTGGGGATGGTTCAGATTACCCAGCATTTGTTTTAACTTACTCTTATGCTTTTAGATCATGTCTCTTATCAGTCAATTGGTGGTTTCATATGCGTTTATTACTTAGGGTATATATTTGTATCTGTGCAGCTGAGAAATAGTAACCTGTTGGCACGACGCCGAGGAATCCCCGAGTGCATTTTGCTCGTCACCCAGCGAATCACCAAATACCCTGTTCTGGTTGAAAGGATATTGCAATACTCAAAAGGTGAATAAAAGCTAAAACGTTGCTTCATGTCTGAAATCCTAGTGCGTTTCTAATTTAAGGAATTTGTACAGCTACGATATAACAAAAGATTATCATCACTGCTCTGTAAAGATACAACCAGAGCAATGTAAATACCTACTGTTCAGTGTGTATGTAGGCTTTGTCAAGGTTGGGCTGTGAAGATTTCTGATATCTCAGTCAGGTAGAAGTCCAGAAGAGCATCCTTGTTTTAGGAAAAGACCTTGACTACAGGATGAGAACTAGTTCAGACACCCATCTGCACTTTTGGAATTAATTCTGGAGGAGTCTCTTGTAAGTAGCGCTAGGCAAACTTTTTGTAAATCACTTTCTGGTTTGAGAGCAGAGCTTGAATGACCTCTGGAATTTTGTAGAACAGTTTACAAATACCAAAAACTTACAGATACAGACCTCCTAAATGAGCACTGTAGAAATTTTTATGTCTGAATGCAAACCCTCAGTATTTGCAATCCTGTTTCAAGGGTACTTTTCACTTAGCCATAAGAGTAATATCCTATATGATTTACTTAGCCAGTAATTTTTTTTGAATGCTTACACCTCATAAGTATGGCGGAAATTATTCAATGAGTTGTTTTGGCTGATGAATAAATCTGGGATACGTGTGATCTTTTAATAGGCAAGTCAAACAAAGGTACATGCCTCTAATATTTCTAGCAAGTTGGTTGACAGGTTCAGCTTAAAATAACATATTTACCAATATTTATCAGTTTAAGCTTTTGCATGATGTGGATTTTTCCCAGAAAGTAAGGAATTACTTCTTTTCTTGAACACGCTGACTAGTGTCATGTTAATTTTTTGTTTCATACAGAAGGAACAGAGGAACATAAAGACCTGTGCAAAGCTCTTTGTCTAATTAAGGATGTGATTGCAGCAGTAGATTTGAAAGTGAATGAGTATGAGAAAAAGCAAAAGTTGTTGGAAATTCTCTGCAGAACTGAAAACAAAACATACACAAAGCTGAAAAATGGCCATATCTTTAGGAAGCAAGACTTGATGAAGAAAGAGAGGATACTTCTTCATGAAGGTTTAGTGTACTGGAAGACAGCGACTGGTCGTTTCAAAGGTATTTCATCCAAGCAGTGAGGTCCTTTAACTCTTCGTCTGCAAATAGTGTTTGAAGACTGTTTGTTTTAAGAATGAAAATACTTTATTACACTGTATTGCAAATAAGAATGTCTGAGGTAATGGTATTGAAAACGTGCCACTAATTGCTAGAAGGTAGTTCCAGAAGCTGATGTGGTTTGTGGGTAATCTGCATAAGAAGACAAGTTCACATACAAAGCCGTCTACTGCATTTCTTCTTCCAGTGCCCTCCTTTTAGTTTTTTTGTTTCTCAGTTTCATCTCATAACATAGAGTCTTACTTGCCCATTTTTATTGTTCACAGTATTGGCCATGGAAAATAACTCATGAAAAAATCAGTGGTAATGGGACATCTGCCGTAGAAAAGAAGTTCTGAAGCCACGTTTGCCTGGAGCACAATTTTTACATGCAAGCTCAGAACTGGATTTTTGGTGTTAATCATACAGTAGGGATTGGAGTTTTTTGGAGCTTAGTAATATTTACTGTACAACTTTATAAAGCTGTCTTCTCATTATTATTCCAGAAATACTTTCACCAGTGTAATACTGTGCTGTGAGTGTAGTTACAGCATAGACTTAGGGAAGCTGCGCTGACATTGGTGCAAGGACTTCTTCTTTTCCTGGGCCAGTGCTCCAGCATGGTGCTCTGCCTGGGAGATACAAAGTGGTGATGTTCAGGTGCTTCATGCAGACCATTGGCTAATTCAGATATTTCCTGTTTAGTTTACTGTAGGATTCTATGAGATATTTATTGATCAGGGCTTCTCCCTTTATAAAAATAAAATAATAAATTATCTATAATTGTACTATCTTTAATTAAAACCCATGCTTTTCCTTTTCTCAAAATTTTAAGACACCTTGGCTCTGCTTCTAACTGATGTACTATTGTTCTTACAAGAAAAGGATCAAAAGTACATCTTCGCAGCTGTTGTGAGTATAGTATCAAATATTTGAATATATACATTGCACATTTATTTGTATATTTCTCAAAAGTTATGTCCTTATCTAGGTTATTACCACATAATTTCTTTTTTTCTAAAATCCTGGTAGTGTATTCAGAACTGTAATATGTCAGTATATAGAATGTTAAGTTTATTTTCAAAAATAAATAATTTTTTTATGAAGAAGGATGAAAATAACAGAATTATATTTTTAGTGTCATGCCTCGTCTGATTGTGAAAGTGGGAAGTGATACAGGCTCTTTCAGTTGTCTAAAATAAGTATGAATTTCTGGTTTTGTAAAACAAACAGAAGAATAATTTTAACTGCAAATGTAGTAGTAAACACACATAAAAGATATGAAAGGTAATGAAGTTCCCAAAGTATATAAATATAAACATTATATGAATATTGTGCCTCCATATCGAGTCTCTGAGATTTACTTTTTAGCACATAGCCAGTGCTTTATTTGTTCATAAACAGTATAACATATTTTAAAAAATAGCTTAAAAAGATGTCTGATTACTGAAAACTTTCAGTAGTCTGACTTTACCAGGACTGGAATTAGTTCAATGAATTGAAAAATCATATTCTTCCTAAAATGTGATGTTTGATAAGAAAGTCATTTGTTATGCATATGCTGTGACTGTTTCCCTCAGGACCAGAAGCCTTCAGTTATCTCCCTTCAGAGGCTTATAGTAAGAGAAGTAGCCAATGAAGAAAGAGGGATGTTTCTGATTAGCGCTTCATCTTCAGGGCCTGAGATGTATGAGGTCCATACGAACTCCAAAGAAGAGCGTAACAACTGGATGAGGCATATTCAAGATGCAGTGGAAAGGTAGGGGAAAAGGGTTTTGGTTTTCATCCTGGCAGCCCAAAGCAGATGGGAGGTCAGTTGGATGTTCCCAGCAGCGTGCTCTTTGTTCTGCATTGCATCTGTGAGATTGGATTTTTCTCCTAGCTCAAAGTTCACAGATGCCAAAACCTCATCATCAGTTCTACCAAACTTCTCATATTCCTTCTGGTTTCCTACTGAATCAGCAGATCCTTCCCACTCCTTATCAGACATCCTTCTGAGCTACCTGCACCTTTGCCTTTGGCACTGGATGTTTTCCAGAGTCCTGCAGGTGTCCCTACAACCATTTCGAGGAAATGGTGAATCATGCCTGTTATCTTGGTGTCAGTGCCTTAAGAATGGTAGGGAAACCATTGCCTCTCACGAGGCCCAAGCTTCTGCTTAGGACAGCAAACCTGCATGTGGGCCAGCCACCCATTTGCTACACAATGCAGCCTTACCAGAATTAAAAAGAGTCAGTATGGTTTATGTCCACTTACTGCTTCTTAAAGAGGCTGACAAATGGCCTGCCTCTGGATTATTGCAAAAGTTGTTGCTGATGTTGTGTTTTGTTTATTGTGAACATAACACTGTGTTGAAGATTAATAGATGATAGCCAATTTTGCTTTGTCCACCTTTGTCTTTTATCTTTGAAGTTGTCCAGAGGAAAAAGAAGAAGAAGTAAAAATGAATGAATCTGATGAAGATAGGCGTATTGCTGAGGCCAAAGCATACAGAATTCAGAAATATCAAGGTGTAGTACCTTTCCTGCCTCTCTGAGGGCTCTGGTATCCTCAGAGTTCAGGATGAATTAATAATGTGCCCAATACTGGCTGATGGGTTCAAATTGGCTCAATAGGCAGAGTCACAGCTGGGGTGGTCTGATGGTATGATGTGAGTGTATTGAAAGAGAAGCTTTTTTTTTTTTCCCAAAGGGTTTAATGTTTTTTTCTATATTACCATGACCGAAAAAGAAAAATGGATGTTTTCAAAATAAACACTGAATTTCCCAGATTAGCCTCAGGACCAGGTAGTTTTGTGTTTGTGGAAATACCTCAAATCTTCAAAATTGTGTGGTTTTGTGCTTGTTTATGCACTTTGCTGCTATTATTTTTATCTATAGCTAATAGAGATAAATTCTGCTTCCTTGTTTCCCCTACATCTAACTCCCAATCTTTGTACTGTTGCAAGAAGAGAAATTGCAGCAATGTCTGTCCTGTAGAGAGCCACAGGGAAGGGTACCCTCTGCTGAAAGCAGGTGCTCTTTGATGTGGAGGCCCTGAATCAGTGCACCTGAGCCAAGTAATTTTCCAGGATGCAGCACTCACTTGTTATTGTGAGTGCAACAATCGGTAACTGAGGGTCCAAGAGGGCAGCCAAGGCCACCTGATCAGGGTAGAGCTCTGGACCTCTATCAGGGTCTGTGCCAGCTTTCATTAGGATGGACTATGGGATGAATTTGGTACGTGGCCAGTTAAGAAAGGTTTAGCTTGAATTAGCAATATCTATGTGGCATAAAGCTTAGAAGGGTGAATGAGGAATGTGTTTCCCTGCAGGATAAAAAAATATTAATACGGTGTTCAATTGTGGTTGACAGAGTTGCTGAGTAACCAGGACCAGCAAATCTGCAATTATTTGGAAGAGAAGTTGCACGTGTATGCAGAACTGGGAGATATGTGTGGGTTTGATGATGTTCGTGTAGAACCTCACCTCCTTATCAAACCTGATTCAGGAGAAACTCCACAGGCTGCTCCATTGCTGGCAGCAGCACTCAGAGAAGGTGAGTTTGCATGGGTAGGGTGGATTGGTGGCTCTTCACATGGACAGTGCGTTGTGTTGCAGTTCTGTCAAGTCTCAAGAACTGGCAATGTCAAAACTTGTCAATGGATATTGAAATTTCTTGAGTTTATTCTTGTCAGATGTAGGAGATGGTATCTGCCAGACTGTAAAATAAGGGATGTTTAGTGCATAGCATCAAAAGTGAGCATGCAGGGAAATGGAGTTAGGTTGTTAGCTGTACTCCTTGCAGTACAAATCTGTGAAGCACATAAAAAGTTGCAGTATGATATTGCACCTGGTCCCTGACCTTCACCTACCTGGGCTAATTTGATGACACATCAGAATCATGTATGATTATATACAGACCAGTTCAGATCTACCAAGAAACACCTGCCAGAATCACTGTAGGAACCGTGTTTTTTCTGCCTATTATCTAACAGTGAGATGATAACCTTGGACCACCTATAGTAATGTCCTCTGAAGAAAGGAAGGGAGGGAATGGTATTTGTAGATACCCTCCCTGGCTGGAACTTCAGCTAAACTTCTGCTAAACTCAGCTGAAAAGAATTCTGGTAAACTGAGCCCTAATCACCTAAATTGAGACCTTTGTGCTACTAACAACATTTCAAGTGATAAAGCATCATCATTATAAAACCAAAGTGCTTTTTATTGATAAAAATTATTAAACTTGTGTAGGGAATATAAATCTGTGATGCAACAGTAAATAGTTAAAATGGCAGCCTATACTTACACACACTTTTTTATTTTTCACTTTCTCTCATGCTATTGTTGATGTTGATGATGTCTTGGATTTCAGTACTCTACGGCACTCTGTAGGAGCTTACAGTTGTTTACAGTGCAGAAAATTTGTGGGGACAATTTTCCAGGACAGAAATAGTCCCTGAGCTAATAGCAGACTCTGTAGGAATAAAGCATTGCTCACAGTAGAGAAGGATAGAATTACAGAGTGCTTAAGCAAATTAGATATACACAAATCCATGAGATGAGATAAATCCAAGACTTCTTAGAGAGCTTGTTAATGTCATTGTGAGGCTGTTTTCTGTCAGCTTTGAAAGATCACAGAGGTCAGGAGAGGTTCCTGATGACTTGAAGAAGGCAAGCCTCACACTTCTCTTCAAGAATATATAGGGAACTACCAAACAGTCAGTCTCACCAGCATCTCTGAGATGGTGATAGAGAAAATCCTCCTGGAAGCCATTTCCAAGAACATGAAAGGCATGAAGGTGATTTGGAACAGCCAGAGATTAACAGATTAATCTAGGGCAAATTGTATCTGACTAGCCTGATGGTTTTTTTGATGAGAGAACAGGGTACGTTGGTTACCTTGACATCTGTGAGACCTTCAACATTACCTGCACTGGCTGTAGTATCCTTACATATGAACTGTTGTGAACTGCTTAACTGGATGGAAAACAGACTGGACTGCTGGGCTGAAGGGGTTGTGATCAGTCATATGTTGTCTGGCCAGTAACACGTTATTAGGGGATTCCCTTAGGGATGGATTCGGAGACCAGTACTGTTCAACATATTTATTAATGCAGCTAACTATGGGATTGAGCACACTCTTAGCAAATTCATGACTGTCATTGAATGAGGTGGGATGTTCAGTGTGCTGGAGAGACCTCTACAAATTGGGAGAATGGGCTAAGAGGAACATCTAGGCGTTTTACAAAGACAAGTGCAAAATCCTGCATCTTGGGTGGAGTAATCCTGTGTATTGGTCCAGGCTGGACACTGACTACATAGAAAACAGCTTTGTTTAAGTGGACCTGAAAGTCCTACTCGAGAGCTGGTTGACCATGAGGCAGCGGTGTGCTCTTGTGGCAAAGAAGGCCAACTGCTTCCTTGGCTGGTGCAATAGGAGGAGAGTTGCCAGCAAATTGAGGGAGGTGCCATGAAGTAGTGCTGGGCTTCTCTGGACAAGAGAGACATTGACAAAGTGGAGCAAATCCAGTGAAAGGCACCAGGATGACTAGGGTGCTGGAGGACATGACATCTGAGAAAAGCTGAGGTAGCTGGCTTTATGGGATCTCATTACTGTCCACAGCTGCTTAATGGGAGAATACAGAGAAGCCAGATTTTTTGCAGAGTCATGTGATGATAAAAGAAAAACACTTGGACGAGATGCAACAGTCAGATATTGGAACACCTGCAATTCCAGTTAGCTGAAAGGAAAAATTATGTGCCATGGGGGTGTTAAAAACTGGAAGAAGTTGCTCAGGGAGACTGTGAAGTCACCATCTTTGGAGGAGTTAAGAGCTTGTATTTGCAAAGCTCTGAGCAGTGCAATTTAGTTTGACCAACTTTAAGTCAGATGTTGGACTAGAAGACCTCTGAAAGTCCCTTACGAGCTAAATTATTCTATGGTTCTATGCCACTGATTTATGCATTAAGGGGCTATTTACGGGGCCTCTGTAATTCAGCGTGTTTTCCTCTTTAGTTGAAAGTCTCCATGAAGCTGTCATAACATCACATGTGAGCCAAACAGACAGATCACCAGAGGAAAGTATTGAGGAAATAAGTGTGAAGCATAGATTTACTGCCAATGAAATCTTGGAATCTCTTCTGGATGGTGAGTAAAATTTGATACTTTTACATATTCAGAGTGCTAAAACAATTGATACTGGATTGGTTTTTTTGGAAAGTTTGTCAGTCTGTGGCAGAATCAATAACAAATAATACAATAAAATTGTCTTTAGGCAAGTGCTCAAATAGTATAAATTGTCATATAACTTGGTTGAAGGTATGCTTTCTTGTCGTTGTTGCTCAGCTCCACAGCAAATCTATATTGTGGTATAGGCCATTTCCCAGGTTAGCTACTTTTTGTCAGGAGGCCTGAAACCAGGATTGACATTCCAATAATTTCAGCTGTAAAAGGTAGCATGAATTTCTTACAAAAAAAAATTGCAAATAAAGTCCTGTGAAATCGTGCTAATTTTTAAGGTAGAAAAACTGGATTATGCCATATGTGCCATCCCGGCTTCCAAATTTGTTTTTACCCAGCCTAGAATCCATTTCATGATGCCAAATTATGTCAATCTCTATTTCAGCATCCTGTAAGTAACTGTAAAAAAGGATGCCACCTTCTGTTTTTCTAATCAGGATATGCTTTGATACCTTTCTTTTACATGTTCTTGGGGCTTTATTTGTTAGATGCAGAAATAAAAGAAGCTGCAGAATCATCAGAAATTGATCTCGGTGTTGAAAAGGAAATGGCAGGTGCCAATCTTGAGAATAAGGTATTGTAATCAATTTTTTCTTTCTGCATTGCACATAGCATTCTGGGCACTGGGCATGTACATGCTGTCCAAATTTTTATGGTGTATCTAAAGGCTGTTCTAAAACAGAAAGCATGGGATAGGCATATTTCACTCAGATCCAGATAATTCAGTTTAATAGAGGATGCTGAAATTAATAATAAAATTTTGAAAAGCAGTCATAAACGACCTGCAGAAGAATTTGCCTGCCAGACTTACAGATCAGGGAGTTGTAATAACAGGCAGTGCTTTCAAACCACTGGTTCGGGCCACGCAAAGCCTCATCCTTGTCTGTTGTCATTCAGTAGATGCATCTCTATGGAGCAGACAATAGTGTTCCCTCTTCTCCCTCCTCCTATTCATAAGATAGTGAAAGTCTCCTGCAATGACAGAGACCTCAGCTAATGCAAGGAAGACTTATGCATTGGAAGAACTTCGGTCTAAGAACAGGCACATAAAATAGGATAGGTTTTCTTACACCACCTTGCTTCAGAATTCTGAATTAAAACAAAATTGAACAGTTAGAAAATAGAAGAGAAATTTCCTATTTTTCAAAGTTCTGTGAGCAGATCTGGGGAAAAAAGCAAGATCAAAAGTCAGTATTGGACAAAATTAGGAATGACAAATTTCATATAGCAGTAGAGTGTTGGAGTGAGCAGTGTGAATTACTGTGTGGAAAAAAGTGAGCTGTAATTGAGTAGTTCTTAGGTAGAGAAGAAAGACCACAAAAGAAACAAAGGGAAGAGACAAGAACAGAAGATAAGTAACTTGAAATGGAAATTAAGCTTTGCTAGAAAAGGAATTACTTAGCATTAGCATACTGCCTTTTCATCAGATCTGAAAGGAGGCTTGTGTGCCTGAAACCTTGAGTTTGTTTGTTTGTTTTCTTTATCTGGAAGACTTTTGCTAATACACTAATTTCCCGATAACCTGGCCTTATTTTGAGCTCTAGATCATCCTATTTACCAGTCTGCTGTGTTAGAAGGGAGAAGGAAGAAGATTGTGAGTGGAAACAATGGGTTGAAAACAAAAATCCAAGTGAGGGAGCAGAGAAGCTAGGTGAAGAAAAATAAAACAACCTAATAGAGGGTAGAGGGGCTCAGATCGAGCCCATTAAAAGTTCCTGTAGCTCCACATGAAAACTTTGCCAATGAGGTTATAGAGAGGATAGAGCCAGACTTTCTCAGAGGTCCACAGCAAAAGGATGAGCGTCCAAGATTACAAACTGCACCAAGGGAAATTCTGACTGTATATAAGGAAAAAAATGCACCGCAAGGATGAGCAAGCAGGAACAGGTTGTCCAGAAAGGTTTTGGGGGTCTCTATCCTTGGAGGTTTCCTGGATTTGACTGGAGAAGGACTTGAGAAACCTCCTCTAATCTATTTTCATTTGAAGCTATCCCTGCTCAAAAAGCTGAAGGGACCTGCACCCAACTCTTCCACCCTGTCATTATCCTATTATTCCACACCAAGTCATTATGGCCTATTATTTGGGCAAGGCTTGTGTCACATCTTACCATGTCAGAATCAGACTTACCAGGAGATGGCAGAATGAGCAAAGAGGCAAGGCAAGGGTTTTCCAGGGTGATGGTTGTTCTGCCCTCTGTCAGTAGCTGGGTGTGCAGTCTTGGGATTGTGGAGTGCCAGTTCTGGACTCAGCCCAGTTAGCCTGGGAAAACAGGAGCTGGACAGGCGGAGCAAGAGTTTCTAGCTTGGGGATTAGATGCTGACTAGGCACTGGAAGGGAGAGAGTTGCCTCTGAAACTTGAGAGGTCCCAAGCCAGTAGCTGTGAGAGATGGTCCCCTGTCTCCTCGCTTCTGTCTTGTAAACACATCCCTGCGGGAGTTGTCCAAAGCACAATGTAACATGCTCTGGGACCTCACTGTCCTCATGTCTCTGAACCAGGGTGCTGGGGAACAGTGGCAGGGAGGTGATGATAGCCCTCAGCACAGTTAAACACCTGAAATTATTGCTTTGCTCCTAGCTTGACTTACAGGGCATATGCTGAAGCTGTAGTGCAGCAGTGATGCTGCTGTCACCTGGTCAGCTCAGCTAAACCTACCTCAGCCTCATTCCCTCAATGCTTCAGTGCTGCAGTGAGAGGACCACAGGCACTGGGGCTGGCAATTTGCAGCTCCTTGATCAAGCCAAAGCCGGTTAAGGCTTCCCCCTGCTACACATTTTTTTCAAATTAGAAAGGGCTTCAAGATCTGAAAGAAACTCTACTCTTGTTCAGTGTGTGGGCTCTACTTTGTGCACTCCCTCATCCTTCCAGCATCACCCTTTTTCTCTCTCTCGGCTCTGCTTTTCCTCATTGCCTGCTGCTCACTGTCCAGCAAAGGGAAAGCAGAGCTGCTTTGTGCCTGTCCTTGTGCTGCACAGAGACATCTGTGCAAAATCTGCTGCTTCTCATAGCAGAGCTGAGCAGTTTTATGGCTTGTGGATGCAATGAGGAGGAGGAGGTGAAGATCTGGAGGGGGAATGGAAGGAAATACTAAAGGGAGATAATGTGAGAGAAAGAAGTGGAGGAAATGCTGCAGCTGGTGTTCCCTTTCCCCCATGCATGTCTACTTTAAGCTGTGTTTGGAAGCCTGACCTTTTTCATCTTCATTTTCAATTATTGCAGCTAAGTGTAGCAGATGCATTGCTCTCTATGATGTTAAATCAGACTCAGTAGAGAAATTAGGAGAATCAGAGAGAAAACAAATTCTCCCCAAACCCTGCTCTGCTCCTATGAAAAAAGAAAAAGTGTGGAAAGTGTGAAGTGGCTGTACCTTGCTGCAGGGGCAGAGTAGTAACCACGCTAGTGCATTTTGTAGAACATACTGGGCAAGCATCTTGCAGAATATCTAAGGCATTTGCCATAACCCACTGACATGACTCCTGCTAGTTTCCTACTGTGTTAGTATCTGTGTTTTTGAAGAGTCTCATTTTATCTCATCCTACTGTAAGTAACCTAAACCTATTGTGTTGTATATACAGAGGTCTGGTTACTGTCTTTCAAAACTGTCAAGTAAACAAAGAATGAATGGAAATGTCTTTTCTGTGTAGCATTTGTCACAAGAGATTAAAATTGTGGATGAAATATTTTTATTTTTACAGTTGTGCTTAGAATCTCTAGTGATTTCCATGGGAACTCCAGTGTTCATGAATTATTAGCCTTCATAGGTTACTGCTTCTGTTTTTTTCACATAGCCACATAAAGGTTTGACTCAGCACTGCATTTCTTAGAAATATGGATGTCTCCACTAGTTTAAAAAAAAAAATTACCTAGATGATACAATTTTGAAGTTAAAACCTACTTTTTAAAGCAACATATTTTTATTTTAGGAAGGAAGTATGAATTTCAAAGGATATACAGGCACAGAAGTGAGTTTATTTAAACCTCAGACACAATGTATTAACTATATAGTTCACAGTGGTCAAAGCTTTGAAAATCTTTCTCTTTTATTTTCTAGATTGTACAAGCAATCCAGAACTTAACCTGTCTCTTGTACAGCATACAGGTGACTATTCCACT
This sequence comes from Pseudopipra pipra, assembly GCF_036250125.1. Classification (NCBI taxonomy): domain Eukaryota; kingdom Metazoa; phylum Chordata; class Aves; order Passeriformes; family Pipridae; genus Pseudopipra; species Pseudopipra pipra. The sequence goes on along the minus strand of NC_087581.1, from coordinate 22,879,629 downwards.
GCTAACTTTATAGAGTAATTAGTCTTAATAATTTACTTCTTAAGATTTGTTTTCACATCGTCCTACTTTTAGACATTACGTTGCTGCATACTGATCTCTACTGATTGTTGCATAAGTTGTCATAGAATACATTTTTAGTCTACATCAGTGGTAAGTTTCTGTTAAGAACTGAGTAGTGCTTACTTGCTTGAAGACCAGGCCTCCCTCCCAGAAAAGGATGTTTATACAGTCTAAAAATCTAGCAGGAAAGTAGAATGATGGCCCTAATTGAACTGATGTCATTTCACATACAGATTTCTGAAATTATAGTACAAAATATTGAAAAATTTTAGTATTTTCTTTTGAGTGTTCTTCTGGCTAGGAGTAAACAGAGACTCTGCCACTTAGATAGGAAACTCAACACATTTTAGATATTTCAATCTCAATTAAATACTTTGTATATTCTGTAGGTCCTTAGTCTGAAGTGTTTTCCTCTTTTATGCTAACTTTGAATGTCTTAACTTACTTTTTCTTATTTAGATGCAGTTTTATAATTTTATTTTTAAATGTTTAATTTGAGCATGCTTTAATTTTTAGACCCTATTGACATTAGCATATTTCATAATAATTCTGGAAACCTTGGGCTTAGAATATAAGTGGATTGAAGCAATGCAAAAGCAAAATAAAAAGCTTGTAATTCAGGCAAAATTTTTGAATAATTGAGAAACAGGGATAATAAAATAAGGCTTGGGTTCGTGCCTTGATTGTTCAGACCATGAACTGGCAGTGAGGTGCAGAGAAACAAGCAGAGGATCCTGTCCTTGCCCTGTTTACAAATCACTGGAACTGACCTAACACTGGAGGGAGAGCCAAAGAAAGTGGGGATTGTACATTGCATAAAGTTAGAAACTTTCTGGGGTGAACAGCATGGGGCAATGGGGGTGTGTGAATTCTCTGGGAATATCTGCTGAAATAGATTCCCATGCCAGCTCTTGAAGATAGGCGGTGCAATAAGTGCTTCAGCAGATCTAGGGCTTTCTTGGTTTTCTTTCTTCTTAATCTTAGCTGTTTATTTTTGTGTTATTGGAGGGTGTCACAATCTTTAATGCAAACAATGTCACAACATTCTTGTGAAGGATGGAACATAGAGCCCTCGACTGTGAAATAGAAACTTCAGATTTGAAATTACTACTATACTGCAGATTATGGTTGTACTGATACCTTGATCAGGTGTGTGTAGTGGTATGGTCCTGGTGACATGGCTCTGTTGGCAGCTGCCTGTAGGACTGATGTTAATTAGATTGTGGTGCTGCAGGTTAGAAAGGAGAGCTTTGGGGCTGGAGTGAGCTGTGCTGGAAATAGTATGGTTTTATGTGTATAAGCCACATTAGGAATACTTGGGTGAGTATAGCATTCCCAATGCCTTAATGCTCTCTTTACCCATGAAAAATCATTTTTTCTATGTGTTTTAATATCCTCTAACAGAACAGGACCCCAGCTGTAACTGAAGTGCATATCCACAGCTGTAACATAAACATGTGTAGTAATACTAAGTGTAAACCAGAACCATGTTAAAAGTACTCAAAACAGTTGAGCTAGAAATAGCTCTTTGTAAAGGCATGATTACAGAATATTTTGTACTTGCTTGAGGAACTACCCCCCAAAAAGTATTAAGCACTGGTATTACAAGAGGTTGAAGCATTTTTATATAATGATTCTATGTAAAAACACAACAATGGATTAATGCTGATATTTAAACATTTGTGTCTGATTTGATTGTGGAATCTAGGCAGCACTGGCTATCCAGGACAGCCACAGAGAGCTCCATAGGTTACTCCTGCAGGAGAATGAGAAGACTGGTCGGGGCCATGGTTCTCGGCTAAACGTCCTTTTGGAGCAAGAAAAATATCGGAATCTGGAAAAGCAAAGGGTGGAACTGGCCAACATACACAAATTGAAGCAGCAGTTTCAGCAAGAGCAGCAGCGATGGCTGCGTGAATGCGACCAGCGGCAACGGGAGTGGGAGGCACAGGAGGCCCGTCTGGGGCAGCGGGAGCAAGAGTGTGGGTGCAAGGAGGAGCTGCTGGAAAGGAGCCAACAGAGACTGGCACTGCAGCTTCAGGAGTACCAGCAGAGCCTGGAGAGGCTCCAGGAGGGCCAGAAGATGGTGGAGAGAGAAAGAGACAATGTGAAAATGCAGAAGAAACTCCTATGGCACTGGAAGCACGGTCAGCAAAGCAACCTGTTTTCATCCAGAGTGGTCAATGAGGTGTGTGGTTCCCAACTGTAATTGTAACCCTGATTGCAGACTTATAGACTTGCCTTGATAAATAGGCCAGTACGTCTTGGGTTTCGTTGGTTGTTAATGTAACAAGTGAGCATGTGGGAAACTGGAGATTCAGGCATATCCAAGGATTTTCTTTGAATCTCATGAAGTTTAACCAGGGAAAGTGCAAAGTCCTGCCCCTGGGAAGGAACAACCCCAGGCACAGTAGATCTACACCAACTGGAAATTGGCTTGACCCTCTACAACTACCTGCAGGGAAGTTGTAGCAAGGTGAAGGTTTGGCATCTCTCCCAGGCAGCTAGTGACAGGAAAGAGGAAATGGCCTCAAGATCAGGAAGAATTTCTTCACTGAAAGGGTGGTCAGGCATTGGAACAGGCTGCCCAAGGAGGCGGTGGAGTCACCATCCCTGGAATTGTTCAGGAAACATGGCACTTTGTGCTATGGTTTAGTTGACCACATGGTGATGTTTGGTCAAAGGTTGGACTCAATGATCTTGGAGGTCTTTTCCAACCTTAATGATTCTTTGATTCTGTGAAAAGGACATGTGGATCCTGGGGGTCCATGTTTAACATGAGCAAGCAACATGACCTTGCTATAAAGGTGGCAGATGGTCTTCAGGGCTGCATTAGACAAAGTATTGCTAGTAAGTCAAGTGAGGGGGATCCTTCTTCTCTTCTCTGGCCACCTGAACTACTATGTTCAGTCTGGCTCCCCAGTACCAGAAAGAGCGATGGGGTGGAGAGGGGGGTGGAGGTGGGAGAGAAGGTGTAATGGATGTCCAGTGAAGTGCCACAAAGATGTTTGGGCCATCTCTTCAGTGAGGAAAGGCTGAGACTGTTCAGCCTGGAGAAGAAATGATTCTTGTTATTGGGGTTCTTATTCATCTATATAAATACCTAAATGGAGGGTCTAAAGAAGATGGAGCCAGGTTCTTTCCAGTGGTGCCCAGTGACAGAACTAGAGGCTATGGGCACAAACAGAAACCCAGAAGGTTCCTTTTGAACATCAGGAAACACTTTTTTCCTTTGAGGGTAACTGATCCCTGGCACAGATTGCGCAGGGGGATTGTAGACTCTTTATCGTTGGAGATATTCAAAAGCTGCCTGGACACTGTCCTGGGCAACTGGCCCTGCCTGAGCAGAGGGATTGGACTAGATGACCTTCAGAGATCTCTTCCAACCCAAACTGTTCTGTGATTTTAAGCTGGATGCCCTACAAAAACCAAGGCTGATGTTCCTTAAATTGAGGCGACAGAAATTTTAAATATGAGAATCTGTGCTTTATTCTGGTTTGCTACTGTGTTTTCAAGATGCATTGTGTCTCTGTATCTTGTAGGAAAGCTAAAATATTATAATGCTTAGGCATATATGGCTTTTAGTGAAGTTTTTGATTGTCGTCCTTGTTCCTGGACCACAGCACTGTCTCCAGTGAAGAAAAGGGGCACCTCCAGGAGTAGCAAACACCAAGCTCTTGTGACCCCCATGTGTCAGGCCCTGCTGTCCTGTTCCCCTGAAACAAGCAGCCCCTCAGGGGAAGAAGTTGGTATGTGGCTCCGTCCCTGACAGCATAAATCCTTGGAGATGGTCATTATTAGGGGATGCAATTTAAAGTAGCTCTGAAGCTGCTTGAGGGTTTAACACTAAAAACAATGAAGTTTTTGTTGAAGGTGAAGGGTACAGTCTGGCTCTGAAGGCAGCTGTCTTGGTGCTCACCCGCCAGGTGGGACCTCACCTCTAATCCCCTCCTCAATGGGTACAGTCTTGGTTTCCATTACTGTTCTCTAAAGCACTTGAAATTCAAAACATTTTGTCTGGCTTTTGCATATACTGAAAGCTCACTGACCCAAACAGCTTCTTTTTTCCCCTCACGTTCACGTTTTCACAAGAAAATCTGTAGAGCCTTTCTTCAGGCCATCACCTCCATAGATTTTCAGCTGGCACCCATAACAGGCAGAGACCCTTTGGTGTCTAAGCCTGTGTCTGCATGAGGGTTGAAGGATTGGCCTCTGACCTCCTCCTTTTCATCCAGCCTCTGTGAACACCCTGTGAACATGACTTAGTCATATATATGCTTGCCAGGCCAAACAGCAAAGACACTTTTTACTAGTGTAGCATGTTGGTACCATTTTGACTTGTTTGGCAGTGCTTAAGAAGTTCAGCAAAACTGAACTTGCCCATCAGCTTTAAAGGATGCGATTTCTACAGTCTTTTGAGGAGAGGAAGCTGAAGCTTGATTGCCTGATGCAGGATCGCACAAACAGAGAGGCAAAATTATTAAATGCTGAGTGTCAGACAGTGGTAGTTCTTGTAATCTAGTATTTAATTTGTAAGACTAGTTGTATTTTTATTTCAAGTAGACTGTGTGGCTTTGTAGCTGTTTCTTGAGATTGTCTTTGGCCTGTGTTTTCCACTACCATACTCCTTGCTGCAGCAGAGATAGCTGAGTGGTTGCCAGTCAGCCAGTATTGCCAGCCCACTGTTTTTTTATGATACTGAACCTAGATAGTTTTGGGTGACCAAATGTTGCAGTAACTCACACTGCTACTCCTGCTTTTTTTGTGATCTTGGCCTTAACAAACACCTACAGGCAGAAGGTCTGCAAGATTTGCATTTTCGGCCCCTGGGAGCCTTGGCTTGCTTGCTGAAAGCTGTTTACCATCCCTAGGTTGACTGCTGCTGTCCTGTTCTCTGTGATTACCTGTCTATGTGAGGCACAGTGTTATTTTTGGATTGCAGAGTACCCAGATTTACATATGTGAAGTGGTACCTTGTTCATCCGTGAGGCAAAATATTAACCCTCTGAGAGTAGTTGTCAGAGCTCAGTGCATTGCAGTAGCAGTCCTTCATTATCTGTTATTTTGCAATTATTACTTGTTTTGAGGTGAGCTAAGGCAAGATCTGCTAGGTTATTGCTGTTTATTCCTGAACACACATCAAATTTATCACATTTGAGGTTAACGTCTGGCAAATTAGGTGACTATTTGCTATGAATTCTCATTCTGTGTGGCAGTTACTTTTATGTATCTTGGTATAAGGGTTCTTCAGGATGATAGTCACAGTCATACGCTTTAGTTTCAGGTAGTGAGGAGCAGGGAGTTGGACCTTATGATCTTTATGAGTCTGTTCCAACTTGAGATATTCTGTGATTCTATGATTCTGTTGCTCAGCAAAGGTGAAAATGCTGTTCTCTGTTTTGTTTATTTTTATTTTTTTTTCCCCCTTCTGCAGATAATGGGATGTAATCAACTGGACAGCTTAAATGGTGAAAATGAATTCTACTTCAATGAAGCTGTAGTATGTGTGTCTTTAAGGAGTCTCGACAGATCAGATTCTTCTCTCGTTTGTGAAGATGGTGTGTTTGGGCTGAATATCTCAAATTCTGATGTAGCAAGGACTAGTGAAAATCAGGCGGACCTCAAAATGGACACTTCTTTTCAGCCAGCATTAACCAGTGCACTGTGGAAATCCACTGGTCCTTACCAGCATGTGTCTCTTTCCTGCAAAAACAACAAGGATTCCTTTAATAATGGTAATTAACACTTTACTTAATTAAGAAGTAGTATGAGCGGTTTGTCATATCTCAGGATGAATAGTTCTAGGAACAAAGACATTTTGATATTGGTGGAAGCAATACATTTTGATAAAACAATTGCATGCCTCTATGCAAGCTTTTTGAGGGTAGATGAGAAAAAAAGCAGAACAGAAGTACAGAAAACTTTTGTAAGAACCCACAAAACTCCTATTTATGTCTGTGTAACAGTACTCAGAATTTTGTTCTCTGCAAATCTTTTTCCAACGCTACTTTTTTTTTCTTTCTGTGAGCTGAAGTCACTCTTTTTTCAAGTGCGTATTGTTTTAGAGCATGTGTGCATTACTTGATGATTTCTGGTTAGAATACCTCTTGGTTTACCATCCTAGAACAATAATCAGTGTTCAAGTACCCTTTTCTTTCTTCATTGAAAAATAAAAATATCTTGAAAGACTCTTAGTTGTGAACAGAAAAATTATATCACTTCTAAGGGATAATGTAATCTTTGTCAATAAGCTATGTTACTAAAAATAGCTCTTTCTGCATTACCTTTCTTTATTCTTGTATTTTACCAGAACCTCCAAAAATATGTAGGTTGCATGGCAGTTATTGATGGTGGCTACCAAAATGAGAGGAAGAGGCTGCCTATTTGAGCACTGCATTGCATTGAAAATTCTTTGAAATACTTAAAAATACACTAATGAGAAACTCTAAACTGTCTGGGATTTATTTCTTGTGTTGCACAATGTTAGTTTTGATCTAACTTCTTTCATTAGTGTGAGAGGTAGAACAGCATGTAAAAACACAACAGCTAAAAGTCTTAGGGGACAGTGGTGCACTTTTGGTGTAATAGATTAAGTAGTCTGCTGGGGTTTTCCTGCACAGTTGTGAAATTCAGGGGAAACATGGCAAGTCAACACTGCAACAGTACCTGAGCTCCCCTTTTTCTGCAACTGGCAGTGCAAAATAACTTCTGTTTTCACACCAGCTTCATGCAGGTCAGGTCATAGCAAAGGCCAGTGGGCAGCAGAATTAGGAGTTGAAAACATACACAGGCTCAATGGATTTTAATTGTCTTAGAGCCTTGATTAAGGAACTTGTGCCTTAGTATTCTTTGTAATGTATTAAGCAGGCATCCATCACAGCCTTATTAGTCCTTGGTACGTGGGTTGCCAAAATAGTATTTTATAATCAAAGATAGGACAGACTAGTCACATCACTAAAATCAGCAAACCAAGCTGATTAGTAAAAGAGATTAATATTTCTAAAAATGCCTAAATAATTAGCCTAGTGAAACTTGTTCTAGTTTGACTGAAGTTGTCATTTTAGTGATAGGTTAGCTAAGCTAGTGCAAATTTGAAAAGGAACACATATGTGGGTTTAAACTTCTCAAAAGTATCTTAGCTTGCATTGGCAAGCATTCAGATGCAAGCTAACCAATACTTTCTGTTGAGCCCACATGAGAGCATCTGGTTTAATTAAACTGGCTTGTACCAGTTTAATTGCACTGATCTTAAGATAAACTGGAGGAGCTTCTGTATATATAGACACCTACGATGGACCAGCTTTGTGTTAAGCTGTTGTCAGTTCATCTTGTGTAGACATCCTTATCTTGCCCTGGTAACAGGGCATCAAGGCAGTCCCAGCAGCTTGGGGATCAGCACTGGCTACAAAGCCTGCCCAAGATGCTAGCAGGCTAGTATAAGTCTCTGGCTAATTCATGTCAGTAAAACCTGCAGTTAGTTACTGCCTGCATGGTGCCACAAGGTGCCTTATGCAAAGGAGTGAAGCAAATCCTTGCAGCATCCTCATGGTGCAGATGATGCTGTCAAGCCTACCAGTGCATTGCTGGAGCAGACAGGGCTGGAAGCCTCTCCCTAGAGGAATGTACCATCACATTCTAAGTTGCATTTGTGATTCAAGTGACAAGTATTTTATGCTCTGATCGTGCAGTGCATGAGACTGCATGGTTCAGACTTGCTTCTGTCATGCATCAGGAGCCACTCCACAGGGAGTGGGGAATGAGAAGAATTCTAAACTTCCCCCTAAAAGACAGATGGCATACAAAGCCCTAGGAAATGGCTCTGCACATGAAAATTAAGTAGATAGCTTGTTCCTAAGCTATGTGAATCAAGTTGAACAGTACAAACATTTCATACAAGGAAGCTGATTTTCATTTTGCTGGGTATTTTTGGCTGTGCTTTTCCCCCAGAGAGTTTAGGAGAGTTTAAGAAGATCTCTGACCTTGTGCCTCCACTTCCTTACACCTCTGCAGCATATAGTCAGTTCTGATCACTGTGAAGGAAAAACAGCTGAGATCCAATGAAAGACTAGAAAATATTTTAAAATTAGCTGAAACTTTTAATATTTTCATGTAGTGAATGTTTCATAACATTTTCATGCATTTTTCAACCAGCTTTATTTGTAAAGTCTCGTAATCATACTTCAAAAAACATTTCTAAATAATAAGTAAAAATAGAACTAAGAAACAAATACTGAGTATGGTTTACTGTATATGTCTACATACCACATACATACCTGCCAGACCCAGTATATATTTAAAGTTTTTTGTGTACACAAAAGGAATTTCTTTATTTGATTAATCTTCCCACAATTATTAGGCATTCTGTAAGAAGTTTGCCCTGTCAAAAAAACCTTTAAATTATTTATAGAGAAGCACCACCTGAACACATTTCCAAGGAGTTAATCACACTGCATTCTACCATATGTTATGTACTATTCAATTAAACTTCATAAATATCCACAAATGGAAACGGTTACATTCCTCCAGTGCATAATTTTCCATTTATATTTTCTAAGGTAAGACATATGTCTCTTCACATAGGTAACATCATTATATATCATTGTTTTATGTGTATGGGAGGGAACTATACCAAAGACCTTCAGGCAAGTTCCCACAAAGCTGAAACTGGCACAAGTACACTTTCTAGAAAAGGTGTGTCAGTCAACAGGAGGAAAATATGATTGAAAGAAAAATGTGTTAATGCTTTACACTAATGGTTATGAAATTATCTGCATGAAAGAAGACAAGTACTTTAGCTTCGGGAATTGGGAAGTATAGATTTTGCGTCAGACTAGACGGAGAATTCAATAAATTATTCTTGCATTTAATTGACATGTCGGGTTACCTAGCTGAAGTAATGCCTTAGGATTTACCTGTGAATTCACCTCTTTGATTTCAGGAATCAGTGCAATTTTAATTCTTTTGAACTTTGAAGTGAACAGCACTGTTTGCTGGTGCTACCTTTAACTTCTTTTATTCAGATGCTGTAGCTACAGAAATAGAGTTGAGAAGTGATAGATGTGGAAAACTGCACTGAAACTGGATTGAGGGAGGTTTTTTTCCTCAGACATTTAGCATGAAGGATCTTTATGTGTGGTATAGTGAAAAACATAGTTTAAATCTTTATGGGGAATGTACAAAAACCTGTAATGTCCAGAAACAGCCAAATGCAAAACTAGGGAGCAAAAATAGGACTCAATTTGGCTAATATAATTTTAATATTTTTAAAGGACGGAAATTTGTACATATATGCATATAAGCAAATTAGATAGTTTGCTTTTGGAAAAATAATCAATTTATAGTGGTTTCCATCAAAGTGAGTGGTTTCTAGACATGTAAGATATTTAATTTACAATAGAAAAAAACAAAAATTCCAGAACAATGTGTAGTATCCTATAACTCCATTGTTTTTCCTTATTCTTTATATGAAATTTCCTTCCTATTTCTAAAGGCAAATTGTGCTAATGGTGGTTGCTCTGTTGAACCTGTTCTTAATACTGTAGATCAGATTCATTTGCTTTGGTTTTCCGTTGGTAATTTAGATGAGGTTAAGAACAGCACATTTTTTGTCTGTGTGCTGGTTTTGGCTGGGATAGGTTAATTTTCTCCACAGTGGCTGTGTTTTGGATTTGTGCTCAACACAGTGTTGATAACATAGAGATGCCTCTGTTATTTCTGAGCAGTGATTACACAGAGCCAAGGCCTTTTCTCCTTTTTGGACTGCCACAGGAGTGTACTGGTGAGGAGACTGGAGGTGTATGGGAAATTAGAAGGAGACACAGCTGGGAGAGGTAACTGCAACTGACCAAATATTCCAGACCATATGACATCATGCTCAGTATATAATGGGGGGGGAAGAAAGAGGAAGAGGGAATGTTTGGAGTGGCATTTGTCCTCCTGAGTCACTGCTTTGTGTGATGGAGCCCTTCCCTCCTGGAAAGGGCTGAACACCTGCCTGCTCATGGGAAGCAGTGAATTAATTCCTTGTTTTCCTTTGCTTGCTTGTGTGGCTTTTGCTTTCACTATTAACCTGTCTTTATCTTAACCTGTCAGTTTTTTGACTTTTACCCTTCTGACTCTCTTCCCAGTCCTGCTGGTGGGGGAGTAAGAAAGCAGCTGTATGGGGCTTGGTGGCTGGCTGGGGCTAAACCATGACAGGCTATCTTAACATTGGTTATGGCCCAATGACATTGTATGGAAGTACCTCCTCTGTGTTTGCATCAGGGAGGTTGAGAACAATGCTGTACGGGCCTTGCTCTTTTCTCACGTTTGTGTAAGACAAATTTGTTGCAGTCAGAAGAGGTATGCAATGTAAAGCTGATTCAAGTGTCATAAAAACCATGTGAAATATGCACATACAGGCTGTTTGCACTGGAACTCTAACTCATGGACTTACTCAGATGAGCTGTGGCTGCTGTTGCCAGCACTGGAGGTGGTTAATGGGATCCCATGTTGAGGACTACCTGTTAAATCGATTAGGACCTCCTTGCGTTCTTCCCCCCCCCCCCAAAAAAAAAGTTGTCGCATTTCTGCATACGTGACCATTGTGAATTAATTTCTATACTGAAAGAACAAGTTGATGAAATAACTCCTTCTGAGTACATCTGACTGTTCCTCTTCTGAGCTGGAAATGTAATTGTACCCCATATAGCACACACTTTACATATCTCCCGTTTAAACAGCATCCTTTGTAGTCAATGACAAGCCAACCCCTTATCACCTGCAGAATGGCATGTGAAGATGCTTTTCAGCCTATTTTAATGTTTTGCTGATGTGTTTCATAATATTTTTAATACTGCCATTTTTTTCACTGTTTGTCCTGCACAGTGAAAAAATTCTTTCTGTTGTTCTTTCATTTGAGAAGAGGGAAAGAGGGAAATCTTTTAAAAGTAAAGGATGACATGACCTGTGGAGCTCCCTGTTAGTCAGAGAGCCTCCTTAGCCAGTGTGATATTTTGAGGTACTTTCAATTTTTTGTCTTTTTTAACTGAGCAGATGCCACACTGAGAACGTGCAATTAATTCCAAATTGCCCCTTCTGTGTTCTTAGCATGGAATGGCTATATAGGTGAGCACAGAGCCCATTCAGTGCTCAATGTAAGTTACAATGAGAATAAAATTAAATGGAAATATATAAGAACATGAAGTTGAGCAACATCAACACCCTCATCTTCCAAGTTCAAAATCACATCCCTTCATTAGAACAATTAAGATCTTACTCTTAACTCTGCAACATATAACAGCAAATTTGCCTTTTCTCCATACCACAAAACACTTGCGTTTCATGCTCTGCTGGAAGACATCAGTGCCTCTGGGGTACTTGGTGGAAGTGAATAAGAGAGGAAGTTTTTTTTTTTTCCTCTTGGGAATCACACTTCCATTTGTTTAAACCAAATGGCAAAACGGATTAAATCACATGGCAGTGTGATACCAAAGTGAAAAACATGTCATTGTATGTCCCCTGCAATTAGTATATTTCAAGTAACATTTGCATTTCACCTCTGCAGAACTCAGGTTTGTTGTGGTTCTGTTATTGATTTTCTCATCTCAAAACAGTTTTTCTCATTTCTGAATGTAACCACAGTACTTGCAGCACTATTACATAACCCTTTAATTAAGGCAACTAATGATATTTTGGTTTTATTTTGTACACTAATATAAGTACAGAATTTCCTGTGTAATGCCTGTCTGATTTTATTCTTTCTAGTATTTTCTCATTTAGAGTCTATTCATTAGGAGGGAAGTTTAAAACAGTGCACATCTTTAAGGTGATGAATGGATTAAAGATACTGTCAGTCCCTGTCTTTTGAGGTACCACTGGTGTTGGTGTAAATCTGCACACCACACTAGGTTTCATTGTCTGCAGACTTCTTAAACAGCAACAAGATGATGGACCAAATCTTTCTCATTTTCCTCTCATTTATAGTTCCAACAACTTTTGCATAGTGGTTTTTGAAGTTGGTTGAATTACTGGTGTCAGTGAAACTGGAGTGGTTTGGACCATCTCTCTTATGAGCAGATTTAGTCTTTACTTATGTAGCATATTCCAGTGGGTGACTGTTTCAGGGAAGTAGGAAGAGGGAAAGGAGCACATTTTGAAGCAGAAGACCCTGAGCAGAGGGTCTTTAGCCAGACAGTTGGTTTGTATCTCAGGGTTGTGTAGAGCTGTGACTTTGACAGCAAATCCACAGGAAAAGAGGTGATCTCTGAGGAAAAGAGTCACAAAACAAGAGTCTTGTGAGTTGGTTGATGGCAGGAAGATACCGTGGGAGGTCTTTGTTTCCTTGGGAAATGTGATCTGTGGGTGGAGACCTGGTTGTGTGCCCTGCTTTAGTACATTAAATATGTTTTTTGTGTGTTTCGTAATAGAGTTGGAACCTGACATAGATGCACAAGCGTGAATAAATAATGCATCTTAATGTCTGGGAGAAGCTGTTTATGGACGATCAAATTTTGCAAGACACTGAGCATGCAAGCACACCTTCTACAATCATGTAGCTGAATCACCAAGTGTATCTGTCTGGCTTATTTTGAAAAGTACAATCTCATTTTAATTATTTAGTAAAATACTTTACATATTCCAGGAAATGGCCTGTAGCATGTTGTGTAAAAGTAATGAAGTCTTATTAATATGAAACCTCATCATCATCATCTGCTGTTAAATATTTACTGGGAAACTGGTGAAGATTTTCTATCTTTTTCTGGCATTCACCACAGGAGCACCCAGTTGCCATCCAAATCCTTCTCCTGATGCTGTAGAAAACTTTCCTTTGGGTGTAAATTTTTGGTGGGGCAGTAGTGGTGAAGAGCTTTGATGTTGGTATGGAAGTTGTTTTCAGTTTAATCAAATAGGAAGACTTCCAACAGTCACCTGCTGAGATTCCTTGAGTGTCCCGTGGAAGTCTAATCTAAAGCTGGAACATAAATGATACGATGATAGATGTAATTGGTCCGTATTTGCTTAGGGTCTGTCACAGAAAAAAAAAAAAATATGCCTTTAAATATCATTGAATTTACTCTGTGATAAAGAATACATGACAGACAGGGAAGGTGGTACATTTTTCAAAGATGAAAAGAGATTTTTTTTTTCTTTTATTAATTGAGCTTGAAAATTGCAGGGTAATTGTTCCTGAAAGCAAAACTTCAGAGAAGGTATCTCCTGTGCAGGGCAACTTGCCATTGCAGCACAATGCCATCGAGAAGGTGATGAAGGTCTAAGAAAGGCTTCTGCATTAAACACAGACAGTTTTGAACTGAAAGTGAAATTAATACAGGAGAGTGTTTTAAAACCTGTGATGAAGGCAAGGTAGAAGAATGAGGTGATGAATTTGGTCTTAAGGATAAGACCAGTGTATCTCATAGCAGAGAGAAGTGGGAACAGAAGTAAGGAAAGTGGATCTGAGCACTCTTCATGCACTCATGCAAAGCACTTGGCTGAAGAGATGCTCATTCAATAATTGTGCTTTTTTTTGACTTTGTACAATTTTTCCTTTAGCTTTTATGCAGACTGTTCTCACATCAGTTACATGTTCACAGAACTTTTAGCAAGCAATTAAAAAGGGCTACCATTTCAAAATATTCAGTTGCACCCTGAAAATTCCTATGCTTATGATGCAAAACTTGGGGAATATGCTGCTTTTCAGTTTTTGATGGGTTTTTCTTCAATGGCTGCAAGAAGAAAACATCAGCACATATACTTCCTGCCAATCTGGCTAAAAATGGATAAAAAGGGCTGTGCTAATACTCAAACTGCAGTAGAAAATTAGCAAATATTTCCTTCAGTTTTGAGCTCAGAAGAGAACAATTACCTCTGTGATTATTAGATAAGAGGCTTCTCTCAGATGCTCACTCTTGCAGTAATGCCCATATTTTTTCCTCTATTAATCAAGATCCACAGCTCTATTAAAGGGTAAGATTAGCATGTAATTGTTTTGAAACAGGTGCTTTGCCTTATTTTTAATTCTGTGGCAATTCTGTATATTGACTTGGTATTCTTCTGCTACTCTCTTTAAGCTTTTATGAGTAAGAAGTAGTGGATCTGGTTTGTTGTCGGGACATTACCCTATAAAACCAAGGTGCTTAGGAGGAGACCTGAGTGTTTTATATATTACCTCCCCCTTTTGGCTTTTGTAATCCAGCTGTACCCTTCTGCTACTCAAGAAAATGTTTGCCAAACTCCAGAGCACACTCCTTTGTGTTGCACCTGAAAGACTGGCCAAATGCCGGGGACTGAACTGATTTTTTTGCCAAGGTCTTTGATTTTACATTTATTTCAAAGTGAAATTGTTGTTAAAAAAACCCCAACAAAACAATTCACAATCAAAAAGCATCCATAAAATATGAGGCAAAGTTAATCAACAGAATAACATCTGTGTGTGGTAACAAAGAGCTCAAAAGAACAGTTTTGATGTGTAAATGTCCCCTTTTGTTTCAAAGGGAATGAATTCATGTGCCAGAGACAGTGTTTTTTCAGGATTAATATGGTAACCATTTCTCTCTTGGGGAGGGAAGGAGAGAAAGCCTCAATGTAGTGTTTTCTTTTCAGGGTGCAAATTGGGGCAGAGTGTGAGGATGTGCTGGCCAGCTGCAGAAAGGAGAGCTGGTTTCATCATCTGCTGAGTCCTTGAAAGTGCTCTTTGGGTCTGTAACTTTATGGGGTTTCTGTTTCTCCAGCAAACATTGAAACAGGAGTGTTCCTCACTGATGGTAGTTTGTTTTGACTTCAGTTTGCTGGAAAAAATGGCTTCTGCAGATTATGGGCTGAGAGGAAATGGTTGCAGCCCACTTCATACTCACCCACATTAGACACCCGAACTGGGAGGCTGGTTTCCAGTGCATACCACTGCTGTCAGTGGACAGGCGAGTTGCCCATGCCTCTGGAGACGTGCCCTGTGTGGGCGCCCTGGGTGGAGCAGTGGCCCGAGGCGGCAGCTGGTCACGTTCCTTCTGATCCTTTGTAGTAAGGGTGTTCTTGGGGTTTTATGGTTCTTTCCTCTTGATCATTTGAGTGCAGCTGTGTTTAATGAGCTGGAAAAGAAGTAGGTCAATAAAACATGTGTTCATTGTTAGCAGAATACCTGTTGGACCATGTGTGTGTCTGTAATTGACCATCTAAAGCTTCAAAGCTTAGCGCAAAGACAATTTAATAAGGAATTCATACCTAAATAAATTAATATTAAGCAGAAGCAGACAGCTGTCAGGCAGTATGCCCTGCTGAGGTGAGACTGTGGGCATTTAATGCACAGACAAGTTATGATTTCAAGCCAGGCCTATTTTTAAGTCTCTCTTATTGATATGCATTAGAAAATAGCATGCCAAAAATAGCTGATAACATAGCCATGTAAGTAGGTTAAAATTTTAATTGACCCAGGGGCATGCTATGAACTTGATGTTAAAGAGGTGTCACTGTCATTGTCTGAGCTTGAGTTGTTTTTAAAATCTTTTCTTGGGTAACACCAGTGTTAGAAATAGTATGTTTATTGAACTTTAATAAAAGAAAAGATGGTCGCATCATCACATTACTCCAAAACCTGGAGCTTTAAGACAAGTATGAGTTGGAACTTCATGATAAATGCAGTTTTGGTGGAATAAATTATATTTTGTCTTAGCCAAGAATTTGATCCAAATTCTCTAGACCAAACTTTCTAAAAGAATTATGAGGCAAAACCTGAAAACTGAACTGCATTGTTTTACCTAAGACAACAACTACACAAAGAGCAGAAACATGCAGAATTATGGCATTCCCAGAAATTTTACCATGATCAAAAATCTAAAGTACAGACGTGGAGAAGAGTTGTGTTACAGACCTTATTCATCATAGACTTTGAATTCTTTCTGTTCTTTGTCTTGTAACAAAAAAATGAACCAAAAGCTGATAAGACTAATTAATGTAGGCTCTATTATGATATAATTCCTCATCTGCTTTTTGTGTAAAGACCTCTTATTCATGAAGGTGCTTGTTTGCCTAAGAAATGCAACTGCTGCTTTTTCACAGGGTTGGGCTGGCTAAAAGCAAATAACAGCATTAAAATACCCAGATTGATTTCCTGCCTTATTCAGTCAGCTGGGAAATGGATTAGGCTCCTCTTTCCTTGGTAACTTTAGTAAAAATATTTTTCCCAGTGTTTTTTGAGACCCAGTGCCAAATTCAGTTCCTGCTGTGAAATGAGCTTTATTGAGGTGCGAAGGGCCTTGTTTGACCATGGTATGTGAGATCTCAACTCCTAGCGAAATTGCTGGGAATTGTTCTCAGATCCTCAAGGCTTACAGATGACTTATCTGTAGCAAGTGTTCTGAACTGGCACAGTAGCAGCAGTGTCCTAGTTGTTCCAGGGTGATGGCAAAGCGTTCCAGGTGTGCAGTGCTGCACGCGATGTTTATTCCCTTTCTCCCACCAACCATAAACGACTAAACCTGTAGTATGGAAAATCCATCGCAAATTAGGAAAGTCTTAGTAGGCTTTAAAAAAAGCAATCAAAACTGATGCCTTTCATGGTGAGGAAAGGGAAAGAGGCTGAGGTGCCTGGAGTTCCCTGGGGAATTGGCTGGCTGTCACTAATGAGTCTGCATGGAAACCACTGGGAGCATCGTTAGAGACAAAGAGGTGCTGTGGGATTTGCCGACGGGGACTTTCAGTGGAGCCCGTGGGAGTCAGGTTGTCGTGAGATATTGAACAGTAATGGCAAATGAGAGCCTGTTACCCTTGAATTCCTTTGAATATCCCAGACCTGGTAGACTTAGCACTGTTTTTTAGGTGTCTGTTTTTGCTTTGCATTATGCATGAGTGCCAGTGGGGGATTAAATAGAGCAGCTCTGCCATTTCACATAACGGTGGCCTGAAGCTGATGTGTCAGCTGTCAGTCCAGATGAACTGGGTACCAGTTATTATAAATACATGAAAACCCAAAACCTAACTTTATTTATTATTTTCAGAGGAGTAATGGCTTTGAGACTGTTTGACATATTTGTTGCTAAAAGTGGCAGAAATCTCTCTTCATTTAATGAAAGTTTATTTTGTAAAGAGGGCCAATGAGACACAGATCTCTGAAAGGCACAGTAAATTAATTCAGTGTCTGCAAAATCCATGTGGTGTATTCCTTCCAAACCTCCCTTTATTTATTTTTTTTCTTCTTTTTTCTTTTTAAATTTTTCTCCTTTTTTTTTTTTTTTTTTTTTTTTTTTTTTTTTTGGAAACAGCTAGGAAGTAAAAAAGTGTCCAGCCCATCCTGACCTCAGAGCTGACCTAGTTTTGAGGAGGAGTTTGAATCAGGGGCCTCCTAAGATCCCTTCCAACTTGAATTATGCTATGATGCTGTGAAACCCCAGAGTCAGAGCTGAAGGAGGAAAACTGAGGGCTTTCTATTCAAAACACAGAGGCTCGAGAGAGTTTTTTTTTGCCTGGAGTGTTTCTTGCCTTGATAATGTCCTCCTGTCCTTCCCATAATCATCACTGTGAGCACTCCAGGCTTACGTGAAGAGCTCTGATCCTGGGAGAGAGAGAGGAGAGGTGAAGGGGGTGAAGGAGAAAATCTGTGGCATTTATTTGATGTGAAAGTGCTTACATCCTATGACAACAGACAGGAGGTGAGAATCAGTGTGACTAATGAGTTGTTTACTTGGCTTTTGTATCCCCCGCCCTCCCCCCCCCTCAGAAACATGGGCTGTGTTTGTTTTGTTATGTATTGATTTCAGATTCCTGCAAATACAATTGCTTTGTCCTTCACCTTCTCAGCAGTTTGTGAGACACCACTAACCTGTCTCAGTGCTATGGAAAAGGTAGGGTATGGTAGTTAGGATGCAGAATGCTTTTTTCCCCCTTTCCCATACAACAGAAGGTCGTTTTTAGCCAGGAGCTGTCATTTCTCAGAGTTTGGATCCTGAATCCATTTAGAGAACTGTCATTATTGTTATATTGAGGTTGTCTAAGAAAAGCATGGGAAGAGTGTCTGCAGTTTCCTCATGGTTGTCCTCATGATACCAGACCTAAACTCATGGAAAATGGGGAAAAATTGGATTTGTTTTTAATGTTGGATTTGGTGGTAGCTGTGTGAATTAGACAATTTGTGATTGTTTTCAGAATTTGTTAGAAACAGCCTCTGACTCCTTTTGAGACAATTGGTGAGGTACACAACAGGGAATGCCTGGAGTTTATTTAATGGGATGGTCTTGGCTGAGATAAAAAGGACAAAAAGCTGTACTTTCGGGGTATTTTGTGCTGTGATGTGGCACTGCTGGACTACATGTGACCAAAATGTTGAAGTGCTGACTACCTAATATTACCTAATATCACAAATTACCTAGTATTTGGTCTCCAGCCTCAAGCACATCGCTCTTTCTGGGGTGTTTGATCAGCCCAACATTGAAAGAATGTATTTCTCTGATTTGCTGTTCACTTTTGTCTAGGGGTACCCATGATGCAGCTGCGGATCTGGCTTGCTCTTTAGGAAAGAGTTACCTGGAGTGTCATAGGAGAAAAATATTTTACGTAAGTGAGAAACAGTTAAAGGGGGCTTCAGTTTGCCCATAAACTCCAGGGTCCAGGATGCAGAGAGATACCAACAGCCCTTGGCTGGTGTAAAAGTGGGAGGAAGTAGGTTGCTGTCAGTCTCACAGTAGACCCTGTGGAAGTGTCTCAGCTACAGATCAGTTTCATTAAAGCTTTGGAAATCAGGGTATATTTCCTGCACTTACATAAATACGAAGGAAAAAAAATGAGTGTAAATGAGCAAGAGAAGGGCTGTGTCTTATTCTTTTGCTTGTCCTTTCTGTGCAAGGCTGTGGGAGCCAGACAGCAGGCAGAGCCTGGCCCAGGTGGGAAGGGTACGGGTAGGGGCTGTGGGAGAGCTTTTTCCGGGCACTGGTAATGTGGGTGCTGGTCTGGTGGGCGCGCTGTTGAGCTAAACACAGCTTACCAGAGGGAGCATCCCTTGGCACCTTGGAAGGGAGCAGTGGAAAGGATAAGTAAATGCTGAATTTAAAGAAAGGGAGTAATACAAAACTCATTTTTTGGCTGATGTCGACAGGTGAATTACAGTGATGTTTAAGGAGGCTCAAAAAGGTCCTTACTTACCTGACTCTTGATCCATAGTGAATTCTGACTATCTGTCGCAGTGCAGCAGAGAATGGGCCTGGAGAGGTTCTGTGGAGTTCCCCTGGATGCTCCAGCTGCCTGGGGAGCCCAGGAGAGCTTTCTGGATGTCATTTTTCCAGTAGCAGCCTTGATGTCTGCACAGATAATCAGTTTGGTTTGCATTTTTATTAAACATCCTCAGCTCCCAGAGTTCTCTAGTAAAGAGCAGCTGATGTTTTCAAGTCTAGTTTTGAAAGTTTCTTCCCTGTTTCGGAAGAGCATTTAAAGAGGAGAACTTCTCTCAGCATTCTCTTGGTGACAAGGACAGCTTATTTCCCCTGTGCCGTACCAGATAGCTCAGGGGAGGCTTCTTGGCTGCTGTTGGTGCTTTACATTACAAGAACAGTGCTGGCTGGTGGTTGAGTCCCCTTTCCCTACTCTTCCTTCATCTGAGACTTTTATTGTAATTTCTGTCACTCCTTACACCCTTTATGTGCAGCTGTTCTTGAGCCACATCACACTGCTGCCTGTGATAACAGCTGGTCTCCTGGCTCAGCTGCTTCCAGCATGGCACCGGGCAGAGTAACAGCAGGCGCTCTCCCCAGCGGCAGGGCGAGTGTATTGCCTTGGAGACACACTGTACTTTTATTAGGCAGAGTCTGTGTTGAGTGCCACCTGAAGTGCATCCAAAACCAGCTCCTTCCATCCTCAGTTGGATAAAGCACAACCTTTCCAGCCTGAAGCCACTTGTCACCCCAGCAGCAGCTGCGTTGTCACCTCCTGAATGCTCTTCTGCTGTTCAGATTCTCCAGATGCAACAGAATTAACCAAAAAAAAAAAAAAAAAAAAAAAAAAAAAAAAAGGCAGCTAAAGTAGTAATAAATCATTAATTTTGATAGTGACAGAATCTGATTTGTTTTCCCAGAACTTGGATGGTCTCCACTGCTCAGCTCTACTGCTTAGAGTTGTAACAGGTAATGAGAAATGGCTTGGAAACAGCTATTGTTTTAATTGGTGAAGCAATTACTGTTTAGTTTTGATGGTGGAAAATAACTGCATGTAAGGTGCTTCTCTTTCTTTTTTGTGTTTTTTTTCAAATTTGTAATTAGGCTTCTCCAATTATGTACTTCATAAACTTTGGAAAGAGATCTTTCAAATAAATGTTTAGTGCCTGGTATTCTTATGCGCATAACTTTGGTAAAGTGAATAGACTCACAGGACTTAAAAAGGACTATTAATGTGGGTAAAATTACTCAAAAATGTAAGTGTTTAGAAGCTGAGGATCTTCCACTAATAGGGCTCTTTTTAATAAATAAATAAACTCAATGTATCCAGCTTTCATAAAGAAAAGCAGACATAGTCCTGCTTTCTTCTGTTGATGCAAATTGCATTCTTTTTCTAATATGACTATCAAAAATAAAGAAATTAAGAAGTCATCTTTAAAAAAATCAAGGCTGTTCAAATAAGTTAGGGATTTAAGTTCTGCTATGTTATATATTGCAAATAACTCACCTGCAGTCAAGACTTACTCTGAATTTTCATCGAGGCTGAAACTTAATCTGTTAAATTCAATATAAAACAGTAAAAGAAAGACATTTGGGGATTAATTGTGGTAACGTCCTGTGTCATCCCTCTATGACTAAGCACTGCTTGTTTATAATACTTTGCCCCTGCCAATGACCCTGCAGTCTTGGCAGCAATCTTTATAATGTACATGTGGCTTACCCTGGGAGCTGAAGCCCCAAAACCTGTTTGCTCCCCGCAGCTGTGTGAATATCAAAGAGGAGAAGATGCTGAATGCAGAGGCAGTGATAGGATGTGTTCCCACATGCCCATCACATAATCATCTCATACTGCTCCACACACATCGTGGCAGGGAGCAGCTGGGGAGCCTCAGCTTTTCAGGGTGCCAGCAAGCTTGTTTTGCCTTAAACTCCTGCATCAGTGAACAAGACTGGTGAAAGCCACATGTGTCAGGGGAGTGCCAAATGTAGGCAGGTGGCATTTTGAATTGCCACCAGTTAGAATGACATGGCGTCTAAAACCCCAAATAACTCCTTTTTAATAGATTTTCATTGCACATACATGTGAGTAGAAGTATGGACCAGAGCAGGCATGACATCCTCAGCTCTTTGCATGAATGATCAAGACTCAAAGGACCCCATTTCTGAGTTTGCTTGCTTCTGGTGTTACCATGCTATGGGAAGGATTCCAAGCTCCCCTTCTTCTTGCAGAGTCCTTTTTTGAGACAGAAGAATGAAAGTTTAACTCTCCTGATGTAATAGTAGAGATTGGTCAGGCCAAGATTACAGTGAAAAATATTGCAAACTTTTCTCATCACTATGTATGAGGATACACGTTCCCTTGTTATGCAGATTGTTTTTATGGTAAAACTACTTTAAAGACATACAAATGTAGAAAAGCCAACTACTAAGATGTAGGGCCGGAAGTGCTACAGAATGCTGGCTAGGGATAAAACTCAACCATAGTTGTGTTGTTTTGTTTTTTTTAAGCCATACACAGATCATCACAAAAGTCTCCATTGCTCAGTGCTGGAAAACAAGTACCTGATTCTCTGCATTTGTGGGAGAAGACTGGAAAGATAACAAAGGAAGATCTGTGTGAAATAATGTTGTAGTATTGGGGTGCAAGTATTCTCTCCACATCACACCTAAAGGACTGAGACAAGAATAGAGTAGGTAGTTTGTGCAAATAAGCACTAATAACTTGGTAAAAAAAAAAGAATGCTTATACATCAGAATGCAAGTGCCAGCCACGTAGACTCTTAACTGGGTTTGCTCAGTTGATTTTTTCATCTGTAAAAGGAAGGCTTGCAAATAAATTTTTATGTAATGATGAAGACTGTATTAATTCTACCATTGTATTATTACTAACAAAGGCACTGATTATGTGCTGTATGTTTCCATCCAACCCAACTCTGACGTCATTTAAGCCTTTCCATTATTGTGTATGTTCAGTAAAGTATGGCTATTCATTTTTTCAAATTATTATTATAAAAATAATGACAGTGAGCATCCTTCATGTGACAGTGGACAGACTTGAACAGATTTCAGTAAACTTGTGTAAGGTACCTCTCACCAAACTGTAGTATAACTTGTACTAGAATGCTGTTTTCCTTTCTAGACAGATACAACAAACTAGAAAATGGTGCTAATGAAAAAGTCAGAATTCTCTCTTTGTGACGGCATTGGCATGGCAGAAGATACATGGTCTCATGTCCTTCTCTTGTGTGTTACAGATCTGAACACATCACAGACCCAGGGTCCTGAAACAAGCATTCCAAACAAGGGATCCATCCAGTCGCCACAAGTGGACGCACTGGTGCTGAGCCGTCAGCCTGAGAGCCTGCAGGACACAGAAAGTGGAGGCAGAGTAGAAGAGAAGATTGTTTACCTCTGATGGCTTGTTTTCTAATCTCAGTAGCACTTTGGAAATATAACCATGTTTGCTTTTCTAAGTATCTGTAGCTGCTCTCTGTATGACCAGCTGGCTTTAAGGATAGTGTTTAATATTAAATGTAAATTTTTTCCCTTGATAAATACAGCAATTAAGTTATTTCGAAGCCTTTGTCGTATAACCTTTAATTTATGATTTAATTTTAGCTGCTTTGCAAGAAGCAATGGGTAGTAGGAGAGACATTTTGGAATTGCAAAGATGTCACCAGGAATTGGGAAAACTAATGTTGATTTTCTCATGAGTCCTCTTTTTAAAAGGACAAACTAGGAGAGACAGGCCTGCTGTTTGAGATTTGAGAGTGTGTATCAGTAACCTTCTAACAGTTGTGATGTAACATGAGAAGACAGCAATCTAAGAATGATGGCTATAGTCTTAGCTGAAATGTGCCATGTACACTTCTCTGTTGGGTCATTTTCTTTATCCCCTGGCTCAGGAACTGTTCAGCAGAAGATGTTTTTTATGCATAAGTGTAAGTGTTTGTTCATGTCCCAAAGCCTATCATCATTATGGTACTAGTGCCAGTTTCTGTGCAGAGATGCAGTAAATCCGTTTGTTATTGTATTATATCTCATTTCAGTAAGTGCCCTTATGCATTAAAAGTTACCAGATGAAACCATCTCACTGGTCAAAAGACAAGAAAGGGAGGAAATAGTAGGCTTCTAGTTAACTGAACCCTTCTGAAACTCCACTGCTTTTCCATGTAGGAGCCAGGTAGCTTTCTGCTTTCAGGTTCCTGGGGTTGTCTGTGTGTTAGGCAGTAAGAAACCAGGACCTGTTTCATGCCTTTTCGTCTTTCAGAAATATTTGTACACTTCTGTCAAATTGAATAAATTTTCTGTGTGTTTCTGCAAAACTGTAACTTTGATTCATTGGCAGATTCTCCAAAGAAATAGGAAAACAGGAGGAAAATGAAAAAATAAATAAAATTCAAACTTTGTTTGCACTCAGCTCTGCTGCAGATGTGTCTGCCTTGGTCCAGTACAGCCAAAGCTGTGCTCCATGCATCTCAGCTGGCAAAACCAAGGATGTGCTTATTGCTGCTTTGTGTGGCTGATGGGATTAGCAGAGGCACAGCAGGAATGTGGCTTCACAGCTTCTGAGTCAGAGCTGCCTCACCTCTACCCTCATGGGGCAGAAAAACACAGGATTGGTCCTGCCCATTTGTCTGGGTAAGCCCCAAATGTCATATGGTTTTCATTTTACCCTAAGCCTTGAGTTGTCCAAAATCTTTTTCAGGGAGTAGAGTTTTAGATGGTGTATGTTTGTCAGCAAGGGTTTCCTGATGCAGAAGATTCTCTTCCAGAGACTGGTGTGCTGCGGGGAATACTCAAAGGCAGAGCTTTCTGAGCTGTATCTCACTGGACTACCAGACTAGCTGTTCAGGTGGTATCTTGGGCCAACAACTGAGCACCTGACTTTCTTCATGAATCGGACCTGATTCTCAGTTGGTATTATTTGGTGTGGAAATGTCATCAGGGAAAGACTGGGCCTGCAGATGTATTTTCCAGTGTCTGTGTCCAGCCTTCAAGACTCATCCTAACCCAACAGCACTTTTATGTCTTCTTATAAGAGAAAAAACTTTTTTAGAATTCCTAGAATTGTTTTACCTTTTGTACTTTTCACAATTAGACTAAAATTAAAATGTGGATTTAACTTCTCTTAATGGTTCTGCAGTAAGGACAGTCCATGGCCTTTCTGTTTTACCAGTCAGCACTGAATTCAGAGTTACCATCTGAACAGTTTTTTGGCAAATTTCTGAGTATACAGACCAATTTCTTGGGATGCTGTATGTCCCAGGATATGTGCATTGCCCAGGGACCTGCAGGAAACTGGGGGAAAAATGAGTAGTTTTCTCCACAGTTACTCTCTCTGCATTTTATTGTGCCTTGGCTGAAACATCTGGTACTGGTTACTGTCAAATCCAAGCTGCTGGATGAATAGCTGCTGTCCCAGTCTGGTGTGGGAACTCCCATGTAAGGATCTTGCCACTGGGAGAGGAAGAGAGGATACTGCTTCTCTCATCAGTTTTAATTGAAGGGCTGGGAGTTGAAAAGCAGCTGGCCAGGACTTCAAATGTTGTGCAAATCTTTAAGTCCCCTAACATCACGCAGCATCTTATTTTACTCACCTGTGTTTACAGGAAAGCTTCTAGCACTTGAGGAAGGCAAAGGCAGGAAACAGATGGCCTCTAGATTTAGGTATTTTAATTGTAAAAAATTTTTAAATATAGGCCAGTATGGTTTTGGCAGGTGCTCTTTATAACAAGATGTATTATGCGCCCCTGAACTCTGTCCATTATTTAGGCATTTCTTAATGCTTAGCAGAATTTAAACGCAGCCCCAGTGAGATTCAGCCATTGTAGCAGGATGCATTTTCAGTTATCATGAGGCATATATTAATGGTGTGCCTTCCTTTTTATTTAGAAAAATATATTCATAAATTCTCTTCACCTTTTTTACATTATTTTGAAGGGGGCTTATTTGCAAGGCCTATTGTTTTTCATCACATATATTGTGGGGTTTTTTTGCTATGCTCCTCAAGGCATCTTGCCTCTGAGAGCTCAGAATCTGATTTAGTCATTCATTTCAGTGCTTAAGCTAAAGGAGCAGTTGCTTTACTACAAATATCCACGGCAGTGAGATGAGCTTTCTCTTTGTTTCTTCTTTTAAATATTTTTTTTCTCTCCATCATTTAACAAAAGGGGTATTTCTTTTCTGTAGTACCTAGAGTTTTCCAGCATTTTCTCCTTAATGTTGTTGTATGCTAGTAAAGCTATCAGATCAAACAACTTTGAGATATTTTTAAGGGAAACCTGCAACAAATCTTTTTTCAGCAAGTCTGTAATAATGGTAAAGAAGGAATTAATGAACAGCTCAGGCTTACAGTGGCCTGGATCCAGAATCTTGGATTTATATATTCAGTCATTTGTAGGATGAGGCAAGAATAGAGCAAATACTTCACTTGGCTGCTGTTGAACTATTAAGGTAAACAACACAGCTGCATTTTTAAGAGATTTTTCACAAAGGTCATCCATGTTATTTTCAAATTACTAAATTAAATACAGATTAGGCTCTCAGCAAAACTCCCTGAAGGTTATTTACTGAAGTGATTGAAAAAAATATCTGTTGATGATTATTCATGTAAGGAACATGAATAATTTTGCTTAGAGTGCCCTGTAAGCTGCATTAATTTATATGCCACCGATTTAGGTTAAAAAGTAAGATTTTCACTGCTTCTTAATCAAGTAAGTGCAACTTCTGTAGTAATATTCCATATTGTTGCTAAAAATGTTTTCATGGCAGTGTTCATTCAAAGAAATGCAAAGAGCCTGAGCTGTGCTAAGTAAGGTACAACTTGCTCTGACTGAATTTTGAACACAATGAAGAGTTGCAGATGAGGCAGTTTTCCTTATGACTTTGATGACAAATGGGGAAATGACTACTTGGATACCTTCTAACAAATATTCTGTTTGAAAAGAGTTCCAGCCCCAAATCCTTCCCATCCAAATCCTTCACTGTGCCCAGTTTATATTACAGAAGTAGAAACAGGTTAGGCTATGGGGCGTTCGCACCCTGAAACAGGTTGGATGTGTGCTCTTATGGAATTGCAGTTGATTTGTGCCATTTTGCCAAGGTAAATGGATGTGTTTGTTATTTTCTCATCCTTAGTAAAGGTTTGTATGTAAAAACACTGCAGAAGTAGCTGTGAATATTCTTGATAATCTTAATCATAAGGATAGCTACATGTTAACCTCCAAAAAGATTTTTCTGTCTCACTGCCAGGTTCTGAGATAAGATTGTGAATTTGGCTTGAATTCAGTGTCTTGAATTTTGCAGAAAGGATCCCTTTGGCAGGCTGATGTCAAACAGAGTGTTTCAGTTCTTCAATGTAAATGAAAAACCTCAAAGAATAACCTTCCTGGGATTAATCTGAAGTGTTCTCATCAATATAGCCCTTTGCTCTGCAAAAGTACATCAGAAAATAGACTATTAGTCTTCTTGTATCAGGAGATCATCAAAGACTAAGCGGATTGTGGAAGAACTTGCAGGAGTTTTGTGGGCTGTGGTGATGAAATGATCCAGGTATCTCATCTGGGAATGTCATTGTTTTCCACTGACATGTAGAGCAGTATTGGCAGCAGCTCTATTCAGGCCAGCAGTTGGCTCCCAGATTCCCAGAGAACTATGTTTCTTATCTTATGGATCATCTATGCAGAAGCTTCTTCCTCTTCTCTTCACTCTGGCTCAGATCAGGATGTTCCCACCCCTTATATGGAAGGGCTCTGCCACAGGGCGGTCTGCAGCACCCACCAAATTGTGAGTTTGAGTCTTGAAATGTCCTGGGTAGAGCCCAGAAGAAAAGAAACATGAAAAAGGTGGTCTGGGTGTAGAGAAGACAGGAGGAGTGGTCCCCTGCCATGAAGGGTTTCTAAGCTCCTTCATGGAACAAACTTTTTTATTCAGAGAAAAAAAGTTGGTATTTATCACACTACTTATTGTTTGTTTAATTGAGAATCTGAGAACAAATTACAGGTGCTTGCTAATGCTGCAGATAAACTACAAGGCATATTCCTCTGTATGGCCCTTAAGAAGAACAATGGGTGCTGAGGGAAGGGTTCCAACTCTGGGGCTGGTTCATGGCCATCAGCTGAACAATGCTGGCAGCTTGGTAATCTGGAAAACCTGGCTGTGCAAAGACTGAGCCATTAAGTGTCACTGAACCTGATGCCACAGGTCATGCTGCAAGCTGGCTGCATGTTCAACGCTGCTTTGCCACACAGCAGAGTGCTGGGGCCCTGGGGGAACTTGTGGATCGATCAGGTCACCCCCCTGCCTGGCTCTCAACCTTTCAATGCCTGTCTTGAGGTTGAATGGTTGTGTGCAGGTTATGAAAGCTGACTTGCAGCCTTGGGAAACCTCTCTTGGCATATAGAATAAATGCTGAGTGCTGAAGGATATTTCACACAAAGTAATTATTGACAGAAGTTAGGGTGCATCAGCTGTTTTACTGGAAATCACAGTTTGCACAGCAGAAGCAATTCAATTTCCAATTCTGATTCCAGCTGTTCTCATTTAATTTACAGCATAATTCTTCAAAGAAAGCAGTATAACAACTTTCAAGGACAAGATATGAGCATTGCACCTGACCACTAAAAAGATGGGAAGCAGTTTAAGTTATTGGTAAGTGATTGGTTACTTCTGCTTGTCCTGCAGGCAGAACTGTGTTGGAGTCTCACAAACTAAAACCCCCATGAGATGGCTAAGACTCCAACATGCTTCTCAACTATACTGATCATGAGTAACAGAGCATGCTTTACTGACACTAAGCTCAAAATATTCTTCCTTCTGGGAAATTTGGAGCTCAAAACACCTGAACAACTGAAATTCACCAGAATACAGTCCTTCCATCTATACTTTCAATTAAATGTAACTCAACTAGTGCTTACCATTCAATTTCATGATTGCTTCTGATAAGCAGAAACATTTCCATAAACATTGCTCAGATGTTTCCAACCTATTATTTCTGCCATTTCAGTCAGCGATTCAGGGGTAATTACAGACATGGGCCTGAACATAAAAGAGTTCTGAAGGACATCAGATATTTGGAACAGGCAGACCTGGATCTAAGTTTGAAAGACTCAGACAAAATGCTTCCCTTCTGCACAACGTTTTTCAAAGTCAGGTTATGAACTGTCAGACAAAGTGATAGGGACTCAGAAATAAGTGGGTGGGGAAATAAACAGCAGAAGCAACAGTGGAGACTGCTTCTTTCGTACAGTGTTCAGAGAGTCACTGATGAAAAAAAATCCATATAGGTATTCTGTGACATTACATTTTTATAAAAATTATTTGTTATTGTTTGATTAGGGGTTTTGTTAACTTGGCTTTAGTATATAATTAAATTACTAGATAGCTCTAGTGATGAAAGTAAAGCTGAATAGGATCTACTGGGTTTAATATGGTGCAAGATTTCACAGTCAGGCAGCAGGAAGGCTTTTTATGGGTTGAGAATCCACAGTTGGCAGAGGAGGACAGTGAGATTACACCATCTGGTCCTGCCAGAGCAGCTAAACTCTCCTGGAGAGAGTCTTGCCTCTCTGTGTCCATTGCTATGCCATGATTGCCCCCACAACACAAAACCAGGATGCTCGGGACCCTTTGCAGCAGGCATCTGACCAGCGCTTGTCTCCCCAAGGACAGAGGTGTAAGTGTGTGGGGAACTGGCCCACAAATGCGGTCCATGGTGATAAGAATGTCTTCCCTATGCTGCCAGCAGCCCCTCTATAGTAAAATAAGTATTTTATTCCATATTGCAGAGTAGCTATGCACTGCACATATCACACAATCAGCTTCTCATATATTTGGCACTCTTTGTTATGTTGCCATGTAATAAAAGATGACTGACAATGAAGTATTGCCTTCTGAAATGCAACATCTCTGTGAAAATTCAAAATTAATTCAAATTTTGCAAAGCAACAAGGGTCAAGTATGGTTATAATAATTAACAACATGTGTGTTGTTTAATCTTCAAAGCAAGCTTTACCTTTAGACATCCATAATTTACTCAGTAAATATTGTTCCTCTTACTTCAAAAGGAAGCAATAATTAGATTATCCTTGGACTCAGATTAACATTTAATTTGTGCATACTTTCAGACCAACATAGTTGTATGCATACGATAGCAAAATAATCCTTTCTAACTCTGTATGTATGCTGTCAGTGTTTAAAGCTGTGATTTAATACCCAGAGGAAAGATATGGCAGTGTATGAGATGCAAGCACTGACAGGTTTTCCAAGCCAGTGTGCCTTCCATCCACTTGTCAGTGGTGCACAGTCACAGCCTGAAGCTGCCTGCTCCTGCCTCCTCCCCATCCACTGTTTTATCCAAATTTCTACTTGAGTCAATTGTCTTGTAAGTTTTCTTGAAGGTGTTTTGCTTTGGTTTGGTTTTTTTTTTTTTTTTGGTTGGTTGGTTGGTTGTTTTTGGGGGTTTTGTTTTTTGGGGGTTTTTGGTTTGGTTTGGTTTTTTTTTCAACAAATAGATAATTTGTGAGTTTACAGGATGGTAACTGGTGGGTATGATCCTTGCGCTATGCAGCATGCCGCTCTAGTCCCACCAAGGGAACCTAGCTTAGGGGCACAGAGGTCCTCTGCTGGACCCTTCCCACACCTGTCCCTGGGGAAGGCACTAGCTGGGCATGTGCGAGGTGGAAAACAGCAGGGGTAGTTGTGCTTCCCACTTTGAGGCTGGCATAAGAGGTTTTGCCTAAGCAGCTTCCCAGTGCTATGCTGGCTGTGGGAAAGGCAATGGGTTGCTCTGGACCTTTGGCCATCAGGACTACTTTTATGGGGGATCAGGGGCTGAGACAAGCTTTTAATTCCTGACAGGGGGGCCTGTCACCATCAGGGTGGAGTAATCCAATCCAGTGCCTCCTTCAGTGTAGCTAGGTACAAACGAAAACTGAGAATGGGGCCCCCTTGCCCACTGAACAACTGAAACAACCAGCTCTCCCTTTAGCTGAAGCAGCCGTTGTTACTCCAGTCGCCATTAACATTTAATCGCTGGGGTCATACCCTGCCAAAATGTCTGTTTGGAGCCTAAGCTGATGAGATAGCAGAACTAGCAAGGTATGAAACACACCACAGAAATTCCTTTTCGCTACCGATATTTTTATAATCACCTTTATGATATGAGTTGCAGGCACAGCACTGCAAAATACTCCTATTTACTTTATGAAGCCCAAGACTTTCTTTTAAACATAAAAATGTGGTAATAGACTTCTTTCTAGGCTTTTAAAAAGAACATGTCTGCTTTAATGTGACTTAGCTCAAACATCATTATACATTTTAATGAGGTAATGTGTGAGGAGGGTTCAAGTAGAGCAAGGAATCATTCTGTTTCCATCAGCACTGCATTGCAAACGTGAAACTAGTTCTGTAGCTGTAATTTGAATAAAATATGTAGTGTAAGATGCTTTATTGAATATTCCAAATCGGAGTAGTCTGTTGAGCATTGTTGCCATGGGGACTGTGTGAAGGTTGGATTAATTAAGTTCTGAGCAGATGCTGTGTAGTATGTAGTGTCATTTGTGCTTTCTGCTTGTAATTAACGTGCATGTGTGTGGGGTGAGAAACAAGGGAAGAGAGAGATACCTACTTTAATTTTTGTGTGATATCTTTTCAGATAAAGTGAATTTTTGGTATACGAAGAGTGATGCGTCTACACGCCTAAAAATACAGATAAAAAGAAGATTTAAAAAAGGACTATTAAAATCAGCATCTAGCTATTTAATATGAGAATACCAGAGTCAAAGACACAAGCTTCCCTCCTTGTTCCTACAAAATTTAGGAATTCAGAAGAGCCAGTTCACCTTTGAAATAGACTAAAATTAAAGAGTATCATTAATGGTAGCCTAGAAAGCTCAAGCATATCATATATTTGAGAGGAGTTTATACAAATACAATTACATGCATGCCAGGAGAGAGGGGATAGCTTATTATGTGAGTATGTATGTAAAGTTTAGGTCTCCTTGCTGTTTTACTGAAGTCTGTTGGGAATTGCTGAGCTCTAAGGAAGAAGTGAAATATGATTTCAAATCCCTTTCCTCTTCCTATGCTTAATAAGCATTTGTTCTGTTGCTATAGCAGGGCTTGAAATCTTTAAGACTGTGTTAAATCTTTTCAGATTTGCCTGATGGTGAGAAAGTAGTGCCCAATTCTCTGCCAGTGCTTCAGCACATGCCCTGAGCTTCGTAGGGAAGGTTTTTTAGGTACGAGGGACCACACATAGGAGCAGCACTCTCCAAATAGGGAGATAGATATGGTGGTGGACATCTGCTCTTCCAATGCTAGTCCTGTTCTCCCTCTGCCTTTGAAAGGGGAGGTGAACAGTCCCAGTTTTTCAAAGCCTCATTCAAAAAGAAGAGGGAGGAAAATATTCAAAAGCTATCCCATGAAAAATTATTACGTGAACTTTTTCTTTTGGGCCTTTAGGAAGTAGGGATACATTACCTCAGAGCAGCCACAGTTGTTTGACTCCCTGGTGGCACTGGGATCACTGCTGCTTGAAAAAGAAATGCAAAAAGTAGTCACAGTGTTTTCTATGAGTATTCAATTGAAAAGAAATCCACTTCTCAAAACTGCACACATTTTCTGCAGTGGAGGAAAAATCATTACAATGTTTCCAAGTGAAATTTTGCAAAAGCCCAATAGCTCCATGTTTTCAGAGGACAAGTGTCCAGCATTTCTTGATTAGAAAATGGGTTCCCACCATTCCTAGTAGCAAGACAAAATTAGACATTTTTATCTAAATAGGTTGAGGGAAAAAGCAAGGATATTAACTTGCTGAGCACTATTAAATAAAATATTTCTGCAGCACAAATTGTCATTCTGGATCCTATTTTTAAAAATAATTTTCTAAGCACTCTTGGCAAAATTTCATACCTGAGTCTGCTGCTCATATAGCGATCTGGGACTTGAAATACTTTTTTTTTTTAATAGAATTATTTGTAGTGTAAAACTCTCTGAATTGCCTATGTGACTGCGAAATAAAAAGTGATGAATGTTTTTTTCCAGATTGTGAGAAATAACAGCTAGTCTAATGAATGATGAAACGTATCTCTTTCCCAGGTGCTCAATCCTCTCTTTTGCTCTCCAATTTGCCTGCTAAATCTGCTGCATTTTCCACTCGTTTCTTAATAGTCAAAGATTATCTCACAGGTTCTCTTGGGAAATGTGGCTTCTCTAGGGTTATGGAAATAATTAGGAAAGATTGCAGCCTGCTTTTGAATGAGTCTGGATTTATTTCTGGTTTTCTTTTTGTTAATGAGAGACTTGCTTGTTCTTACTTTGATTTAGAAAACTTTTTGTTTTCAGAAAGAAAAGTATAGTCCAATCCACAATGTGAAAAAATTAACCTTTGAGAGAAAGTTGAAAAATCCACAGAACTGATTAGGTGGTTAAATTACATTGCTTAAATTAAACATAGACAACCTTTTAAGTAGATCGGACTGGAATAGACTGGAGATATCGATTCAGTTACCATGTCACTAGGAAAGTCAGAAAATAAGTGAACTATCTAGGAAGAATGTCCTCATATTTGTGCTGAAATTCAAGTGGATTTAGTTCAAGTAAATTTATACTTGTCTCTGCCCCAGTTCTCAACCCTTAAACAAATGAAACCTGTATCATCTCTATAAGTACATGTAAGCTTATCTCTTTAGACACATAGAGCAGTTTCACAAGGGCATACTTTCCTACTCCATGCTTTTCTTAAATGAATAGTTTTGAAACACATGTATTTAGTTACCACCTATTTGATTCCAATGACAGTTTAGATGCTTTCTTAGTTTTAGATAAATGTCCAAATACTATTTTGACCTGGTCCCTGCTTCTTGACTCTGGGGTTTTTGATAGTTGGTCTTTCAGATATTTGCCATTTTTTCTGTAAAGAACTATTTTTCCCTTTCATTATCAATACACAGTGGGATGTTGTTATGTTTTTACAATATTTACATGAAAGCCTTCCTACAATTCCTTATTAGATCACTCTCACACACTATTCTTCCTTCCTAGCCTTCAAATCAATCTTTATTTTCCCTGAGCTCCTTATTTTTCTGTCTTCCCTAATGAAACAGTAACTGAATGATAACTCTTGAAATTATCTGTATCTAAAGATTCTTGGAATATGCCTGCACGAACCAACACCATTAAAAGCATTCAGAAAGGCTGAGACACCAGACAAACTGTAGGTGTGACAACATCAGGAGCCACATGTGCCTTGGCAGGGAGAATGACCCATAGTAAGTGCTGTACAGCTGTGTCTGAAGTGTTTGTGCTATCCAAACTAATTTGCTGAAATAGAGCTTGGGTATTGTTAAGGCATTTTGCATCTTCTATGTAAAAAAAGCCCAAGGATGTCTCAGGAATTGTTTGGTGATAAAACTATGGAGTGGGGCAGGGATAGGCATTCGTGTTCTGTATTTTATTTTCTGGATTTTATTACACTAACTGATCTCTGTAGGGGACAATATGTAACTGTGTTACCTTAAGTATAATATAAAAAAGTAGTTTTAATTCTCTGGATGATTTGTTTTGTTTCACCTTTAAGTTTGCTGATCTTCTGCAGTAGATCCAGCAGATGCACTAGAACATTTTTTCTTAAGATCTCCTTCTTGCACTGAAGAGCATAAGCCTCAGCTTCACATGCTATCTAGAAATAATATCTAAGGGAACCAAGGATCTGATACATGATTAACTTGAGTTCATATTGTTTCACAGAATAAAATATTAACTAACATAGACTTTCCTGCCAAAAACCTGGGATCTTAATGTGTGTTTTTGCACACAACTATGCACATATTCAAAGCAATTTGTGTCTCTTTTTTATCATTTAAATCCTCCTAATTATTTTCAGTGTTGAATGCCAAGTTCTTTCACTTGCACTGATGTGTAGCTTTAGGTTATGTGGGATTTTCTTTAAGCTTTTTAAAAAATCTATTGAAATAAAGAGGAAGAGTTTCATTGGCTTTAATGAGCCCCATACAAATACCCTTATGGGAAAATGTCAGCCAGATACACAGTTGTCCCTTTATTTACAAGGGACAGAAGCACCAGTGGTGCAAAAGCCATTGCCAGACCACACAGAATGTCACCCATAGCAGTGACAAAGATGGTAGGGGCACTTGGTCCTTCTTCCATTGACCTTGATGGGGCTGCCCAGGACTGCTGCCTGCAGCCACAGCTCAGAGGGGTGGCACGGAGATCCTGCCTCTCAGGAATGGCATGGAGATCCCTATCTCCCTTCCAGAGCTGGCAGAAGGGGATGTTATTTAATGACCAGCTGGACAGTGTGTGAGGCCTTTCTTTCTCAAGAAGGTTAAAGGATTTGGCCACTGCTTCTGGGGCCGGTTCAGAAAAACAGATTCTGACAGCTGGATTTAGCACTAGCAAAAGGAATGTTGGATCCTGCATGCTGAGCATTAAGACAGCTTCTGGGGAGAAATTTTGCAGACTCCTCCTGCTATAGTGTGCACCTCCTATACTGTTGTACCGCACATGGACGTTGGGAGATGCTGCTAAGGCTCAGGTCTTGCAAGTGAAGACTTCAGCATTTGGGTACTGCACTTTTCGTAGCTGATGGCTTAAAGGATAGGTTGTAGGAATGAATGCAACTGATTAGCAAATCATAGCAGAGAGGAGATAATGAGCTTTCTGACAGATGATGAACAATTAGTAACAGCTTTCAAAAATCAAATCACCTCTGCTATTCCTTGGTGTGAAGCGTAGTGTGTAAGGGCTGCACTGACCTGAGATGATGTATTGGTATTTTCAATATATTTTTTTCTCATTAATCATGAAAGTTTTTTTCAACCTTGCTAAAGGAAAAAGCAAAGGCTAATGGGGTATGTCTAGCATCTGTCATATCTGGGGATGATATATTCATTTGTTCAGTTTCTTAAATGTCACTGTTTCTTTTGATATTCTAGTATCAGTATCTGAGTGACTTTCCCTTTTGACAACCAGGAAAAATTATTTGGAAAACAAAAGCAATTACAAACTTTATAGATTCTTGGAAGTCTGACCCATAGCTGCATGCCCCTCCCCTTCAAGCCCAAGTGGAACTAAAGCTGTGAGAAAAGGAGATGAGAACTGGTTTAATGATGATGCATCATTCAACCATCTGTGTACTAGAAGGCAATGAGAGACTACAGGTTTGCAGTCTTTCTGTGACTGTAGAGGGGCAGGAAGGTAGGGATCTGCCTCATTCATGACTCATCTGGCCATTCCTATGTGACCTTTCTCTCACCAGTGCTTGCTCTCTGTAGGAAATAGGTTGTATGATTAATCCCCTCTCAGATTGGAGGGTTACCTGGATGTCTCACTGCAAAGCCCAGCTGTGTGCAACTGCAGGAGTAAGGGAAGCTCCTTTCTACTTTATGCTGAAGAGGTGAGTAAGAACTGATTTACTAAAGCAAGCAGTGACAAAGTTTTCAGCAGCACCCACGACTGACGTCAGAGGTCTGGTCATATTCATCATGCAGCCAACCCTTCCTGAGCATGGGAGGCCATGAATGCTGTAAAAATCAAGGGCCTAGGAAAGTTATAATGGAGACCTTGAGGCCACAGAAGGGCTAACAGCCAGGAATTCTTCTATATGGATTTCCCAAGACTCTCCTGAAGATAGCCAAGCTCTTTAACACATGCCAGACTGCAGAAGTTTTTCGGGAAGCGCAGAGATAAGACACACTCTGAGAAACAATGAATTCAAAGTCCTGCAGCTGTGTCCTCTCACACAAACAGGTGCCTTTTACTTATACAGAGGAAATCCATATAAACAAATAAACAAAAAATCGGAAAAAAACCAGCCAACATCAAGCCTCCCATACTTCCACTAGCTGCAAGGATTTTAGCCTGCTATTTGCATAAGAAAGCTGACACTTCTGACTGTAAGCATCCTCCACTCAGCTAATTCAGATCGGCATTGTACTGGGGCAGCTGAACCTACCAACAGAGAGGGGGCATGAAAATTCAGGTGACCTGCTCTATCTATCTGTCTGTCTATCTATCTATCTATCTATCTATGTATCTCTCTCTAAACACATCAGTGTTTAGTATGTATCTGTATGTACTTGTCTGACCGTATTTCACTGAGCAGATGTGGAACCAGTCTTGATTATGCTGGTGTAAGCCTGTAACTCTATCCCTGACCTCGGTGAGTTCATGCCCATGTACATTTCTGGAGTTGAGAGTAGCTTGGCAATGCTCAAGTTAACTCCTGTCACCTCATGTGGGAGACATGAAATAGGAGACTAGTGTCTCTGCTGTAGTTCTTTCCCTCATAGGATATCACTAGGGGAATTTATCTCAGGCTGCAGAAAAAAAAAATTAACAATAATTGTTTCTGTTTTGTTATCTTTAAACTGTGTCTGGAAACAAATACCTTTCTTCTTTATTTTCCTCTTGAGACTGTCAGGAGATCCGCTTTCAGGTGGTTTAATGAGAAACAAGCCTCTGTTGACAATGTTTAAGGAATGTGATTAATTGCTTGGCTCGGCAGCATGCCTCCATCTAATACCTAGAAAAGCAGAAGATGGGGTAGGGTTGTGCCCTTTCAGCAGTGGATCTGTTCCTGGGCTCAAAATAAGCTCACACATCCTCGCCCTATAACACCCCAAGCTTTAAACTGTAACACTGCAAAGAGGCAACTACTGCCTGGTTCACGTTCCATCCCCACAACCTTCTCTTGCAGATTTGCCACCTGGATTTTTCTGTGCCTCACAGACTCAGAGCTGTGGCTGCACACTTAATGTCCAGGGGAGGGTGTGCCAGGCGATTTGCAGCAGCTTGGCCAAAGGGAAGTGAACAGCAGCTTAAAAATCCTGTCTGCATGGAGAGTAGTCTGAAAGGCAGAAAAGCAGGCTCAGGTCAAGGGCTATAAGTCTATGTGGATTCAGGGATAAACTGAGTAAGCTCGTGGTCCTTGATCATCACCAGGATGCGAGGCTGTGGTTCTGCTCAGGGCTGACACCTCCTGGCTTAGGATCTTTTCGGTTTCCAAGCAGGGTTTGGCACATTCCTACAAAAAAGTACCATGGCAGCAAAGAAACTTAGCAGCAATTTGCCCCCAGCACCAGGATAGCTTTAGAGACTAAAAAATCATGGAAATATTAACAGTAATTTGATGATCTTTGGACCTTCAGGACATCTTTCTGCTACTCTTGCTTTGTTGACACATGATATTCCTGGTATTCCTGAGATGGAGGAGATTCTATGAGAAACTTAGAAAGGATCCTTGATGTTTCAGATGCTTGTTTACTCCAGGAATCCACTCCCCTCAGTTCATAACAAAGATTTTCTACACACAGAAACTGAGTCAAAAGTGCTGGGGTGTGTTGGCAGGGCTTGAACATTTTCTGACCCATCTGCTCACAGCATGCATGCCTGCCCTGCACCTTGGCATTTTATTTTTGTATGAGTGAGTGTTTCTTAAATTCATTTATCAGTTTTCCCCCTCTCATGACAACATGGCAAAATAGCTTAGTGTTTGTATTTGCTTGCTGGCCTAGAAAAAGAATGACCAGTTATGATGCTGCTGGGTTAAAACAGAATGTTAGCAGAAATGTTGCCGCTGATTTCCATCGGGACCAAGTCTTTACCATTGCCTGAAAGGGAGAGATCAAGCTTTGATCTGGATCTGGTTGGCTCCTGGTTTAGCAAGCTGTCTTCCAGCCCTTCAAACCAGGCCAGCTTTTTTTCAGCCTGAGGAAGTGTCCCTCTCCGTGCTGCTTTGAAGCTTGGACTGAACCATAGCAGTGCTTTCCAAACAAAAGGAACTCCCAAATGATGTGTGTATGTTGAGAAAATGATAATTCTCCTGGAAAAATTGGAGGGAGACACAGGGGAAAAAAAATCTCTTCTAGTGCTCTACACATTGTTAAATCATCCTAAGGGAGCAGGGCATGAGTCTTTACCTCTAATATAATTAATCTTTAGTTTTCTTAGGGACAGTCTAAAGTAATTTAGTTCTTTTCACCGCACATATTCTGCTTGAGACAAAAAAAGAAAGCAAGCAGGAAGTCTGCAGAGATATTATGTTTTTGCATTCGATTACTGGATGCACAATGTAATACGGTGCTTAAAATGGTGCTTGACAAGCTTGAACTGGGGGAATGTGTTGAAAAAAGGGCTCCTGTAAAGGCAACATTTTCTCCCTTGCGAGTATGGGCACTTACTGACATGGTAAAGCAGGAGCTGTTATGAGGGAAATGCGAAGGCTGACAGCAAGCGTGTAGTAAGCAGGGTGAAAAACCCCCAAACACTATGCCTGAGGAAAAGGTGTGTCTATGGCTGAATTAACTTACCCTAGTGTCTTACTGCATTTATTTTAAAATTACTACTGAAGCAGGCAGTAAGTTTTTCAGAACAGTAAATTTTCCAGAGGCAGGTGTAGAGTCTGCCTCATTCATGGGACATTCATTAGGACTTAGGCATGTAGTGATTCTTAGTTATTTCTATATGATTCATTCTCCTTGTGGTATCATACAGAGATATTTGCACTTTTGGGAAGAGTGAGCTGTGGTTGTAAAACATGTCACATCAAATTGTTGAGGTTTTACATTCATTCTTTTCTTTCATTGCATATGGACTGCAGAAAGTTCAAAAATCACATACAAATATATACATATTCATCATCATCATCATCATCATCATGGCTGGGCTTTGCAAAAGAAGATTAGGGAAAAGTCTCTACCCACGTTTGTCACAAGCATACTGGTGGCTAAAAAGGCCAATACGAGACAGGCATGTCCGGTTATATTATTTCTGTATTAATTATATCCCCTGTAAATGCTATAGCATACTTACAAAGCTTTGATTACTCATCCCACCCTGAGCTGAGAAACTGCTGATCTCCACAGAAAAAAAGGGAAGACTTTGAAGTCTTCCAACATTGGCTTGTCACGGACTTGAAAGAGAAATGTGAGCCCTTACTTCTGATATGGTAGAGAGCTGGCAAGTTCTTACAGATTTTTACTCCCAGATGACATCAGCTTCTCTCTGGCAACTTGCAGCTTGTCTAGCACTGCAAGGTAAGTATAGCCATGACATACAGTGCTCATCTCCTCTGAGAGTGTCTTCATGTCTTCTGATTCTTAATCTGGAAAATCAGCAAACTGCAGAGCAGATGGTGTATGAACCTGCAAGGGCAGATCCACAACCAGTGTACATTGGCATATCTCCCATGTAATGAAGAGAGAGGTTACACTGATTTATACCCTTTGAGACTCTAGCCAAAGATAATGGCATGTTCACTTCTGACTTCAATAGGAGCAGGTGATGGTTTTGGGATGGGAGTGAGGCTTCCTCCACTAGAGGAAGAACACACCTGGAACATGAAGGGAGAGAAGCATTAAAAAGCTGCCTCAACAGCAGTGGTTAGATTTAAACACTGTGCACAACCTTTAGGTTCCTAAGAGCCGGGTTTCTGATGGGTAAGTGCATTTCTTGTCTGATGCCAAGAAAACAGATGTGAGAATTATTTCCTAATAGCCAGAGGCAGGTCACATGACTAATTCAACATCTTCCAAAATTGGGTGCCTGCCTAGACGTGTGATGGAAAGATGGGAGGAAATTGTCTGGCTATGTGCATTCCTTTTGGTAAGGTAAATTTAGCTCAGCAAAGCCCATGACTAACAAATACCAAGCACTCAACTTCTCAAATTATAAAATCACAACACTCTGAAATCTGTTGATAAGCTTTTACAAAGCTTAGAATGTTTGGATGAAAGGAGTGCATTATAGGACTGAAAAGGAGAATTTCATGGTGGCCAATAGGCGTGTAACCTAGGTGTTCTGTTTTGGGATTAAGCCATAGCAAAATCCACCTGAGAGAGGAAGTACATTCTGCCATTCTAATTGGTTTAAATAGTAATGCTTAACCCTAGCCTCTCTCTACAGGTTATTCTCTGTTTTGTAATTGCCCTGAAATGGATGTGAGGGAATCTGATGATACCGCCTGCTGGCACGGAGCTGTGGGAGGAGGTCATGCTCAGAATAAACTACCTCACAGACCATTAAACTAAACTTTTTAATTTCGAGAAAATGTCTTAACACTAATGATGGAACTTGAACATCCTCCTCTGATCCCCTTGCAATTTGTCATTCCCTAATTGCCCAGTGAAGAACATCCAGCTGCTTCATCATCTCTCTGCAGCACCCTATACAGCTCTGCCATTGGCTTCTTCTCATTTCTCTGTACCCCTTATCTCTGAGCAATTCTATCCAGGAACATAACTTTAACCCTGCTAGCTCTGCAATGTTTCCCAAGCTCTGTCTGTGCTGCAGAACCATGTTCTTCAGTCCAAGCTAAAATTTTGATTAGACCTCTTTAAAACTGTACGTGATGTTGATGTACACTATATTCTTGTTTCTCTTACCCAGCATTTATTTCAATGTCTCTTGTCTCTTGTTTTTATATTTGGCTTGCTGGGTCTTTGTCATAAAGCTTGTCTGTGCTAGCTCTGCCCACTACATGGCTCTTGTTTCAGAATTGCAGTTTACAAGTGTTGCAATTAACACAAAACCCCAAATAACCATGGAGTAATATAGAGTGCAGTCTGAGTGTGTGTATCTAATCTATGCGCCAAACTCACAAAGAGAAAGTTTGTTGATCAATATTCAGGCAAAATGCAAGATATTTTTCATGACAACTTATTCCCGAAAAGCCTCACCTGGGTTATATTATGCCCATAGGCATACGGGCAAAAATATCTCATCTTAGTGCAAGGTGAAAAGTTAAATGCTTTGTCTTTGCTTCTTTTTAATCTGCAATAAAAATGAGATATATATTCATGAATCAAAAATTCACCTGATAGGATCTGACAAATCATGCTTTTTAAATGTTCCTAGTCTTGTTAAAAAAAAAATCTCATGAAAAACATTTCAGCGTCTTCAGTATTTTTCGCTGATAATAGACTACAAGTTCAGGTTCCTATAATAGTATCTTCTGGTCAGCTAGCTGTAGAAATGCCTGTGGTGTAGAGCTGTGCTACCTTTTTCTTTATTTATTTACCATTTAGTTATATCAGACAGACTGTGTAAATCCCACTCAGGAGGCAAATGAAAAAGGCAAGCCAAGAAATCCCACCTATGTCTGGAGTCTATGGCCTTTTGGGTAAAGAAGCAGTTAATATGCCAGGACTGCCCCTTTGTAAGGCTGGTGGATCCACACAGGCACAATGAGATTTTTGCCCTAGAATTGCTGTACTTGGTGCTGCCTGACAACCTGCACAGACCCACAAGCTCAACCAGGTCTTTGTCAAGGCAGAGGTGGTGGTGTGAATTGTCATCAGAGGTGGTAGTGTGAACTGTCATCACCTACAGAAGATGAAGGGCTTGGGAATGGTGTTTTATCAAAGATAAAGTGGCCTTCCTGTTGTCTGAAAGAATGGAGAAAATGAAAAATTACCAACCTCAAGACAAAGAGAGGCAGACTAAAACTATCCCTGTGAGAGACACAGGGGAAGCTAAGGATGTAGGCAGGTATGGGCTTCTTGACCATACAAACTTGGCTTTGGCTATCCTTCTAACCTGGAGAAGACAGCCTCTTGTGGAGTCCCAGGGACCTTGGAAGAGAGGGTAGCTGGTTTGGGGGATTTTTCGCTCAGGGGATATGCTGATTTTTGTAATAACATTGAATCTCCAGCAGTTTATTTTTTAAGGAAACACAACAGTGTATTTACATGGTCTCTACAAAGCCTATTTATATGTGCATGTCTTCTTGCTCGTCTCTGTCCAAGGCTTGAAAAAGATATTTTGTAGGACAGAAGATTCAGCTTTTTAGGAGAGGTTGTGCTTACACTCAAGGACTGCATCTGAGGAACAGAGAGTAGAAAATAGGCTGTTGGGCAGAGGCTGAACTGTGGTCGTATATCAGAGGCCTCAGGGTTAAAAGGAAGGTACTTGGATGTGGCTAGACCCCAGATGCCATCAGACACCCTGGGAAATAGGGACTGAATCTCCTAGTACCTAGGTGACGAGCATTAAGGACTTTTGGATAGATGCCATCACAGCTGCGTCATTACTTGCAAAGCTTAATTACTACCAATCTCATTTATAAGTGGCTACTTCAGGAGCATGCCCAGCTTTACCCCATTTAAATAAGCAAACTGGCATCTGAAAGGAATTGTATCTTCTTGTGTTCATGCTCTGCCACACCATTGCATACTCAGCACTAGATTAATGTGCACAATTCAAGTGGTCACTTGTGAAGAAAGAGACTGTACTGCCCCTGAACTGTAACAGTTGTCATCAGTTAGCGGTATCTTGCAAGGCAGGGGAGACCAAAATGCAAAGCTCATCAAAGGAGAAAGGTGAATGCAGTGTTAACACTCTGCATGACTCCATTTCCTGGTCTTCCTCCTGGAGCCATCTCTTCAGAGCTACCACATCTGCACGGATGCTCTGCAAAGGACCATAAGGGGGTCTTCGTGTCCTTGTCAAATCACAGTCCTCCATACTGTTCTCAGAGCCCTGATGGGGAGGCAGCTCTTCTGCAAAAGAGCCAGACAGGTTAGTTAGTTTAGTTCTTTCTGTCTTAAGCCGGTTCTAAAATATGGTGTTGGGTGACAGAACAGTAAATCACACGTCTATTGTAATCCTGATGGTCTAAAGGCATAAGCAGGGCTGAGCAGAGACAATGCAGTGAGGCTGCCTTACAAGAGACTTTCAAGTGAATAATAATTTTGATTAAACACATGAGAGTTCACATTCCACCGATTTTACCAATGAGTCTGTTTTATCCCTGATAATAGATCCGTTAAGAAGCCTCTAAGTGTAACCAGTGGCATTTGTTGTATCTTGATCCAGAAGCACATTACTCTTTTTAGAGGAGATGCCTTTAATTTTGGATGAAAACTTGGAGGTTTCTTTCAAAAGTACTACAGTGCCCTTGTTTAGGTGGGAGATTTTTTTGTGTGGTATATTTCATCATTTCTGTTCTCATGCATCATTTTTCAAATCTTCCCTCATCAAATTACCACAGATTTAGGGGTCCTGAAGAAATGAGGATAATCTCTCACTGTCATTAAATGTTTCATGTTTTGTTAGACACTGCATGCAATATGCTGCATGTAGTCTTCGTGTGAAGACTGCTATATCTTTATATATCTCTCTCATACACCTGATTGAATCAGTTGGTGCAAAGATTTATTTCCCTCACAACTTCTCTGTTGCAAAGATGATGCATTTTATTGTGGAAGGGAGGCTTTGTCATACAAATTGGCAGCTGCCAAGAATGGCCTCATCTGCATCAGAACATGAGGCAAAGGGAGATAATATGAAGTTATTTTGTATAGACAATGGCCTGCTTTTCTTAAGATGGAGATAAGGAAAAAAGGACTGAGGAAAGACCCACAAAAGTTCAGACCTTTGCCATGCATCTTGATACGATCAGCAGTCCTCAGATGAGGCTTTGAACAGTTCTAAAAAGGAGCTTGCTTTTCTCATACAGGACTCAGTCAGCCAAACTAAACAATAAAAATTGTCCATGTAAGTCTCAGAAAGCTGTCAAGAAGTTAGGAGTTTGGCATTAAATTATATCACTGGGAGGATTTTGTAGTCTCAGCTTTCAAAAGCTGAGGTGTCATTAGTGAATTTATGGAGGTATAGCGGATGGCAATTTTAATTGTTGAAACATGAATTATTGAAAAGCCTGAAAGAAGTAGCTCAGAAATAAACTAAGTGCCCACAACCAGCAACTCATAAAAAAAGGAGAGAGTGATGCTAGACATGAATGCCTCATCTCCTGTTTTGGTCCTGAAGGACCTGCCCAGCAGTTGCTGGGAAGTGATGCTGTTGCTCCAGAGAGAATGAGGTTCTTTCCCACTTATCACTTTGGATGTGTTCTTTGATTTCCAGATCTAGTTTTATTTATCTCCTGAATATAAAATAAAAAAGAAGAAACAATATAAGAGCCACATGAAACTAATTTATTGAAACCATGATCTCCAGGGAGACATACAGGAAACCATACAAGCTGCCCTATAAAAGAAAAGAAGAAAAAAAGAATATTGTAATAATTTGCAACAGAGCAGGCAGTTCAACAATAACAACAACAACAAAAAGAGACAGAATTCTAAAATTCAATATGAAAACAAAGAAACCACATGAAATACTTATTCCAGCACAGAAGGAGAAATAAAAATGGAAAGAACAACAATAAAGGAGATATATTAAAAATTATCTTAAACATAATGCTGAATCTATACCACTACACTAGGTTGTTTGGGACCTGTATTTTGAGACGTCAGCATGTTAAGCTCCAGGTATTGCCTTGGAAACCTGAGCTAGGGCTGTGTACTGGCAACTATGTCCATATCATTGCTCCAGAGGTCCAGGCTGTGCACTGAGAGAGTGAGTATTCTCCTCTTTGTGCATGGCTGAAGTTCTTAGCCCTTCTTTGCAGCAGAAGAAACAGTCA
Source organism: Pseudopipra pipra (assembly GCF_036250125.1). Taxonomy (NCBI): domain Eukaryota; kingdom Metazoa; phylum Chordata; class Aves; order Passeriformes; family Pipridae; genus Pseudopipra; species Pseudopipra pipra. The sequence continues at coordinate 22,835,007 of NC_087581.1, read as the reverse complement.
TCATTTAATTACAGCATGCTGCTTGAGTTGCAGATTGCCAGTATTGTTAACAAGCTGTTTTCCCGTGATACTAAAAAGCATAGTCCTGAAAACAAGGCTGAATGGAAATAGGGAACCTGCCTGCTCTACCTAGGCATGCCCTTGGCCTGTTGTGTGATTATGGACACTGTGCTACCTCCTTATCAGGATACATGCTATGACTGTGCTATACATGAAACACAGAGACATAATAAATATGTTTGCATGTATATGTACATATATATGAATGCATGGAGTGTTATAGTTCTTCCCCTCTTGATGCTTAATATGCAAGTTGTTTGTGTTAATGGAAAACCAAACTGCATTGTCCATTTTAATTTTTACTTTAGATTTAGTAGCTCTCAAGATCAGTAATACTCAAGAGACACCACACACCTACAGGACGTTCCTGAGATATGGTGAATCAGCCATCAGATCATGCCCTCCTGCAGTCCCTATCCATGCTTCTGCCTGTGCTAGTGCTGGCTGGAGGGGATGCCATGATCCAGCACTGAGGCCCATCTGTACCACCACAACTGGCTGCAGCAGGGAACAGACCTCAGTTACTTTTGTCACTCACTCCTTCACAGGTTTTTCACCCAGAGTGAGCAGTTAAAAAGGACTAGCATAGATAAGAAATCCCATTTCCAATGTCAGTTCCATAATCAGACAGGAGAAAAAATAATTGGTCATTTCAAGCTGAGGTATGCACATGCCATTGTCACTGCCAGCAAATCCACTGTGAACAGAGACAAGGGCTGGTGTTAGGAAAGTTGCTGGCTCAGTAGGTACTGATAAAATATTAATTTTAATAGTTCATTTTTTTAAAAACATTTGAAAAATACACTGGTCAGATATCCCATTGGTGTGAGAGGGTTTTAAAAAAACCTACAGCTTTGAAGCTCTTCCTATCTAATTTGCTGGGCAGGCTGAGACCTAGTCTGGCACTTGTTTCTTTCTGTGGGACAAGCACCTAAATCCAGGATATTGTATTAGAAAACTCAATTGCCTTATAGAGAAACCCTGTGAAAAGCTTACCAGAAGAATAAAAGTGGTGAAGGTGTACAAATAATAATAATTCATGGGTATCTTTTTTTCTCTATGTTTGTGTTACAACACACACACACACACACAGACAGGAAACCATGATAAAGCGCATTATTAAGGTTGCTCTATCAATTAACTAAAATGTAGGCAATGCCAGAATGAAGATTGCCTGTGCACTCTTAGCTCTGTTGCTCTTATACCCATATGCAGCATATACAGTTTTAAGATTATCACATATTAACTTTCCCATATACCTATGCCTCATTAAGTGCACAGGGCAGCTGAGTCCTTTTAGTGAACAATTATTCAGTGTTTTAGTCTATCCTTGCTATTCAATATGAGTTTTTACACCTTATTTATTATTCATACCTATAAATCCTGAGGTGAGGATGAAGATACCAACCTCTTTACAGGCTTTTCTGTGGTATGTACTGTTATGAAGCCTGACTGTTTTGCAAACAATAATGAATATATTCTCCCACTAGCTCTGTAGGATGATGGTGAGAGTTACCTCCATCTTAAAGCTGGCAAGTTAAAGTACAGAATTAGTAGGATCAGAAGTATGCCCTAAGTTTAGACACTTACTTTTGAGTATATGAGCTACTAGATTTTTCACCTTTTTTTTTTTTTTTTTTTTTTTTTTTTAATCTAGTAGAGGATGAATAGTGAGCACTTCCAGCTTAGGACTTAGACCGTGACCGACTTATGCCATCTCTACTTTGGAGTCAGGGCTTTTTCCTCATACTGAAACTCCAGTCTCTCCTTTTGCAATCCTCATGCTGGCCCTGTCTTTGATCAGTCTACCAATATTACTGCAGCCTACAAATGTATCCAAGGAAAAATACCTAAGCAAGAAAACCATAGTTAAAAGACATTAGGTAACTATTTGCTCTCATTGACATTTATGCTATAATTTGAAGATACTTAAATATCAGGAAAATATGGAGTAGCCTTCCACCCAAAGAATGGGCAAAGAAAGGCGCTTTTAAGATGCAGGCTAGTATGATTCCAGATGGGCAAGTGTGTATGTGGTGTCTCCAAGAGCTGGGATCCCTTTCACTCCTGTGGCTACTTGTCCCTTGTTTCTGCTTCAACCAAAAGAGGTTCCTCAGTCTCATGAGGTCTCTTCCATCCAAGGCAGGGTGAAGCAGATGCTAAGCTACATGCAGCTGGGTGGAGATCAGCTTTAGCTTGTATCTAATGTTGAAGGTTCTAACGCCCTGGTCATGGGGAAAGGAAGTAAAAGGGAGAGCTTTGTTCCCCCACTGGAGTTGGTTACTCAGCCACTGACGGTGGGTGGAGTGGGGACCTAAGAGCTCTGCAGGTGGGAACACACCATGATGTGTGCAGAGCAGTTGGTAATTAAATAGTCTTCAGGATTTCATTTGACACCATTAAGGTCTCCACTTGGCGGGGGTGATTTTTTTCAACTTACAAGCTAGACTAATTTGCGAACAAATTCACAAGAAGGTAGATGTTCAGGGAGAAAGCAGTCTTATTCAGCTTGTCAATCTTGCCTAAAGATGACAGAACTCCTCGGTTGCTCAGAGCAAAGGGCTCAGGAAGACTTTTTTAACAAATGAAAAGCAATGTATCTTCCCTATTTTTTGTAATTTTAAGTGCCTGAGCTATAGCTTTATGCAGTTTATACAACTGCAGAAAACATTACTGCAGAAACCTGACACAAACATCTGGCACACATAAACGTCAACCCAGGCATTCGGAGTATAAGAAATTGAAAAGAGGGTCTTACAATGGAAAGTAATCTTAAGAATGGGTGGAGCTACCAGCCCTTCCTGTAATATTAAATTTCACTGCTTTGAAGCATGTCACAAGTGTTCTATGTCCTTGCTGTATGTCCTGTCATGTTGTTACACAGCAAAAATTCCCTTGTTCTCTATATGAACAAGACACTCTAATGGGGATACACACCTGTGTTTCATTTTTGGGGTGTAATTTGGCTAGTGGGGTTCACCAGCTGTGCACTGGATCATATTTGCATGTGTACAGAAGGAGGTGTGTGTGTGTGTATGCAGATACCTGCAAGCGTGTATGAGCATACATGCACACATATGTGCAAGGATGCTAGGGATACTTACCCCATGAGTGATTTCACTCCAGATCTCTGACTGTGTCCTGGCATTTGACAATGAGTTTCAGAGTAGGAGGTTTCACTCTGCTGTTCCACTCCCCAGTGAAGACATACCCCTTGCTGCTCATGACAGTTTCCTTGCAGTAGCCTCCACACTGAAAGTGGAGGCATGGCCTTTGGGTCCAGAAATTTCCCCCAAGCAAGAAGGCATGGTGTGGCCAAATCAACAGCGCACTGCATGCATCAGACCCTGTCTTCACACTTGCTACAGTTCAGACAGTGTGGAGAGGAAGAGTGTGGAGACATTCTTTCCAAGGAAGAATGTCAATTTGACCACATTTTGGCATCACAGCCACTGCATCAAAGATGCAGAGATGTAGAAATCCCTCTTGTGAGCTGCAGCAAAGAATGGCAGGACAGCAGCATCATTCAAAGTGGTGCAGTATCACTGCCAGGCTGAGGGCATGGGCTATGTACCTCAGCAGGTGGATGTTTGTGTGGTGTCCAGACAGAAGGATGAGCCCAACACCCACCAGCACGGTTGTAACACTCTTTTGTGTCTAGGGAGCAGGAGCAGCTGCTCTGCACAGGTCTACGGTAGCAGTTGTGGGGTCCAGGAGTCACAGACCGGTGGGGCTGAGGAGCAGCTGGGCAGACAGAGAATCACCATGTGAATGAGTCCTTGCAATGTGGTGGTTCCTCAGGCTTTCAGGCACATTGCAGAAACCATTGGAAAGTGTGATCCCACCTTTAAAAGACAAACTCACTGAAAGCCAAGTGGCAAGGACATTCACACAGGAAGGGAGGTCTTTAATATTTTCTTCACAGAGGTATGAACTTTCATTTCCCACATATCAGGAGACTGTTCCAGCTGGTGTTCCCACTCCATGCTGTTAGAAAACTAGTGACACTCCCCTCTCCACTGTGGTTGGTGCCGCTGCAAGGAAAATAAGCTTCTGGTGAGCAAGAGGAGGGCCACATGGACTCAGGGAAGGGAAAATCCTGTCTCCATTGCTGACATTGCCACTCTGTTCCATCAATGGGTTTTCAATATAAAATGCATGAATAACACTTTATTTAACTTGTACTTAATTAAACTGTACCCCTTAATGCTTTTACTGGGTCTGTGTCTGAGTCATATTGCAGATTCTGAACAGGTAGTGACTGGAAAACAAGTCTTTGACAGTACCCTCTAAATGCCTTTTTGAGATAAAAATGTGGGTTTTTTCCTACAAACAGAGTAAATTACTGGGCTTTGTTCCTGGCCCAGTGACTATAAAAATAGCCTGGCCATTGTCTCACTCAATAAACCTATAGCAAATGAGAAAAAGAATTGCTTTAAGGTTGATTTTTTTTTTTATAAAGCATCTACTTGGGATGGCCTGAAATGAAAAGGAATTGCTTTATCTAATCTTGCCAGGAAAAGCATTTCAGCACAGAGGAGTATAAAAGTGAATACTTGACCCTCCTTGGAGGCTAGTTTCCATATGGGGTCAGGCAGAAAGACAGAATCTGATGATGGCTGAAGATAAATCCAGGATAAATCATGGAAACTGACTGAGAGTTCAGGCTTTGTGGTTTATACTTGAGCCTTATCACCACTGAAAGAAAATTGAAGTGATTATATAGTACTTTGAACTTAATGGAAAGAAGAAAGATAGTGAATGGTTGATTACATCTCTTCTTGAAATCATCCAAGTACAGACCACTGCCCATTAAACTATTGCCAAGGCAGCACTAGCTGGCAGCTAGATAGCTCAAGGTCCTCTGTCTAGCCTTCCCTGATAAAGATTAACTATATAGTCTTCATACTATATAGCCTTCATACTCAGAGCAGGCCAGAACAAAAGGTTTCCATGCTTCTCTGGATCCAGAGCAGGCTGCAATTAAAATAGTGGGATTCTTGGGCTCCTGTGGGGATGGGAGAACCTGATTCACAGGAACATAAGAACAATGCCTCCTATATTCCTATAAAACAAGTTGCAAGCTGTAACTCCCCAAAATTTGCTTGAGAAGACAATTACCTAGAATTACTGTTGTTTTTTGGGAGACTCTCAAGCAGGCTTGAGGCTTGACTCATGACTGTGATTACTCCTGCTCAGCAGAATGCAGCACGTAAGGGAACAGCCAGAGACAGTGTGTGTGTTGGGTGCTCTGAGATGCTGCAGGAAGGTGTTTTCCTGGTACCTGATGTAAAGATATGGCCAGGAAGAAAAGTGGCAAAGTTTTAGCCACTACTAAGAATAAGATAAGTTGTTGCACAAGTTACATAGCTACCACTAATTCAGACACAACAAGTTATGAACTCACCTATGATGGAATTTTGAGAGTTATAATGAAACTGTAGTAGAGTGAAGAAATAGCAGAAAGAAGATGGGGGATGATAGTGACATTGTAACTGTGATTAAATCACTTGCACTTTCCTCTTGCAGGTTCATCCTGCAGGGTCAGCTCAATGTCTAATAATGGTGCCTATTGTCAGCATTAACTATGTCACAGCAGAAGTCGCTGCAGCTGACCATGAGGTTTCCTCCATGCTCTGCAGGAGGATTGTATGTTGCCACCAAAACATGTTGTCCTGGGAGAAGATAAAACTGAAACTTGAGCTAGACTCCACATCACTAAGAGAAAAAGTGCTCAGGATCCATATGACGGGGAACAGAATAGCATTGTGCTGATGCAGGCAGAGCCCTAGTGTTAAAGCTGATGCCTAGACACGTATCAGAGCTTACTATGGTGGCAACAGCAAAGATCTGAGTCCCCAAAAAGACTCCAGCTTCTTCCCCTGCCCTCCACCCACTCATGACCCTGTCCTCCCATCTGAACTCTTTGCTGAATCCCACCAGCAGATAGCTGGGGAACTTGGTGTTCAGGTGAAATATGCCAGCTGATGGAGCAACTGGTACCCTGAAAACTTGCCTTCACTGAAGAAATTAATCTTCTCCTCTACATAGATCCTAATTTCATCACAACTTTCTGTCCTTCTGTCAAATGTGATTGCAATGGGCAGTGAGTCGAAAAGCTCCTATGAAAGATGGCCTAAGAGAAAGGTAGTAAAATCCAGCTTTTTTAGGAGGTTAGTGAAGTAATGGTAAAAATAATCAGTTTGCAAGCTCTTAAGTTGCAAGCTATGAAATGCAGACATACATACTGATTTTTAGTTAGGAAAAGAAGGCCATCCTTTAAAAAAGGTGGAAGAGCAATATATATGCATGTGAACGCATATGCACATAGGCAAAAAAGGTGGAATAACTTCAAAACTGACAGATTTTGGTGCCGAAACCCGGCAGGATTGCCAAGGGAAGATTGTTTATATAACAACTGCCTCACTTATCTATTTGTTTTGCTAACCTGGGAACATATAACAAAAGCATGGCAGTTTGCCCGGTTCTGGTGGGTGTTCCTGTAATTTTACTAACAGTTTTGATAGGATGTGGAACTTATCCCTTAAAGGACATAGAAGGGGAAAAAAATCAATTTTTTTCTCTTTTTAATTTTGACATAGAGGGCCTGGTAATGAAAGGACCTGCGATTCTTACTAATCCTTACCTGAGTTTTCTGGCTATATTACTGCTTATAACCAATGCTCTTAAAACATTATGGGGAGTGGGGAAGGTAGTGTTGTTGTACTAGCACAAAACTAACCTCGAGAGAGAATTTACTGGGATGTTTTCTAAAGGGGCCAGTTCCTGGGTGGCAAGGGATGTGGATGAATTTAGGCAGGTTCTTAGGTCGTCTAACACCCCCTGTTGCTTGGGACTTCACATCAGAACAAGTATTCAACCCCAACAAACTCACATGTCGTTTGATGGAAGGATGCCTTGCCTACCCTGATCAAAACCAGCAACTTCTCACCCTGTACTGGGGCCTGGCCTGTGCCTATCGAGCTGCTGTTCAATACTCTAAAAAGACTATGACTGAGCCAGGGAAAGCTGACCGAACCTCCCAAGCAGCTCCGCCGCCGCCCCCTGTGGGAGGGCAGCGGCGAGCTGGCCCGGGCCTCTCGGCACCTAGCCCGGAGCAGGCAGCAGCGGCCCCTGCGAAGGGGTGGCCAGGGCCAGGGTTGGGGCTGGGGCCGGGGCCAGGGCCGAGGCCGGGGCCGCAGAGACAGGCCCTGCAGCTCCCCCCCGGGCCCGCCCCACGAACAGCTTGTGCTGGAACCGATCCTGCACCGATCCTGGGCTGGTGCGGCCCCGCCGCCTCCTCACCATGGGCGGAGGTGGCTGAGCCGAGAGACGCGGGGGCGCCGTGGCCTAGGCCAGGGAGGCAAAGTGGCCCCGCAGCCCCCGGACTCGCCCCACGAGAAGCCCATGATGGAGCAGATGGATGCATGAGAGAAGACAGTCACCCCTGGGAGGCCCAGTATGGAGTGGGCTCCTGCAGGAGATTTGTGACCCGTGGAGAGAGGAGCCCAAGCTGGAGCAGGTTACTCCCAGGTAAGACTCGACTCATGGCCCTGTGGGGAACCCACATCGGTGCAAACTCATCTGTCAAGGACTGCATCCTATGGAAAACCCATCGAGGTGCAGAGATGCCCTGCACCCCATGGAGGAATGAACTTCGGGACGGCAGATATGGAAGACCTGCGGTCTGGCAGGGGAACGCACTTGGGAGAGGTCCATCAAGGACTGTTTTCCCTGGGACGGACTCCAGAGAACAGGGGAAGGACTCAGAGCTTTAGCCCCCTGTAGCCCATGGTGAAGACCATGGTGGAAGCAGGCTGTCCTCCTGCAGCCCGTGGAAGGGTGACTCACGGGACAGCAAACCTGGAAGACCTGTTGCCCTATGGATGGACTCCTCTCCCTGCACTGATGCAGGGGGAGGAGGGAGAACATGGAAGGAAGGAGAGGTGGTTGGAAAGTGTTTTTAAGACTGTTTTATTTCTCACTCTTTAGCTCTTATCCTGTTAGTACTAAATTTTAGTATTATCCCCATATTGAGTCTGTCTTGCCTGTGTGACCTCTCCCAGCTCTTAGCGATTTTCATGGTTGCCTAGAATCTGGCCAAGGTCAACCCTCAACAATTCACCAATCTTGACTCCTGGAAACCAATACTTACTGTCTCTTCTGAAAAAAAATTAGATGTTCATGAAACTGCCATGGCCTAGGGCTCCGTTCAGTTAAGCAGTGGGTTGTCAATACCAGAGGTGTTTCAGGGTGTTATTCATGTAGCAAGAGCTTCATCTTGACACAAGGGTCAAAGGAGGCACAAGAACACTGTTGCTTTAAACAATCCTCACAGATTGAAGAGGTGAAAGAAGAAGAGGTGAAAGACACTTCCTCCTTTTCTAATGGCACCTTTGCAGTGGTGGGTACTTCTCTGCCCCCACAGAAAGGATCCTGACTAATCTCTTCCCATCCTGGTTGTTGGATCAGACTCCCACAGTGTGAAACCTCTAAAGGTGATACCAGAAGTTCCACCTTGAGCACTCCTGAGGCTTTGATATTGTTTTTCCCTGTGAAGTGTTCTGTGGTGAGTCTTTTTCAGTCAAACTTTGTACTCAAAAGCTTTCTACTGCCTTGAAAAATACTCTCCAGGACATCCATACTTCCCACCCTATCCCAACCCACCCCACTGCAGTGGCAACCTTCAGAGGCTGCTTGTGGGTGGCTTGTACCAGGGGTGTGTGTGGGCAATGGACACTCAGGGATGTTTGAAGTGCAGGGGTCCCATGTGCCTAGGAGGTACGTTTTCACTGCTCCTTTCCCTAGGACTGCTGCATCTTTACTGTGTGTGGCACACACTGGGGCAGCAAGGCTGGCCTGTGAATGCAGAGTAGGCATAACCCCCTGCAATATTCCCTCTTAGCATTTTCCTTGTTAACCGACTTCAGCTTCTTGGGTACATTGATGTATCCAACGAACTCAGAAGTATTTGGCATTATTTGGCAGGAGTTAGCTTGGCTTAGTTGCTTCTTTCTTTATATTTGACTTATGTCTGGACCTACAGGACTCTGCTTATCTATACACGCTGAGCCTAGTTACACAAATGCAAACAGGAAAATGAATAGGTGTATGGTAAGTCAACTCCTGCACAAAACTGGCATTCCTAGTTATTTTGTCATTTCCTAATGGGAAAATAATGAAAAGCAAACCATTAAAGATAATGAAAAAAATCAGGTTGAGAAATCAACCTGAAGTGGATGTTGCCAGCTGTAAAATAATAATCTCTGTGGTATTGCTACATATAGATGATAAACACTTCTCACAGAAAGGAGATAGACAAATGGGATGAGAATTATTTCTGCAGTGAGCTCTCTGATTTGTGAGATTTCTGGGATTTGAATGCTCTGGTTTTTGCTCTTGATGGTAGTTGTTAACTTTTATTTTCCTTCTGTTTTAAAGGTGGAAGGAGTGGAAATGAGCATCATAGTACATATATTCTCTTGGCTTAATCTGATCACAAACGTTACAAGCTCCACCAACTATGCCAGAAGAGGTTGTAAATTTTTGAAGTTAAATGAAGAGATTAGGTTTGCTGAACATGCAAAAGTCTATCATCTTTGCCAGTGAAGAAACTGAGCTATTAAACTATTTGATCCACAACTGTTTGGCCTGAAGTCTCTCACAGACAGGCTGATCTTCATTCTCCATCCTGCTTTTTGCCAGGTACAATTCCCCAAAACAGCTGAACCCCAGAGGAGCCCAAGTTTTCATGACTGGGATCTTTGTGCGCTAAGGTGCACATGGTGGGATTTGTCTCACTTGGTGTTAGCTCTCAGACACAGGGTATGTAATCTAAGCTGGCTGTCCAGCTCTCCCTGTAACCGTCAAAGATACCTGTGAAGACAGCAAGGTGACCTGAGTGTGGGACGAGCACACCAGGTAGGAATGCTGAACCCCTGTCTCCTTTCTCTGGTCATGGAGGCACCTGGATAACTAGCTTCCACCTAACTCCCCATGTTGATCAAGTGGGATGAATTCCACCCAAAGAGCTAACCCAAATGACAGATAGATAAGATGTCTGGATGGGCACCCATTCCAACACCCATGTGTGTATGGGATACACTAGCTATGTCTTTACGTATAAGTCCTGTCTCTGGGAAAGGGCTAACTGTTCATTTTAATTAACTATATATTCCAGTTTCTTAAGAGAACAAGGCTCATGCTCTTTGCTCTGCCTGCCTATCTTCTCTCTCTCAAGCCCTTTTTTATAAGCTCATTTCTCTGACTTCCTCTACCCCTAGCCTCACAAAGATTTAGTTTTCAGATGCCAAGTGGCATTACTTGAACACAAAAGGTGAATTATGTCCATACCCCAGATTCACCTACATCTTATAGGTTAGAACCCCCTCTTAAGAAATGTAGACAGACAGCCTTCTAGGCTGAGGAGAGTACTCAGCCCTTCTCACCCTTTTCCTGGATGAGGGGCTGGAGACACACTATAATGCTGCTTCTTCTTTTGAGAACGCACGCAGGATCACTCTAGAGGAGAAAATACAATGCAGAAAGAATCGTGTCTTGCTGATACCATGCAAGGAGTCTTTCTGCTGTGCCTTTTGCAACCGGATTTGTCTATCTCGCATTGGTCTCTTTAGCCACCAGCGCGCTTGTAGCAAATGTAGGTAGAGTCCTTCCCAAATCTTTGTTCGCGAAGCCTAGCCATGATGATGACTTTGAGCATGAATCTATTACTCACAGTAACTCCTGTAAGTGAATTACAGTAGCTGTTCTTTCTTCTTCTCTGTCACTTCCTCAGACTCCTGCAGAGATGTAGTAGTGAACCCTCAGACTACTGCAGAAATCCTCCTGTTAGATGTTAAAGGCAAGATCTTGAAATGAGTGTACTACTATTTTACACACCTGTAGGTTATTTGTTTCTATCTGCACCATGTTCAGATGTGTTTCTGCACCATGTTGTCACCTGCAAATGCCTAAAGAGCAGATTTCATTAACACACATCTACTTTTTCAACCACAGTCCTTTATCGAAAGAGCTGTGAAAAGATCACCTAGTTCCCAGAAAAAGCTACAAGATGTCCTTCAGCACAACCCCTTGCCATTTCACTTTAAAGCCATTTCTTACTTTCTTTCTACAATTTGTGTGTTTTTCCTTTTTGTGTTTTCCATTTCACCTAATGATTTCCCACATCCCAAGTGCTTCTCAGATGTTTGGACAGCTTCACTTGGATGCAACTACCTTCCTTAAAGCAATCAACCAGCTCTCTTGAAAGCAGAGGTGTTATGCTGGTCTGGTACCCTTCAGCTGGAAGAACAACAAGCTGTTGTTCTTTCTTTCATTTTTCATTAATCATCATATCATTAATCATTCCCTTCCATTAAAATTTGTCATGTACTCTTGCATACTATTACAATCAAGCTAATGGGCCTTTAGATACAAGTTCACTTTCTTAATTAGGGTTACTATATTTACTACAGTTCTCAAGTCATGTGGATTCCTCTCCTTCACAGCTTGACAAAATTATGTGGACTGGCTGCCAGGTCTCCGAGAGTCCTGCAGTGAGGGATTTGCTCCCTGCCAGCTGAGCGCATCCAGCTCTCAGAGTTTTGCATATCCACCAAGGAGGTATTTTCAATTTCCTGACACTCATCCCATATCTGTCCTCCTTTTCTCCAGATTTTAATGTTCTTACAGAAAACCAAAGCTGAGCTCCATTTAATGTTTTCACACACCTACACCAACTCAAATCCTCTCAGTGTAAAAACATCACTTCTTTTCTTCTTGTCTCTAAAATATTTTTTATTTCAATAGCTAAATGACTTTTTTTATTATTTCCTTTTATTATTACTATTTAATTTCCTCTGCAAATTTCTAACTCAATTTGACTTTTGGCAGTGTTTACCCCAGCCCTGTGCTTCCTGGCCTCCAAACCAAAGTTTTCTTTGCTTATTAGCTGTGCTGGACTTTCTAAGGGGATTCTCCATCCATTTTGGTCTGTAGCCCCTTCTTGCAAGTTTTCCTCCTTTCCTCATGAAATGAATTCCAGAGAGTTCCTTGCAGCTTTTATTGAAAATAAATTATAGTTCTCCTTCAACTGAAGTACCTTACAACTCCTTAGACTGATTGGCCTCACTAATCAGTTCACCTTCTGAAAACTGTGCTTTCAGAACCGGTAATCTGACTTGTTTTCATCTATGCCTCCATTTCATCTAAAAGCTTGGCAAATGGCTCAGTTTAGCTCTGAAATTAATGTTAATCTTTCCACTGGCTGTAGAAACTTGGATCTGTCCTGTTTAAATGTTCTCCAGGGCTGAGGGTGTAAACACAACATTATGGGCCATGGTTTCAGCTGCTTTAAATTGCTACAGCTCTGCTGGACTCTGGCCAGTCAAGTGGAGTCTCCCTTGTCTCAGAAGCTGAAGTTTTCATCAAAGTATTTTGGAAGCAACTACAGTCTCTTAAATTACTAGAAAAGAGATATTTTGCCATCTTTCCACAGAAGAAACTGCAATAAAATCTGTGTTCTCACACTGCTTATAGTAGTCTCCAGATTAATTTACTATATCTGTCACAATATATTATCAATGCCTTCCAAGTGCATTACCTCATTTGAGAGCCTCTTCTTTTTGTATGCATCAGATGACAAGAAAAAATCGATGTGGTACAAATAATCTTAGGATTATTTGCATGCCCAGACTCTCCCAGTCCTCCTACTTGTGGTGATTACAAGTTAGGGTTCAGATAACGGCAACAGTAATGAGAGACTGAGATACCAGCACCAATCTTCAAAATCTCTAGTGAGTTGAACAGGGCAGGCTACAAAGGGGCCATAGGCTAGTTATGATATCAAAGTTTGATGAAGTGGTAGCACGCTGAATTGGACAGCAGGATTACACAGTCTGAGAGTGTTAGATCATCAGTGCTTCTTCCCCTCTTCAGTACACTACACCACATCTCTATCACCAGGAGCATCTAAAGATATACCAGAGGAGAGGAGGACAGAGAAGTCAAAAGGATCATAGCACAGGTGAAATGTGCCAGTTACCTATGAGGACATTTTGTATCTTAGGGCAAAATAATACACTTGTGTAAGGTTAAAGGTGAAGTTTTTCAGCAAAAAGTCATAATAATAAAAAAGTCTGTAACAGCTTTCTGCCACCCACCACACCATCCTGATAGTGTGCTGCTACTCATTCAATAATAATACAGTGTTAGCTGGTGCTAAATAGCTGCTTACATTTGACATGCTTTGACTTATTTGCATGTGTAGCTCCTCTGTATTGGCATTTAAACAAAGGGAGGCATGAATTCCAGAATTCAGCTGTTCTTTCTTTCCTGCATCTCCTAACCTATATCTATTATAAAATACATACCAATCTTGTCATGGGGTGCTTGATTCATTGTAATAGGTAGGCTAAGAATGGAAACCTGGGTCTCAGGGATTACTGCCCGGTACAGGAACACAAGTTAGCAAACATTAGCCTAAGAACAAGCTACTTCGTTTTTGACAGGTATTATAGACTACTGAGGAAACAAAAAATCCAGCCATCTTTCTATTTTTAGCTCTCTAATTGACACTGTGCCCCCTTCAGACCAATAGCAAACCTGACTGCTGAATGCTGTGCCGACAGAGAGGGGAGTGCTGTAGGGCAGGAGGAGGGAGCCAGAGGCAGCAGCTGAGAGAGGAAAACAGAGGCAAAGATGAGTACCTCCCCCAAAGGAAGGGGCAGCCCTTTCAGTGATGGATGCCTGCTAAAACTTTCAATATGCTTCACAATAACATCACTGTAGTGATGAATGAACTGAGACTGAGCTAAAGAGAAATAACTGAGCCTGAAAATGTGTCCATTTCCAAATTGTTCCTCTCTTGAGGTATTGAATACTGTTCGATGTTAGACTAGTGCCACTCGAACCATTTGGGACAATCCAACACCAAGCTCAACTCTCCACAGTCAAGTAACTTCTTAGCCTACACTATCTCTCTGGGGCAGTGGTCACACACAATTTTCTAAACATTGAAAATCCTCAAAATACATAGGAGTGTCACCAAAACTCAAGCACCCCTTGATCCTCTATAGTTCATACTGAAGTAATTTCTGACATGGATTGTAGATTATTATTGACGTTGAAGAGCAAACAAACAGGAAACCTCACCCTCTCTTTCTATCTTAAGTGGAAAATATTGCTTCCTCTTTGGAGGAAAAATCCAAGTCCCATATGCATACACAGTAAGGCAAAAAACTCACTGTAATTTATATTTGTGCTATACCAGGTATTTGGGTTGGTTTTTGGGGGGTGGGGTTGCTTGGTGGGGGGTTTTTTGTTTGTTTTGTTTTGCTGTTTTCTGGGGACTTGGCGGGGTTTTTTGTTTGGGTTTTGTTGTAGTTTGGTGGGTGTGGGTGTTTTTTGTTTGGTTTTAATGATAGCACAGGTGCCTAAATAGTAAATTTTAGCCTGCTGACACAGTCTTACTTTTCTCAGTTGCTTTCTGCAGACTCCACATATTCTCTGGGGTTTCTGGGATCCTCAGTTTAAAGAAAGTACTCACTGTACTGTGTGGCAGCACAGAGATGAGGCTTCAGTGCACTGCGGTTCTAGACACTGTTTTTACAGCAGTGTTAGAAAGGTGAATTCTAACCTTTTTGGGAGGGTAAAACACTGTGGGGAAATGGAGAAACTGACATCATTAAGGTTTATCAAACCTAGATAACTTGGGAGGGTGGGAAAATCTGACAAAATCTATTGCTTAATCTGCTGGGTTTATGAGCTTGGCATGAGATATTTAGGGAACTGTTAGTGTGTAAAATGTGAAAGTGGGAATTTAAAAGTCTATTAGGTATTTCTATGCTTCTGTTGATCCGGTGCCTCTTCACTGTTATGCCTTGTAATCTGCATATATCTTAATGCATGTAATATTTATGTATATTCTATAGTTTGCATGGAGTTTAATCTGATATCTTCTGCCATTTAGATCAATCCAGTTTGGAAAAACCAGCAGAACTGCAGTAGTTCTATGCTGGCTGTCACCCACCAACCATCATGCATTTTCTTCCTGCTTTTCAGCCAGAACAAACATTATCAATTCTTTATTTTCCCACACTGGTGCCAGCTGCAGTGCCAGAGAAACATACAGCTCTCAAGGATAGCAAATGAGCAAATGTGTCTCCCAGGCTGGAGGCTCAGCAACAGATGATGACTGGACAGTACTATGCTGAAAGCTTTGGGGAAAGGTTTCCCCAAATCTTTGGAAAGAAGTGAGACCATTGGGGTCTGCCAGCACTCTTAGTGGAGGCTGGGTAGAGGATGTAGCAAGTCCTGGCTAGAGCAATCTTGTCATCCTCTGTTCATAAGCAACTTTACTTTTGTTCTTTCGGCTCAAACAATTGCTTATGGTTTGCAAAGACATGAAAATGTTGATATGCTCTCACATGGTCAGGAAACAACCTTCCTTATTTTACAGTTCACACACAGAGAAAGCGCTTGGAGATGGAACAAGTCATTGCAGCATAAGGCAGGTCGTGCGCTGGCAGTGCATCAGTTGCACTGGGGAAACACTGCATGCTCCTGTCTGGTGGCTGTCTGCAAAAAACAGAAGGTAGGTCTTTGCCTTGGGGAACAGGGTGCTTCTCTCTGTGCCATTATGTGGGGTCTGGAAAGCTGTCTGCAAGCTCATCTGGCCATGGTGGTAGTCTGAAGCCTCCCTATCCATTTCTGATGTCTTTTATTGTCCTTTTCCTGTAGCTTGCTGTGATGTTGCCATGATGCTTTTTACATGAACAGTACTAGTGCAAATTTTATCACCTGGCTTCCCTTGATCAACTAGATGAGTTACCTTGTCATAAAAGGAAATCAAGTTTGACACACTGGACTTTCCCCTCATGAACCTGTACTGGCTCTGACCAATAACTGCATTGTGCTTCAGGTGTTTTTCAATACCTCCCAGAATAATCTTGCCCTAATTTTACCAGTCACTGAAGTGAGACTGACAGGCCTGTAGATTCCAGGGTCACCCTTCTTGCCCTTCTTGAAAATGGGTACAACATTACCCAGCTTCCAGTCAACTGAAGAATCTGGTCCAGATTCCCAAGACCATTAAAAATCATTGAGAGAAGCCTTGCGATGACATCAGCCTGCTCTTTAAGTATTCTCAGATGGATCCCATCAGGATTATTATTGTATTAGTCATTATTAAGCCCTTCTTAGACTGTTGTCATGTTTTTATCCCTCCAGCTGGCCACTAGAAACGAGTACTGAGCTCTTAGCATTGAGGCAGGTCTAAACTCTGACATCGTGGTCAGATGTGATTGGCCCTGACTGGTTAATGACATTGGTGTTGATGCGATGTCAGACACTGGAAAATGAAGGATTCACACATACTCACTGATGTTAACAACTCTTCAGTGGGATGTAGCTATTAAATGAGTGAAAGAACTCTGTCCTGCAGTGATTATTTCTCTCCTGGACCAGCATATGTGACTGTGTGAGAGCAGTTTACACTCATGGGGCCGTACAAGGATCTCATTCCGGCGTAAATTGTGTCTGCTTTGAAGTCAAGGAAATTCCATTAGCAAGGAACAAGTCTGAGATCAGAATCAAACACCAAAGACTTGTGATCTTCCTATTGCTAAGAGGCAAGCATAGAGACTTCATTCTTCAGAGCTTGCTGCTGTGTGAGCTGACATGTTTGCTTTGCATAATTATAATTGACTACAGCCATACCGAAGGAAGGGAGTGGTGATGTTCAATGCTGGCACACACACACAAAAGCCAAGGGCCGGCGCCTGCAGAATATTGATAACGGAATAATGCTGGTTGGCAGAAGGGTGAATGTGTAGCAGCAAATCTCTGAATCTCATTCACATGCACTTTGAAGACCATTGGTACAGCTGGTTATGAAAATGAAAAGAATTATAACTGTGACTCCTGCCTCCTTCCTCCTGAGTTTCTCTTTCAGAACAAATACTATACATGTGCCAAAATACCTACAACAGGTAAAGTGCAGAATGAAGAAGAGATCACCTTTTCATATTTTTTCATTTGTGGATTGTGAAAGAAAACATGGTGTTGTATGACAGCACATGAGGGAGGATCAAAGTCACAGAGGCAAAGCCTAAGATTTAGCATGAAAAGGTCAGGTGCAGTGCTGTCTGAACAGCCTGTTTAAAAAACAGCAGCTCTGGGATTATCAAAAGCTTTACACATCTCTGAGTATCTAAGTTTGAATTCTCTGCCACCCTGTTCCAGCACGGACAGCTCCTGGCAGGTCTCCCACCTTTATGCCCAGTATGGGAAGTGGGAGCCCTTCAAGCCAAGACAGCGTATTTTCTGGACATTTTGTAACTCTGCTCCAAGGATTCCTGGTTCCTGATTGCTCTTCTATTGTGTTAGCTGTCCTGTCAAATGTGACAGTTGGGAGATTTGAGGGAGAGTTTAGTTCTGCCTGCCCATATTTTTTTCCTCTTTTCTTCTCCCAAAAACTCCAGAAAACTAAATGCTGATCTCCTCTCTCTTTTCAGATGACCAGGACCAATGCAAACACCAGATAATGGCTTCCTCAGCTGGAACTCCTCCATCTTGGCAGAGCCACGGCTGCTCACTGATGTTCCCCTGCAGGAAGGGACCTCTCTATTTGCAGGATGTTGGTAAAGCTGTTGGAAGCACCACATGCACCTTGTTTGAACTCATCAGAAATAGTTTTTCTGTTGACGTGGGCAGTGAGTATAGATTAGATTATCCTCTAGATTGTTCTAGTGGTTTCTGGGGCTCTGGCTAAAATAGCCTGTTTTGAGATCATTTAAACATAAAGAGCTTTTTAAATTTTCTTTATTTTCCTTGGTTTTGCTGAGGAGTAGAGACTGTCCTTTAGGCTGAAACATCTATTTCTACGGTACTCTCTTCAGGAATTAAGAATGGAGATCTTTATATTATCCCAGTAGTGTGATGTAGAATTGAAGTTATCCAGCTAAAATCAGCTCTTTTTGAAGTTAATTAATTATTTATTTTTCTGAATTATGCTCTAGAGATCCTTGTATTTTCTTACTCCTAAACAAAGTAGTTGTACTGACACCCTCACCTGGCATCCCACTGGGGGGGTATGTACCACTTCCAGTCCTGGTCCATCCCTGGAGAGGCTGAGGAATTCATAGAATTGAGAATCATACAGTGGTTTGGATTGGAGGGAACCTTAAAGATCAACTCTTTCCAACCACCCTCCCATGGCAGGGACACCTTCCACTAGACCAGGTTGTCCAGAGCCCCACTCAAACTGGCCTTGAACACTTCTAGGGGTGGGACATCTATGACTTCTCTGGGCAACCTCTTTCAGTACCTCACTACCCTCACAGTAAAAAATTTCTTCCTAATTACTAATCCAAAATGATTCTCATTTGTCCTATTACTACATGCCCTTGTATAAAGTTCTTCTCCCTCTCTCTTGCAGGCCCCTTTAAGTACTGGAAGTTGCTACAGGATCTTTCCAAAGCTTTCTGTTCTCCAGGCTGAGCAGCCCCAACTCTCTCAGTCTATCCTCATAGATGAAGTGTCCCTCACCTCTGATCATGTTCATGTGTGTCCTCTGGACTCCTCCAATAGGTCCATGTCCTTCTTATCTTGGGGACCCCATAGCTGGATACAGTATTCCAGGTGGGGTCACACCAGAGCAGAGTAGAGGGGGAGAAGCAACTCCCTTGACCTGCTGGCCACACTTCTGATGCAGCCCAGGATACAATTGGTTTTCTGGGTTGCAAATGCACATTGCTGGGTCATGTGGATCTTCTCATTAACCAGCATCCCCAGGTCCTTCTCCACAGGCCTGCTCTCAATCCATTCTCCATGCAACATGTATTTGTGCTTGGGATTGCCCCAGCCCACATGCAGGACTCTGCACTTGGTCCTTAGCACCTGCCAAGGCTGCGGGCCACACACAAAGGGCAGCCAACAGCCAATGCCCTGCAGCTGTGGCCAGTCATGAGGCTTATGCCCTCACCATTTTGCATCTTTTATAGCCAAAGAGAGGCAGTGGGTTCCCTTGCTGAGAGTATAAATACTGAAGGGGCTGTAGGATGGTAACAGGAGTGTATGGTGTGAAAAACAAGACTGTTAAATGCACTTGCAAATGGCACTGTGCACATCGCCCTGGCTTTGAAATGGGTGATGGAGCAGAGTGGGGCATGTGACCTAAGACCCTTGATGATCATTCAGAGACAAGCACTGGCAGCTCTGCTGCTGTCCTTTCTGTCACCTGACAGAGGGAAAGACAGGCAGTAGAGTGGGTCTTCTCATGGCCTCCAATGAGGGTCTCACCCATCTGAGCTGGCTGCATTTCTCTCATGGCTGCATGCAGCGTCTTTTGTTGGGCTAAGAGCTGTTGGTATAGTGCTAAGGATCTGCTGTTACTTGCTGGCCAAAGGCTTTGTTTCATAGAAGCCAAAGTAAGAAAGCAGGAGCTCATATTGAGAGAGAAATTGAACAAAAATGACGGATTGTATTGAATTTGGCAGTGACTTGCAGGGTTTGTCAGGAGGAGGGATCACAGGGGTTGGCTGTAATTTTGTCAAATTGTCTTGAAGCATGGCACTGTGCAAATTATTGAAGAAAGAGATACTGACTCCTGCTGTCACCATCCTAAAATATTAGGCCACTGAAAGCTCTTACTGCAACTTATGATCCTCAAATGGAGATCATAAAAAAGTATCCAACAACAAATCAGAGGAAAGTGAAATATAGCTGCCTGAGAGACAGCTAGAGTCTCTTTGTACGCGTCTCCCCACTTAGGGTCAGACAGATACCACAATCTCTGGCTCCTAGAGAAGGCGGTATGTTCATCTGTAGAACTCAGCTTTCCTTATGCAGGATTTTTCTACTTTTTTTCAAGCCACAAAGTTTCCTTTCTATGAACCTAGTGATTTGATATGCTACTGAAAGAGCTTTTGCCTTTAGCAAGTTTCCTTAGACCCAAGTGAAGGTTGTTTATCTCAGCCCAATACCACACAAAATTTTCACCCTCCCACATGCAGCCTCAGTGGCAAGAGAAGAGTTTCAGTGTGTCCTGCTTCTCCCAGTCCATCCATTTACGTGGAGGTTCACGGGGTATCTCACACTACTTGTTTTTTTGACTGTGAGTCTTTCTAGCTAGTAGGAGCAACAATGACAGTAACGCTGGCACTTTCCCAAATGGAACAGTGTTGTAAAATTTACTATCCAAACTACTTACAGTGACACCGATTTCTTCCTAGAATTAAAATACAAAATGCTCTACAGGAATGCAGATAAAGATGAGATTTTAATGTTATCCACTATGATTTGCTGTACAGATTATAATAAACTCCTGTTCCCAATGACTCAGGAGTAATGAAAGTTGGGGGCAGCTTTGACTGTAGTGATTATGAGATTATAGATTTTGGTATCAAATGGAGACGTAGCAGGATAGTGAGGAAGTTTACAACCATGGACTTCAGGAGACCTAACTTTAGCCTCTTTAAGGGTCTTGTTGGAAAAATCCCATGGGAACAGACAGGAAGGGGTCCAAGAGAGTTGTTCAGTAATCCAGAATCACTGCCTTCAGGCTCAAGAACGATGCATCTCAGTGAGAAAACATTGGATCAGTGGGGCAAGAAACCTCCATGGACGAATAAAGGATTCCTGCCATTACTCAAGTATAAGCAAGAAATACACAGGAGGTGGAAATAGAGTCTCCACCTGGAATGAATATAGGGAGGTGGTCAGAGTAAGTAGAAATGAGCCTAGAAAGGTCAAGTCCTGTCTATAGTTAAATCTGGCTGAGGATGTCAAGGATAAAAAATGGCTTTTTCAAATACATCGGTAACAAAAGGAAAATATGGGCCCATTAGTAAACAGAGAGGTGATCCTGGTAACAGAGGACTCAGAGAAGGCAGAGTTACTGAACACCTTCTTTGCATCAGTCTTCACTGACAGGATCAGCCCTAAGGAATTCCTGACCTAGGAGACCAGGGTAAATGAATGCTGAAGGGAAGAATTTCCCTTGGTCAAGGAAAATAGGTTAGAGAGCACCTAGGCAAACTTAATGTCCACAAGTCCATGGGCCCTGATGGGATGAACTCATTTGATTCTGTGTTAGTGATGTTATTCCTCAATCCTGCGTGAGTGTTATTTTTTATAATGGGACACGCTTGTAAGGGGCAACAGCAGTTTTTCACAAAAGATTTCCATATTTAGACACAGTTATTCTGCTGAAACTCCTATAAATAAGGTTCCAACCATTAAGTAGTATTACTAATGTACCTGAAAGTTTTCACTGTAAATTGCCATCCTAAACTCTTAAATGTGAGCCTAAGTGACCAGCCTGGGAAACCACTAAGCAACCAGCAACTCACATGGGATAAGAGTAGATCACATGGGATGCTGTAATTCCTGTTGCAGTCCTGGAGCAACAGTACCATCTGGAAAACACACAAAGCTAAATTACTAGCAGCTTTTCCATTTTGTGTCAGTATTTGGAGAAATTCAATAAGGTCATCATCCTTGTGGTACTGGAAGTGACAATGTTTCCATCTGGGGTGAGGGGATAGGGTTGTAAGAAGCAATGACTCCCCAGTTGCAGTGACATTTAGCTATCCCCCAAATCAAGTGACTAATACTATTTAAAAGCCAATTTACAGGTCAGCATTCCATGGTAATGCTTTATGTACATGAAAAAGTGAGACATGGGTGTGTTTTCCTTTGTTCTATTAATAAACATTGAATAGCTTTGAATTAAACATTTCCTCATACTGTGAACAATGCCATGAAGAAGCTATGCTGTTGGCCAACCTTATACATCAAAGTGAAGGTGTCTTACCTTAATTAGCACGTAAAACAGACAACAGGTGACGAGATGCTGCCTGCTTTGAAGATAATGACTGAAAATCATAGCTCTTTGTGTCAAGCCAACACCCTTCACTTTACTTCCTTATGACTCTGGTTGAGATGACAAAAGGGAAGGGTAGGGGCCTTCTACTCTGACATCTAACACTGAAGAGTGTCCCGTCACCTGCCTCTGGAAGCTGAGGAGGGTGCTCTGTGGTTAGTATAGAAACTACAAGGAGACAAGTTCATCTGTCCTACCTTAGGCTTTAGGTTGCTCTAAAGGCATAAGATGTTTGTTTACCCAAGGGAGAAACACTGAGTCCTTTTATGCTTCATGATAGAATGTTGTTCTATACTATCTTATGAACACAGGGCTTAACTGAGAAGTAGTTTTGATCAATTATACCCACAGGGAGAGGTTTTAAAAATAGCTGAACAAAGCTGACCCTCTACATGGAATTTTCCGAAGAATTAACTATAGATAATGAGTCATGAACATCATTGCCAGGATTAGACAGTGATTGTAAAAGAAGTGATTATTGATTCAAAGTGAGTTAACCCTGGAAATCCCATGCCCATTATTTACTTTGGATTTAATTTATTTCACATCCAAAAAAGTGTAATCAAAACTCTTCCTACTCTTTGTAGTTTTCTGCAAGACTGTTATAACTAGCAGGTAAAAACTGCATCTTCCAAACAGGCTCACACACAACTGAACTACCATAATTGCTAAGGTTAACACATTTCAATGATTAGTAGAAGTTATCTTCAAAGGGTAAGGAAGGAGAAGGATTGTCTTAAGGCACTGAACAGCATTTTCACTGAAGTAGGATTTGACTGATCAAATTTTCTTTGAAAAACAACCATGAATATTAATTCTAAATATACTTTACAGAATAAATAAAAATGAATGTCTCAGATTTGTGTTTTCAGACATAGTTTGTTCCATATGATGCACTTTTGCTGCAGAGTTAATAGCGTCAATTATTGTGCAGAAATTTTGGCTGGACAGGGTAACGTCCCATTTGCAACTGTTAAGGATCTGATTCAATTGTGAGGACAGGGTAAACTCTTGCATTAACACCAGCTCAAGTGAACTGTCATATACTTGGTTCTTATACTTGTCATCATAAGAACTAGATAAATGTGTGAGAAAATATGTTGGTACCTCGTTATGTAGAGTTTAACAGGAGAGAGGTACCTATGTCTATGTTAAAAACAGACCCTGCAGGTAACATATGTGTCCTCCTGAAAACATTCTCTGATTATCACCTGTGCAGACACTCAGATCACATCTGCAGGCTTCTCATGGTATTACCTTCCACAAGCTCAGGTCTAGAGGTCAGGTTATGAATGCATATTGTTAATTTACTTGCACAGTCTCTGCAGGGCAGCTAAATCCACATCAGGGCCTGAAATGAATGATGTAAGTGATCACGCTATATTGGGAAATTTAAACAAATGTTTTCTAAGATGAAAAATGTATATTTATTTTACTTTTTACTTTCTATGACAAATTTGTAATGATTTGTTAATGCTGTTTATTTTAATTGTTGACTGAGTCTGTGAGACTGAAATACTCTTTGCAAGCCTAGAATTCTGAAAAAAGCAGTACAAACCTAAATCTTGACAATGTCCAATAATTTATTTGATTTATAAAAGGTATGTGGCATTTACAGCATATGTACAAAGACAAGGCTTACTCCGTGGTAACCTAAGATGCCTTTGATTTACAGTGGATCTATATGATCAAGCCAAAGGTGGTTGCATAAAAGGTTACTGTATAACCCATAATGAATCAAGCCAGATATTAATGTTTCGGATGCATGAGCGAAAGTCATAGATGATTAATAAGTTTAATGTCCATGTAATTACAGTTCTTGCCAGACTGAGATGTCCTAAAATGGGAAGTGTTACTTCTTTGTCACTTGGTGGATTATTTATAACTAAAAAGAAAAAAAATAAAAAATAATAATAATAATAATAGAACAGAATTAGTTTGCTCTTTCTGGTAGCACCAACCTACCTGAAAATGAGAATGTGTGGCTGTCACGCCCACACTATGGGTTTGGTTTCAGTTTCAGTGAAATGCATCTTATCGTTTGTTATACAAAGCCAGCCCAGGAGAATTACATATGACTGCTGTACCTGATGGCAAACCTCCAGGGACTGTTTTACAATTAGATACATTTTCAGATAAACCCAAACAAAGAAATAGGCAATTTGCTGATACTCTGTAAGGCCTTTTTTGAAATGAATGGAACAGATGCCACCTTAGGGTCTGAGTTTCATTAATTGCTTTATAAAACATGCTTTTCTTTTAAACATACACTTTGCATTTGCCTGCTGACCCTGGCAATTCAAACCTTATTACTCCAGTTTAAACACTTGCCAGTGCATAGACAGTTAACAAAGCTAAAGCCTCCCCAGCTGAACACCAGATTCCCTGGGGAATCCAATTGGACTGCTTTACTCTGGTCTTTTAAAAAGTCAGGGCAAAAAGCTGTTTGAATTGTAATGATCTCCACGTGAATTCTGGTTTTGATAGCAAATGCTGAATTCCTCTTACCTTCCAGATAGATTTACTAACTGCATATCTTCTATCATATGCAATGCAGTGCTGCTGCTATGCTGCTCTTTTTTTACTCACATTCAAACTTTTAATTGTGTAAACAAAATAAATACATGAGGCATGAGCCACGCTACCTCACTGAAACTGAGTCTCTTGCTTAAAATAAAAAAAACTAAGTTATGACTGGATAGGTGGTTAAAAGGTAGTGTCTATATTCATGTCCTTGTTCTGGCACAAATCAATGTGGTGAGGCCGAGACATTATGTTATTCAACACCATCTTATGTTATTCAACACCAGTTTACCCTGTCCTCACGACTGAATCAGATCCTTAACAGTTGGGTAAAAGGAACTCTCTCCAGAAAAGGTGTTCTTTTCTGGCTGAGAAAAAGCATTGCAGGTGGAGGGTCCGTCAACCATTGTTTCATTGTCCCAGGCTTGGTGAGCATTGTGCATGTCAGTCTCCCTCTGTGTACACTTTTGGTTTTAGTATTGTTGTTGTTATTGTTCGTTTTCTCACCTCATTGGTGTTTCTAGTAAATTGTTCTTATCGCAACCTTCCAGCTGGAGGTATAGGGATGCCAATGCTGGAGCAGTTTTGGTGGGAGCACTAAACTCCCTAAACCATTCCTAAACCATGGCAGCCTTAATTGGTGATGAGTGTGGGACACGAGGGTTGAGGCAACAACACATCTGCCCAGAGTGGGTTGGAAACAAATTTCATCTAGGCATTTGTGTATTAGGTATGGAGCCAATGATGACAATGTTGCTTGTTCTGCTCATGTGGGTGTGGTGTCTAACCCTATATATATTCCCATATGTGCTTCTTGTGGGCATCTTTTTCAGAGCAGGGAGAGGAATCAGGATTGCTTTGTTGCAATTTCACTGTCTGTTGGTCGAAGTGATGGTCACAGTCTTGATCCATCATGGGTGGGTGAAAGCCTATGAAACACAAAGTTCAAAGGATTAATATAAGTTTAGGCTTAGGCAGAACACCCAAATACCTCTCCTGGGGAGAAGAGTTTTACGCTGTGGATCTTGTGCAGTCCCCTGCTGGAAAGCGCCAGAAACAAGTCAGGGGACACTTCAGGGGTTCTTTGGTGGTTTATGACACCTTCAAAGACATGACAGCTGCCTCTCACATCAGTGTGAGGACATATATGATAAAAAACACTATCCTGCCTCCACAGGGTCTGCCTCTTATCAGCCTTCTCCCTTATCTGGCTCAAAACCCAACACACAAAAATCTCTCCTTCTCCCCTTTGGTGAAGCAGGCGTGCAAACCTGGCCTCAGCAAAGCACCCTGCTGCCTCTGCAAATGGAGGATTAAAAGAAGTCATTAATCATTAACATTCCAGTCTATCACATCCATAGTCTGTGTGAATCCTTGGCATAGATTATTACCTCAGGACAGGGTACTTCAAGGATCCAAAAGGCTATCATTGGGCTTTTGATATAGCTGCTGTGGAGACAGAGAAAATTTAGACAGCTGAATACCTTGCCTGGTCTCTCAGAGGACCCTTCTGCTGTGGGGCTTCTGAGGGTGGAAGAACAACAGGTACCAATCACTACCATATCAGTGCCCCATCAGCAATACTGCACCAACCAGGGCTCTGTGACCCCCATCCATGAAATGATTTGTGAACTGGAGAGCCAGGGGGTGGTCAGAAGGCTCGCTCACCCTTTAATAATCCTATATGGCCAGTGCGTTAAGTCCAGTGGAGAGTGGAAACTGACGGTAAACTATCATGGCCTGAACAAAGTCACACCACCACTGAGTGTTGCTGTGCCCGACATGATGGAACTTCAGTATGAGCTGAAGTCCAAGGCAGCAAAGTGGTGCCGCCATTGACATTGCCAATGCATTCTTCTCCATTCATTTAGCAGCAGAGTGCAGGCCACAGTTTGCCTTCATCTGAAGGGGCATCCAGTATACCTGGAATCAATCACCCCAGGGGTGGAAACACAGCTCCACTATTTGCCATGGACCAATCCAGACTGCACTGCAAAAGGGTGAGACTGCAGAACACTTGCAATACATTGATGACATCATCATATGGGGCATCACAGCGGAGGAAGATTTTGAGAAAGAGGAGAAGATAATCTGTGTCCTCCTGAAGGACAATTTTCCCATAAAGCAAAGTAAGGTCAAGGGACCTGCCCAGAGAATTAGTTTTTAGAAGTAAAATGGCAAGATGGACATTATCAGATTGCACTGGACATGGTCAACAAAATAGCAGCTATGTCCGCACCAACCAGCAAGAAGGAAACACAGGCTTTCCTAGGCGCTATGGGTTTTTGGAGGATGCATATTCCAGAGTACAGTCAGTTTGTAAGCCCTCTCTGTCATGTGACATGGAAAAAGAATGATTTCAAGTGGAGTCCTGAACAACAGGCTTTTGAACAAATTGAACAGGAGACTGTTTATGCAGTACGTGTGCCTTATCTCTTCTGACATTTTACAAAAGTGTTTCACTTATGCCACCATTAAAAAAAAAAATTAAAAAGAATCAGAGAGAATTAAATAGTCTCCTGCCTTATTACCAGTGTACAAATGGATTTTTGCCTTCCAAGTTAGCCAGTTTGGGAGCAGTAGGATAGTCTGGACAGTCACTTTAGCAGTCATGGGTTCCTGCCCTGAAGATTTTGTTCAAATTAAGACAACTCATTTCTCACCCAACCATCTGTGCTGAATAATAGTGGCAGATGGAGAGACGAAAATTGGGATTTTTTTCTTTCAAGGAACCACAAAAGTTAATGAGGTAATGTTAATTGTTCTGTGGCTGTAACTGAAAGAGGTCTCTGCACAGCAAGTATGTTGCTTCATCTTTCTCTTGAGAGTGAATAATATACGAGAGAAGTGCAGCTCAGTCATTATGTTAAGTGTGATAAATCAGATGTGAAAAATCATATAGTATGGTACGGGGTAAGGAGCAATTCTACTTTTATTTTTTCCTATTGGAATAGGAGTAGCACTGTAAGTGCTTCTTGAGTTTCAAAAAATGCCTCACATTCCAAGAAAAAAGTTTTTTTTCAGATAACATTAG